>NC_139222.1:208678971-209292304 GCF_055691185.1 Crinia signifera | reverse complement strand
CATTGGATGTGAGGACTGTGGAAGAATGAAGAATTCGAGGGTCTCTTGATGTAGAGCTCCTATGAGCAGTGTCACAGGGGTGGTCTGATGGGTGATTTGTCCACTACGAATTCGACTCCCATCCACTGCAGTGAGGACCAGCGAATGATCCAGGGGTTGCACCGGCAGGGCATGTTGGGTGACAAAAGACGAAAGGAAGTTTCCCGCTGCTCCAGAGTCCAATAGGGCCTGAACTCTTTTTCTCCCTTGGGGACACACAAGGGTAACCGGAATGGTGGAATCAGAAGAAGAGGGAGATGGAAGCAAGACTCCTAATCGGACCTCCCTCGGGGAGATTAGGAGCGGTCGTTTCCCGACCGCAGCGGGCAGGAAGCCAATAGGTGAGCTGAGGAGCCACAGTACATGCACAGATTCTCTCGCCGTCTTCGGGACTTCTCTTCGAGAGAAAGACGGGAGCGGTTGATTTGCATGGGCTCACCTGTTGACACCGCAGGAGGCGGGGTTTGTCTGGAAGCTGGTGCGACATTGGAAGGGAATCGAGGGCGAAGGCGATCAGAGCGATTCCTCTCAAGTTGGCGTTCTTGGAGTCGCAGATCGACCTTGTTACATAATGAAATGAGTTCAGCCAGGGTGGAATGAGAATCGCGAGTTGCTAACTCGTCCTTGATGCGGCCGGCCAGGCCGTTCCAGAAGGCAGAGACGAGAGCCTCTTCATTCCATCTGTGTTCGGAAGCCAGGGTTTGAAATTGTACAACATATTGTCCCACTGGGCGACTGCCCTGACGAATTCTTAGGATCTCCGTGGCTGCGGAGGACACTCTGCCAGGCTCGTCGAAGATGCGACGGAAGGAAGCCACAAATTCTTCATAGTTGTTGAGGATGGGATGTGCACGCTCCCAGAGGGGGGACACCCACTCCAGGGCTGGACCCGCCAGTAGGGACACGATGTAAGCCACTCGAGTCTTGGGAGAGGGGAAATTGGAAGGCTGGAGGGTAAAATGGACGTCACATTGATTCAGGAATCCTCGACACCCCCTTGGGGACCCGTCATATTTACTGGGGGTTGACAGCTGCAGATGGTGAGGAGCAGCTGGCCCCGGAGGAGCAGCAGAGGCCGAAGCTCCGGAGGTAGGTGCTGCCGAAACTGAGGGAGCCACCTGAGGTGGTGACAAGGTCTGGAAAAATTGAGCCACTTGACGCTGGGTAGCCTCTACTTGTTCCAAGCGAGCCATGATGCCTTGAAGAACATCCGTCATGGAGGCCTGTGCTTCACCCGATTCCATCGGGTCAGTGCAAACTGTCACGGCTAAAGGGCTGGATGGAGTCGTGTGGTGCACAGGAACTGGAGACGGACCAGGAGGAGTAGGATTGAAACGTGCCGGTTTAATAACGGATTTCATAAATGATAAACTTCACTCAAATACTTCTTTAAGTGACAGTAGGATAACTTAAATAGAGTCCAGCACAATACTAATAACGGGCAGGTAAATCTGGAAACGTATACTTGATGAGCCAGAGTACATAGAGGAAGATCCGGAAAGAGGTTGATTTGATGATAGAAGAAATGGATCCGGATGACTGAAAGATGATGGAATGAATGAGTTGAATGAAGGAGGACAGCGGACAGCTGAGCAGGGTAATTCTGGGACACAAGCAGGAACAAGCACTAGGTAGGACTAGCAGCATTGGTGTCAGGAGAAAACTTCCTTGTAGAAAGATGCAGGGAGCAAGGCACCAGAGTCAGGAGGGAAAGAGCCAGGATCCGGGAATCAGCTAGGAGTTGTGAATGACTCCAAAGACTCATTGCACTGACACTGATCAGCCTAGGCAGATCCCCTATATCCCCAGGGGGCGGCTGCCATTGGCTGTCAGCGCAGGATGAGGAGGGAACCTCCACTCTGGGCCAATCTGTCTCCTGCCCTTAACCAAGATGGCGACGCCGACCTCCCGGCGACGCTATCTGCAAGGACGCCGCTACCCGACGCTCCCCTGCTGCCATCCCCACTTGGAGCTGCTGCTACCCGCACACCGCAGACCAAGACCTGCACACGCTAGCCGGCGGCGGGCGAGGACGGGTGAGTACTGTACCCGCCGCGCTCCGTCGCGGCTACGTGTGACAGTTTCTGTCAGATTCTGTATACAGGTTGAGTATCCCTTATCCGAAATGCTCGGGACCACGAGCATTCTGGATAAGGGAATATTCCGGTTTTTGGAATACTTTTTTTTTATCCATACTTACCTGCCCCTGGTGGGTCCCCGATAGTCCCTCAGCGTCCATGGAGTCCTCCGGCGTCCACGGCAGGCCACCAGCACCGTCTCCGGCGTCTCCAGCGGTCCCAGGAGTGCTTTGCGCAAGTTCCCAGGCGCGCCGGTGACGTCACCGGCGCACGCGCGCACTGGCACAAAGCACTCCTGGGACCGCTGGAGACGCTGGAGAGGATGCTGAAGGCCTGCTATGGACGCCGATGCTGAAGGCCTGCTATGGACGCCGGAGGACTTGGTAAGTATTAAAAGAGGGTTAGGGGAAAAAAAAAAATTTGGATTATTCCAAAAAAACACGGTTTTTGGAATAATTCGGATACGGGATGCCCGGATACAGGATACCCGACCTGTATCAGTTTCTGGGATGCAATGGAGGAATGATAGCTAAAATCTGATTGGTCACTATGGGCAACATCCTCACTTTTCACAGTACAGAATAAAACTGTTTGCATTGTATAATACAAATCCACCTACTGTATGTTAGCTTATAGATACAACAATGCTCATTGTAGACCATTTTTTCACCTACAGAGGCAGTTCCCCTAAAAAGTAGAACAGGTAATTTTTCTGATTTTATATATTGCTAAATACTGTACACAGTGGTGTTGCCAGGGTTTGACACTTTGCACGGAGGATTGGGTCCAGGCATAGGTGACCATTGCTCAGAGGGATGATCAGCGGGTCCAAGTGCTTGCATACTTAGAGGCATCGCAAGCACCTGGACCCGCTGATCATCCCTCTGAGCAAAAGGAGGGTAGTCGACGGGATTCTGCCGGCAGACATTTCCTTGTTCTTTCTTCAACTGAAAGAGGTACCGTAGCCCATAGAGGCACCGCAAAAACTTTAACAACACCAGCCTGAACAGTTGGAGGACCACAGGCACCCCTTTTAAAGATCCACCCCCAGTGTGTTATCCCAACCCAACCCTCCCTATGTTTTGTGTGTACCAGTATTAGGACACGTATTGAACATAGAATATAGTAGTTACTCAGTATATGAATTTGTTTTTTATCATCACCAATCTGACTGTATTGTTTGTGTTTTTTACATCATTAAATAAATGTCATATAAAACATGAAACCTAACGTCTGATATCCATTTATGCTGGCTGTAATTACGGCGCAAGAATACAGGTAACATCCACAGAGGTCTCCCAGTGCAGAGTGACACCGCAAGGTGTAACCCCCCCCCCTTCTACTACAATAGGTACAGGAAGTGTACCTTACACTTCTGCAGCGAGGAAACCCCCTATTGTCCACGGCACAAACTTCCCGTAAACCCCACCCCTTAATATTCTATGGAGTGGTCTGCTGGGGCAGCAGTGTTTCAACAGCCGACAATAAGAGACTAAACAGACTGGTAAGGAAAGCCAGTTCTGTCTTAGGAATGCCTTTGGATTCTGTAGAGATTGTGGGTGAGAGGAGAATGATCAGCAAGATAACATCATTATTGGATAATGCTTCACACCCGCTCAAAAACGTTTTGAAGGATCTGTGTAGCACTTTCAGTGATAGGTTGCTTTACCCTCGATGCGCAACGGAGAGATATCGCAGATCGTTCCTTCTGGCTGCAATTAGAATGTACAACTGTCATGTTCTGAAGAAGCATCTACCGAAACATTTTCGCTCTTGTTGAATTATCTTTATTCTTGATATTGTCATAATAAGTGGCGGGAGTCCATCACGTATGGTGCTCTCCAATAATCACATAAACGGTGTGTGGATATAGTTATATGAACCTATTTTATTAATCAAGCTTTCAATTAAAAGTTACGTTTTATTGTTACATCATCTGTACATCCATCTAACTGTATATTATATCAAGTGTGCCCCAAAAACCTTGTTGGTTCTTCTTTAGTCTTCTTCTATAGACTACCTCCATTCTCAGTTGATATTCTGAACTTTTTCTTGGGAGCACCACCAACCAGTAAAACAGCCTGTCAGGGTCTTTCCCGCACGGCTTTCCTCTTATGTTGGTTTACTTCAATTAACAACGCTTAAATTATACCCAGTAATTCTTCCCCCAAGCCTGTGCCAGCCCAACCCCTATCTCAATCCATGTTCTGAAGAAGACCTGCATGTTCATAGATTCTTGAGTTATATTGTTTGGATCTTATCTTATTATGTGTGTTCTTATTATTATGCTATTATTCTTATCTGTACTTGAACCTTGCTGTAACGATTGAAAATTTCTCCATTGTGAGACGAATAAAGGAATTCTATTCTATGTCCTATGTCATCTCTAGCCTTATGATCTCCAGATTCATACTTCCTGTGTCACTTCCAGCAATTGCCCAATGTTTCACTCCAGAATCATAAGGCCCAACAGTGTAACGGATCCCAATATTTCTGTTGTTCTCAGTGGGAGGGTTGTGTTGCGGGACCCAGCAACCATGAGCCAGACTAGAGCACACCCCATACAGAACCCCAAAACAAATTGGCCCGTGCGGAGAGCTGACAGATTGGCCCATACTGAGAGCTGCATAGGCAAATGCAATGGATTTTCCGGTTGAAAATAAAGTTATTGCGTGCTCTTTACTGATAATGTAGGGAACCTTTGCTTTTCAGTTACATTTATTTTATCTTTGTTATAAAACTCTATTATTATTATTATAATTTTATTTATAAGGCGCAACAAGTGTTTCGCAGCACCGTACAAAGGAACAGTACAGGGAGACAAAACAGTATTACATTGAATAAATAACAAAATTAGAGTACAAATAAAGAGTGCCACAGTTCAACACACATTACAGCTTAAATATAAGTAGTGAGGACTCAATCAACATACAACTAGAGGCTTGAGGCCAATGATGGAGATGGGTATGCAGACAAAGATGGTCACTGAGTGTTTGAGTATAGGAGAGCTGTGAGTGAAATGTGAAGAGAAGTGGGCTTTGACAACAGGAGGGAAGAGGGCCCTACTTGGAGGAGCTTACAATCTAGTAGGAATGGGAGACAAACAGATTACAAAACATTGTTAATAATGAACAGAATAAAGTACTCCAACAATACAAATATATTACATTACTTAAAGTGAACAAATATGCAGATAGAAACAATAGCAAAAGCTGAAAATCTAATTTCAGCATAACCCACTCTACTGTATTTAAAATATCCACAATTCCTCACTGAAGGTCCGAAAGGTGTATCCAGTGATAAAAGGCAACTTTGTTAATCTGTTAGGATACAGTGTCCATTTGTATCAAGTTCAATTGCTAATCCTTAAAATCAATCGATCCAGCAATCAGTCATACATAAGCAAGCAACATTAGTATTGGTGTCAGGAATTCTGCGCAATACCACAGCATATGCCGGTATCTTGGCTACAGTGATACACTCCCACTCCTTTTTCTTCACTAAGGCCCTTATTCTAATCTGTGCGGTACGGCCCGCGTGCGGCCGTACCGCCGATGTTTTCACTCTGCACATGCGCAGAGGTCACTCTGCGCATGTGCAGGCGAAATCGCCGCACACAAAAATTATACGCCGCAAAGGGGGCGTATAGGGGCGTGAGGGGCTTGATAGCCTCATTTACCTATGTATACGCCCAGCGTTTCATGGGCGTTCCCATGCAAACGCGGGGCGTATGCATGGTAATGAGGCTATGACGCCAGTGATGGGGGCGGAAAGCTGACATCGCCGGATGTCAGCTCTCCGCCCCCAAACAAGCTTTCACACGGACAAGTGTCCGTGTGGTCTCAGCTTGCGTGAGCTGGTGGAGCGTGCGGCCCTGCCTTCGATGGTCGCCGACCATCGAATGCAGGGGGCAGCTCCCACCATGGTGGAGGCGTACGCCCCACCATTTTTCATGCGGATCGCCAGCCGTCCGCGTACGGACGGCCGTGGCGATCCGTATTGTAGGCGGGGATTGATTTGTGCGGCCGGAGCAACGTATGCGGCTCCGGCCGCACAGATCTGAATAAGGGCCTAAGAGTGGAACATCTGTCTTCTCCTCCAGCATCAAGATTTGGAAAAACTCATGTCAACTTTTTCACTATCGACCTTGCCATTGTTGATCTAATGCTTTTGTCGACCTTCCAACCCTATCAGCCTTAGCCATGTCAACCTATTTCAGGCGTTGACCTTCAGTGTTCGACCCAATGCATGTCAACCTAAATTGGGTCGACCCAATGAGCCACACCCATTGCTACAGTGACAATTACCCATGTACAACAGCAAGCTACATTGTACCTCACTCATGGCCAGATGTGCTCGGCTTGAAAAGTCATATAATGAAGAGTGATTGAGTACCAGACAATCAGCTCCTAACTGCCATGTTACAGGCTGTGTTTGAAAATTGACAGGAGCTGGTTGGTTGGTAGTTGTTCACTCTCCATGTTATCACTTTTCAAGGCTTAGTACATCTCACCCTCGGTATAGTAAGAGAGGGCCAAATATTGATAGGACCAGTGTGAAATAATAAATGTTATACAGATGGCGCCACGCTTATTCATCCCAACAACATGCCTAGGCGAGAGTTTTGATGCACCACTTTTGTAGCGTGCTCAGGCGCATTGAGGTGCGTTGATGCACGCCATACAATATGCATGCAATACACATCTCCACCACTAGGTGGGTAATGCTCCACTAATCCAGCGGTGGATTGATTTACAGATGGATCCATGCCATTCCTAGAGAATGGGACCTGCTTGTGTGTGACCCGATCACATGTCCCATTGCTGCGAATGGGGTGCACATTCTTCTCATTCTCTGTGAACAGCGCTATGGCTCCATTTGTACAGTACAGTACAATATAAGCTCTGGCAAATGGACCATGACAATGGTAACTTTGAATGTCCATCTCATTTCGCACAAACACATAGGGGTATGGGGATAGAGCGAGCATACAGTCATTTGTACTGTCCGTAGCAGGCCAGATTCGAGAATAGAGCCGACTAACAAAATGGCTATCAAGCATGAGCCAGGGCTTTGTGGAGCCAACATCTCTGGAGCAAGCAATAGCATAGATTTTACATGTCTAAGGGGAATGCTGTAGGTGCGTCTCATTACGTTAGTTAAAACACACAGGGGCTGCTGACAAAGGAACAAACACTGCAATCATTAACCCACAGCTTCGGTACCTGCTGTCCAGGTTTGGGCGCACCTGATCTGCAACAGGACTTTTGGCTTCCTCAGCAGTCAGGATGCCATCGCTGGACTGCGGGGAGGTGACTGAGAGCAATCCTGCACTCAAGTGGGTGAGCTCCTGCCAGGTGCTCAGCTATCTATTGTACTCACACCTGGACAGCAGTGCGGGTAGGGAAGACAGAGCTGCGGGTTGATCATTGCAGCCTCTATGCCTTGTCAGCAGCCGCTGTGTGTTTTAACTATGAGATGTACCTTAGACATGTAAAACCTTTGCTATTGCTTGCTCCATAGATGTGGGCATCCAAAAAGCCCTGGTTCACACTTGGTAGCCATTTTCTTAACCCGCTTGGTGCTCGAGTCTGGCCTGTCATACTGTATGTAATACATACTGTAGTGTCATTCTTTGTTTAACCAGTGTAGCGTAATGAGTCTCGCACGTACAGCAGTGCCCTTACACAAGTGTAAACTGATGTAAGGGCATAAACAGTGTAAACAGATGTGGGCTCCCTTGGAGCCCTGGTTGAATCCCGGTAGACATTTTGTTAACCCAAGTCTGGCCTGCTACAGTACATACTTCGAACATACTGTATACTCGCTCACCTATCCCCATAGCCTGTTATAAATTGCATAATGAGATGCACGTCTATGCAATAGTATTTTCTTTGAATAAAGTCTATTTAACATCCTATTCAGTACAATATTGTACAGTAAAGTATGTACAATTGTGCATTTCAATAGCATTAGATGCAGGGCAGTGTTGTTGGTATATTTCACCAACAGTCAGGATTCCGACAGTCATTACTCAGACGTCGGAATCCCGACTGCACAGCGGGGGGTGCGTAATGAAGCCCCTTGCGGGCTTGCTGTGCTCGGCACGCTAGGGGGGTCGTGGATCGTACTCGTACATCGGAGTAATGACTGTCGGAATCCTGACTGTCGGGGAGCCGTCCGGCACCCTCCTGAATCTCAGTATACAGCAATGTTCTACCTCTAAAGTAGGCACCGTTTTCACATTCCACCCAATTTCTAGTGAAGTGGGCAGGATGTGCAACCAATGTAATGGCAGGTGCCATATAATGGAGGTGGGACATAATGACATGAGTCACATCATTAAGCCTCACCCCCTGTCTGTGGACATGCAAATTGTAAAACATGCTTCCTGTGATGGGGTGGGGCCTTTTGATGTGTCAGCTCAACCTGCTTAATTTCGATTCGATTTGACTTTGCTTATATAAGCAAATTGAATAGAAAAATAGACTAAATTGAACCATTCTTCGAAATTAAGGTTACTCCATGTGAGAAATTGCCAAGAAACTGAACATTTCCTACAACGGTGCATACTGCTCCCTTCAGAGAACAAACAGGCTCTAACCAGAGTTGAAAGAGAAATGGGAGGCTCCAGTGCACAACTGAGCAAGAAGACAAGTACATTACAGTCTCTAGTTTGAGAAATAGATGCCTCACAGGTCCTCAACTAGCAGCTTAATTAAATTGTACTCGCAAAATGCCAGTGTCAACATCTAGAGTGGAGAGGTGACTCCGGGATCCTGGCCTTCTAGGCAAAGTGTCAAAGAAAAAGCTATAGCTGAGACTGGACAATAAAAGGAAAATATCAATATGGGCAAAAGAACCCAAACACTGCACAGTGGAAGATTGGAAAAAAGTGTTATGGACAGACAACTCTAAGTTTGAGGTGTTTAGTTCACACAGAAGAACATATATGAGACGCAGAACAAGTGAAAAGATGCTGGAAGAGTGCCTGACGCCATCTGTCAAGCATAGTTGAGTTAATGTGATGGTCTGGTGCTGCTTTAGTGCTAGTAAGTGGGAGATTTGTGCAAGGTAAAAGAGATTTTGAATAAGGAAGGATATCTCTCCATTTTGCAATTTCATGAAATAACCTGTGGACAGCGCTTGATTGGAGCCAATTTCCTCCTCCAACAGGACAATGACCCAAAGTACACCTCCAAATTATGCAATAACTATTTAGGGAAGAAGCAGGCAGCTGGTATTCTGTCTGTTATGGAGTGGCCAGCGCAGTCACCAGATCTCAACCCCATTAAGCTGTTGTGGGAGCAGCTTGACCGTATGGTATGAAAGAAGTGCCCATCAAGCTAATCCAACTTGTGGATTGCATCAGGAAACGTGGGGTGAAATTTCTTCAGATTACCTTAACAAATTAACAGCTAGAATGCCAAAGAAGCATTCTTTGAGGAAACCAAAGTTTAAAGGAAAGAATTATTATTTCAAATAAAAATCATTATTTCTAACCTTGCCAATGTCTTGACTATATGTTCTATTAATTTTGCAACTCATTTGATAAATAAGTCAGTTTTAATCTAAAACATGAAATTGTCTGGGTGCCCCTAAAATTTTGAACGGTAGTGTACATTCAATGTTGGTAATTAGGATTTTTCTATAAGACAGTACATTCTCAATTAGCAAAAGGACTTCAATTGGGAAGGAGACCCATTCTATAAAGGGTACAGAACATTCCTTGCTTTATACTGTATCTCTTTGACTTTTAGCACATGCTCTACGCTGTGTAAGAACAGTGTGTGGATAATGGATTGGGAGATCTAAGGATATTAGCACTTATAAATGATTGTAGCATTTTCCTAAATGTCCTTTATTTTTCTGTGCTTTTGTCTGCTTACAATGAGCATGTTTATGGCTGTGCTGCTCTCACTGCTCATACAAAATAGCCTAATTTTTCCAGCCTGCCAAACAGATACCTCCCTTTGTATTCTTCTTATAGAGAGAGGGGGGAGAGATGTGGAAGTAAAATAAAGTATAAAACACGGAGGAATGAGTCAGTATTAGAGAAGGAGAAAGCCATGAGACAAGAAACAAGTGAGACATAGGGCCTGATGGTGGCTGCAATGCAGATGTTTGCTCATTTGATCAGTTATTTGCAATATACATACATCTAAGCCACACTATATACATTCAGTGGTACAGAGAGGGGAGCATGGGTTATTTTGGTGGGGCTGGGGCACGATACCCCCTCCCCCAGTGCAGGGAGCCAGGAAGTGGAAGGGAGAGGACAGGCTGCTTCTGCAGCAGCCTCTCTCTCCAGCCCAGCACATGCTGCTCAGTGCTGAGAGGCAGCTGCAGCCTGTCCTGTTACTCTCTGCGTGTGAGAGAGGCCATGTCCCTCCCATTGGTCCCGCCCCTTTTTTTACTGGGTTCCGTCAGAGCTGTCGCCGTCCATGCATACATTTCCCAATAGATTACCATTGTCACCGCAGAGAGGATTTATACACAGAGTGGTTGATAATCAGTGAAAGTTTGTGGAAGGTAACAGGTGGGGTGGTGGGTGTTTGGTTAGTCAAATGCAGGCATGTTGTCTAGGGGGTATGTCTCAGTTTGTGACTGCATCTGTGTTGGAAATTACAGTGGATTCAATTTCTTACTTCCGATGGACATTGGAGGTCATTCACCATTGTGAGTATCAACCAGAATGATGCAACGGCGAGCGATGATGGTAGCCTGTGCATGTGTATATTTGCTTATGCGCATGTGCAGGTCATCTGTGCGAACGGACGTGGTGACTTGCAAAGTTGCCGGCCCTGTCGCACAGAGCAGAGCTGTGAATTTCGCAGCTTTGTGAGTCAAACCAGAATGACCTTCATTATGAGCAACCATAGTTGCTCATATGCTTGTTGGTCAAATGACATCAGCGCCCGCCCCGTATTCTCCCATCTCCGGCTGAACTAAAAGTCAGTTTTCACTGAGTTTATTTCTGACAGGAGAGAAATTATTAGATAGTCGGCGACCATCTCATGATTTCTGTCCCCTTCGGCCGCATGCGAGGGGATGTGTTCTCGGACACATCCCCTTGCATGGTACCGAGGGGATGCGGGTGGCAAGGGGGGAGGCCGGCGGCTCTTACCCTGTTGCTAGGCAGAAAATATATGCTGCCTAGCAAGCAGGTCTGAATCAGGCCCTGGGGGGAATTTACTAAGTAATACAAATTAATACGAATACATACAGCTATTTTAGCCGTATACAAAGTCGTGTTCCGGAGGGGGATTTACAAAGCAGTCAAATACGACTGCTTTGTAACCCTCTGATGTCGTATTCATTCGTATTAGCGGCCGTACATACAGCCACTTATACGAATTCGTATAGGCAGTCTGCGCGGATCAGTCAGATCCGTACAGGCTGCAATGTGTAAAAAGAAAAAGAAATAAGTAAATTAAAACTGGCTATAACCAGCACCATGCTCAAAGAGCCGGAGCTGGTTTTATAAAATGGCTCCGCTAATTTTTTTAAAATCAGCCCCAGGCTCCAGGGCCGGGTCTGGCCCCCAAAATACAGGGGAAAAAATGAATAGGAGTCCCCCGTATTTTAAAAACCAGCCCCGGGCCCAACCAGCCAGCAGGGTAATGTCACAGCTGGGGAAACTTATTATATAAGGTCCCGCGCCCAATACTTTAACCCTACTGACCAGTCAGCCTGGGCAGGGGTCCTGGGGGAGTGGGGACTCCCCCCAACGAAGGGGTCTCACCCCTCCAGAACTTACCTGCCAGGCTGAAGCCTGGTGTTATCCCCGGTACCCCTGGGCGTTGGGTACCGGCTGATTAAAGTAAAAAAAAAACTATTGTCTAATACTGTGAAACTATGAGACTCAGCAACCCTCCCCCGCATGCTGGGAGAACCACAAGTCCCAGCATGCGGGGCATTAAAGGGCCCGCTGGAACTTGTAGTTCCACAGAAATAGAAATAGTTAAATAAACACACTGACACACATGAAAAATAAAACTTTAATACATACATAGTCCATACATACTGATACTTACCTATCTTGAGCCCGTAGGTAGGTAGGGATCCTGTTGTCCTTTGCTCTGGTGTCCGTAGAAATCCTTTTGGGGACCCGTGGAAGTAAATTCTACTCACCAAGGTCCTCCGGCGAAGATCGGTCCTCTTGGTTCTGCCGGAGTCCAGGGATTTTGAAAAAAAATAACAAAGCGCAACACCCGACACCATCAAATTGCCGGAGAACCACTGAAGTTTTATCTTCAGTGCCTCTCCTCCGAATGATTCTATTGGCCATCTAGCAGTCAATCAGGAGCCGAATTTCTCAAGTGAGTAGAATTTACTTCCACAGGTCCCCAAAAGTATTTCTACGGACCCCAGGACAACAGGATCCCCGGACCCTTGGCCCAGGATCCCCGGAACCCCTGGAAAACAGAGCACAGATCCCAAATACGGCCGTTTTACACTAATTAGCGGCCGTCTTTTCAATATGGCCACTTAGTAAATTATGAATCAGGACAGGGGGGGGTTTGGGGGTTCTGCACTCAAATGGTTCACTTTCTGCCCTATATTATCGGGCTCTAACCGCTATTTTAATTTTTGTGTAGCGGGGGTGCTATCCTGACCAACTGAGGGTCAGTGATCAAAAAAGAGGGGAAGAAAAAAGCCAGGTGTTTATGGATGCACTCCTGATCCTCTCGGATCAATAATTGGTTACAATATGTTATTCTTGTTCAGATAAAACCGTGGGGATTCCTATTGTCTTTATTAAATCGGTACTTTGACAAGGGATTTGCCCACAGATTTGCGAAAATGAGAAGTTAAAATATCCCAACATACAAACATACACAAAGTGAGGAAGAATAAAGATTGGTGCTGGAAAGAATTTTTAAAACGTGTAGGCAGATTCTAATAGGATGATATTAGTTTTATAATATTTGGGTGATATTCCCTTATGACGTGTGTGTTACTTTATTCTACGTCACACCGTTTAAATAGACGGGGTCGCTTGGTTATATACCCTGGATTTAATTTAGGATATATGTGAATTTTTCAGATAGTTGTGCTGATGTTGTTTTTTATGATTTTATTCATACAGCTTTCAAAGGTTGATCACTCATGTGTATTGGCCAAAGTTATTACGGCTCTATATCACTTTCTATTATGAGTATATGCTCTCTCCTATCAATTGTGTGATTTGGCCGCAGGTTCAGCTCTATGTCACACTTATATTTCAAGGTACATATTTTGTTCTCCACAGGAGGCTATTCATAGTCTTACAGTATGTGTGATTTGGCCACAGATTTGGCTCTATGTCACAGTTGTTTACAAGAAAATAAGGAATTTCTGTCACATATACATGTTTGATAGTTTTTATCAAACTTAGATGGTGAGTTGGGTGTCTGATGTGGCCTTGAATTTGGCTCTATGTCACACTGAGTTTTAAATCTATATGGTGATTTTAGCCGTAGGTTCAGCTCTACTGTATATCACACTTGTTTTTAAGGTATATGTTTTAGTTCCTCAAGAAATGCTATAAATATTCCTGTTGTGTGATTTGGCCACGAGTTTGGCACTATGTCACACTTATTTTAGAAGATACTCATGGGGTTTTATCATGTATACATATTTGGCTGTTTTTATCAGCCATAGGCGGTAAGTTTGAACGTGTGATATGGCCTTGAGTTTGGCTCTATGTCACACTGAGTTTTAATTCTGTATATTGTATTATCCTCGAATTTTGTGTGATTTGGCCTCCTTTTGGCTCTATGTCACACGTTATTATTTTTTAGGATATTTTTATATTATTGCTGTATGAATATGTTTATCATTTATCACATAATTTCTCCTTTTAACAATAAATGGGTTTGGGCGACACAGATTCCCTTTAGATGAACATAAAGCTGGTTCATCTGATTTTGTAACTTATGAGTGGCTGCTATCTGTTACTATCTTATTCCTCTTTGGCTATTATGCCTGGGATTCCAGATAGAAAAAATTGTATATATTTAGTGATACAATCTTATGTTTCCATTTAGTACATTATTGTATTTAATGATACATTTTTATGCTACCACTCGTTACTGCTGACCTCTGCTGGTGGTTTTTATTAATTATATTATGATAACGTATTTTTGGTCATAAATAGCCAGTGAGGTTTTATGTTAGCAATTTCAAAGCATATATGCAGTATGGAATCCAGTATTTTTCGATTGTGGACACACTGTTAGATTCCAGATTGCATCCACCCTTATTTTACAGTACTGGTATAAACTGGTGGTGGAGATATTGGTTGCTGTTATAGCCGGATACTATGCCTTGATTATAGCCAACATATGAGGCAATACCTGTACTTTACTCTGTACAGATGGACTGCAGAAGCAGGTGATGCTTTCTTAACCTCCCAGCGTTGGGTCTAAGCAGTGAAGTTACAGTATATTAAACGGTGAATATAACATGATATTTAAACACACAATTTCCATCATATTAGTCTGCCTTCCACGGGTCTAGGACACGTGTTTCGCATTAGGTGCTTCTTCAAGCAAGCTAGCTTGAAGAAGCAGTAAAAGAAAAAATACCAACTTAATCCTGGGCGCTGATCGTAGTGATCCCCACAGTTTCTCCCCTTTTTCAGGATGTTTAACCGAAAAAATAAAACAGAGGGGGGGACACACAATAGTATAATATTGTTTTAAGTAGACACAAGTTATAGATAAAAATTATATGATGTTTCTGAGACGTTTAGACTCGGACCCTTTAGAGTGGTCTGCTTTGAATAAGCAGACAATGGCGCTCATGCAGGGGCGGTAACGTCACCGAATCGTCATCAAGGATGTCCAATTGCAATCAAGTGTACATGCAAGAAAGTTTTTAAAAGCTGGTATAGTGTGATACCGCTTTGTTTATTTGACATATAAACACAATAAAACAATGGTGTAAAACATCAGCCTCTCACCGGATGGAATGGTCTACAAAAACAATGCAGACAAATAAGCATAGATAGAATTCCCAGGCGTCCCCGGAGCCCACAGTCCAAACCAGTCAGAGTCCAAAAGATTCTCCACCTTCTCTCCACGGCCAACGCGTTTCTGAACCCAAATGGTTCCTTTATCAAGGCATGTGGAGATAGCATCCTAATCCTACCTTTATACCCCTAATGGGTATGACCTATTTCCAGACATGGGTTTAGCTACCAACTAAGTCCCCTATGCTAGAACAAAACAAATACTAGAGTCCATTCCATGTTATGTGGAAAACTCCCGCCGCAATATAAACCCAGCTGTAAGGATCGTCGTTTATTCCTTTACTTCCGCGTTCCGTCTCCCGACGGAAGCGGAAGTGACGAGTTGCGTTCCAGAAGCGGGGCATATCTCCTGTGTCTGCGTTCCAGGAATGAGACGGAGCTCCCGTATGGCGGAAGTGACGTTTTCCTGCGTTCCATAGCGGGATAGTTACTTCCTGTGTTTGCGCTCCATACTATAGCGATTGCTTTTTCTGTGCTCAAATGTTCCGCTTTTTGTTTATGTCAGATCTCCGTCCGCCATTTTGTTGGAGTTAACAGAGAAGATAAAAAGCGATTAATATTTTGAAACCTCACAGAGACAAAATTAGCAGCATTTTATGGAAATAATAGCATGGATTTCATCTGATAGCAGCACAATAATTATTTAGCAGCATATCATGGAAATTTATAGCAGCATAAAGAAATAGCAGCATAAACAGATAGATTATTAGTAATACAGAAATGATTAAAAATATTAAAAATGGAATAAAAACAGATAAAATTATTAAAATTTTATATCACGTCAAATGAACCACTTAAGCTCAAAGTCTTTGTTTAAGCCCCCCCGGAATTAATGTTTGATAGTTAAAAATCATTGTCATTTCATTCATTCTTCAAGAATGAAATGACAATGATTTTTAACTATCAAACATTAATTCCGGGGGGCTTAAACAAAGACTTTGAGCTTAAGTGGTTCATTTGACGTGATATAAAATTTTAATAATTTTATCTGTTTTTATTCCATTTTTTATATTTGTAATCATTTCTGTATTACTAATAATCTATCTGTTTATGCTGCTATTTCTTTATGCTGCTATAAATTTTCATGATATGCTGCTAAATAATTATTGTGCTGCTATCAGATGAAATCCATGCTATTATTTCCATAAAATGCTGCTAATTTTGTCTCTGTGAGGTTTCAAAATATTAATCGCTTTTTATCTTCTCTGTTAACTCCAACAAAATGGCGGACGGAGATCTGACATAAACAAAAAGCGGAACATTTGAGCACAGAAAAAGCAATCGCTATAGTATGGAGCGCAAACACAGGAAGTAACTATCCCGCTATGGAACGCAGGAAAACGTCACTTCCGCCATACGGGAGCTCCGTCTCATTCCTGGAACGCAGACACAGGAGATATGCCCCGCTTCTGGAACGCAACTCGTCACTTCCGCTTCCGTCGGGAGACGGAACGCGGAAGTAAAGGAATAAACGACGATCCTTACAGCTGGGTTTATATTGCGGCGGGAGTTTTCCACATAACATGGAATGGACTCTAGTATTTGTTTTGTTCTAGCATAGTGGACTTAGTTGGTAGCTAAACCCATGTCTGGAAATAGGTCATACCCATTAGGGGTATAAAGGTAGGATTAGGATGCTATCTCCACATGCCTTGATAAAGGAACCATTTGGGTTCAGAAACGCGTTGGCCGTGGAGAGAAGGTGGAGAATCTTTTGGACTCTGACTGGTTTGGACTGTGGGCTCCGGGGACGCCTGGGAATTCTATCTATGCTTATTTGTCTGCATTGTTTTTGTAGACCATTCCATCCGGTGAGAGGCTGATGTTTTACACCATTGTTTTATTGTGTTTATATGTCAAATAAACAAAGCGGTATCACACTATACCAGCTTTTAAAAACTTTCTTGCATGTACACTTGATTGCAATTGGATATCCTTGATGACGATTCGGTGACGTTACCGCCCCTGCATAAGCGCCATTGTCTGCTTATTCAAAGCAGACCACTCTAAAGGGTACGAGTCTAAACGTCTCAGAAACATCATATAATTTTTATCTATAACTTGTGTCTACTTAAAACAATATTATACTATTGTGTGTCCCCCCCTCTGTTTTATTTTTTCGGTTAAACATCCTGAAAAAGGGGAGAAACTGTGGGGATCACTACGATCAGCGCCCAGGATTAAGTTGGTATTTTTTCTTTTACTGTACGTTTATTCTGTATGATAGGTGATTCATACGCTACCAACCAGATCCTTGGCTGCAGATAGCGCAATTAACCTCAGAGAATCCTTTTGTTTTTAGCTTGAAGAAGCACCTAATGCGAAACACGTGTCCTAGACCCGTGGAAGGCAGACTAATATGATGGAAATTGTATGTTTAAATATCATGTTATATTCTCCGTTTAATAGACTGTAACTTCACTGCTTAGACCCAACGCTGGGAGGTTAAGAAAGCATCACCTGCTTCTGCAGTCCATCTGTACAGAGAAAAGTACAGGGATTGCCTCATATGTTGGCTATAATCAAGGCATAGTATCCGGCTATAACAGCAACCAATATCTCCACCACCAGTTTATACCAGTACTGTAAAATAAGGGTGGATGCAATCTGGAATCTAACAGTGCGTCCACAATCGAAAAATACTGGATTCCATACTGCATATATGCTTTGAAATTGCTAACATAAAACCTCACTGGCTATTTATGACCAGAAATATGTTATTATAATATAATTAATAAAAACCACCAGCAGAGGTCAGCAGTAACGAGTGGTAGCATAAAAATGTATCATTAATTACAATAATGTACTAAATGGAAACATAAGATTGTATCACTAAATATATACAATTTTTTCTATCTGGAATCCCAGGCATAATAGCCAAAGAGGAATAAGATAGTAACAGATAGCAGCCACTCATAAGTTACAAAATCAGATGAACCAGCTTTATGTTCATCTAAAGGGAATCTGTGTCGCCCAAACCCATTTATTGTTAAAAGGAGACATTATGTGATAAATGATAAACATATTCATACAGCAATAATATAAAAATATCCTAAAAAATAATAACGTGTGACATAGAGCCAAAAGGAGGCCAAATCACACAAAATTCGAGGATAATACAATATACAGAATTAAAACTCAGTGTGACATAGAGCCAAACTAAAGGCCATATCACACGTTCAAACTTACCACCTATGGCTGATAAAAACAGCCAAATATGTATACATGATAAAACCCCATGAGTATCCTTTAAAATAAGTGTGACATAGTGCCAAACTCGTGGCCAAATCACACAACAGGAATATTTATAGCATTTCTTGAGGAACTAAAACATATACCTTAAAAACAAGTGTGATATAGAGCTGAACCTACGGCTAAAATCACCATATACAGTAGATTTAAAACTCAGTGTGACATAGAGCCAAATTCAAGGCTACATCACACACCCAACTCACCATCTAAGTTTGATAAAAACTTTCAAACATGTATATGTGACAGAAATTCCTTATTTTCTGGTAAACAACTGTGACATAGAGCCAAATCTGTGGCCAAATCACACATAAGACTATGAATAGCCTCCTGTGGAGAACAAAATATGTACCTTGAAATATAAGTGTGACATAGAGCTGAACCTGCGGCCAAATCACACAATTGATAGGAGAGAGCATATACTCATAATAGAAAGTGATATACTGTAGAGCCGTAATAACTTTGGCCAATACACATGAGTGATCAACCTTTGAAAGCTGTATGAATAAAATCATAAAAAACAACATCAGCACAACTATCTGAAAAATTCACATATATCCTAAATTAAATCCAGGGTAAATAACCAAGCGACCCCGTCTATTTAAACGGTGTGACGTAGAATAAAGTAACACACACGTCATAAGGGAATATCACCCAAATATTATAAAACTAATATCATCCTATTAGAATCTGCCTACACGTTTTAAAAATTCTTTCCAGCACCAATCTTTATTCTTCCTCACTTTGTGTATGTTTGTATGTTGGGATATTTTAACTTCTCATTTTCGCAAATCTGTGGGCAAATCCCTTGTCAAAGTACCGATTTAATAAAGACAATAGGAATCCCCACGGTTTTATCTGAACAAGAATAACATATTGTAACCAATTATTGATCCGAGAGGATCAGGAGTGCATCCATAAACAACTGCCTTTTTCTTCCCCTCTTTTTTAAATTATGAATCACCAATATTCGTATTGTCCGATGATGTAAATGTCCGATGACGTGATGTAAATACAAATACGAATGTGCCATAAATACGAATACGAATCTGTGTATTTTTGGCATAGAAAATGCCAAAAATATGAATACGTCTAAAAAAATCGTATTTTACTATGTTTGCAGTGCATATAGTTTTGTCATTAGACAAAAAATGTGCTTTGCGATCCAGTCTGAATTAGGCCCATGGCCCGTAGGAACAGAGGCGACCAGAAGATATCAGAAGTAAACGGAATACATTGAGAACAGAGAATATACAGTAAATAGCAGTTTCATTTAATTGCATAACGTTCTCAACAGTAAAGTACCAATTTTTAGACTGAGCTATGAGTACTCCCTATCAGTGGAACATTCTGCTGTCAACATTCTTATCTATTTGGTTTCATTATGACCTAAAAGTCATATGGCACTTGGTTAGTTAGCTCATGGGCAGGCCAGTGGGAAAGCAACAATTTATTTTATATGAAAATCGTTCTCATTTGCATATAAGCTAGTTAATTACATGGACAACATGCTTTAACGTGCAAGAACTGGGCAGGCAATTACATAATGATCTTTCTGTAGATCCTAAAGGTCATAACAATCCTTACTGAATAATTAACTAATGCTACTCATCCACAACTTCCACTTGATTCAGTAGGTAAGTGTGTGTGGTCTAAGACAAAATTGCCATACTAGGTGATCAAAATAGTTTTAAATGCTGAGGTCACTATACTTCCTCTCTCTGGATTCCTACCATTCCTGAGGTATGTTTTTATAATGAAGATACACTTTAATATACAGAAAAACCTTTGGAGAGACAGATTTAGTTATTTTTGCATTTTTTAATTTGGAATAGAGAGCATGTTACACACCTCAGGAGGTGTAGAATACCCAAATGAGATAAAGGGGGAAATTTACTAAAGGAAATTTGTAAAAAATAGGTGTATTTGTATCCAGAAATACACTTATTTTTGACATTTACTATCCCGAAAATACGGCAATTTGTATTCGTATTGATAGCACATCAATACGAATTGCCGTATTTTCGGGATAGTAAATGTCAAAAATAAGTGTATTTCTAAATACAAATACACCTATTTTTTTTTACAAATTTCCTTTAGTAAATTTCCCCCAAAGGGAGAGATTTAATAGGATGAGAGATTCAGAAAGTGAGAGATTTGGGAAGAAATCTCCAGTTTTTTTTAAAGCGGCAGTCATTTACACTGCAAAAGCAGTTTGAATTTGCAGTGTAAATGATTGCCGCTTTAAAAAAAACTGGAGATTTCTTCCCAAATCTCTCACTTTCTGAATCTCTCATCCTATTAAATCTGACCCTATAGGTTCCACATGATCACATGGACACTAAACATTAATGGACACATTTATCAAAATTATTTTTACTAAATAATGCAAATTTTTACTAAAATAATGATATTTTTTTACATTATTAGTATCTCCTGTATGTACTAAGTTGCAAATGAAGGATAATCTTCTAAATTCTCCTTCAAGCCCTTAAATTTTACATTTTATTATTTTAGTAATCAGATCACTCATACAGTACATGTAATGAGAAATGCAATTTGCCAGAATTTACTAAAATGAAAAATTAAAAATAAACCTGAGAACCCTGTGATACTAATGCTATCTTCAGATAGCGCTATCTGGGCTTCCATCTGGTTCCCTGATGTCTGCACAGGCTGATAATTGTGTGAAAAATAAAAAGTTAGGAAAAATAAGTGAGTGCAGCCAGTCTGATTGATTTGCTCCTGCTGTTACCTCCACTGCAGTAAAGTGATGCTGTGAAGCTAGCATCTCACTTTACTATACGGAGGGACAGGATCAGATAACCAGCTGTCCTCCTGGGTCACCAATCACAGGTCCTGGTTGCAGGTAAAATCACAGGGGTATAATGCTTAACACAATAAGGCCAAGTTGGAGCTGTGTGCTTCTCGGTAATTGGTTCATTACCTTCCTTTGCAAAAGATAATTTTATTGTACTCACAAAAATTTACCAGGTTTTCCTCTGATATTTGTTTTTTTGAGTTTTAAAAGCATTGATGCATTTCAACATTAACTTTAACAAAATTTTCTTGAATATATTTTTCTTGCAATTATCTATTTATGCAATGGCATTTAAGAGGAACTACTGTATTATTATAATTATTATATTATAATTATTATTATAATTATTAATATTAATTTACAGTATATAGCTCCAGCATGCCACCTCACCCCAGGCAGGGAAGAGGAACTGCATGGGTTTTCAAATATGGCGAGTGCTACAATGAACACTACAGTTGGGAGTAATAAAAGTCAAAGAGATCAGAGGATACTGCACTTATTTACTGTGCCATCTTTAAGATGATAGAAGTTTGATACACAAGGGTAAGTGACATATACCATATATTGCATACTGGACTAGCAAGGGGATAGGGCTTATCAATGGGCATCAGAAATTTGTTTGCATGTAGAAGGGAAAAAAAGTGTAATCCCTATGTATATAGGTATTGTAATTTTGTCGCATAGCCTAGGAAGGTAAATTTTGTGGCTCGTGTATTTTTTTTGTTTTTGTTTTTAAGACTTTTTATTATTAAAGAATACTGGCAATCAAAAAGAAAAGGTTTCATAAAGGCCTGAAGTGCAGAATACAACGAACAAACAACGGAGCACTTTTGTAATAAGATATTGTGCCAGCATCTTATGTGAAAATAAAGACAAAAACAAAATGTAACATAATAAAGGAAAAGTAAGAAAAGCGGAGGGAAAATGTCAAAGGGGAAAAAGGAAGGTAGGGGAAAGATGTGAGGTAAATGAGAGACAGAGATTTTGTGGATGAATAGAGAGATGTGGTGAGTTAAAACAACTAAGAAAGTGGTTCTCAAACTTTTTGGAATCATGGCACCATAGAGTACCAGAAGTTCATAGTGTTTATACTGTAGGTCATTCTGAGGTTTAATATTTTATGATTGGCAGCCACCAGCATTGGCTTTGCCTATTACGTTAACCATAGATATTTTGAATTGGTCCTGAACCACCAACCTGCAGCACCCCAGCATATCGTTTGGGACCCACTGAACTGAGAGATATACAGACCAGGATAAAGAAATTGAAAGCAATCATGTAAGAGATTGGTGAAGGGAGTGGGGAGGACATACAATGCCTATAATTAGCCAACGTTTTGTAGTTCAACCAAGGAAGTCCTGCAATGCTCAGTAAATTAATCTGCCTCAGAAATGTGGATGTCCTTCATAGATAGAGATCTTAATTCTTTATAACCAGTCCTTACATGTAGGAGAATTGTAGGACCACCAATGGATCAGGATAACTGACCGCATTACTTAAGTAATGTAAGAGTGTTTTTTTTAATATGTGGCCATAGTGATCTTAATAAAAGAGAAGACAGAAATGTGGGTATACAGATAAGTCACTACATAAGATTTGTCTGCCTTCCAGAAAGACTTAGGGCCAGATGCATTAAGCTTCAAAAGTGATAAGGAGAGTGATTAAACAACCAACCAATCAACTCCCGCCTGACATTTTTCGAACACAGTCTGTGACATGGCAGGTTGGAGCTGATTGGCTGGTTGTTTATCACTCTCCATTTTATCACTTTTGAAGCCTAGTGCATCTAGCCCTTAATGAGAGGGCAATTAGATTATAAATGTTAAATAGCCCATCTAGAGCCCAGGCATCTCCAACATGTTGTAGAAGTAGAGGAGGATATATTGTGGAGTGGCCTATACAAACAGTAAAGGAGTTTATATTGTATCTCCATGATTGTAACACAGGCTAAACTAGAGCCGATCTTCTGATGGATTCCCTGCCAACAGTCTCTACCAATGGTAATATGAAATTCTTCTCCCAGGTATTAGTAAACTGCAGGGGAGTGGCATGGCAATTATCAATGAGGAGTAAAGGGCAGAAATAATGTAATTGGGTGTTTGATGGGAGACAGGGAGTTAGCTCTCTCCCTGCTATGGAAAGAAGTGGATAGATAATGTCTCATTTGTAAAGTCAGTGAGGGAAGTTTAGCCCATTTCTCACAAAGCTCGGAGAAATAGCATCAGCTCGCAGATCCTAAATATTCATGCCACAGCTTAAATGTTGTCATATCTGAACCTGAGGGGGAAGTTTGTATTTGTCAGGAAAGATGTCAGCTGACCAAGGTTAGAAGACATATGTGGAAGGCAATGAACGCAAAGAGGAAGGTGTGGCAGTTATGATTGGATTTTAAGGTATGAAGGGATCAGTTTCTATATAATATGTTCTAGAAGATGATTTGTTGTCTTGGAAAACATCCCATCTTCAATAGAACTCATATCTTAGTAGATCTACCAGTTAGAGTCTCCGGATGTGATCCAGTCTAGGGGGTAAATTTACTAAAGCTCCTAAAAATTAAACGAGGTGATGTTGTATATGGCAACCAGTCAGATTATGTCTTTCATTTCTGTTGTGTTTATGTCAGGGTAAAACAGGGCTGTTTTCCCACCCAAACAAACTGTCATATCGGGGATTGCATTAAGTGAAACCAAGAGTTCAGGGTCTTAGAGTCTGCAGCAGGTAACGTAGTCTGGGTAGCACATTAATGTTACACTCCCCAGATATAAGAATGTGTAATACTACCATTCACAGTAAATAATTGTCTTATGTACTGGAAATGGGAAGGGTGTCAAACAAATGGGAGGTTCAGAGTTTTTTGTCAACCTAAAGGGCTAATTTTCTATAGGACGCTTGAAATGTTGAGGGTGTGGAAAAAGGGAGGGAAATTTATTAAGTGTATATAGCAAAAAAATAAGTTTTTTACAGTACATGGACATCAAGATTTTGGGCAAAAGTGGAGGGATCAAGTTAGAATATATTTTTCTCTAGGGCTTTGTATATTAGAAGTGTTTTGTTTGGGTTATGTAACGTAAGAGCTACCATTGTATGGGGTTTATAGTGTGAAAACAGCATTGCACGTCGGGGGGCGTGGCTAAAATTATGCGATCACTCTGGTCACACCCCCAAAGAAGCAGCCACTTGTGTGGCTCAGCCCCACCCCATTTCACTCCCGGCGTCCTGCCCCCCCTGAGCTGGCTGCCCTCTCCCAGAAAGGCAGCCAGAAAGTAAGTATGAGGTAAGCGTAATAGTCAATATATCATTTATTATTATGGGTATATTACATAACATTCTTTCAATTCCTTGTGCAAAATACATGCATTTTCTGGAAATGTTGTTTAGATGTATTTAACAGAAGTTGGATGCGGAGAACAAAGGATAGTTCTGAGCTAAGGATGACACCTAATCAGCAGGCTTCAGGCATAAGGTTTAGTGTTATGTTGTCAACAGAAATATAGATGTCAGGTAAGTAGCTGGTGAAAAGATTAATAGCTTTGTTTACTTAAAGATTGAGTTTGAGATAGAGATAAGACATCCAAGATGATATGACAGAAAGGTATGTAATAAGTTTGGCCAAAACAATCCAGAACATATAGATACATTTGAATGTCGCTTGTATTGAAATTATTCAGGAACCTGAAAGAGCTAATTAGTTTTCAAAGTGATGGAAGGCAGAAAGCATTTTATATGCCTGTGAACATAAACTACTAGGCTGTATCAGAATACATTTAAAAGCAAGGCATAAAGTAGTAAGGGGTGTACTATTATAATGACCTGGTTTATGTAGACCTATTACAAGAAAGGGATGGCATTTTGGGCCTGAGTTGCTGCTTTATGACAGTGATTTTCTGGTTGGCAGGTCTCATGCCTCTTTGGAAGTTCCCAAACCGAACACCAGCTTACAGTGATTGTCAATTTTATTACAGTATTTTGCAGGGAAGACGTAAGACAGTGGCTGCCTTGCTGTAGTTCTTCTTCATGTGCACTCCCCATTAATTCAGAAATTTAAGCTGATTTTACCATACTGGGCCAGTGACCGGTTCAGTTGAGACTTTTAGTGGGTCTTTTTGGGGGAGTTTGGATAGCTTGAGTTGTTGGTGATGGGCTGGTAGTTGGCCCCTGTTTAATTATAGGTAGACACTTGCTGATATGTCGGCCATTCAATTGAATGGCTGACATAAAGTAATGTGACCATGTCAGTGGGTATTTAGTTCCTAAACAACACCGTTCATAGACATGTTGTGTGTCATTGGGCGGGATTCTCTAATAAATGCGGCTGCACATCACTGGCATTCGCATAGTTAATAATCGCATATGCACTAACGTATGCGATTATTAAGGCAAAGTACAGCTCTTGCGATAAGAGCTGTCCTTTGCATTGTGGCCAGCGATG
Source organism: Crinia signifera (assembly GCF_055691185.1). Taxonomy (NCBI): domain Eukaryota; kingdom Metazoa; phylum Chordata; class Amphibia; order Anura; family Myobatrachidae; genus Crinia; species Crinia signifera. The sequence goes on along the minus strand of NC_139222.1, from coordinate 209,266,670 downwards.
TGCAGCGGGTCCCCCCTCCGTCCCTGGACCCGTACCTAGCTCTGCTTCCTCTTCCTTGCTCTCGGAAGAGGTGCAGGGAGGAGGAGATCACTGGTCCGGGCAGCAAAGCAGGAGGCTGCCTGGACAGAGGTGGAGGGGGGGTGGCGCAGATTGGCGGGGGGTGCAGGGGACGCGAAGGCAGCCCATAGGCTTCCATGGGGTTATGCCATCTAGAACTGGCGTAACCCCCCGCAGCAAAGCCCCTGCGGCGGGGCTTTTCTGCATATTGCAGGGGTTTTTACGGAATTTTTTGTTTGCAGCATCTCGCCCATTGTCCGTTGGTTGTACTGAAGGGCTGACATTGTGCTGCATACATAGCCTATCTGCAGACTGCCTGTACTCTTGTTGCAGACTGCCTGTACACTTGTTGCAGACTGCCTGTACACTTGTTGCAGACTGCCCGTACACTTGCTGCAGGCTTCCAACACACTTGTTGCAGACTGCCCGTACACTTGTTACAGAGACTGTCAGTAAATGACAGCACAACTGGTCGCACACATGTACACTGCCTGACCAGTTGTGATGTCAGGTACAACATATGACAATAGGTAGAGGTGTATGCACTTTAAGGATTCCTTTTCACATTGTTTTAGTAAAGATAATGTTAATAAATGGACCACACTGTGTAAGGAAGGAGGAGGCATCAAATAAAAAGTCTCACCCTGGACATCACTTGGTCTAGACAGGCTTTGATTTTAAGAGTCCAAGTAACACATCTTCAAGGTGTAAAAACGTGTTTGTTTTTCTACAATACATTATGATATATACCGTATCTCTATTCAGTGTACTGTGGATTAAGTAGAATTTTGAACAGTAAAAAAAGAGCAAATATAGTTTATACTGTAGTTTAGAACTTTTTGGCCTCCTTCAACATATCCAACCCACTTTGGCCTTACTAGTCCTCCCTTTGGGCTTTTCTGTTCACATACCGTAATCCTTCATTCCTCTTTTAGTGCTTCAGTACTGGTTTTATTTGTGTGTTCAGCCTTATATAGACATTTTTATAGGCTTTCTATATTTTTTTAATATGTGTTTTTCTTGCCACTTACAACAAATGCCACTTTGGTTGAGAACCAATTCGGTTTCTCTTCTTTTTGCTTATTGCTAACATATTTCTAAAATGCTTTCTTTTGGTAAATGGAAATGTCAGTAGATTTAAAGATTTTAAATGACACTGGAAACAGTTTAATGCTTTTAGGTCTGGTAAATTTTCATCAATTTTTAATGTGGCTTTTTAGTCTTTAACTATTTGGGATTGGGACGGAGCATGATGATATCTGGTTATTAGATGAAATGATTGTTGAGCCTGGAGCAATAGAGTTGGCTTTTGCATTTTCTGCCACTATTAGGACAGCTAATGAACTAACTTAGAGACTTGTACATGATGCACTAGGTTATATTGCTCTTTTCTGAAACAGAAGAAAAATTCATTCATCCTTAATGCAGTTGAAATGTAATAAGTTGTACAACGGGAGAGTAATATTTGAGCGGAGTAACCCTTTTATTATCTGCAGCCAGGAAACAGCTACGAGAGAGGATTACTAATCTCCGCTCCCGTGCACAGTGACAAATTGACACAGACAGATGGGATCTACTGACAATCCTGCTCATCCTTCTGTAAAATGACATAGTGCCTGTGTCAATAGCATGGCAGAATAGCCAATAGAAATCAATCTTTGACACCACTACAAATCAGTGGAGCAAAGCCCAAAATGTATTCCTTCTGTGCCCAGGAGGTACCAAAAAGATTTAATGAATGGCAGGAGACACATATATCCTTAGAGACCCTTAGAGATCCCCTGGTTAATTCCAAATGGGTAATTTAATAAAAGGATGTTCTAGTAACAAAAATACTGTAAATGATGCAGCTTCATATCTGGTTCAAACTCTCTATGCAATATACCGTTTTAAAAGTGTGATGTGAAAGCTACATAACTTAGGTTGTACATTTTAGATTCATTTTTTATATTTGTTTACTGTTTCCCCCAGAGTCTCCCCTAAACAATTTGATTCCCCAGCCCGAGCACAGCACCCATCACCCAGCAGCACAGATCAGAGCAACAGTAGATTAGAGGATTCCTGCACCAAGATATTTATTCTGGAATATGATCTGGAGAGATATTATTGTTTTTTTAGATCTCTTAATTAATAAGATTAGTTATAATTCATATTGGTGCTGTCCAATGGTTTTGAAAATCCAGTCAAATCACAAAAGGGAAAAGAATACCAATTTTTGTGTACGCACTCGTCCCTCCACAGAAATATTTTTTTTTATATTAAAAATGTAAAGCTTTATTAATGTAATTTATTAAAAATATTGTGAATTTCATGTCACATTTATTAATAAGTATTGGGTGTTTAAACCCTATGCTACAATTCTATTTTTTGGAAAATGCCCTTGCTGGAAAAGGACACTACCACACAACAATACACCCAATTAAATTTACACTACACTGTAATGTAACCCTATTCACATTATATCACACAATAGAGTCCCCTATTCACCTTACACCAAACTGTTTGCCCCTTATTCACAATAAATAACACAGTAGTGCCTTCTGTACACTTTATGCCACATAATAGTGCACTTTGCATACATAATGCAACACCATTGAGCCTTATACATTATGTCACATATAAGCAATATCCTTATATACATAAGGTCAAGGGAATTACCATTACTTATTACACATCAAATTAGTAATGCCCTTATATCCGTAATACTGCACAGTAATGCCCCTTACACATTATGTGATTAAGTGTAAAAACCAATGCAAACCCATAAGTAAAAGCCTACCTCTAGATAAATTGTCACTCAACAGAGATGTGTAGTGTGTTTTGCTGATGCTGTCTGAAGCTGACCATCCATGGTCCACATTTATTTATTTATTATTTATTTACAGTTTCTTATATAGCGCAGCGGATTCTGTTGCGCTTTACAATAGTAAACAGTGATAAAACAAACTGGGTAACAACAGACAGACTTGGGGGTTAGAGGGCCCTGCTGCATCACATCAACTGGGTCCACATCAACCAGTTCAATCCTCTGGGGTCATTCATACACTATACTATGGCCAGTATTCAATACTCCGGCGAGTGAAGGGGCAGCTTACACTGTAACACAATCGCCTGCACTCACTGGGCTGGCATTTTGATTTGCTGCATGCCCTGCAGTGCACCCTATTCAATGCCTCAGGGGCTCGCTGCCCCTGACAGCGAACGCACCCCAGAATGGCGACACGGCGGCAGCTGGCATGATGGTGAACCGCCTATGTGCAGAAAGGCAGGAGGGGGACATGGTGGGGGACATGGCGGCTGCAGTGGAGGGACGGAGGGCTGCAGGGACCCCATGCCTGCTGGTGGGTGGCATGCAGTGGGGTCTGGCTACCCGCGCACAGCTGGCTCCCTACTGTAGTGTAACATGTATAAGCAGCTGCAGTGTGGCATAACATGCAAAAGTAGTTATTCTGTTTGGTGTAATGTGAATAGCTTTGGCCTGGTGAAAAATTAGAATGAAATAATGCACAATAATATCTTTAACAATATCATTATCGTTATTTAAAAGAATTGCATAGTGTGTATCTAGCTTAAGAGTAGAGCTCTTGTGTAATTTTTTGCATTTATAAAAGACACAAATAAAAGTACAGTGTGCCCATAGAGCTATACAAATACAGCTCCTAAACGTAATGGTAAAAAGTTTACTGTGAATTTACATTTTGAATATACATTTTGAAAAAGTAGTAAATGATAAGTTTTTCTTTTCCTTTAGTTATATTTTCCCAAACTATTTGTTTGGTTGCCAAGAGAAGCCATTGTTGGCTCCTGAAGTGGATGTGTCAAACGTATTCAGCTTTGGCACAGAGCGAGATGCCAGCAGGGGGCAGATAAGCAGCTGAGCTGAATCCTACATAGCAATGGATTATGAATGTGTTTGTGTGTCGGAACACAGAATTGAAAAGCTTGTTGCCTGTCTCCACAAAAAAATAAAACAAAAACTAAACCAAACAAATGAAATGAGGAATAGAGTAAGGTGAAAACGATATTATTTGAAACCCATGCTGCTATAGTTAAATGATGCAAACATGTTTTTCTATTAGCTATTAGTAAAGAAGAGAAACATGCAGGCAGACTGAATAGCTGCTTTGACTATTTAGATTCTAACCTGTGGTGTGAGCAAACTAGTGTTCTCTTACCTAATTGTGGGGTATGCGAAATACTGTTGGACACATAATCTAAGGCATTTTCCCTTTTGTTAGAATTAAGGATGCCAATCCGGGGGCATTTTTTCAATCCTGGGAATCGAGATTGAAAAATGCTCAATCACGGGATTCCCGGGATCATGGGATTGGCCTCCCTATTAGTCTGCAGTCCCTCAGGGAGGCTCTCCAGCTGGCCCATTCAGCAGCCCCTATGGTCCCACTTTGGCCCGCTCGGCAGAAGTGCAGCACCCGACCTCAGGGAGGCCAGTAAACACCACCTGCCTCATCCCAACTTCCGTCCATCTGTGACGTGGCTCAGCTGCAGCCTCAAGTGGCACACAGTGGCGTAACTATGGTCCCACAGACCCCGCCATTGCTTGGAGAAGCCAGCGCCGGCGGGGTCTGCGGGGGGGGGGGCACCGCTGCCATGATGCGGTTGAGCCTGGATGTCGTCTGCCTAGCAGCAGGCACATCACTTGGGCTAGCGGTTCTGGTGCCTATCTGCTGCATCCGGCTCTTTGCTTCCTCTGACCCTCCCCATCCCCACAACGCTGATTGACAGCTGAGCCACCGTCGGTGGCCTATAGCAGTACAGGGCACCCAAGTTACGGCTCAGCTGTCCAATATGGCAGTCTGCGGCTCAGTCACACTGCCTGGGTACGCAGTCTGAGTGTGTAGATTCAGAAGGAGGGACACCTTGGCAGCGTGTGTTTAGTTCAAAGTTAACACACATCCCCTGGTTTACCGCATTTTTCTATGTACTATTACCCGTCCGCACGGATTTCGCCGGGCAGGGTATCGCCACCTTTGGGTGGCAATACCCTATAGAAGCCTATGGGCTTCTTTTCGCCTCCCGCCGTCTTGGTGCAACCCCGCCGCCTCGCCAAACCCCCCTTTCCCCCTCCCTTGGGCTTACCTTCTTGAAGGTCCTCCTGGACCCCGGAAGGTAAGCCCTTCCTCACCCTAGCAACGCAGCCGGATGTCCTTCTGGCTGCAGGGGGGAGGAGGAGGCGCTGGGGACAGCCTGCTTAGCTGTCCCCGGCGTGAAGGCAGTTCAGGTGGCAGAGAGGAGACGGAGACCCCCCGCATACCACAGTACAGGTATCGCGGGGGGTCTCCGTTACCGCACCGCAATGCCAGCTGCTTATGTTAGTACATATGTGCTGGCATCGCGGCGGGTGGGCAACGAAGGGTGGCGATGTATATTAATACATCCCGCCCCTTGACCGATGTTCAAGATGGTGATCCGATGCTGTGTCATTGGATGCATCAATGGGATCTGCAGTGCATGCAGGAGGCATCTCTTACCAATATTATTTGCATGGTATTGCACAGCCGCTATATTTTAAGTAATTTTGTACTTTCGCATACTGTACTGTATGAATTGGGATATTTTGCAAGAAAATTCTGGCAGTGCTTGAATTGTTGTGTAATGAAATGTAGGTTTGACCTTTCATTTCCAGTATAACTTATTCATCATTGCTTATGTCCAAATGCTTTTGTAATGGGCCCATTCATTATTAGGGGCACAATGAGGTTGCCTAGAATTTAGCAAACTCCAAAAAACTGAAAGACCTCAGGGTTGCTTGCAGAAATCAACTCACTCTTGGCATTGATTCCCAGTGACCAGCTCCTTCCTATTTATTTATATATGAACAGTTTCTTATATTGCGCATACATATTCCGCAGCGCTTGCTATGAGAAGGAAGTCTGAGGAAGGTGAGAAGGGTTCCCTCTGCCACCATCAGATTGTGAGACCAGTAGCTGTGCTCAGGTGTAATCATGTCCGTCTGGCACCTCCACAAATTGCAACTGCTTTCCAGTGTAGCTATCCCTGCACCAGACCAATATTGAAGTGCTCAAGTACTTATTCCACTGGAAGTTTAGAGGTGGATTTTTCATAAGGCAACCTTAGATATCCTGGTTGTCCAGAACATTCCCAGATGATCATTGCATGACTATAACATGACCTCATGACATTACCTGGACTCGCTCACAATCCCAAAGTTCCTTTGAGGGTCTATGATAGAATAAAAAAATATTTGGACACATAAAATGGTTTAATTCACTGTATGTGGGCAATCAGTTTACTTAAAAAGTGACACAGGTTGAGCTGTATAGAAGAACAGAGTTGAGGGGATTGCTGCCAGTCCTAATGAAAATTTAAGCTCAAAGTTTAATGTCCTACACCAGTTGGTGATGGCTTCCATAGTCTGAATTAAACAATGTCTTCTGCAAGCAACTGAAACTGTTTTTTTTAAATTGTGTTTCAATGCAAGTTGCTAAAGCCATCTTTCACTGATTGCCTATTGTTTTTATTGAACTGATTTCCTGAACATACTGTATATTGTACATGTATACCCCCTAGCTTAAAACAAGTGTAGTGGCTCCCAGATGCTGAGGAGGTGACGACTTACAAACGACAGGCTGAATCTTCCAGCACACCCCAGCGCCCAGATGCTGCTCTCTGCATCTTGACATGACAGCGGTGCTTAATCTTTTAGGGATGCACTTGCTTGGGTTATATTCCCATGGGGCCTGGGAACGGTCCTGCCAATAAACCTGTGCTCTTTTTATTGTTATTGATGCAGTTAAGGCGTCTCAGGCTTACGTGCAAGCAAGTGCGGCCGGCAGACGCTTGTGATAAAATGCAGCAGTTGGTTTTTATCTTCTGCACACAGAGAGCTGGGAGCTTTTTATTTTTTAGCAGAGGTGAATGGGGTTATCAGTTCGGAACCTTATTAAGTAATTGCTCAAATATCTGCCAAGTATGGGCCCTGATTACAGCTGTGCACATTTAGGGAAAGTATTACTCCAGATTGCGTAATGCACCTTGTATAAATGTCCTCTGTATATTGCAAGAAAGTACATATGGAGCGCCTCTCAGTCAGTCATGGGAATCACCAGATTACCTGCGCTGGCAAGAGCTGGTGGAGAGGTACTCGTTCTGATGGGGATGCGCAAGTTTCTCACACGCATACACGTCCTCATCAGCACGGTGGCGGGGAGCATTTTTATCTGATGGTGGGCCTTGGTGGTTGGCGATAGAATCGCCAGGATCCGCAAGAATGAGAGGCGCTCCACCTGCAGGTGCATGCCAAAATCAATTGCACACTTCTTATACTTACGCTAGGGATGGGGACCTTCGGCCCTCCAGCTATTTTTGAAGTACACATCCCAGCCTGCCCTGCTACAGTTTTTCGACTTGGCCATGCTAAAACTGTTGCAGGGAATGCTGGGATGTGTAGTTCAACAACAGCTGGAGGGCTATAGGTTCCCCTTACGCCAACGTGTTCCTAACAAGGCGGAATGGGAAAGGGCAAAGGCCAATGTAATGTAAGCCAAGTATAGTAACAGGGCATACAGGTACAAATCCAAACACGTACAGCCTGGGTTACACATAATAATCCAGAGCTGCGCTAATTGTGGCAGGTGCAAATACCAAATGATAATGATAACAGCAGTTACTACCTTTAGCAAGCTGCTTGTTGGCCATTTGCGAGTGCACTGCTGATGCTGATAGGTGTTTTATGAATTGCTTTGAGATAGATTATGATTCTGCGTGCAGGGCCATCTTAACAGCAGTGTGGGCCCCTGGGCAAAGCAATGCACCGGGCCCTTATCCATTCTCCCCTCCTAGGGGTGGGGGGTGCTATCAGCAGCAGCTTTGATGTACCACTGTTGGCAGGGGGTGCTCTATCTTCCATTCAACATGTAAGACCTGGAGCAGTAACTTCTGCTCATTACTCCTTTACTGCACAGGTGGTGGGAGAGAGAACACTAACGTGTGGAAGGGGGCACTGAGCTGTATGAAGGGTCCCTTGTAAATGACTTCCAGGGAGGTAGGGGGTGTTTTATACACAGGGGACGGTTGGATATTGGAGTGGGCTTAATATTCGTCCTTTTCCAGTGGAGGGCAGCTTGTTTGACTGCAGATATCGCCATTATCTGGAAATAGATTTCTTAGCCTAGTATAAAAACCTAGAGTCCCAACTTTCAGGAGGTGCTGGGAACTTGGGGATCAGAGATCAGGAGCCAGAGCAATCCATTGACAAAAATATAAAACTGTACACCAGACGTTTGGAGCTGGAGCAGGGACCGGCTGCTGGAAGGCTGATATCTCTGGTTCTGGGCAGGATAGAGACAAGCCGCTAGTGTCGGCAGAAAGGGGAGAGTCCCAGTCTTTGGAATATACTCTCAGAAAAACTCTAAGTCAGAGAGAACATTAGAAATATGACTGGGAAGTGCAATTAACAGGTCGGATGTGGACTGCTGCTTTGAAGTTGGATATCTCCAGTTCCCCAGGGCCGATTTTAAAAATTCTGGTATCCCTGGAAAAAGGGGATCATCAGCTATCAACATACGAAAAGACGGCCCTGTCTGCGTGCATGTTTTACATATTATATTCCTTGTAGAGTAATTTCTTGAACACAAAACAGAAAAAAAAAACACTTTACTTTTGCTGGATAGAAAATAAATAGTATCAACATTTTGCAGGGCTGCCTACTTGACCCTCTCCTCCAGGGAGAAAATGCTCTGTTCCTGGACTTCCCTGGTATGATTGCCATCACCTGTGGTGAGCTAGGTAATTGATAAAAAAAAGGTGTTTCACCACAGGTAATGGCAATCATACATTACCGGGGAAGTCCAGGAACAGAGCATTTTCTCCCTGAAGGAGAGGGTCAGGTAGGCAACCCTGTCATTTTGTCATGAGATGCAAGGAGGATTCTAATTAAAATAGCAATAAATTAATAACTAAATAAAAAAAAATAGATATCCAGTGGTTTTGTACTAATAAATAACTACCATCTATTATCAACCAATATAGAATATATAATGCTTACAAAATTCATATAATGGGCAATCTTTTAACCAGTTTTAAGGAAATTCGCTGTAAATAAAATCTATGCAAATGCCATATTATATGTTGCTTTAGTAGTCAGGTATAGAAATAGGGCAATTACTATTCTGAGTTAAAGTACTTGTAGAACTTTGAATTAAGGGGAAAATCCTCCAATAACAAGTCCCTCCATGGTGGATTGGTGATGATATGTCTCAATGCAGCTTCTGTAAGGCAGAAGATTCAAACCTATCAATGTGTACTGATTAGACTCCAGGTAAACACTTTGAGTTCTTAATGGTTGAATGGGCTGAGTAGTTCCATAGGTAAATGCTGATAAAGTACTGTAATGATCTCCACTGTTAGTTGGTCATTTCTTTCTCAATCAGAACTTTCTCCAGGTTATTGGCTAGATCAGTGTTTTAATATTACATAAAAAGGCCTAGAAGTAATTAAGTTAATAATTCCTTGTTTACTAATTGTTTTTGTTTTCATAGAATGTTTATTTACTGCAGGTTCAAATATTAACAACTAAAAAAAGTTATTTCTACTATATTGGAAAGAATTAGATTTTTCTATGTATTCCTTAAAGTGAATGATTGTTAAGCAAGCAAAACAATATGGTATCATATGGTAAGTATACAGGTTGAATATCCCATATCCGAATATCCATTATCCGAATTATTCCGAAAACCATACTTTCCAGAAAATGAAAAAAAAAATTTTTTTTTATAAAAACTCACTACACTACATTTGTAACAGCACTACTGAGGACATGATATGTAACTATCACTATATATGTACAAGAAAATGACTGCTTGGCATTCAAATTCAATATCTGATATAGTACACAAATTTTGTTTCATGTTTTGAAACCTTGTTTTTTGAACAAATAAAATATATATGTGTGTATTTTATGTGGTAATAAAATATATTTGTGTTTATTTTATGTGTTTATACAGCATAAATGCAAGAAACTTCAAAATACATCATTGAAATATTAAAATATTCCGAAATACGGAATAATCCGTTATCCAAAATTCTCCTGGTCCTGAGCATTTTGGATACGGGATACTCAACCTGAAATTTGGTGTATGCCTGGTGTAAAGTTGGCACATACTACTAGTCTTTGGAATTACATCCAGAATTAAAAAGCCCCGCCTAGAGCATCCTGTCTGAAATAAGCAGTGGAGGAAGGGAAGGGCTTACTTGATCTGCATTAGTTGTTGGTCTGTCCGGTGCCAATGAGAGTTAATGCTCGCTTGATTGACTTTTGGGCAAACAGAAGCCAAGCAGGGCTCATTATGGTGGACCAATCATGGTTTTCAGTGTTTAGACAACTGCGGTTTAACACATTGTGGCCCAGCTCATTAACTATTCATATTTACTGTAAGACAGCTGTAGATGCAGAGAACAAGCCAAAAGAACAGCAAGAGAAACCAAAGTTCTCCTGCAAAAGTAGGTCACAGGTTCTCTCTGCTGCCCAGGCAGTAAAATCAAACAAAGTCAGAATGTGTCACCAGTCAAGTTGAGGATATTTCATAGACAAGAAAGCACTTGAACATAACTAGAGGCTTGTTTTATTCACTAAAACCATTGCCCTCCAAACAGGCCCAGCAGCCATTTGGTGGAGCTGCTAAGAACTTACAAAATAAAATCACTCTCTATGTCTGCAAGATCCTAGCCTATGACTCCAATGTATTTACACTGTTCAATAGGCAATAGACAACTTTATTTACATATATATATATACTAGGTGATTCATCGCGCCCTCCGGGCGCTCTTCACACCGTAGTGAGGGGCTTCGCCCCATTAGAAGTTGAAATATATGTGAGTGTGAGATATAGTGTAATTATGTGCACTGGGGGTTATTAGTGAATCCCGCCCAGTGTGAGATGAAAGATGTTATGGAGTAGAGGTGTGTTGAAAGATCTGTTGGTGGTGTAGTGCTTTGGGGTGTAAACCCAGCAGGTACCGGCCTGTGATAGGAACCCACCGAATATTTATGGGAAGAGAGGTGTGTTTAAAGAGGTGTACTGGCCTGAGATTGTTTGGTATGGGGTGCTGGGTGCCACGCAGCAGGTACTGGTGTGAAATGGAAGGGAGCTATGTGTGGAGATTAGTTGGTGCTGTAGTGGTTTGGGGTGGTGGGTAGAGTTGTGGTCTCCTTAGGCAGTCTGAGAAAGTAAAGTTAAATCTAGGGGGTAGGTGTGTACTTGCGCTGCTGACAATTTATTTGATAAGTTTAACACTCTATTTTGCCAGACAATTGTGCAGAGAAATGAATGAAGGACATACTGCTTGAATAATACAAAATTTATATGTAAAAAGATAAAAAAGCTTACAATACACAATGCATAAAAAATTACATATATAGAAATAAGCAAAAATAAGAAAATAAAAATATATGAAAGTAACAATAGGATTAATATCAATATAATGGGCTTGTTGGAGTAAATACCATATAATATGGTTTTGAGAATAGAACTGGACGTATAGTTTGGAAGCTCCGCTTTTTAAATATATTTCAAGTGCGTTTATAGCAGCAATTGTAAAAGTCCAAAAAGTTTATTGTATGGTGATGAATTAGTGGATTAGTATCCAGATAGAGTTATTGTTAGTAGTATGAGTAGTTGAAAACGCTGGATGTATGGACGAATTTAGCATGTAAATTTACATGCATCCAGAAATAAATAACCAAGTAATGCTGGTAATTGCGATGGTATAGTAATACAGAGCGGGGCTCTGGTTGTATCTCACCCCTTATGGACAAGTTGTCAGCTGGTTGCTCCTGATCGAGGGGGCGGCTGGAGTAGGTATCGTGCGGGGCGCTTCAATGCGCCGTCAGCCAGCGCTCACTCCTCCGGCAGCAGGAGCGTCCAAGTAGTGCAGACGCTGTGGGTGATGATGGGGTGAGAGCCCTGCAGGAAGAACGGGGTAAACGAGAGCTGGAAATGCACAGCGGTCTCGTATGCGGCAGCCTGTAGCCCAGGTGCGTCCGTAGTCTGGTGACGTCAACGCGTTTCGTCTCCTGAATCAAATGGAGACTTTCTCAAGACGAATAACTTACTGGCAATCCAGGTGCTTATTTATAGGCTGGGCGCCTAAGTTAATTAATCCATTGGTTTCCATTTGCCCAATTAATCAGCCAAAAATTATAGATAGATTTATAAAGAAATAACAGATGTATATATCTAAAACTTAAATAAATATATTTATTCAATTTATAACAGAAAAAAGCAGTGTGTCCAAGAACTTATTTCATATTTAATCTAGAGGTATATTAACAAAGATAAATACTCTATTAATTACTTAATTGAAAGGTTTTTTCTTTCTCGTAACGTTATTCAGGGAAGTTGTATCTAGCATTTATATATATCCATGAGGGTGCACAAATTACTGTCTACTGAACGGTCTCATATAGCAGCATAATTCTGCAGAAGAGTGTAGGATAATCGGCAGTAACCATCTATAATATTTATATGATCCTTCGAATTCATATTAAAAAATAAGAGAAAGAATATATATATATACACTGGTGAAGAAATAAATAGCTATAAGTATAATACATGTATAGAGCACCAAACTCCAATATATATTGTATCGCGTTCTAAATTGAACAGACATGGGGCATCATGCGCCTTATATATATAAACTTATTTGTACAGGACTAACAATGATAATAATGGCAGTAAAATATGCCAGGAATAAAAAAATGATGATAAAGGTGAGAGAAAAATATATAATAAAAAAATATATAAAAATATATAAAAATATAAAGGACTATATATGAAAATACATAATAAGGGTAGTGAGAATTATATGTGTATAAATACACAAAAACAGATATGTCTAAGAGAATTTGTATGACCGTGCAGACCATTGGTCTGACTGACCTTATATTAATAGATACAGTCAATGCTTCTGTATTTTTGTTATTATTATTATTATTCGCATATAGAAGAAATCCGGATAGAGGAATTTATTTCTGCGTCGACCCCTTCAGACAGCTATCGCAATATTGAATTTTATGAAGTCCATGTCTTCATATGCAATGGATATTACGGGGGGAAGGAGGGGGGGGGGGAAAGGGGGGTACTTGTGGTGGTGAGAGAGAGATCTGCAAACCCATCCTGTCACACACTGCGCAGAATGGGTAGATCCCTGTCTCCCCACTCCAGGCACCCAAGAGATCCCATATCCATTGTATAGTGTTTAAATGGTGTATGATCCTTATACACACTACTTATAATGCAAATAAATTGTTTTACTATAACCATTTGAACAACCACCAATTAATCTAGACCAGCAAAATCCAGGGCTTCATTTAAACCCTTGGGGCTAAGAGTATCCATTTTGAAGATCCAGGATGACTCCGCTAGGCAGAGTCGCCTGAATCTATCCCCTCCTCTTTTCGTATTCAGGATGTGTTCAACCCCCATTAGAGTCAGGCTACTTGGGTCACTTGTATGTTTCTCTAAGAAATGACGTGGAATGCTATGGTTCACCAGTTTCTTTAAGATATTATTTCGATGTTCCCTAAATCTTGTTTTGATCGACCTTGTCGTGCGTCCCACGTATTGGAGTTTGCACGAGCACTCCAACACGTATACGCAATATGATGTATCGCAGTTCATAAATTGCTTGATATCAAATGATTTATTATTTGAGGATGATGTTATAGTATTTCTTTTATTAACCATATATTTGCAGGTTAAACATATATTCTTATTACATCGAAATGTACCATTGGGTTTGGGCTGTAACCAAGATGACTGTTGCTCATTTTTTAGGGATGGTAGCATGCTTGGTGCAATGGAATCTTTTAAATTTCTATTTCGTCTAAACGTGATTTTTGGTGTTACAAGTACCCCTTGTAGAATTTTATCATGTTTTAAAATTTCAAAATTGTTAAGTAAAATTTTCTTTATCTGGTGTGATTTGTTATTAAATTTAGAGATAAATGCTAGGTTATTAGTCTCAGCACTGAGGTCTTTGTTTAATGTTTTTTTGGGGAGCAGGAGAGTATCTCTTTTAATTTTGTCAACCTGACAGCAAGCCTCCTGTAATAATTTGTCAGGATAATCACGTCTTTTAAAGTTTTGTAGCATATGTTGAGCCTGGGTTTTATAGTCTATCTCTAAGGTACAGTTTCGACGCAATCTCGTCAGCTGATTTTTTGGAATGTTATTAATCCAAGGTTTATAATGTCCACTTTTATAGTGGAGGTAATTGCTGGTTCCCACTGGTTTCACATAATTTGTGGAAATCAGCACATTGTCATGGATGGAGAATGCAATATCCAGGAAGTTCACCGAAGTATAACTAAAAGTGTGAGTAAAAGTGAGGTTAAATGTGTTTGAGTTTATGTGATTAACAAAATCCAGTGCCAAATCGTGTCCCCCTTTCCAAATAATAAATAGATCGTCAATGAAACGGCCATAGAGGACCAGATTCTCCTCAAATGGGCCGCCCCAGATAAGTTGTTCCTCCAGGCGGCCCATATAGAGGTTCGCAAAACTTGGTGCGAATCTGGTCCCCATGGCCGTCCCAAGGCGCTGTAGAAAAAAGTGCTCGTCAAAAATAAAATAATTGTGAGTAAGAATAAAAAGAATAGAATCCAAAATGAAAGTTTTCCTCTGTGTAGAAATTTCCTTGTCTGCATTTAAGTAGTGATTGACGGCCTCTATACCTTTATCGTGAGGGATGTTTGTGTATAGTGCCTGGACATCAAGGGTGAGGAACCCCCACCCTTCTGTCCAGGTTATATCTAAAGTTTTATTAAGTATATGTGTGGTGTCTTTAATGTGCGAGGGGAGTGAAGTGACGAATTGCTGTAAATGTGTATCAACAAAATGTGATAAGTTAGAAGTAAGAGAACCCACACCCGAAATTATGGGACGCCCTGGTGGTGTAGTGAGATTTTTGTGAATCTTGGGTAAAAAATAAAAAGTGGGTGTGACCGGGTGGTAGGGAAATAGAAATTGGGATTCTTCCCTGGATATTGCATTATCAAGGAGCAATTTGAATTGTGCCTGATAGGTGGTGGAGGGGTTGTTGGACAGTTGGATATAGTAGTTAGGGTCATGTAGCTGCCTATATGCCTCAGCCACATAGGCCTCTCGGTCCATTATTACGACCCCCCCCCCTTTGTCTGCCTGCTTTACCACAAGAGATAAATCCTCTTTCAGATTTTTAAGAGCAAGGCGTTCGTTTTTAGTTAGGTTATCAGCTGACGAGATATACGAAGTAGAGAATTTATTTTTAGTTGATCTTTTAGTATTTTTATCTGTTTGAGAGCATAGTTCTTTGAAATCTTGGAGTGTTTTGTTATAAAATACAGTAATTGCTGGACTTTTTTGTTCCAGCGGAAAAAAATTAGATTTTTTCTTGAAGAGGGGTTTTGTGTTGGAATTTTTTGTTGTATTTACATTAAAGGTTTCTAATTCAACTGGATTGTTTTCATCTAGAAGAGATTCTAGTGTTAATAAACTATTAAGATCAGTTTCATCAAGAATTATTGGGAGACAATCATTTGATTGGTTAGTTCTCACAAGGTCTTTAGTGGCGAAGTAGCGTTTCCTACAGAGATCTCTAGTAAATTTATTAAGGTCAATAAAGAGGTCGAACACATTAGGATTTTGTTGGGGTGCAAAGTTTAGACCCTTACATAATAGTGTTTTCTGGGGGTCTGTTAGCTGATGAGTAGTTAAATTAAAAATACCGGTAGTGTCTATTTGAGGCGGGGTTTTCTTTGTTCTTTTGCGTCCTCCTCGTCTCCCTCTCCTTCTCTGTATCTTTTTGGTGTATGGTGAGGGAGGTGGGCATATCGATTGGGATCTTGCCATGTTCGTGGCTGAAAAACCTGTTCGTTCTGGTGTCTAACGCCTGATGTTTTATTTAGGGTAAGATGTGGGGATGGGGATCTTCTCCTATCCCTGTATTGCGTCCTATACGGTCTGGAGTCTATATTAGAGGAATCCATCCTTTCTCTATAATTTCTGTAGGGTCTATCTCTATATGTTTGATATGATGGTTTTCGTTGTCTAAAATTGGTACGGGGTCTGGTCGTTTGGTAATTTTCCTCAGTGGGTTCGTTTATAATTCTTTTATGATAAGTTCTAACAATATCTTTTTTGTAGTCATTATCATCTCGTTCCCATTTCCGTTTTTTGTTTGTTAATAATTCCCTTTCAAATCTCTCAACTCTATTATTAATCTGCTCATCCTTTTCTTTAAAGGCAGGGTTATCCCTGAATATCATTAGCTCGTCCTTAACTTTTTCGATTTTGGTTATAGTTTTCTCTACCATCTCCTCACGGTATTTTATTAATAATTTCATCAGTGTGTAAGAGCAGTTGTCCAGTGCCTCGTTCCACCTAACAAGTAACTCTGGTTGATCGTTAATAGATAAATGCTTAGACAATCTTAGCCCTCTTGGGATTATTTTTGCATCGATGTATTTTTGCAGGGAGATACTGTCCCACCAGTTTCTCATTTCATCTTTCAATAGGTCTTCAAGACTATAGAATAACTTGTTCATGTTTGACGGGGCACTGGACAACGGCTCCTCACCCTTTTGGGTGGAATTAAATGATGATAAGTAACATTCTCTGCGATTTTTCCGTTCATTGTAACTTCTAAAGTCATTCATCTCTACACAATGGTCAGCAATCAGAGTGTTTCAAAAAATATATCAGGTGTTTGATCACTAGAATTATTAAAAATAGCTGCTCGGGGTTGGCAGAAAAGAGAAGAACAAAAGGATTCCTTACTTGCTGAGAGTGGCTAAACAGCCAGATCCCAGTTTAGCAAGGTCCCCGGGAAGAATCCCAATTTCTATTTCCCTACCACCCGGTCACACCCACTTTTTATTTTTTACCCAAGATTCACAAAAATCTCACTACACCACCAGGGCGTCCCATAATTTCGGGTGTGGGTTCTCTTACTTCTAACTTATCACATTTTGTTGATACACATTTACAGCAATTCGTCACTTCACTCCCCTCGCACATTAAAGACACCACACATATACTTAATAAAACTTTAGATATAACCTGGACAGAAGGGTGGGGGTTCCTCACCCTTGATGTCCAGGCACTATACACAAACATCCCTCACGATAAAGGTATAGAGGCCGTCAATCACTACTTAAATGCAGACAAGGAAATTTCTACACAGAGGAAAACTTTCATTTTGGATTCTATTCTTTTTATTCTTACTCACAATTATTTTATTTTTGACGAGCACTTTTTTCTACAGCGCCTTGGGACGGCCATGGGGACCAGATTCGCACCAAGTTTTGCGAACCTCTATATGGGCCGCCTGGAGGAACAACTTATCTGGGGCGGCCCATTTGAGGAGAATCTGGTCCTCTATGGCCGTTTCATTGACAATCTATTTATTATTTGGAAAGGGGGACACGATTTGGCACTGGATTTTGTTAATCACCTAAACTCAAACACATTTAACCTCACTTTTACTCACACTTTTAGTTATACTTCGGTGAACTTCCTGGATATTGCATTCTCCATCCATGACAATGTGCTGATTTCCACAAATTATGTGAAACCAGTGGGAACCAGCAATTACCTCCACTATAAAAGTGGACATTATAAACCTTGGATTAATAACATTTCAAAAAATCAGCTGACGAGATTGCGTCGAAACTGTACCTTAGAGATAGACTATAAAACCCAGGCTCAACATATGCTACAAAACTTTAAAAGACGTGATTATCCTGACAAATTATTACAGGAGGCTTGCTGTCAGGTTGACAAAATTAAAAGAGATACTCTCCTGCTCCCCAAAAAAACATTAAACAAAGACCTCAGTGCTGAGACTAATAACCTAGCATTTATCTCTAAATTTAATAACAAATCACACCAGATAAAGAAATTTTTACTTAACAATTTTGAAATTTTAAAACATGATAAAATTCTACAAGGGGTACTTGTAACACCAAAAATCACGTTTAGACGAAATAGAAATTTAAAAGATTCCATTGCACCAAGCATGCTACCATCCCTAAAAAATGAGCAACAGTCATCTTGGTTACAGCCCAAACCCAATGGTACATTTCGATGTAATAAGAATATATGTTTAACCTGCAAATATATGGTTAATAAAAGAAATACTATAACATCATCCTCAAATAATAAATCATTTGATATCAAGCAATTTATGAACTGCGATACATCATATTGCGTATACGTGTTGGAGTGCTCGTGCAAACTCCAATACGTGGGACGCACGACAAGGTCGATCAAAACAAGATTTAGGGAACATCGAAATAATATCTTAAAGAAACTGGTGAACCATAGCATTCCACGTCATTTCTTAGAGAAACATACAAGTGACCCAAGTAGCCTGACTCTAATGGGGGTTGAACACATCCTGAATACGAAAAGAGGAGGGGATAGATTCAGGCGACTCTGCCTAGCGGAGTCATCCTGGATCTTCAAAATGGATACTCTTAGCCCCAAGGGTTTAAATGAAGCCCTGGATTTTGCTGGTCTAGATTAATTGGTGGTTGTTCAAATGGTTATAGTAAAACAATTTATTTGCATTATAAGTAGTGTGTATAAGGATCATACACCATTTAAACACTATACAATGGATATGGGATCTCTTGGGTGCCTGGAGTGGGGAGACAGGGATCTACCCATTCTGCGCAGTGTGTGACAGGATGGGTTTGCAGATCTCTCTCTCACCACCACAAGTACCCCCCTTTCCCCCCCCCCCTCCTTCCCCCCGTAATATCCATTGCATATGAAGACATGGACTTCATAAAATTCAATATTGCGATAGCTGTCTGAAGGGGTCGACGCAGAAATAAATTCCTCTATCCGGATTTCTTCTATATGCGAATAATAATAATAATAACAAAAATACAGAAGCATTGACTGTATCTATTAATATAAGGTCAGTCAGACCAATGGTCTGCACGGTCATACAAATTCTCTTAGACATATCTGTTTTTGTGTATTTATACACATATAATTCTCACTACCCTTATTATGTATTTTCATATATAGTCCTTTATATTTTTATATATTTTTTTATTATATATTTTTCTCTCACCTTTATCATCATTTTTTTATTCCTGGCATATTTTACTGCCATTATTATCATTGTTAGTCCTGTACAAATAAGTTTATATATATAAGGCGCATGATGCCCCATGTCTGTTCAATTTAGAACGCGATACAATATATATTGGAGTTTGGTGCTCTATACATGTATTATACTTATAGCTATTTATTTCTTCACCAGTGTATATATATATATTCTTTCTCTTATTTTTTAATATGAATTCGAAGGATCATATAAATATTATAGATGGTTACTGCCGATTATCCTACACTCTTCTGCAGAATTATGCTGCTATATGAGACCGTTCAGTAGACAGTAATTTGTGCACCCTCATGGATATATATAAATGCTAGATACAACTTCCCTGAATAACGTTACGAGAAAGAAAAAACCTTTCAATTAAGTAATTAATAGAGTATTTATCTTTGTTAATATACCTCTAGATTAAATATGAAATAAGTTCTTGGACACACTGCTTTTTTCTGTTATAAATTGAATAAATATATTTATTTAAGTTTTAGATATATACATCTGTTATTTCTTTATAAATCTATCTATAATTTTTGGCTGATTAATTGGGCAAATGGAAACCAATGGATTAATTAACTTAGGCGCCCAGCCTATAAATAAGCACCTGGATTGCCAGTAAGTTATTCGTCTTGAGAAAGTCTCCATTTGATTCAGGAGACGAAACGCGTTGACGTCACCAGACTACAGACGCACCTGGGCTACAGGCTGCCGCATACGAGACCGCTGTGCATTTCCAGCTCTCGTTTACCCCGTTCTTCCTGCAGGGCTCTCACCCCATCATCACCCACAGCGTCTGCACTACTTGGACGCTCCTGCTGCCGGAGGAGTGAGCGCTGGCTGACGGCGCATTGAAGCGCCCCGCACGATACCTACTCCAGCCGCCCCCTCGATCAGGAGCAACCAGCTGACAACTTGTCCATAAGGGGTGAGATACAACCAGAGCCCCGCTCTGTATTACTATACCATCGCAATTACCAGCATTACTTGGTTATTTATTTCTGGATGCATGTAAATTTACATGCTAAATTCGTCCATACATCCAGCGTTTTCAACTACTCATACTACTAACAATAACTCTATCTGGATACTAATCCACTAATTCATCACCATACAATAAACTTTTTGGACTTTTACAATTGCTGCTATAAACGCACTTGAAATATATTTAAAAAGCGGAGCTTCCAAACTATACGTCCAGTTCTATTCTCAAAACCATATTATATGGTATTTACTCCAACAAGCCCATTATATTGATATTAATCCTATTGTTACTTTCATATATTTTTATTTTCTTATTTTTGCTTATTTCTATATATGTAATTTTTTATGCATTGTGTATTGTAAGCTTTTTTATCTTTTTACATATAAATTTTGTATTATTCAAGCAGTGTGTCCTTCATTCATTTCTCTGCACAATTGTCTGGCAAAATAGAGTGTTAAACTTATCAAATAAATTGTCAGCAGCGCAAGTACACACCTACCCCCTAGATTTAACTTTGCTATTTTCTATTGTGGGTTGAGGCAATCCCACAGGTGTTGTGTGCAGCAGCAGACAATTGAGTAATTAAGCACTATAGCGTGATTATATTAACTCCCTATAAAGCGCCGGGGACCTTGCTAAACTGGGATCTGGCTGTTTAGCCACTCTCAGCAAGTAAGGAATCCTTTTGTTAGTCTGAGAAAGTAGCAATATAGTCTTAAAAAAAGTTCTTAGAGAATTTTTTCATTTTTTCATTTTTCATATTGAATTTTTTACATTTATAGCCACTGGTTAATGAATTGGCACAGGACCTTTTTTCCTGTGGCATAGCTGTTGTCTCTATATATGTTATGTGTTTGTATGCGCTTTATATGTATTTTATCTTATGGTGCTCCCCGATATGCAGCCCCCACCACACTGCTTCATACAGCGGGACTTAAACTTGCCTGCACGCAGCTTAAACAGTACATGCGTTCCACTGAACAGACGAGGTGGAACGCCAGACGCACTTCCGGGATCGGGTGCGTGTCATTACCCGGACTTCCGGGTTCGGCTGTTGCGTTAGGGACAGCATGTTGTGTCCCTTCCTAGTAAGTTTTATCATATTCCTTATGCTCTATTTGTGATACGCTATATACTGCCTATATACACGCTGTTTTATTGTATTTACATGGCATTTTTGTGTACTAATTATGCGTGTCAGCAAGCTGACCAATCAATGGCTGCATTGCACAGGTGCATTAGCTAATGTGGCTGGGGGTGTATATAAGGGAGCTTGGCATTATGTGTCAGTGTTACTTTGCCTCTTCTGGTGTACCTTTGGATTTATCCTGTTTGTCTTGACAAAGGCCCTATGTGAGTCGAAACGTCGACTATCATGTTTGACTATTAAAATTGGCTGACTTCTGCTGCTATGGTGAGTGCCCTCACTTTTTATTAAGCACCTTGGAATATAATTGGCTATCCGGATTGGATGACCTTTTGCTGTGCACCCCTCTTATGGTCCTGACATTTGGATGTGAGTGTGGAGCCTCTTGGCTATATATATATATATATATATATATATATATATATATATATATATATATATATATATATATATAATATATATATATCCGGAAGGTTTCCCTTTGGCTCAATTTATTAAGGAGGTCACCTCCTCTCTCATTAACCCCTTCCCGACATTTGACGTACATTTACGTCATGGCCGGGATGTACTTCCCGACACATGGCATAAATGTACGTCATGCCATTTAACTGTCACCGCGTCTATAGACGCGGTGACAGTTTGGAGATGTCTGCTGTCCCTGACAGCAGACATGTCCCTGCATGCCCAGGGGGGGCTGCGATGCCGCCCCCCCGTTGGCGATCGCTGTGATTGGCTGTTCAAATGTGAACAGCCAATTACAGCGTTTTCTGTGTACCGGCGAATAACGTTCGCCGGTGACACAGGGATCGGTGGTGATTGGTGCTGTAAAGTACAGCACCAATCACCACGGGGTGTAAGGGTGACACTGGTGTCACCCCACCTCACCCCACCCGCCCCCAAAGGCCGTGATTGGTCTGTCGGACCGATGAACCAATCACAGCCATGGAGGCTGATTTAAACTAACGGTGACTGCACTGCAGACGCCATTCCGGTCTGGAATTGCGTGCAGTGCGGTCACCGTGCCTATCTGCCGTGATATACTGACCTGATCCTTGCAAATACTTACCTGATCACTGCTTGTAGCGTGCTGGATGCTTCCTGGATTCTTGTGACTTCTTGTGACTTCCTGTGTTGTGCTGCTGCAGTGTGATAGAGTTATAGATAGAGAGATAGAGAGAGATAGAGAGAGATAGAGAGAGATAGTGACAGAGAGTGCTATATTTTGTGCTGCTGCAGTGTGATAGAGTTATAGATAGAGAGATAGAGAGAGATAGAGAGAGATAGAGAGAGATAGTGACAGATTGTGCTATATATTTTTTATATATATACAGCTGTGCTGCGTGTGCAACTGACTGCTGCCCCCCCTTTTGTGCTGATCAGTATAAATTAACTGATCAGCAACTTTTTGGGGGTGTAGGTTTTTTTTTTTTATATATATACCTGTCAGTGCTGCTGCTGCAGTGTCATAGAGTTATAGATAGTGAGAGATAGAGAGATAGAGAGAGATAGTGACAGAGAGTGATAGAGAGTGCTATATTTTGTGTCTGCTGCCCCCCCCTTTTGTGCTGATCAGTATATCTGTGCTGATCAGCAACTTTTTGGGGGTGCAGGTTTTTTTTTTATATATATACCTGTCAGTGCTGCTGCTGCAGTGTCATAGAGTGATAGATAGTGAGAGATAGAGAGATAGAGAGAGATAGTGACAGAGAGTGATAGAGAGTGCTATATTTTGTGTCTGCTGCCCCCCCTTTTGTGCTGATCAGTATATCTGTGCTGATCAGCAACTTTTTGGGGGTGCAGGGTTTTTTTTTTTATATATATATACCTGTCAGTTGCTGCCAGTTGCACTGTCAGTTGCACCAAAGGTTGTGCACCTGCTGCCCCTCACTGGTAATCAGTGTCGCATCAGTGATCACCTTTTTTTTTTTTTTGAGGGTGCTGTGGGGTCTTTTTTTAATTTTTTTTTTACACACACTGTGATTTTGTGGGTGTCCTGTGGCCACTGTGCGCTGATCAGTGACGTACATCACTGATCAGCTTTTTCGGCACAGGGTTGATCTTTTTTTTTTTTTTTATCAAATTCCTGTTGCCTTTGAGCGCTGTTCAGTGACGGATGTTACTGACCAACATCTGTGCTCAATTTTTGGCGCAGGACCTTTTTTTTTTTCTGCACTACATACATACTACACACTACATACCCCCCCGGGTTGAAATAAAGTTTGTACCCCCCCTACACTATACACGTGTTGAAACATTTCACTACCAGAAACACAAAAATAAAAATGGCATCCCAAATGTCATCCCAAATGTCATCCCAGTCATCCAGAAGAATGTATTCAGCGGAGGAGGCATATGCCATGCTTGCCTCTGACTCTGACACAGCCAGTGATGCAAGCGGGGAATTTGAAGGATTCATCTTAAGCTCCTCTTCCTCCTCTAGTGATGAGGGACCCCCTCAAAGACGCCCCCGTAGAGCAGCTGAGACACCCCCCCCCCAATAATTGATCTCGTATGGACCCCACCACCAGACAATTTTGAGCCCCAGGTTCCTGAGTTTTTGGCCATCCCAGGAATCCAATTTGATTCCACAGGTCTCAGAGAAATTGACTTTTTCAAATTATTTTTCTCTGATGATTTTATAAATTTAATGGTGGACCAAACTAATTTATATGCCCAGCAGTTTATTGCTCAAAACCCCACGTCATCATTTGCTAGGTGGACCCCTGTAGATGCAGTAGAGATGATGACGTTTTGGGGTCTGGTGTTTCATATGGGCATAGTAAAAAAGCCAGAAATTAGGCAATATTGGAGTACAGATGTTCTGTACAGCACCCCACTTTACCGTATGGCCATGACCCGGACTCGTTTTGAGTTAATCCTTAAATTTTTGCATTACAACGATAATGCACAGTGCCCACCCAGAGATGATCCCACCTTTGACCGGCTATTCAAAGTCAGGCCGGTCATTGATCATTTCAGTGCCAAATTTGCAGAGATGTACATCCCAGATAAATTCATTTGCATAGACGAGTCCCTTATACATTTTAAAGGAAGGGTTAAATTCCGCCAGTACCTTCCCAATAAGAGGGCAAGGTATGGCATAAAAATGTATAAGCTGTGTGAAAGCACCTCAGGGTACACTCACAGGTTTAGGGTATATGAAGGGAAGGATTCAAGAATTGAACCGCCAGAATGCCCCCCCTCCCTCGTAGGTGTTAGTGGAAAAATTGTCTGGGATTTAGTGCACCCCTTCCTGGATAAAGGTTATCACCTCTATGTGGATAACTTTTACACTAGCATCCCCCTGTTTAAGGTCCTTGGTTCAAGAGGTACAGCAGCTTGCGGTACTGTGCGCAAGAACCAAAGAGGCCTCCCAAAAACGCACATTGCCCAAGTAATGAGAAGGGGTGAAAGCAGGGCACAATCCACCGAAAATATGTTGTTGGTCAAATATAAGGACAAGAGGGATGTCCTTATACTGACAACAATTCACGGAGACAGTACCACCTCCGTCCCTGTACGAGGTACCAGTACCCACACCTCAAAACCTAATTGTATCCTGGATTACAATAAGTACATGGGCGGAGTGGATCTTTCAGATCAGGTACTGAAGCCGTACAGTGCCCTGCGGAAAACAAAAATCTGGTACAAGAAGCTGGCCGTGTATATCATCCAGATGGCACTGTATAACGCTTACGTGCTATTCCGTTCTACCAGCCAGAGGGGGACATTTATGCACTTTCAAGAGGAAGTCATAAAGGGCCTAATATTTGGGAACCAGCAGGCAGAGGGCCCCAGTACTTCTAGTACTGGCCCCCGTATTGTACCAGGGCAGCATTTTTCTGATGAAATCCCCTCCACTGGAAAAAAGGGCAGGACACAAAAAAGGTGCAAAGTTTGCTATAAAAAGGGAATAAGAAAGCAAACTATTTTCCAGTGTGACACTTGCCCCGACAAACCCGGCCTATGTATAAAGGAGTGTTTTAAAATATACCACACATCTATGGATTATTAGGTTCATCATTTCACCGTGCTTCGGGGGTCTTGCTAATGCCACATAGCACCCACCATTCATTCCACCAGAATCTGAGCCGCAAAATCCAAAAATCACTCCTTCCCTTCTGAGTCCTGCCATGCACCCAACTGGTATTTTTTTGGTCACATGTGAGGCATTGCCGTACTCGGGAGAAATTGGGGCACAGATTTTGGGGTGCTTTTTCTCCTTCATACCTTATGAAAATGAAAAATTTTGAGCCAGAACTGCATTTTTGTGTAAAAAAATGTCATTTTTCATTTGCACAGCCCAGTTGTATCAAAATTGGTGAAACCCCTGGGGGTTTGAAATGTACACTATACCCCTAGATGAATTCCCTGAGGGGTGTAGTTTGCAAAATGGGGTCACTTGTGGGGGGGTTCCACTGTATTGGTGCTTTGGGGGTCTTGCTAATGTGACATAGCACCCACCAACATTCCACCAGAATCTGTGCTGCAAAATCCAAATATCACTCCTTCCCTTCTGAGTCCTGCCATTTTTTGGTCACACATGAAGCATTGCCGTACTCGGGAGAAATTGGGGCACAGATTTTGGGGTGCTTTGTCTCCTTCATTCCTTGTGAAAATGAAAAATTTTGAGCCAGAACTGCATTTTTGTGTAAAAAATTAAATTTTTCATTTTCACTGCCCAGTTGTACCACAATTGGTGAAACCCCTGGGGGTTTGAAATGTACATTATACCCCTAGATGAATTCCCTGAGGGGTGTAGTTTGCAAAATGGGGTCACTTGTGGGGGGCTTCCACTGTATTGGTGCTTTGGGGGTCTTGCTAATGCGACATAGCACCCACCAAAATTCCACCAGAATCTGAGCTGCAAAATACAAAAATCACTCCTTCCCTTCTGAGTCCTGCCATGCACCCAAATGGTATTTTTTGGTCACATGTGAGGCATTGCCGTACTCGGGAGAAATTGGGGCACAGATTTTGGTGTGCTTTGTCTCCTTCATTCCTTGTGAAAATGAAAAATTTTGAGCCAGAACTGCATTTTTGTGTAAAAAATTTAATTTTTCATTTTCACTGCCCAGTTGTACCACAATTGGTGAAACCCCGGGGGGTTTGAAATGTACATTATACCCCTAGATGAATTCCCTGAGGGGTGTAGTTTGCAAAATGGGGTCACTTGTGGGGGGCTTCCACTGTATTGGTGCTTTGGGGGTCTTGCTAATGCGACATAGCACCCACCAAAATTCCACCAGAATCTGAGCTGCAAAATACAAAAATCACTCCTTCCCTTCTGAGTCCTGCCATGCACCCAAATGGTATTTTTTGGTCACATGTGAGGCATTGCCGTACTCGGGAGAAATTGGGGCACAGATTTTGGGTGCTTTTTCTCCTTCATACCTTATGAAAATGAAACATTTTGAGCCAGAACTGCATTTTTGTGTAAAAAAATGTAATTTTTCATTTGCACAGCCCAGTTGTATCAAAATTGGTGAAACCCCTGGGGGTTTGAAATGTACACTATACCCCTAGATGAATTCCCTGAGGGGTGTAGTTTGCAAAATGGGGTCACTTGTGGGGGGCTTCCACTGTATTGGTGCTTTGGGGGTCTTGCTAATGCGACATAGCACCCACCAAAATTCCACCAGAATCTGAGCTGCAAAATACAAAAATCACTCCTTCCCTTCTGAGTCCTGCCATGCACCCAAATGGTATTTTTTGGTCACATGTGAGGCATTGCCGTACTCGGGAGAAATTGGGGCACAGATTTTGGGGTGCTTTTTCTCCTTCATACTTTATGAAAATGAAAAATTTTGAGCCAGAACTGCATTTTTGTGTAAAAAAATGTAATTTTTCATTTGCACAGCCCAGTTGTATCAAAATTGGTGAAACCCCTGGGGGTTTGAAATGTACACTATACCCCTAGATGAATTCCCTGAGGGGTGTAGTTTGCAAAATGGGGTCACTTGTGGGGGGCTTCCACTGTATTGGTGCTTCGGCGGTCTTGCTAATGCGACATAGCACCCACCAAAATTCCACCAGAATCTGAGCTGCAAAATCCAAAAATCACTCCTTCCCTTCTGAGTCCTGCCATGCACCCAACTGGTATTTTTTGGTCACATGTGAGGCATTGCCGTACTCGGGAGAAATTGGGGCACAGATTTTGGGGTGCTTTTTCTCCTTCATACCTTATGAAAATGAAAAATTTTGAGCCAGAACTGCATTTTTGTGTAAAAAAATGTAATTTTTCATTTGCACAGCCCAGTTGTATCAAAATTGGTGAAATCCCTGGGGGTTTGAAATGTACACTATACCCCTAGATGAATTCCCTGAGGGGTGTAGTTTGCAAAATGGGGTCACTTGTGGGGGGCTTCCACTATATTGGTGCTTTGGGGGTCTTGCTAATGCGACATAGCACCCACCAAAATTCCACCAGAATCTGAGCTGCAAAATACAAAAATCACTCCTTCCCTTCTGAGTCCTGCCATGCACCCAAATGGTATTTTTTGGTCACATGTGAGGCATTGCCGTACTCGGGAGAAATTGGGGCACAGATTTTGGGGTGCTTTGTCTCCTTCATTCCTTGTGAAAATGAAAAATTTTGAGCCAGAACTGCATTTTTGTGTAAAAAATTTAATTTTTCATTTTCACTGCCCAGTTGTACCACAATTGGTGAAACCCCTGGGGGTTTGAAATGTACATTATACCCCTAGATGAATTTCCTGAGGGGTGTAGTTTGCAAAATGGGGTCACTTGTGGGGGGGTTCCTAACTTTTAGCATCTTATGGTGCCTAGAAACCTACATGGTGCCTAAAAAATAATCTCATAAAAAGGAGGCTCCAAAATCAAGTAGGTTCTCCTTCTATTATGAAGCCTGTGGTTTGGTCAACGTGCACACTAGGGCCACATCTAGGATATTTATGAAAACAAAAGAATTGGGGGAATCAATTTTTAGTCACATTTCTCTAGTAAAATGTACTGTGTTCCTTAGAAAAATGTATTAAAATTGCAAATCTGCAAAAAAAAAAAATTTTGAAATTTCACCTACACTTTGTTTTAATTCCTGTGAAACACCTAAAGGGTTAACAAACTTCCGATATGCTGTTTTGAATACTGTGAGGGGTGCAGTTTTTGAAATGGCATCATTTATGGGGGTGTCTCACATACAAGTCCCTCAAAGTCACATCAGAACTGAACTGGTCCCTAAAAAAATCAGTGTTTGAAATTTTCTTGAAAATATGAGAATTTGCTATTCATATTTTAAGCCTCCTAGTGTCCAAAAAAATTAAAAGGAGGTTGAAATAATGATGGCAACATAAAGTAGACATATGGTCTATGTTAGTTATTAACTATTTTGAGTGGTATGATTATTTGTCTCACAAGCAGAAAATTTAACATTTTGAAAATTGCAAAATTTTCCATTTTTTTACGACATTTTGGTATTTTTCACAAAAAAACACAGACTGTATCGACGAAAATTTACCACTAACTTGAAGTACCATGTGTCACGAGAAAACAATCTCAAAATCACTGGGATAAGTAAAAGCAAAAAAAAGTTATCCCCACTTAAGTGATACATGTCAGATTTGAAAAAAAGGGCTCTGTCAGGAACGCAAAAACAGGCTGCGGCGGGAAGGGGTTAAGGGTTACTTGTTCTAGGGCTTTGAAGGATAAACAATTAACATCGGCATTTCAACACAATGCAAATAGCCGAGACACACTATGCATAAGATTTTTATTTTTAATGTTTATAGTGTGTTCTAGTATTCAAATCTTCAATGGCCTTTTTGTCTTCCCAATATATCTTTTTTTACATTGACATTCAAGCATATAGATAACATGGGTAGACAGACAAATCATCCTACTTTTAATCTCCCAAGGACATTTACCATAAGCATCCCAAGTTTTATATCTATCTTTACATCGGTTACAAGGAAAAAATCTGTCAATAGGGTTGAACATACCAACAGACTTTTCCATTTTAAGGTTACTAGATGTAAGTCTAGATCTTAAAGTATTAGCCCTTTTAAAAATAATCTGAGGCTTTGGAGGCAAAATACTACCCAAAATGGGATCTAATAATAATACATCCCTATGCTTAGACATGGTATTACGAATCTTATGATTATCAGTACTGTATATAGTAATAAACGGAATATAGTCATTAAGTGTGTTTTTGGTTTTATATTGTAACAGTTCTTTTCTATCAACAGTATGGGCTCTATCTTTGCATTTGTTAATAATATCAGGTGGGTAGTGCTTGTCTATAAACCTCTGCCTGTTTTTCAAATTTTGACTGATTCTCACAATTTCGTCTGATCCTGACGAATTGTGAATATGGTATATTATTTAGCAATTTGTCAAGATGGCAACTTCTATAATCAATGTACAGTAGCTGTTACTGTCAACAGCTTTGATATGTGTGTAAGTTTCTATCTTATGACCTTCTGTCCATTTGCTGGTATCTAGGACCAGGTCTAAACTTGATCTTCTCACTATTAATATTACTGGTAAATTTAAGATGATATGTGTTTATGTTTAACTCAGTCATAAATTTCTCAAACAAGCCGACATCACCATGACAGATATTAAGGATATCATCTATATATCTTTTAAAACATTTGATGTTATCCTTATACAGGTTGAGTATCCCGTATCCAAAATGCTCGGGACCAGGAGAATTTTGGATAACGGATTATTCCGTATTTCGGAATATTTTAATATTTCAATGATGTATTTTGAAGTATCTTGCATTTATGCTGTATAAACACATAATATACACACAAATATATTTTATTACCACATAAAATACACACAAACATATTTTAATTGTTCAAAAAACAAGGTTTCAAAACGTGAAACAAAATGTGTGTACTATCTCAGCACTGAATTTGAATGCCAAGCAATCATTGTCTTGCACATATATAGTGCCAGTTACATATCATGTCCCCAGTGATGCTGTTACATATGTCCCCAGTGAGTTTTTAGCAAAAAAAATTTTTTCTTTCACTTTCTGGAATGTCCGTATTTCGGAATAATTCGGATAACGGATATTCGGATACGGGATACTCAACCTGTATATATATATATAGAGTTGATCTCAACATTATTTTCTTCCCATTGTCCGAGATATAGATTTGCTAAATTCAGTGCATAGGGGGTACCCATTGCAACCCCACGTTGTTGCAAATACTATTCTCCTTGGAAGGTAAAATAGTTATTTTAAAACCACATTAATACATTCCATGAGGAATTCACAATACTCTTTATTTAAAGCTCCGTTCTTTTCAAGAAAATACCGAACTGCAGTCAAACCTCCACTGTGCGGTATGCACGTATACAAAGACTCCACGTCAATGGTGCACCAATAATATTCGCCATGCCAATCAAAATTGCTAAGAAACTTTCAAATATATGTGGAATCTTTTACATAGGAGTCCAATGAAATAACAAATTTACAAATCTGTGTATCCACATATTCCGATAATGCTGCAATGGCTGACCCAATCCTCGCTTTGTTCTAACTAGTGACAGCTGTTGATTAGAATTGCTAATTAGCTACCTATATAAACCCTATCATACTTACCAACTGATATGCCTCCTGACAAAGTCCTTGATGACGAAATGCGTTGGGTTGTGGCTTCCTGATGTACTGAGTCCAGGTTCTGTTCCATGTTGATTCTGTGGAGAAAGACACTGACGCCGACATCCTATCGTGTCCATTGGAATCGGTGATATTATCTGGATGGTGCTGTGTGATGCAGTGATTGTGCTCCGTGCTGTTATTTCTTTTCTGAGATGTGAGCTTTTACACTTTTTTAGTAAAGACTGTTATATTACTGCTCATTTGGTGCGCTCCTTCTTGTTATTCTTCTACATGATTCCTACTGCTGGGGATTGGGCTAATTGGAGTTGAGCTGCACCTGACCAGATACTGCTATTATCCAGGACGGATGATTAATACTTAGGACTCCAGGGGTTTAATGAAAACCAAGAGTGCCGCACTACTGCTGCTGTACATATCAAATCCTGTGAGGACACCCGGGCTATTGCATCAATGATTGGGAGTGCCAGACCACCAATAATATATATATATATATATAATGGGGAGGGAGGGTGATTGGTCGCACTGGGATTTAAAGATAGTGTATCAACCTCTTTATTAAAGTTTATAGTAAATTTTTCTATATAGTCATGAGGTGTGCTACCGCCAGACAGTAATGCAATAGTACAAGGGAAACAACAGAATATATATATATATATATATATATATATATATATATATATATATATATATATATATATATATAGTAATACCGTAGGAGAACTGGATGCCTTTTCCTGGGGTAGAAGGCAGCAAGCAGCAGCTGAGAAATCATACAAGTCCAGTCTTTGGGGTGCAACTGGCCGCAACCAGTTTTATTAAGCAGAAAATAAAATAAATATCAAAAGAAAATACCTTGCCTATCTCTAAACCTTGTGTCTCTAAACAAAACACAACGTTTTCCAGTCACTACTGGATGGCTCACTTGCATAAGAAAGCTTGTTTATCTCGCAGAGATTCTGCAGCCTCCCCAGGCAGTCTGCACACACTGATCAGTCTAGCAGCTCTATATGGCCCTTCCACAGCCGCACGCCTTGAGCTCTGTGAGGCCAAACACCTGAGCTGGGCCTTAACTCAGCTTTAACAAAAAGAAACACTCTCATGGAAGTTTTCCTGTTTCTATAATGGGTACTTGTGTATTATCACGGCGCCCACATTTCTTACGTACGTCAACTTAGTGAAATCGCATCGCATTACGTTATAGTAGCATGCATTTTACCCTTCCCGCTCCATGTCATTTCTGCCTCCTGTCACATCTTGTCAGAAATTCACTCTGAGGGGAAGTGTTTTTTAGAGCTTGTGGTTTTCCTGTGATTTTCAGTGGATTTTTACTGTGATATCCAGTGATAACTTGAGATGGCTGCATCAATGAGCCTATTTATGCTCCCTCAGATAGAGGAGGACGCTGTCCATTTTTTTCAGGAGCATCACCTGCTGCCAGTGACGGCTACCTGTATGAATGGGCACCCCATGCGCTTGTCCATCAAGGAGTGTACATGGCGGTGCCATATAAAAGCTTGCAGGCAGAAGGTAAGCTTAAGAGCGGCATCTTTCTTCCCGGGGTGCCGCTTATCATTCCTGACTCTTTTGAGGCTCATTTATTCATGGACAGAGGAGCTGACCTCAATCAAGTATTGCCAGCGTGAGCTCCAACCGCACAATAATACTGTGATGCTTTACAATGCATAGATGCGGGAGGCCTGTACCATGAACTTGATGGCGCAGCCCCAAGCGCCATATTGGTGGACCGAGCTAGATCGTCAAGGTCGATGAAAGTCTTTTTGTTAAACGGAAAATGCAATGATGGCCGCGTTTTACCGCAGCAATGGGTGTTCGGAGGCATCTCACGTGAAACTGGGCAGTGCTTCATCATAGTTGTGGAGAAACATGACGCCAGCACTCTTATGGCTGCCATTAATGCTAACATCGAGCCTGGAACAAGCATTTACAGTGATTGTTGGCGGGCATATAGCACAGAGGAGTTGGAGCAGGCATGATACAATCATGCCCGAGTGAACCACAAATATAACTTTGTCGACCCCGAAACTGGAGTACACACTCAAACAATTGATTGACTTTGGGGGTCCACAAAATGGCAGAACAAGTGGCAACAGGGAACAGCACGCCATCATTTGGAGTCCTATTTACAGGAATTTATATGGCGGAAATGTTTGGCGGCAAATAAGCCATTTGAATGCATACTACATGCCCTGACGCTGCTCCCCTCGGCAGATTGACTGTTTTATATTTTTTAGAAATTATTGTCGTTATTACTATTTTCATTCATGACTGTTCTTATAAGGTAACTCATATCATTGTCATTTGTGTTTTTGATTATTGTCATTATTGATTTTAATATGCTATTTGGTCATTAATTATTTACTAATTTATACCAGTTATTCGTTAACACACGTTGTCATTACTGTGTCAGAAGTATGATATCGCTGGTGTGAATGTGTCCAGAAAAGACCCCCATTATCCACGTCATCCTGAAGCATGGCGAGCGGCGGTGGAACGCGTCCGACCTTTTCATACCCCCACTATCCACGTCGGTGTGGAGTTGATTTAATATTGTGTGGCGAGTGCAGCGAGCCACCGAGCCCAAAGCGTGGCAAACGCAGCAAGCCCCGCGAGGGGAAGCAGATTACTTTACATGTATTTTGCGTCCCCTCGCGGGGCACGCTGCGCTCGCCATGCTTCGGGCTTGGTGACTCGCTGCGCTCACCACACTATATAAAATCAACTCCACACCGATGTGGATAGTGGGGGTATGAAAAGGTCGGAGGACACGTTCCGCTGCGTTTGCCTGCTTTGGGGTGGCGTGGATACTGGGGGACAATGCTTACAATTTTAAGCACCCATCACATGTAATACCATGCACAAATCACATCTCATTGCATCACATGGCATAGTAAGCACCCATCACATCTCATGGCATGGGTGCTTGTACAATGAAATATTGCATCGCATCGCATTTGGTGCCATGCGATCCTATGCGATATTTCATTGTATAAGCACTCCTGTGCACTTAATATGGACATCGCATCACATCGCACAGTACTATACATGGTACGAGAGGCAATATGATGCAATTTGCTTACGCAGAATAGCCTACTGTACTGAGCTATTTGCTTAGTGGGCACCGTGCTAATACACAAGTACCCTATAATGTGTAAGACAAGAACCATGGACAAACATACCTGCCCTCAAACACTATTCCAGTATTCTTGTCACAATATATATATATATATATATATATATATATATGTGTGTGTGTACAGTATAGAAGCTGCGGCACTCGGGACTTGACATCAAAGAAAACTCATAGCCACTGTGTGTTTAGTTGACGTTTCAGCCTTTTAATGGGCTTTTCTCAAAACAGCTTACATGTAAGCAGTACAGTGTCAACTGTACCTCTTCTGAGGGCACCAGGGCAGTTTATTTCACGGGGTTAAGTGCCAGCAGTTACTGTAATTTGGAGCCTTGCTGCACACACCTCCTATTACAAATAATATATAGCAGTTTGCTGTGTCTAAGGTCATAGACCTCCAGCATTTCTGAGCACATACTGTACATTTTCCCTGAAGGAACTCAATCAGTGGTTAATCCTCTCATGTCCACGGGACAATTGTAATACTGGACTGTGTTCTATTTATACTACACTAAGGAAAAAGTTTTTTCCAATCGGTTTATTATTTGCCCCTGAGCAAGTCATGGTAATGACGAAACGCGTTGGTCTCTCTGCATCAACCGATTAACGCTTATTGTCAATCTATCTAAGATGTATATGGGAACTGTATCGTATAAAAATGTATATGTAAATTGTATTGTCTTGCCCTAAGGGCAACTTTTATGTTATTTTTTTACTAATTTTATGTATTAAATATCGCTTGAATTCAGTGATATACTATTCTTCTAGCGCCCTCTGAAACTCTTTTCTTCTTCATACCTAAATACTGAATTCTTTCTAACAGAGAATCCTGCAGAGGTGCTGCTCTATACTGACTAAGCGCAGATTGGGGAACTCTCTATAATATATATATATATATATATATGTGTTCAAT
Source organism: Crinia signifera (assembly GCF_055691185.1). Lineage (NCBI taxonomy): Eukaryota > Metazoa > Chordata > Amphibia > Anura > Myobatrachidae > Crinia > Crinia signifera. Next base: position 209,231,676 of record NC_139222.1, on the reverse strand, counting down.
GGATGAAGATGCGGCAACTAATTGCTCTTAAACACAATATATACTGATTGTGCTAGCCTGCACTTTTAAAAACCAATAAATAGTCACTTGGTGATGTGGGCCTGAAACACGATGTGTATAAAATTTCACTATGGATATGATAAAAAATTATCAACATATACGTGTAAAAAGTAAATACATTTATTTGTTAAAAAATGTTTTTTTTAAAAACAGACAAAATATTTAAGAAAATTCCTATCCTAAAACCAATTTTTCTAAAAACAAATTTAAGGTGCAAAGAAATAGAGTAGCTTATCTTTGTAGATGAGGCAGGAGGGCTATAGTGCCCCAACGCGTTTCGTCCTTCTGACTTTAGCAAGGGATGCAACGATAGATATATATATATATATATATATATATATATAGGAGACAGGGCGGCACTCCAAGGTATGCACAGGTCCCAACAGGGAATACTACTGCCTTGTGTGTTTATTCCGTCATCGCGAGTGCCACCGTCTCCCTCCACGCTATATATATATATATATATATATATATATATATATATATATATAAAGGTGAAAGAATGGGCATTCAGGGACTCTCGTCAGGGTGAAAGGTGGACTAGTTTATTCAGTCAGGTCGTCAACATTTCGGGGTCTCCCCCATCATCAGGACAAATACAGTGGTATGTACTGCAGTTTGGTCTTTGAGGAGCACACAGGCACAGATCCAGTAAGGAGTGATCTCCTTCATATACATTTGACCTTATTCTAAAAGGTGTGATCTAATACCAACTATCTAAGGAAGTATTGAGGATGGCATCCTTTATTTTGGTGATATATATTATCTGGAATTAAGTATACACACAGGAGCAAATAACTACTATGTGTTGCAAATACTGTATAACCCTTTTTTTTTTTTTTTTAAATGCATATTCTTGAAAAACTGGCATATAAGAATTTACGTCTTAAATTGTTTAAAGGGAAAACAGGAATAACCCTTTTGTAAAATAGTTAAGGGCGCCATATAACACTATTGGGTGGTGATATATATATATATATATATATATATATACAGATACAGATGGATCCCTCCTCTCATTTAGCCTGTTAATTGGATTAAGTGAGTAATAGGATTACTAAACTAATCCCCTACTGTATTGTGAGCCATGGTGAGCCACGGCCTAAGGAACAAAGTTGACAGGGGCTCCAACTGTATATATATATATATATATATATATATATATATATATATATATATATATATATATATATATATATATTATATATATATATATATATATATATATATCATGTTTTGTCTTTAAGACAAGAGCATACAAATATTTTAAATGTGATTTATTGCATTAAATGCAGGCAAGAAGCCAAATATATGTTAACATGCTTCAGCCAGCGCCACTTTCTACACAGATTTGGGAATATTTATTGTAAAATTGCTCATGTACTTGTCCAAGATTGGGTGCCTCACATTTGTTAGCTAGGATGTTAGCCATGTAGCTTTATTCTTAATGTGTTTCACCACCTAATTTATTTCTTTATTTTCCCAGTCCCATCCTGCAATCCATGAGCTCTGTCAAGGGTAATAAGCAGAACAGGACTGTAGACAGCCTGCAGCAGAAACAGTCAGAGCTTATATTATATGTCTAGTGTATATTATAAAAGTAGGCTATTCTACAAGTACAGTGAGAAACCCATTAGGTGGTGACCCATTTCAGCAGACTGTTACTGTTTTATTTTTTTATTAGGCTCAATAATGTGCAGGTGAGAGAACACTTAACAAATGTATTCATGTATTGATAATATTTAAAAATATCAAGGAACTTTGTCTTTAAGGTAGCTTCTTAAAAAAATATGGCTTAGGTCTAACACAATCTCCTTATAAAAAACAATCCACAGAATGTAGTGAATATGTGATTATTTCTTTATTAACAGTTTCTTACATAGCGCGCACACATTCCGCAGCCGTTTACAGAGAATATTTGAACATTCACATCAGTCCCTGCCCCAGTGGAGCTTACACTCTATATTCCCTACCACATGTACACACACACACCCAGACACTCACATACACATATACACACACAGAGACATTGTAGAGCTAAATGTTGTGGAACATTTTGTGGGAGGAAACTGAAGTACCCAAAGTAAACCCACGCAAGCATGGGAAGTATGCACAAACCTGACACAGTTAGGGCCATGGTGGGAATCAAACCGATGACCTCAGTGCTGTGAGGCAGTAATGCTAACCATAACACCGTCTGTAAGACAAAAAAGTTGGGGCAGATGAAAATGGTTAAAGTGCCTCACTCTGCACACAGGTACTCGCAATCCAAATAGTACATTTTTTAAGGTATCACTAACACAGGCAACATTAGGACTCAAAGCATCTTGGGCTTGGGTTCTGCTGATTCTCAAATCTGTAGTTAGGACCTCTAGACATAGGACCCCAGCTGTAACTACAAGCCCCTTGTTGGGAGTAACAGTCAAGTAGAAGTTACATTCTGTGGTTTGTTGGCCTCAAAGATTGAAGGCTTTTATAGTGATCAGCACTTCCACAATATAGAGACTTCCTTCCTGTGCCAATGGCGCTCTACATCAGAGAGCTTGAGTTTCCGGTATGTCACGTGCTCAGACAGAGAAGCCTCAATACTGGGAGACCCAGAGTCTGTAGTCTCCTTGGTCTCAGAAGATTTGGGAGTAAGCTATTATAATATCCAGAATACAAAAGTTTCTGGCATCAAACAGTTAATACCAATAAATATTTTTTTAAACTGTTCTATCTTCAGGCGCAACCCACTCAGTCGCTCAGGATTCACTGTACTATGGGACTAAGTGGACTTGGAACAATTGGTAGAGGGTTAACTGCATCCCAAATATTTTGAGAAGTCCTGCTGTTGTGGTAAATCCACACAAGAGAACAATCCTAGGAAGACCTATAACAGCAGTGTTTCATTATTCTCAAAGTTCTGCAGTTTGCTCAGAGCTGGAACTGGATCTGCAGCTTGCGTCTGACTGTATAACATCTGAAAAGCACTTGGCATAGCAGGAGCCATTCTGAGTAGTTTCCACAAGTTCTACTCCAGAAAGTATTTTTAGCTCACTTATAATGTAATATTGAGTTCACCAGCCAATAATAACCTACAGTACCTGGGCATGGGTTGCAGGAACAACAAGACAGGAATGCGTAAGACCAAATAAAGTTGTATTTCGCAACGACTCCATATGCAGCATAAAAGAAGTAACTTGATGAAGCATTAACATGCAGATACAATCTTGCAACATAAGAAATAGTCTGTCCATAAAAGCAGGTTAACATCATCTGGGATGTACAATATTCTAGCATATGTTTCAGTATGAGGAGCCGTTCAAGTCAAAATGACAGTTCCCTGAATACAGATGGAGCCTCTCTCATTGTTGCCCAGCGCCCGCCAGAACGTCCCCCCTGGTGGGAGCCGACGGTAGCTGGCGATAGCTACGCCAGCCCCTGCAAAGATGGAGCACACTCCATCTGTATAACTTATGAAGAACTTGATCTGATGTATGGCGAGCTGGATATGATGTATGGCAAGCTGTATTTGATGTATGTCGAGGAGTATATGGTGTATGACGAGCTCCATATGTCAGTTTTTTGTGCAGAACATATACTGAAAAGCACATGACTTTGTTATCAAATCACAGCTCTCCTATATAAGCTATGCTCTTGGGAAGGAGGAGAGGTTCAATCTGTCAGAGCTGCTGGGGAAGTCAGGAACACTGGAGCAAGCATCCCTGCAGGCAGGGCCGGTGCTAGGGTGTCTGGCGCCCTCCTGCAAACTAGAATTTTGCACCCTTCCGCAAACTAAAATTTTGAGCCCTCCCTTAATTTGTGCTACAAAACAAGGTTTTGTTAGAGTACCTCTTCCCGTTTGATTTTTTTCTGTTAGAGTACCCTTCCCCAGGATTGCAATGGATGACAAATGTTTGTGTGCAAGTGTGTGTGTGTGTGTGTGTGTGTGTGTAAATCCACTCCCAAATTAAATAGATGAATATAGACAGGCAGATATATAAATAATAAAAATCACAAGTTGATAAACCTAGGTGCGCTCACAGGAGCAGCTACAATACACTAAATCGAGTATGTTTCACCTAACATATATCCTAAATACAAAAATATCATGAACTCCGTCCCAGTGCTCACTTATTTATCAAAAATGGGAAAACAGGAAAGTTACTTCAAACAATGAACCTTAAATATTGGTGGTGATAATTCCACATGCCTTTCCAGGTGTCACAGTGTATCGTATTCATATGACCTGTGCTTCCCGGATGGTAACAATATACTGCTATATCTTAAGTAACTGAAATAAAACAGAAATACATAGTGCAATACAGTAAAGTAAAAAAAAAGGTGGACTGGTGAATACTATTGCCCTATCACCCTTAGCTGGTTGAAATTAGGCCTTAAAGGTGTATCTTCCCAATCTGATGTACAGCGTGAATTGGAACCACATGATAGGAGACACTGCAGAGGGATCTCCTAAAAGATACACCTTTAAGGTCTATTTTCACCTAGCTAAGGGAGATTGCAATAGTATTCACTAGTCCATTTTTTTACATTACTGTATTGCACTATACAGTATATTTCTATTTTATTTCAGTTACTTAAGATATATGTGAGTATATTTTTAGCATCCGGCCAGCACAGGTCTTATCACCACCAATATTTGTTTAATTGTTTACATAACCTTCCTGTTTCCCCTTTTTTTTTAAATAACTGAGCACTATTGCCACCCATACACGGTGCGACAAGATTCGTGCTCCCCCGCACATCACATGGCACAAGTATGTGCTGCAGGTACTTTTTGAACCATTGCATCTAGTTCAAAACGTGCAGCACATTGTATGCGTTTTGAAATAGATGCAAAGTAATATAGTTTAAAATGCATGGTGCACATCGCACCGTGTATGGGCGGCATATGACGGGGGTTCATCAGAAAGTTAAATAAATAAACAGACTGACAGATATTAGACAGATAGACATACAGAGATAGATATTAGGGAGAGAGAGAGAGAGAGAGAGAGAGAGAGAGAGAGAGAGAGAGAGAGAGAGAGAGAGAGAGAGAGAGAAAACACAGACAGACAGACAGACAGACAGACAAAGATAGATATAGATAGATAGAGAGATAGAAAACACAGACAGACAGACAGACAAAGATAGATATAGATAGATAGATAGATAGATAGATAGATAGATAGATAGATAGATAGATAGACAGACAGACAGGGATAAAGATATATGGGGAGAGAGAGACACACAGACACTGACATAGATAGATAGATAGATAGATAGATAGATAGATAGATAGATAGATAGATAGATAGATAGATAGGGATAAAGATATATGGGGAGAGAGAGAGAGAGAGAGAGAGAGAGAGAGAGAGAGAGAGAGAGAGAGAGAGAGAGAGAGAGAGACACACACACACACAGACACTGACATAGATAGAGTGAGATGATGATAGATAGATAGATAGATAGATAGGGATAAAGATATATGGGGAGAGAGAGAGAGACACACACACACACACAGACACTGACATAGATAGAGTGAGATGATAGATAGATAGATAGATAGATAGACACAGACACAAATGAAAACAAACTTACTCAGCCAGCTCCTCTGTAGGCTACGAGCCATCTCTCTCATGCACAGCTCCACAATGAGATGGGGGCATCTAGTGGCTCCTGCCAGTACTGCAGTTAGCAGTAACCCCGGAGCTTTAATCTGCCTCCTCCGACGCTCACCCTTCCCCGCGTGCAGGGCGGTACTTCATGTTGCCGACGCCGCTGTCTGTCAGGCAGTGTCACAGGCAGCGGCAGCCGACAGGAGCAGGGTGCAGAGCAGGGAGAGCGCCTCTGCTGGCCTGGCCTCCCTGCTTTGCATCCCTTGCTGAGCGGGTTCCGCCGGCCCTGCCTGCAGTGCAGGTTTGCAGTAGGGGTAAGCAGTGCTTAAAGTGGTCCAAGGGAGGTGGTGGAACTCACCCCTCTACACTCACTCTTGGAACCATACCCCCCTAGGACCTCCCACCTGGTAGAAGTCACACCCCTAACTCCACCCATTTGCATATCTTATATTTTTATAGCTTTTGCGCTTGCTGTTTGCTCCGCCCCCCCGCCCCCTTCCTGGCAGGTTCTGCCATCCTTGCCTGTGACCTCCTGCCACTACTTAGGCTGCGGTGGCCAAGCTATGCCATTGCATATGCTCTGTCTCCTTCCAGCACAGTCCAGTTGCTTGGGGCAACTAATTAAAATATATTAAAGCAAAAAAAAATATATCATTTATATAACATAAAAAAACAGCTGCACCTAGGTGAATTTTAAATAGGTTACCTCAGGCAATAATAAATTAATAGCAGCCCCTTCCGTCCTTGCTGTCCCTTCTCTTCTCTCAGTGTTGATGCCAGCAGTTGGACTGGAGGAGGTGGGATGGGCAAAGCAACCATCAGGACACATGCACACCGATGACAGATCCTCCTACTCAGCCAGGCCCAGGTGGCTTCCTGGTCTGGCATCGGTGTGTAGGCTGGTGGCCATGCAGCTACTTCTTTATGTGCTGGCTTGCCACTGATGAGAGAAAGGGTGACGAGAGGCTGTCAGACATTGTGATTCACACTGTCTGCCTCTCAGCATCAGTCCTCTCATCAGCGGCAAGACACTGGGTCACAGACTGTAGCACTGGGTGGGCTGGCCTGGGTGCACTAGACTAAGGGCATGTTGCGGGATGGGTGCGCTGGACTCTGGGCAGGCTGCACATATGATAATATGTGTTCCATATTTCTCCTGTATCCATCCACCTGTTTTATTTACCTTTCTTTAATGTCTCATCCCTATTCCTCTTACGGTACTTCTTCCACCTTTCATAGACTTTATTCCTCCATCAACCTCTCACCCGATGTACCCCTGACTCCCTCATTTGCTTTATCACCCTACTCCTTTCCTTCCTCTATCACCCATTGCACCTCTCACTCCCTCCTCTCTTTTTCAGCCCTACTCCTCTCCTTTTCTCCCTTTCTCACCATGTGTACCTCTCCCTCCTTCCCTTTCAGCCATATGTATAGGCGCATTTTTAATTTAGAGAATCCGGCCCATCTATGACCCCTCTCTACCTTCTATTCTCAACACTGCACCTTTCAATAACTAGCTCACCTGACTCTGGTAGTGCCTAAAACGGAAGCAGAGGCACAATCAGCCAGCTGTGCAGTGCTATATTATAGAGCACAGCCCAACCTGGCAGCACGATGAATGAAGTGGTCCCTCTGTGGCCCGCTGTGCAGGTACTCAGAGGGAGGGGCTGTGCGAGCTGTGGCTGTCCCTCATATTTGCCGCACCCGTGTCACTGAGGTTCTCAGTTTGATATGGCAGGGGTGAGGGCAGGGCAGCAGCAGGAGAGAAGCATATTGCCCCACTAGGAGCACTGCGGCGACGTGGGAAATGTTATGTGAATGACACAGCCGGCATTGTGGACGGCCGTGGAAGGAGGTGGAACTGAGTTCCGCCTTCAATTACAACTGCCAGAACTCAGTTCCGCCCAGTTCCAGACCATTTTAACCAATGGGGGTAAGAGCAACTCTCTTTGTGCTGGGGGCACTCTCATTTGTGTGTTCTTTTATAATGGGCAGTGATTCCCTATTCTATGCTCATTAAATATATTAATTAAAAGTTAAATTTTATTTTTCATGTAAGAGTGCCTCCAGCAAAAAGAGAGTTATTTCCTCTTACCCCTATTGCAACTAATCACTCTCTGGGGAGCAGCACCCACCTGTTTGTCTAGAGACATTCTGTAAGATACATCATCACATTTTTGGATCATGATATACAGTACACCACAATCTTTCATTACTTAACTTGTGCCCAGGTATCCCCCATTTCCCCTCTACTCTCATTGTGTATGTCCCTGCAGGTTTGTCAGTTCATGTGGGGGTTTGATGGCAGATTTTTAAAGTGACCACCATGTGTTGCAGGTGGGGATCAGGGGTCAGTACATGGGGGGTGGGGGCAAAACAATGCCTAATGCCTGCCCGGGGTCCCAGTTTAAAATTTCAGTGGGGGGTATGGGAAACTGGGCTGCAGGTGTGATGCATCAGTAAAGCAGTGTTAAAAGGTGCTGCACCCCAGGCGTGCATCACACTCGCAGCCCAGTCTCTCATCCCCCCCCCCCCCCCTCTGAAATTTCAAAGCGGGACACCCGCTCCCCCCCCCCCCCCCCCCCCCCCCAGAGGAGCAGCACCCCTTCCCTCACCACCTGCAACATATGGTGGTATTGTAGAACGCACCACCTGGACATCAATGGTTGATGTTTTGTAACCATCAATGGTTTACTTTTGATGGTAGTGGTTTTAGCAATGTTTATCACCATCAAATGGAATTATTTGATGGTGTTCCAATGGGTGACTGTTTCTTTTGTTTCTCAGAGGTGCCCTGACTTCAGCTCCTTGCTGGCTCCTGTGTGTGCATTAGTCTGTCTCTTGGTCTGCCTCAGAGATGACTGATCCCTCCCCTATATAATGGGCGCTGTGTGATTTTGTACAGATTATCGATAGACTGTACATGCATGCATATGAGCCGTGCGGGACGTCATCCAGCAATGCAATTCTGATACTTTATCTATTCGCACACCTTTTGCAAGGTGATTGACAGGAAACCGGCATCTGGGGGTGGTGTTCGGCCATTAAGTGGGGGTGCCAAGAAAACACATACGTGCCATAAAAAACCATTAGGTGTGCCCTAGGAAAATGCTGGTGTGCCCAAACGTTTTAGGGGAGGATGTGTGACATCAGCTCTGGCCTCGATGGGTGTGGTATGGCAGCCAGACAGTCGGTATTCCAATCTTCAAGATACCGACATTAGAATCCTGACCGCCGGTACTCTGACAGGGGGGCTCGCTGTGCTCGTCCATAGTTTCTATTCTCCCTGTATGGGGGTCGTGGACACCGTGTTTCTATAGGCTTGTGGTGTGATGCGATGTGCGCTGCTACGCATCACATATCGCAAAGTACAAAACGTTTGTGCAGGCAGTACTTTTTGTACTAGATTGCATCTCATGTAGTTAAAATCACACACTGTTTTAGCGCATCACAATCACAATTTGAACTAGATTCGATGCAATCTAATACAAAACGCATCCAGCACACATCGCACCATGTGGGCACCTTAAGGCTGAGGACTGTCTGAATCTTAATATAGGCAAAGACCAATTAGTGCAGCTCACAAGACAGTACCCGAAACACCATAATATTCTGCAGCTGGGAAGCTGCACATGAGAGCAGTATGGTTGTTTCAGCTAATTAGCAGCAGCTGGGACACTAATGCCCCTTTCAGACCGCACTTTTAAAACGGTAAATTGCCGTTTTTTTACCGTTTTAAAACGGTAATGTGTGCGGTCTGAAAGGTCCAGTCCCACTTAACCGGTTAGAAAATGCCGTTTTTTCTAACCGGTTAAAATGCAGGGTCCTACCCGTTTCTGAACCGGTATTTTAGCGCAAAAATCGGCTCAGAAACGGTATTTAGGACCCAGCCAATGAGCTGGGTCCTAAATTCAGCACAGTGAATACTTAATGAGCGCTCATTAAGTATTCACAGCACTGGAGCCCCCCCCGCGCGTGTCGACCCCCCGCGCGTGTCGGCGCCCCCCCCCCGTGTCGACTTACCCCGTGCCGGTATCTCCGTTGTGGTTCCCGGCACTGCAGCTCAGTATGCTCGGAAAGCACTTATGAAAAAAGTGTCTTTCAGAAAATGGCTGCCCCCCATACGGAAGACAGTTTTTTTAAACAGGGTTTCCTATGGGGCAGCCATTTTCTGGAAGACACTTTTTTCATAAGTGCTTTCCGAGCATACTGAGCTGCAGTCCACAACGGAGGTACCGGCACGGGGTAAGTCGACAGGGGGGTGGGGGGGCCGCGACACGCGCGGGGGGCGTCGACATGCGCGGGGGGCGTCGACATGCACGGGGGGGCGTCGACATGCTCTCGGTCGACACGCGAGGGGGGGGGGGGAGCTGCACAGAGGGGAGGGCTGAAGGCTGCACTGGCTTTGACCCTGTATTTGGAAAGTTTCCAAAAACGGGTCTGCCAGTGTCAAAAAATCGGCACTTAAACGGTAATATACCGTTTAAGTGCTGCGGTGTGAAAGGGGTTTTATCTGGCAGACCCGTTTTTGGAAACGTTTCCAAATACAGGGTCAAAGCCAGTTATGCGGTCTGAAAGCAGCATAACATAACCACTGCTCCCTGTCAGCAGCCCCTCTATTGCAGCCCAGAGGTACTGCATGAGAGGAGATAACAGTAGAACCTCTGGCAGCATAGATGTATAAATGGCCGAGTAGTGACAGCTAAGTGTGAGAGAGTAACATTACACATCCATACAAACAGGGTTAAATACGAGCTTTGATATATAATTATTACTTTGAATGGAGTGTTTCAATCAAAATCAATTTCACTCATTAACTTTCATTTTCTCGCACTAGGATAATTAACTTGGTACTTATCTATGTAAGCCTTCAGTACCAGAATCAGCGATTCCTCACTTATCAGAGCAGTTGAAACCTGTATACATATGAGGACAACACTGCACAGTGTCTTTCTACCATGATTTGTTCTGACATTTGTTCCCAGAGCACAGAGATTAATGGTAAAGTAGCTAGGGCATGGACAGGGTTAGGCCTTCGCTATTAGAAAAGCCTCACTTAACTGCTCTAAAAGGCTGAAGAACAATTCACTGGAGGTCATTTAACAAGTGCAATAAAGTCAAGGCACGGAACCAGTGTTTTTTCTGACGGTACTTGGGCACACAGCACCAACATACTTTTCGTGGTACTACTTAATACTCTTGTTTCAGAAACAGGAAGGAATCTGTAAAATATTTTGTACTTCCTCATGTTTGTGGCCACCGCTTACGCCAGTTACGTTAGCCGCTACGTAAATCGCGATTGTCCCCTCGGGGGTTTGATTCGCTCGCCATGCTTTGGCCTCGCCACACCTTTACTAAAGGTAATAGATGGTGACATGGACACAGGAGGGTGGCGTGGACCCCCAAAATAACCCTCACGACTCGCCGTATGTAAATTACGTAGCGTAAGCGGTGACCGCAAAGATGAGGAAGTACCAATTATTTCCAAAATAATGAAATAAGTACCCAAAAACTTGTCCTGACCACTCTTAACTTTTATCAGAGAAAAGGAGCGTTGATTAATGCCGTGCTACTAGACTTGATGAAATGCATCTTTATTTCTGCCAATGCTCACAAAATGATGGAGAAATTTGGCAGTTTCTTTAGGTCTTGGGTTAGGCTGCAGCTAGGGTTAAATGTAAGGTAGAGAAAAGCTATGGTTAAGGTTAGACTGCAGTTAGTATTAGATTTACAGTTAGGGATAGGCTGGGTAATTAGTCCCTCCCTCCCTCTTGGCGGCCATGCACAGCTTGTAGTTAGGGTTAGGTTGAAGTTAGGCATTGATTTAGATTAATGTATAGGCTATAGTTAGGGTTAGGTTTACAGTGAAGCTGGGGTTAGATGTAGTGTTAGGGTTAGTCACAGGCTGTAGTTAGGGTTAGGGATAGGCTATAGTTAGGGATAGGTATAGTCAGTGATTAGGGTTAGGCTGCAGTTGGCTGCAGCTAGATATGTTTAGGGATCGTGAAAATACAGTATGTTAGTGGACTTATCGGGTCCTAGGAGAGCCTAACACTTCCCCCCAGCACATTTTGCACATTCAAATGCTGTTACCCGGGCCAGGGAGCAGGTACAGTACTGCCGGAAATTGCTGGGCTCAGCTTCCAGCAGCAGCCGGCATTAGTGATGCTTGTGTGTCCTTGTTCTTCTGAAGTTCTGCTTCAGTGCTTCCTGCAGCTTCTCTTCACACAGAGATCATCTGGTAGCTCCGCCCTCTCCAGCACAAGCTCCTAAAGAGACCATGCCTGACATTCACAAAAGGTAACTGTATGCATGTGAGGGAGGTGGCTGGGTGGTGTGCCGGACGCGGTCCAGACAGTCGCGGTCCCATAGAGGGAGAATAGAATAGGTGGCGAGCGTAGCGAGCCATCATGCCCGCAGCGTGGCAAGCGCAGAGAGCCCACAAGGGGCTTTGTTGCACTTACCATGCTGTCTGAGTCCGGGCAGTCGGGATCCCGACGTCGGGCTAATGACTGTCGGGATCTCAACTGTCTGAACCCTATACCACACCCGGCTGGGTGCAGGGTTGGTTATACATGTGTGTTGGGGAGAGAAGTGGGCTGGGGAACATGTGTGTTGGGCTAAGTGCAGGGCTCGGGGACAGATGTGTTCGTTATAGTGCAGGGATGGGTGGCATGTGTTGGGCGGCGGACAACAACAGCCGGCAGGGGGGGAGATGCGTCCTGGGGCGGCAGCAATGTACGTCATTCAGCGTACCTCCGCCCGGCCACCGCTCAAGCCCCGCCACCCGCCCTTCAGCCCGCCGAGCCCGCCGCCCAAGCCCCACCGCACAGTAAGTTTAAAAGCACATATTAGCCTAAGGTACGTTGTCAGCATAGTGTAGCCAGGCGCCGTGCTAATACACAAGTACCTATAATTCTGAGGTGGATTTAGCATATAGGCAATGGGTGCAGGGCTAAAGTACCAGTGTGTGAGAGGTAGCTACAGAAGCGGATTACTCACTAGGCATCCAAAAGTGCCTGTCTAGAACACAGTGGGGGTCCTGTCCTGCCTCGGCATATCACATAGGAGACGGGCCCTATGTTATGCTTCTACCATCTAAATGGCCGATCCCTCTCATGGGGCCATCTGTGCTGCAATGCAGATCATTGTTCTGTCCCTCTCTCTCCCCTCATTCAGCTCTCACCTCTCTCTGCCACTTCATAAAGCTCAGATTTTACCTAGTGGGATGGGGGCTGTAGTTGGAATTTTGACGCTTAGATACCAGGCAGTCAGAAGACCGGTGCCAGCATATGAACACCCATCAGAATCAGTCGTGTGCATTATAAGCACCTGAATACCGTACTGAACCCCCAACTGGAATTTCTATTTCTATTATGCTTGACTAACATGCCTATTTTATCATTACTAGTTAGATGGATGGTATGCTAATGTACATACATTTTGGGTATATATCAATAGCAGATATATTTGTTGATATAGGTGTGGTATTTGTATGTGCTTGTAGTATTATACAATGGTTTCTAAACTGTGTGCCGTTTTAGTATGTGGTGCCTCGGAGCACTAGTAGGGGTGCCCCGGGTTGGTGGTCCAGAACCAATTTAAAATGATCTATTAGCAATGTGTTAGGTAAAAACAGCACTTGTGACTTGCACTCTTAAGCTATATGGACAAACAGAAGGTAATCCTGTCCCATACCACATAACTGACCATAAGGATGACATATAAACACAATTTACAGTACTTCATTTATTATTTGTTTCTAAATTTCACAATTAGAAACTTTTGGCTTAAGGGTACCTTAAAAAGAATTCTTATACTCTAGGGTGCCGTGATTCAAAAAAGTTTGGGAACCACTGGTCTAATACATTTAGGCAGCTGTAGGGGTGGCTTATTTGGCTTAGAGTTGATATGTACAAATACGTTTAAATATTTTACTTGAGAACTTACCACAACTTACAGTCCAAAAACATGCGAATGTCCCAGCGTGTGTTATAATGTAAGTGAAAACAACCACCCCCCTTCTGGGTAATTAACACCCCTCAACAGACTTCGCCCCTGCCAGGGCTGCTTTCATAAATTTCCCGGGCTGGTTTTCCTTCCCGGTCTGCCGCTGGCAGCAGCTGCCTTCCCATCCCTTACCGGCAACCCCATTCCTCCATTACTAGCATCAGGGTAAACTAGTGGCATTATGGAACTGGCATCAGTAACGAAGACCCATGCCTCCCAGCATCAGTAACCTGACTAGCAACACCATCAGCCCCAGGATGTGACCACCCTTCACTCCCTTCTGCAGCAAGAAGGACCCCCCTCCCTGCCAGCGTGATTGATCACCCTTCTTTGGGGAGGTGTCATTCCTGGTGGCTGCTGTACTGAAAATATATGTGTGAGTGAGTCATATATATATATATATATATATATATATATATATATATATATATAATGAAAATAGCAACCTTATATTGTACATTCAAACATAGGAGGTTATTCTGGTTGGTGCGGTCCGTTCCGAATTCTTTCGGAGCGGACCGCACGCCACGCTGTGCGGACATTGTAAGAACAAACGCCCACAGGTCCTCCGCATTCGGACGGACTCGCTCTCTAAGAAGAGGGTGTGTTTTCGGAAAACATCCAAACCATGCGTGTGCGGTGGCCACACAAAGATTCTGCACGGTCTTACAGCGTCAAAACAGACGGGAAGCTGGCCGTACGCACCAATGCGGTGTATTTCCGCAAAACTCACGACTATTATCTGAACTCTGTCAACGCCTGTCCACCATTTTGTTTGCAGATCATCCATCTCGATTTTAATATTTAATAAAAAAACAAGATATTGGCCACAAATAATTGGTCAACATGACCCATGTGTGTCCCAAGGGAAATAAAAAATAGTTATCATGAATGCTGGTAAGAAATGCTGTCCATGCAAGTTTTGTAACGCCTGTCCACCATTTTGTTTGCAGATCATCCATCTCGAAGTGCCCACGCACCACACAGAGGCCGACGCATTGGTCCTGATGCTGAGGCTGCAGGTAAGCAAAATGAGTGCAAAACCATTACACATACAGTACACACACCCACACACACCCATGTACCATGCACAATAGGCTACTCTACAATCCACTCCTGCACCCTACTGTAAACCAAATATGGACCTAATGCAAAACAAAATAGCACATTTAAGTGCTGCCAGATATGCTGGCCAAGCCATGGACTCATACCAACGGACATTAATTTAATGTGAAACAACCATCAGACTTATTCAAAATCTAACCATTACATTTATTCCAGGGGTACATGTGTTACTGAACAGTACCCATTGTTATTTGGCATACATAGGCGCTGATTCTGTGGGTGCTCCAGGGCTGGAGCACCCACGGAAATTCATGAGCACCCACGGGCCGCCCGAGCCCCGCAGACCGCTGCTGGGCCGCCGTATTCAGTGGCGGGCTGGGCCGGGGGGCAGGGTCCCTGCACCTGCAGCCCCCTCTCTGCAGGAAGCCCTTGCCCACAGACCCAGCACCCTGAACGGGGAGACAATGCCGGGGCAGCAGCCAAGCAACTTCTCCAATCTCAGGATGATAAGACATCAGCAACCCGGGGATCGGCGATAAGATTTCAAGGTGACTATTGTACATATGAGATGATCACTATATGCAATGTATAGTGCCCCCCCCCCACCCCTTCCTCTATTATACATGGGGTCCCATGCATGCTACCTCATCCCATTCTCATGACTCTACCTCATTGCACCGCCTCGTCTGCATCATTCATGCGATAAATGCTGCTTTGCTACCTATTGCATTATGAGGATTACATTGCATTTTCACTATCTGTATCTATCTATCTATCTATCTATCTATCTATTTATCTATCTATCTCTCTATCTAATAGTAATTCACGTTAGCAAAGATCTAAATATTTGAGCAAAGAGCCAACTGTGCTGCATAATATAAATTGGTATTATTTTGTGGCCACTCCCCTATATTTTTGGCTTGAGCACCCACCAGCAAAAACATAAATTGGCACCTATGGTGGCATAACCCACAATACACCTTAAAAGCAAAATGACACACACTGCTCAATTATGGTGAAATACTTACCAATTTCTCTTTTTGAACAGGATCATCACAAGCAGTGCTGCAACCGACAGAATCTGCCGAAATGATGGACGAAGATATGGAAATCATTCTCCAGCCCGTCGAAGCATTTTCACCTGAGGAAGAAAACACTGCATCAACAGTGACTGAAAGGGCATCAACTGTGGTGACACCCCACCAACCCACACCCACCCAATCACCCCACACACCATCAAAATCAGAACAGGTAGCACAGTCATTGCACACATTTAAACACAAACAAATTGAATTCATGGCAATGCAAAGCCATAAAATGGGAAATATGCAAGGCTACCTGAGAAACATATTTCAACAACTTAGAAAAGTGGCCACCTATCGGATAAACAATGGGAAACAATATATACTACAGCTTTCAGCATGTCTAAATGTTTGAACCATGCAGAAATGCAGGTTAAATTATTAAATAGACTGTACCTAACCCCTAACAAACTACATTTATTCTGGCCCGTAAAATCACAGTTTTGTTGGAGAGAATGTGGAGAGGTGGGGGATATCTACCACGTGTTCTGGCTCTGCCCAAAGATCCAGCAATACTGGGATGAAGTGTTCACACTTATTAATAAAGTAACAGAAATGAGGATAGTCCGCTCCCCACAATTGGCCTTGCTACATATGTACCCTACAGCGGTAATAGGGAACTATAGATACGTACTGGGACATATATGTATAGCAGCACGAGCTGCACTAGCACAATGTTGGAAACAAAACACCCCCCAGGAAAAATTAAATTGACTCGAACAAGGTAAAGGAGGTAGGCTAGCTTAGAAGGGAAATTAAATCATTAGAACGTCAGGAAAAATAGCTGTGGAAGGTGGACAGGATGACCCCTAAAGTAATAGTGAAAACTATACTGAGGTGTAATGAATATTGTATTGTATACCCCTGGAATGTACTCCTTTTTTTCTGTACCCCAATATCATGTTATTTTTTTTCCTTCCCTTTAATAGGGATGTATGTAAATGGTAATTTAATAAAGAAAAACATGTGAAGAAAAGTGGTCACCAGTGTCCGTGTAAGTGTGGGCACACAAGTCAGAATGGCTACCACCCTGAACACACGTCTGTCTGAAATTAGCCAGGCCCTACAGGTACAAAACAATAATATAGCCATCCTAACTGAAAGTGTACATGGTCAAACACAAGCTATATCAACACAGACCAATGCCTTGATTGCCATGCAGGCACACTTAAATACTCAAGAATTGAATGCACTAGGTACAGCTACATCCACTATTAGTAGTGTGTCAAGTACACCACTGAGTGACTCACCCACTTCACCACCACACAGGAGTGTGCGTAACAGGGGTGGGCTGGAGTCAGGGGCAAAGGGGGGATGTGCGCATAAACAAGTTCCAAAAAAAATTATTGGACAAGTAGCACATGTCTCTTTTTGTTGTAATCCAGTTATATCATGAAGAATATTTTTTAGAAAATGTATGGCTGATTAAAAGGAACACATTTTTTATGTTTGTATTAGTAAAGACGTTCCTTTTACAGTAAAATGTGTCTGTGGTTTCTTCAATCCTAATGTTATGGTTAATTAAACTAAAATGCTGTAATCCACTATGGTACTGTGCAGTGAGGGTGTTTAACTCATTTGGTGTGTTAGGTCATTTTTATAATTGCCATACAGCATTGTAAAAATGTAATCAACAAGGGATATCTCAGGTAAAGCAGCTTCTTTCATTGGGCTCTGACTACTTATTGGTGATAATGTATGGCAAATGGTTTATGGTATGCAAACACAGTTACACCAAAGGTACATGGTAGGATAGTTTAGAAATGCAATTAGCAATTACCTGAGAAATAGCACCTTATGATTTCCCTACGCATCAGATCCCCCCTCCGCGTACCCCTAACTACCGTAGGTGGGGTAGTTTCAGCTTCCTGCACGACTGGTGCATTGCCATCCTCCACATAACATGGTTGGGACAGGGCTATGTTGTGTAACATGCAGCAAGCCTGGACAATCATCACTACTTTTGCTGGGTGGTAAAGCAGTATACCTGATGATCTGTCCAAACACCTGAAACGACTTTTCAGCACCCCGAAGGTGCGTTCCACAACATTGCGGGTGGCAACGTGTGCTTCGTTATAGCGGTGCTGTGCAGGGCAGGGCCTTGTGGGTTACGCAGAGGTGTCATGAGCCACGGGAGACACCCATATCCTGAGTCACCTTTAAAGAAAAGTTAAGGTCAGTGCAGTAACATATGTGTGTGTTTTACATGAGCAAGGGGGGCAACACCAATTTTCAAAGAAGTCTGCAAAAGGAGAGGGACTGATTACACCTATATATTGGTCATATCAGAAGAGACACTAAAATGGCACTTTACAGGTGAAAATAACATGCACTATAGTACAGGGCACACTTACTGTTGGTAATTAGTGGTTTTAAAAACAACCATACCCATATTTTAGGCAGACTGACATCAGCTTTAAAAGTGATTGAGGGTTAGAAACATTTGTGGGTATAGTTTACACACTATTGGCACACTACACAGGAGTGTAATAATTGTTTAGTATGTAAATGAACACATTGTAGCATTATACATAGTGGGCAAACATTTACATATATTAAAATGTACTTACCAAGTAGCCAGCCCTCCGGCATTTGGTGGTCCTGGAATCAGTCCCAGAGGGCTGAGTGACGCAGAATATAGGTATCATGGCAGTTCCCTGGGTAGCCTACAACCACACTAAGTATTTTTAAGTTGGCATCACATGCCACCTGCATGTTTAGAGAGTGACACACACGCCGATTGACGTAGACGTGTCCCCTCACGTGCAGTGACGAAGCCCAATGTGGCTGCAATCTATGTCTCCCAGCACATTTGGGAATGCTGAGAGCTGATAGAAAGCCACCTTAAGGTCCTGCCACTTGGACTCACAACGTGGGAATATGATATATGTGCGCCACAACTTCTTGAAAGCAAGTATAGGCCCATACACACTGGGCGACTTTGAACTGAAAGTCGCTCAAATACACAACAATGTGTATGCCCCGGCGATGAGCGGTGAGCGCTGCTGCTTGCTCCTGCAACATCGCCGGGAAAGCTGTTCATCAGCTGGTTATACCAGCAGATGAGTGGCTTTCAGGGCGGCTTTGCATAGCGCTCCGCTATGCAACGTCGTCCTCCCCCCCTCCGTCGGCGCCGGGCAGGGGGAAAGCTGTTCAGTGTGTATGCACTGAGCGGCTTTCCCCGCAGCGATGATTGCCATCATCGCTGTCCATACACGCTGGGCATAGTCGCCCAGTGTGTATGGACCTTAACACTTGAGTGAAATGCTTAGAGAAAGTGGCTTGTGAGATGCCCAGTGACCATGAGGTCACAGCCTGAGTGGAGCCTGTGGCCAAGAAGTAGAGGGCACACATTAATTTCTGCAGCCCAGACACTGCATAGTTGGCACCCCCATAAGGGTCCAAATCATCTCTCACCTGCTCATATAAGTTCAAAAGGTTAATGCGGTTCAGCCTAAACATCCCCACAACCTGCTGATCAGAGAGGGAGTCCAGGTACAGCCTAGCAGGATACCTACGTGAAGCACGCAGTACTCGGGTACCTGGATCTGGCACGCAGCTTCCTCCCTCCTCCTGCGCAGCTCCTCCAAACAATCAAAGTCAAAAACAGCCAGCTCCAAACCACTCTGCACAATCTCCATCTTTCAAACCCTCACAGGTGTCCTTAATGATGTTTGGGTATATGTAGGGGAGTTTATGAACACAATTGAGGACACCTGTGAGAAAATAACCATTTCTGAACTTGACCAAAGTTGCTTTTGGGTCAATTCACCCATCAGGACCTGGTCTGCATCATCGGCGATTTTTAGACACTTTTGAAATGTGAATTCCATTTATGCATTCCATTAAATAAGCGATTTGTATACTTTTGTATGGGAGAACATCTGGATGTGGTAAAAATGCGAATTGAAACCGGTAAGTGAGAAAGTTCAAGTTATCGCAAAAATGTGCGATTTACGGGACTTAGCGCACCCAATTAACGCCATTTTGTTGCCTAAAAATAGCAAAAATTCAACAATCGCATTCTATTAAATGTCACCCGACATTTTTACTTGAAAACTGCTAGCACTGGAAATTCCTTCTTTTTACATGTTAACATAACATCCATGTTGACAGTAAAGATTCAGATCATGAAATCATTTGTTACTATGAGATTCAGGAAGAGAGGGGACATTTTGGTGACACTACTTGCTTTGCAGAGCGGCAATCTTATTGCACCAGATCTAAAATAGTAGAGAATGGTTTTGTCCTATACTTGAGACCCATCTTGTACCTTCTAATTGGGCTTTAGAAAATAAGCTATTTTTTTCCCAACGGACCACGTCAAGGGTTTTCCCTGACAGAGTGGCATCCAAAGAGACTGGATTAAAAGCTCCTACAGTATACAGTATGCGTCTACTTAAAGATATTCTTTCAACAGAAGCCACACTCAACCCCTCTTGACCCTTGGCTTGGCCCCAGCCTAAGATGGCTGGTTGTAGCTATAGGAGGAGATTCTATTACTGCGGCCCAATACTAATGGATCACTGCAGCTACAATTCCTTGTGAATCCCAGCAGCCACAGTGATCAGTATCGCTGACAGGATCAGCCACACAAGGCTGTAGCCTGAGCTCACTGAAGCTTCTTCACCCCCAGACTCTCTCTGTACCCAAACAGCAGTGATGGTCGATCCCCAGGAATGCTCACCCCCTGCTGCTAGCTGTTTTTCTGCCATATCCTGTGAGAAGTGTGATGGGGAGAGATATTTTTATACTCTACCCAGTGGTAGAACTTGAGTGGTTGGCCCAGGTGCAAAAATATAATTTAGGCCCCATCCTTTACTCCGAGTTCACAATATGTAACACGACAGTGGGTGACAGGGAAATGCAAAGGGTGACATAGAGAGACAGAGTGTGACAGAAAGTAACAGTGAATGACAGGAAGAGGGTGACAAGGGCAGCATTAGTGGCCCCATAGCCCTCAGGGGCCCCCGTGCACTACACCTACTGCACCAATGGTAGTCCTGCTTCTGACTCTACATATACAGTTACAGTGGTTCATGGTATAAGGCACATTCACATCATATCTTCATAAATTACCATGCATGACCTTTTATAGCTGCCAGTGGTTCCAAATTTCCAGGAAATGTCCCAGGTTTTAAAGAATTCTACCCGGAAATGTCTCAATATTTTTGAATTTAGACAAACTGTGCAGCAAATTTATCCCTTTATGTGTACGCCTTATAATTTGCCCAATTCTTGTTGGCAACCTGAATGCTAGCATTTATTCCATGTCAAATCGATGTTGTTGACATTCTGAATGCCAGCATGCTGTGTACATCCTAAACCCATGTTCTTATTGCATTCTATACTGTACAGTTGTATTACATGCTTATATCATAAGAAGATGCATCAGAAGGGATTAGCCCTACAAGCAGCAAAGATCACGATGATACAATATCCTGGAGAAGCCGGAATTTCATGGCCCCCAAAGACTCACTGGAGAGTAGGACACTCTGGGCCCTGATTTCTTGTGAAATGTGTGTGGTGGGCCTCCATAATGTGAGTAGCCACCGCTCCTGCCTCCAGTTCCCGCAGCCTCTGGCCC
Source organism: Crinia signifera (assembly GCF_055691185.1). NCBI lineage: Eukaryota > Metazoa > Chordata > Amphibia > Anura > Myobatrachidae > Crinia > Crinia signifera. Next base: position 209,210,272 of record NC_139222.1, on the reverse strand, counting down.
AGCAAACCACTGCACCGAAACCCTGCGCCCAGTGGCGCCAGCTCCCCCTGCCACCGCTAGGGCTGCTGCCTGTTAGTGCTGAAATCCCATCCCCATTGTTGCCGAGGTCAGGTAAATTCATGCTTACCTCTTCCTCTGCCTCAGACTGCCTGTTGCTGCCACTAATGCCGACGTCCCGCCTCTGTTGCTCCCAAGTGCTGCATACTGCCTGCTGTTCCCCTTTTAACTCCAGGCACTCAGAAGCAGCGGCAGCATGAGGTTAGTAGCCCACAACAAAACAAAAACTTTGCCTGTCAGGTTTATGGGCAACCAGAACCCCCCACTTGCGCCACTGCACACCCCAGCCTATCAATTGGGCAGCTATTCCACAAGAAGAGCAATGACCCTCTGCCCTGGCTGGAAAACCTTAAATCAGGAAAGCACAGGTGCTGCTAATCAACCAAACCCTGATCACATCAGTTTCCCTGCTGCTCTAAAACCTTGGCCGGATCTTGCTCATTATCTTCTTGGTGTTTGTTTTGTACAGTATGTGCTTCTTTTTTTGATCCAGGCTGGCAAGGGATCCCCCTTGGCGAGCTGCCACATTTTAGAATGTTAAAAGAATATTAGTGATGAACATTATTATTACAACTTCTAGTGGGGTGTGGTATAGGAGCCCGACAGTCGGGTTCCTGACAGTCATTAGCACAATGTCAGCATCCCAACTGCCCAGACTCAGACATCGGCACCTATTCTATTCGCCCTCTATGGGGGTCGTGGACCCCCATGAGGGAGAATAACCGGTGGCCATTGGGACCCCGAGTGGCTGGGTTTTAACAGTCAGGATCCCGACGTCGGGCTAATGACTGTCGGGATCCCGACTGTCGGGATCCCGACTGTCGGGATCCCATCCGGCACCCCTTCTAGTGCAGGATAATATATTTTTTATTTTTTAAAAACAATAAGGCTTTTTTATGAACATACCACTTAGTCCATCTGTCTGTTCACTCATCTGGTTTGCTTAGCTGCAATAAATAATTATTTATGAAAGTTTCTTTAATAAAGAGGATGGGTATATAGCTAAAGATAGTCACATCTTAGACATGACATGATATTCTCCTTAAAAAAGTGCTTATGCAGTGGGCATTTTTGCCCAGCATGTATGTACAGCGATGATTTGGAAAATCGCTGGGCTGCAAATCGTTCAGTGCATACACATTTCGCCCGTCTAAGCAATTTTCCCCAGGGGTGGATGGCTTTCCATAGCGGGACTCTACGGAAAGCTGTCCACCACATCTCTCATCTGCTGGTAATACCTGCAGATGAGCGGTCAGGCCAGCGATGATGCGGGAGCGCGCATCAGAGTTCACCACTTGTCGCTGCCCCATACAAAACAGAGCTGTTTTCAGCTCAAAATCACCCAGTGTGTCTGGGCCTTAACAGAACACTTACAGAATGCAAAGGGGCTGCAGACCCATCTTGCAAGTAATGAAATTCAGGGAATTATGTATGCATGCATTCACCATGTTATAGCCGAGTACGTTTTATACTAACAGTGAAAGACACCCATGGGTACATTTATAATTGTGTTCTTTGGCGAACAGACAGAAGATAAAAAAAACGTTTTTACGGTACTTGTGAGTTATCCGGGCGTCCGATTTTTTGATTGTATGCCTTAAGTTAAGGCATACAATCAGATGCGATGCGATACGATATCGCATCGCATCGCATCGCATGCGACCATCGGATGCGATGACCCGATTTTTCCATAGGAATCAATGTTAAAATGGACTGAGTCCATTTTAACATGGAATTCAATGGGAAAAAGGGGTCCTTTTCATACCCCTACTATCCAAGTGGGCATGGAGCTGGATATAAACCTGTGGCGAGCGTAGCGAGCCACCGAGCCCGAAGCGTGGCGAGCGAAGCGAGCCCCGCGAGGGGACGGTATTCCGTGTCCCCTCGCGGGGCTCGCTACGCATCGCATCGCATCGCATCGCATCCGATGGTCGCATGCGATGCGATGCGATGTCCCGATCCGACCCGATTTAAAAATCGGACGCCCGGATAACTCACAAGTACCGTTTTTACTTGTCTAGGAGTAAACTAGAATATTAGAAACATTACACCACAACAAGAAGAAAAATCTGAATGTTATAAAATAAAGAGCCAATATATTGTGGTGATGCCTTATCTTGCAACTATAGTCTTCCTTATTTATGTCTGTAGGAGTTACCAGGAGTCTGACAGCTTATTGACATAGATATTACAGAATATTTTGGGGGTTGATGGGAATTCCTATGCTAGATAGAAGCTGATAGCATGGGAGGATGAAAGTGGAAGATTTACAGCTGCCATTCCAAAACGAGAGCTGCAGAAATATGGCTGCATCAAAACGACTCCTTTCAAAATTATGTCTGTGAGTCACTGTAAATTATGTATCAGCCAATTCCATGAAGGAAGGGTATTAAAAGAGGTGTGGGATTACTGCAGATGGAAGTATGCAGAGGGAATAAGTAATAGTGTGTATGCATTTGTTTCCCTAATGAAACAAGTTCTTTGAGAAATCACCTGAAATTAATGCCTATGTTCATAGGTTTAGAGGCCGGGTTATCAAAGGGTGAAATTACTGTTGAAGGTAGAAATGGGTATATTTATTTTCTGCCATTATTGCAGGGTTGCCTACCCTCCCGGAATGGACGGCAACCCTCCCGCATTGTCCTGCATCTCCAGCGGATGGGGGTTCATGGGGGGTTCCGTGGGTCAAATGACGCGATCGCGTCATTTAAATCCTGCTCCCCGCAGTGCAATGCATAAAATACCGGCATTGCACGACGGGGGCGTGGCTAAAATGGCGCGATCGCTCTAGCCACGCCCCTATACTGCTCATCACAGTTGTGGCCCCACCCCTTTTTTTCCTCTCGCCTTTGGCCCCACCCCCCTGCCATACTGAGCTGGCTGCTCTCTCCCGGAGAGAGCAGCCAGAAAGTCGGCAACCATGCATTATTTCTTATTACTGCCTTCTCCAATAAACGAAGGGGATTACCATCAGTAAAACCTGTAGTAAAAAGCATGGGGAAACACATATAACATGTATTGCATCCATTGTATTGTACCCATGGTGGATGTTACTTCTTAAATAACCAAATGCTTCACCTAAAACCATAGTACACAATGGGGCAGATGTATTAAGACTTAAAAGAGATAAGCGCAAGGGTGATAAATAGCCATAAATATACAACCAATCAGCCCCTAACTGTCACAACTGTTTTAAAATGACAATTAGGGGCATATTCATTTAACATTTATCACTCTTTGGGCCAGATGTTTCGAGCTTCAAAAAGTGATAAAGTAGAGAGCGTAAACAGACAGCCAATCATCTACTACCTGTCTTTTTTGAATCCCAGTCTGTTACAAGGCAGTTAGAAGCTGATTGGCTGTCTATCACTCTCCAATTTATCACTTCTTGAAGCTTGATACATCTAGCCCTTTTGGTGAGATGTACTAAGCCTTGAAAGTGTTAAAATGGAGAGTGGTAAACCTCCAACCAATCAGCTTCTACCTGTCACTTTTCAAACACAGCCTGTGACATGGCAGTTAGGTGCTGTTGGCTGATTGTTTATCACTCTCCTTTTGATCACTTTTCAATCTTAGTACTTAGTAATCTGGCCCTTTATCACCCTCAGGTTTATCTCTGTATGGCAAGATGTACTAAGCCTTGAAAAGTAATGAAATGGAAAGTGATGAACAACCAACCAATCAGCTCCTACCTGTCATGTTAAAGACTGTGGGCGGGATGTACTGTACTAAGGGAAAAATGCAGTAAAACCCCCAATGTGATGGAGAGCCACCGCACACCACATCACAGGTATCGCGGGGGGCCTCCATCACTGCGTTGTGATGCTAGTCGCGTATGTTAGTACATGAGCTGATTGGTTGGTTGTTTATCACTCTCCGATTTATTACTTTTGAAGCTTAGTGCATGTGGCCCTCTAAGGCTTAATACTGTACATCTGCCCCAATGTAACTAAATCACCACATTGAGAGCCACCATGGGCAGATTGGGATCTTACAGTGATCATGGAAAATAAATTCTGACATTTATGCAGATGGGAATAAAATTAATGATGGGCAGGACCAAATAGCTGATGGACAGTTCCAACAAAAAACGTAGGCAGAGTTCTGATATATTTTATCAAAGAAAACAAACAATCTAATTACCTCTGCCTACCAGCACCCAAAACATAGTGACACACAGTACAGACAGAACAAATCTTAGAGCATCCATTGACTTTCCTAATTAAACCGTACCATACAGACAGCTTCTTAGTTACCAATATACATCTCAGCGAATGCAATACCACGCAAAAACCATCCCAGTGGTCACCATATCATACACAGAACATCCTAGTGACTGCTATATCATAGAGAGAGCATCTCAGTGACTGCCACACTATACAAATAACATCCCAATGACTAAATACCATACATAGAACATTCTAATGACATACAGAAAACCAAAGGCTGATTAAGCTTGAGGTGACATAAACTACGGAAGGATTCTGAGCTGCCTGCACTTTAGGTTGTGTGTTTTTGCTAGGGGCTATGATGAAAAGTATTAGCCAATTAGGGAGCAGGGGAGGAGTTCCTATTGTTAGGAATAGCCAGGAAGTCAGGTGATCTGCCTCTTTGACCGGCTTTCCCCACCCCCGCTCCCTATTTTTCTATCTTCTTGACGGTGGTAAAGAACGGTCCTTGTTCAAATGGAAGTAGTATGAGGATAGTGGGGTGCGCTCTCCCGACATTGATACGTCACTAGCCCATGCCCCTTGGACAGGGGATGGGCTACACCATCCGCACGGGTGGGTTGCGTTGGGAGAGTTTAACACCAACGATGTGTGAACGGTGTGATGTGATCTTACCCCTCTTTTCTCTATGACCGTTCTTTAGGGCCGCCACCCCTTTTATAGATCAATATAAATAGTTGTCATTCAATAAATTTGACATTCATATTGAAACGCCAGCACTTGTGTCTGTCTCGTTATTTTTAGTTTTAAGTTAGATAAGGTTTAGATAACTTTATTAAAGTGTGGGGCATAAAGATTGCCGATGGTAAGTTTATGTACCACACAAAAGCACTCCAGTGTTTCCATACAATTCAGAGAGCATTCTAATGACTAGCAATTGATAAGCAGTTGTGTGACCACTATACAATATTATCCTCCCATCTTTAATTAACATATCTAAAAATGAATCATGAAACTCCTTCATTATTAATGTAAAAGTATTTAAATATTATTAACCTCTTTATTACCATTAACTATGATTAACCAACCCCCACATCATCAAGTAATTCCAATAATCACCACCAGAGTGCGATTCCCTGACTGCATTTCTTCCCAGTAGCCAAGTTTAGAGGTTGTTTAGATGTCTGTCAGCTGAATTGACCATGCTAACAAATATCTATGATCTTAAACATAAATGTAGTAAAACAAAACAGCCTCACTTGTACTTCAGAAACAAAAATAAATATGTAAATATTATGGCTGAAGAAAGAGAAATATAATTTGTGAATTATGTATGTCATTGCTTGCTCTTTAATATTTTGGTTACTAAAGCTAAATCTTAACCAGCACTTGGTTATGAAATGCAATGCATAATAGGCCATTTAACTTTAATCCATGCTCATTTTACAAAACAAATCGGAAGACTTTAGTACAACTTCATTATTAACACCGACAAGCCCTTTGGTGACATCCCACATAGACGTCTGTTGCCTTCCTTCTCTCAAGATTTATCTCCTTGTCGCTCACACAACCGCTCGCCGCTCAATCACTCAGAACACCGAGTGAAGAGAACACTTTCATTTCGTACCTAATTAAACATCACCCTCTGGCTGCATACACTTAACCCACCACCGTCTCTCCATTATTTATCAGCCAAAAAGAAATGAATTGTAAACTGGGCAGTAGAAGCAGAAGATAGGGATAGTTATAGGTTTATGCAGGCAGGTAAGGGAAAGGCTGGTTGTCCATTAGGGAGCACTTGCTTCTATTGCTATGGAATGTATAGTTTTTCAGATAAAATCAGCCATGTTACACTTTGAATACAATAGATTGCAAAAGTATTCACCTCCCCTAAAAATGTGTTGTATTACAACCAATTGGCTCTAAACGTAGTTTTCAAACACATAATACACACAGTAAATGTGTCTGTAGAATAAAAACTGAAAAATACTAGTAAGTGGTGGAACCACCTTATACTGCAATAAAAGCTTTGAGGGGGTAATTCTGATCTGGTCACTACGTTGCAAATTTGCAACGGCAACCGATATTTACTGCCTGTGCATGCGCATAATTGCTTATGCGCATGTGCAGGTCTTCACTACATGTACCCTCGGAGACTTGCAAAATGCTGGGTGCTCCCATGAAAACGTTGGGCCAGTGAAGCCTATAATTCCATTACTTCTGATACTGTAGTTGACCTCTTCCTGACTGAATGCTGAGTTGTAAGGGACAGCATTGTCTCTAAGCAGTGCTTGGGGGTATGATACTGCTTGCATTTCTGCACAAGTGATCCACCACTTGGGATAGCCAAGCACTTGGATATTATTTTGTAGCTTTTTTCCTACCTTGCATGTCAAAAACAAAGAGAAAGTAGGCGCTGTTTTACAATCAAGTTTGTATTTTGTATGATCAGATACATTGAAACTCAGCTATAGGGACTGAAATATGCTTGTTTATGCACACCACCTTGGAGTTAGGATTCACCAAACAGGGGAATCCTGAAAACCTATACAACAGTATAAAGTCATATTATTTAAGCACTTATATGCTGATATAGCTAATTATTTGTAATGTAACACATAAATAAATTATATTTATTAGATGTATATCATCACATTTATTATAAAATATACACTGTATAATGGCACAGCTGGCAGTAAAAAAAAGTTTACATTTTTTTTTTTTTTTTTAAAGCACATATTATATCTGGTACATTATAATAGTTTGACTTGACAATAATAATTATAGTGTTTCCGCATAGTGGATGACTTAATGCTGTTGATCTGGATATTTTTGGCAAATAATTTAGTGTTTCTCACACCTGTTACATGTGCAATACTTTTATGCTCCAGCCAGCAGAGAATATCGCTAATAGTTGGTCCAGTGCCTTTGCGGTTCCTGACTGTGGTCATGAGCTCAACCTGTCCGGACTTGGGCCCTTATTCTGATCGGTGCGGCCGGAGCCGAATATGCGGCCAGGACCGTGCGTGCGAAACCCCGCCTTCCATACGGATCGCCAACTCCGTCCGTATGCGGTAAGAAGCTGGCCGAACGGACCGCACATGTATTTTTCACGGAATACGCCTCCTCAATCTCAGGGAACCTCCCCCATCATTCGATGGTCGCAGACCATCGAATGCAGGACCGAGTGCTCCACCAGCTCCCGCAACCTCAGACCACACGGACATTTCTCTGTGCAAAAGCAGGGATCTGGGCGGGCAGCTGACATCCGGCGATGTCATATGCCCGCCCCCTACACGTGCGTCACGGCCCCATTACCATACGTACGCCCCGCGTTTGCATGGGAACGCCCATGAAACGCGGGGCGTATGCATATGGTAATGAGCCCAAATAGCCCTTCACGCTCCTCTCCACCCCCTGTTCGGAGTGTTCACAATTCATGCGGGATTTGGCCGTACGCCTCGCTCGCACATGCGCAGAGACGCCTCTGCACATGCGCAGACACAAAACATCGGCGGCACGAACGCACGCGGATATTACCGCACCAACCAGAATAAGGGCCTTGGTGACCATTCGCGGCGATGTACAGGTATGGAGATCTTCCAGCTGTAAGTCTCCCCGTCCACTGCTGTATTGGGGAAATATTTCAAGAAATAGGAAATAACTGTCTCTCTCTAACGTTCTTTTCAGTCTTCAGTGTGGGTCATATTTATGATCACAAACAAAGCTCCATGAGAAATGAGAGACATGGTTGAGATCAGTAGTTGGAGGGTATTCATATCCTCATAGTGCCATAATGGAGGACCTTGTGGTGTCTCTTGGTCAGTTGGGTTTCAATTTCGAAATACATACAGTACACACAATACACTTATAGAAATATTATTTTTATCAACATCATCATCATCATCATCACCACAGTATGTAGGGTTTATGATGTCTCTACTATTATAGTGTTCAGGCAGAATTTATATACACCAGTGGTGTACTAATAAATTGATTTAATCAACTGCTGTACCATTCTGTTGTTTTAGTTACTGGGTTGTCATTTGATATCTTGTACTAGTCCCAGATCCACAATACAAATTATATTTTTAGCTTAAATTACCTGCTATTACCATTATATAACATACAGTTGTAAGAGGTATGAGAATGCAACATTCAGTGGTGTATTTATAAGGGATGCAATGTCCACGGTGCACAGTGTCCCCTGAGTCCCAGGGGACCCACCCCACACGTGCTGTGCCCATTTTTTGTTATACTTTACCTCCGGAGGCCACTGGCAGCGGCACAATCACTACCGAAATCACCTGAAAAATGCCACAGTGGCCATTGTTCCTGTGTTCTGAGCATGCACAGTGCAGTCTAAACAGTCTAGGGCTCAGACTCCACGATACTGGCAGCAGCAATGTGAAAGCCGCTGGAAAATTGCCCACCCACCATTTTTCCAAAGATCCGCCCATGCGCAGTAGGATCTGAGGGCTCTAGTGCTCAGACCCTACTACACACTGCAATACTTCTAGCGGATAGGAGGGGGCCTGGCTGGAGGAGGCTACACACAGGCGGCCCTATAGTCTTGGGGGTGGGGGGGGGAGCACCCCACACAGACTGCACCCATTTTTTTTATACTTTCCCTACAGAGTCCATTGGCAGCAGCAGGAGCACTGACAAAATCTCTGTAAAAAGGTCACAGCAGACATTTCTCCTGCAATCTGTACATGAAGCCACCACTATATCAGCCTCAGGGCCGGCGCTACCCACTCAGCAACTCCTGCAAAGCAGGGAGGCGCCATTCTGAAAAGGCGCTGTCTCCCTCCCTGCTCTGCTAAAGCTGCCTCAGCCCTCACTGACACTGCCTCCTGCACGCCGCCTGCAGTGCCTGTCTGACAGCGGACGGCAGTATAAAGAGGCTGAGCAGCTCCCTGCACCGCGCACACACTGTCCTCCTCCTGCAAACTACCCCCTCTTCCTCACAGACACTTGCGCTGAGGCATGTAGCGCTGTCTGTGAATGCCTGGATGACATGTCATGTCCGGATCCGCCCCCTACCCATTGCTCCCTGCGCCTGTCAGCTGTCAATCAAATGACGGACAGGCAGCAGCGCCACCTCACCTTCCTTCCCTCTTCTCAGTGTGCTGTGCCAGTGCCACTGCCAGTCCTCAACACTCCTCCCCCTCTATCTCCTCCCCTCTTCTCCCATCTCCTCCTTCTCTCCCCTCCTTTCCCTCTCAGTCACGAGAGGGGTGTAATGAGCTGCACATACTTTTTTTACTGCTTTAGGATCGCATCGCACACACATTGCATGCATGCCGTGCGATGCGATCTAGTCCATAACATGATTCTCGCAGTGTGTATGGGAACCTTTAGTGCCTGCAACATTTTGCGGAACGCAGCACTGAGATCGTGTATGCATACATGTACATGCACCCGAGATCCTCAATAGGATTGGATGTTGCATATATTCCCACAATCGGGCTGCAGCTTGTTGCAATGGCAATGTGAAAGGGCGCAAAATGTATGGTTTGCAGGAGGGCGCCGGACACCTTAGCCCCGGCCCTGATCAGCCTATTCATCTGAGATAACACTGAAGAGTGTAAAAGTTCAATGTGTTCAGTGCTAGACTTGTGCCCCACTGTAGGACTTTCTTTTACCTAAAGAAGCTGCCGCCTTTCCTAGTCATGGTAGTTTCTCCCTTGTCAGAGATACCAGAAAAAAATACTATCCCGATTATAGTAGATGCCAGACTATTGAAAAGCCTTAGATAAAAATCCTAAAGCATTATTCAGAATGTTCTTTTTTTATAGACTGTGTAAGGTAAGCTGTTCTAGGTCCAAAATGGGTTAAATGTGTTTTCTTCAACTCTTACTGTTTCAGTGCATCCCTATGAGGGTCCTTTTCAGCTATTCCCTATAAATCAACCACGTCTCTGTGGGATAAAGGAATAACTTCTTTCAAGACCCTGCAGGCTGCAATTTTCAATCAGCCATGTCTCAGCCACAGTGAGAAATAAAACAGCCCAACACTCCCGGGGGAACCTCACGCTCAGCTTTGGGGGTCCGCCAGGGAGATTGATGCCTCATTTCTTTCTTTGCTGAGTGGCGTGTTACAGGCACCGTTTTAATCTTGCACTGAACACAAACGTTCAATGGTACAACAAATACATGAATCACCTGTATGAAAAGTGACAGTAAATCTAGAATTAAGCAGATATAGTACAGCAGGATGACCGCTAAATCCTTATTACCCAGAACACATTCTGATAGTGACTCATAAACATTCACTCTCCATGTCTTGCTATTATGTTCTGTCTTTGAACTTGTTATTCCTGGATGACACAAAGTGGTGTGTCCTAATCTCTTCTTTTCCTCTGGAAGGAGAGGAGAGACAGAAGTTGGTACTTATGTATTATCTGGACTCCCATGTTAAATGCACCCCGTTTTTTCATACCCCTACTATCCAAATACGCATGGAGTTGATTTTATATAGTGTGGCGAGCGCAGCGAGCCACCGTGCCCGAAGCGTGGCGAGCGCAGCGAGCCCTGCGAGGGGACACGGTCTCATAAGAAAAACGGGAGCCCAGATATTACATAAGTACCCAGAAGTTTACTGTAGAGAATACCACATTAGCTGGTTTCACACCTGCAGCACATTTCTGCTGCTTACAGACATTTAGACATTTTTATGAGTGTTTTCTTATATATTTGAGATTTGTAGCTTCTAGGGAAAGAGCTGTGACAGAACAGACTTACTGATGGGGCTGGATTTCCATGGCTTTATATACTGGGTAGATAATATAATAATAATTCCTCATTGTGCTACCTATGATTTGGACAAATTTGGACAAATTTGTTAAACCTTCATCACGGTCAAACAACCGTGTACCATACAAAATAATTAAATCCATTGCACCAAGCGATACCACATACTGTAACTACAAAAAGATTCTTACACAAATATTTTTTTGTAATGGTCTGAAAATGCGTTTAAGCAGAAAGAACACCACCTCACTGGATCCAGGCCACCTATTGGGGGAGTGAGAATACCAACCTTGACGTCTGGAAGTACTCCGGGAGACCTATAGCAAGTATCACCTAATATCCTGAAAGGTTGTCGATATCCAATGGGTATTTCAATTCTGTTTTTAATTTAGTAAATATGAGTTCAAACTTTTAATACAAATTATTTTATTTCACAAATTGGTTTGCACTCTCATTTGTCATTTGAGTTCTAGCGAAGACGGATGTCGCCTGAGCAGAGAGAGTGTTCCATGCAGGACCATTAGTGTCCAATTACGCTGTTTTGATTAACACCAACATTGTGAATACAATATTTAACAATAAGAGAAGCCATCTATGTGAATCATCTGTCTTTTCTTGTTTAAAGTTTTTAGGGAAGGACTTTACTTCTGATATTGAGTATTCCTTCAACTGAAGAGAGTGAAATATTTGCGTAAGAATCTTTTTGTATTTATGTGGTATTGCTTGGTGCGCCAGATTTATTTTTGTATGGTATATCCATTGGGTGAAAACAGTACATTTTGAATTTTTGAGTGTAATGTAGACTGCACATTTGGCCGACAGATTGGCTGCCTGGCCAACCAACTGACCATTTTGGAAGGTACAGTACATCCCTGTGCATAAACACTTGGCCTACCAGTTGGCCTACCGATATGTCTGGCCACATGTACAAGTGTAAAGGTCATTTTCAGCGGTTCTTGTGGGGAAAAAAAAAAACATTAGGTCAGTTGATTGACTGCCTGTTCACAGGCAGATACACACAATATATCTGAACATTATATTGCATCTACCAAGCTCCATATCCAATGGTGTACTGTGTCTTTGAGAACAACATCATGTAGACACCTGTCTCCACTTTTGGAACTTCACATTTGGCAGGGCCGAAACTAGGGTTTATATATATATATATATATATATATATATATATATATATATATATGTGCTTACAGACAGCAGAAGGGAGATATTAAACCAACAAACAAGACAATATATCATATATTATGACATATATGGACAGTGCGCGCCGAGGGCGCGCGCTAAAAATTAAGGGCATTTTTTTTGGGGGGGGGGGGGGAGGAGAAGTGGTGTGGTCACATAGTAGTATCAGTTCACATTATAGCACACACCGTAATGCCCAGTACACATTACAGCACACACCGTTATGCCCAGTACACATTCCAGCACACACCGTAATGCCCAGAGCACATTACACCACAAACCGTAATGCCCAGTACACATTATAGCACACACCGTTATGCCCCCCAGTACACATTATAAGCAATGGTTAATTGCTGCTGCCACTGGATAGAACACTGTCCATGAATGATACACAATATGCCACACACTGCAATGTCCAATACGTCACAAACATACCTCCCAACACTGGAGGCAGAGGAGAGGAGACATCTGCGCGTGCCGAAGGCACCCGTCCAAAATTAGAGGGTTCACCTACTACCGTGGAACTCCTGCGAGGCTACATCTCGCATTTTTTCCGCTATGAGGGCATGGTCAGCTCTCTTAATAGCTGTAGCCACATGGGGTGCAGCCATGGAAAATGGAGGTGTGATACACATATGCCCACAATAGTGCAGTGCCAGATACACATGACCCCAAAAGTGCAGTCCATGATGTCCATTATACCTATACCACATACTGTGATGCCCATAATAAATATGATCCGCACCGAGATGCTCCATTATACAAATGCCCCACACCTGGATGCTCATTATACATATGCCACACACATGATGTCCATTATACATATGCTCCACAACGTGATGCTCCATTATACATATGCCCCACACCCGGATGCTCATTATACATATGCCACACACATGATGTCCATTATACATATGCCCCACAATGTGATGCCCATTATACCTATGACGCACACTGTGATGCCCATTATACATATGACACACGCCGTGATGCTCCATTAAACTTATGCCACACACATGATGCCCATTATACATATGCCCCACCACCGCCTAGTGTACTCAGCCTTGTCAAACAAATATACACATATTCCCCCATCCCCAGGTAGCCACTGCGAGTAGCATCTTACCATTGGCGTGGGGGTTCACTGCTCCTCCCTGCTTCTACCATCGCCACTGGATCAGGATGCGACTGCTCCCTGTTGTATATGAAGGCTCCTCAGCGGCGCTGGCATGCTGGTGCTAGTAAGGACAGGAGCTTGGCGGACCAGGTAGGCGGGCGGCAGCTAGTGCCGATTGATGCAGGCTATTTCTCAAGAACCCCCCTTCCTACCACCCGATAACCGCGGAAATGGGTTTCATTTTAGAAGCTACCGGAAGGAGGCTGGTGGGCGGGCTGCAGTAAAGAACACAATACGCGGCTGCAGCGTGCGGCGGAAGCACACGTCAGCAGCCAGCCCGACCAAGCCGCATCGTCACTGCTACTGCTGCTGTCAAAAGGAGGTGCTGCCGGGGGTGCACCTCCTAATGACTGGCATCCCAATGCGCACACCTATGGCAGGGGGAGGAGGCATGGATGCGGCCACTTCCATCTGGTGTCCCTTCAGCTGCTTTTTTTTGACAGCGCCCTGATGGCTCTCTGGCTCATTATAGTTACGCCACTGCTCCCGGACGTGACAGCGCCCCCCCCCCTCCAGCGCCCGGTGCGCGTGACCCCCCAGCCCCCCCCCCTAGTTATGGCCCTGCATTTGTACAGAAAGGGACAATAAGGAAAAAGTGGATTATCTCCATATACAGGATAAAGTGTGAACATGGATATTGTGGGCAAATTCTACCCAGGATCCCTCTAATCTTGTGTGACAGATATGGGCATTCTAGGAAAGGACCCAAACTTCAAGTATACATGAGTACACTCAGTTTTCTCAAGGAAATTGTGAGTGATACCTTCCAGCACTTTGTTTCAAATTGAAACCACCAATACAATAAAATTTGTTGGTGCAAGAATGCAGATGGAATATCTCCTTAATAACAAGTTGGGCCAGCTTGGATGCATAGGTTAGTAAATCCAGTTGAGCAAAGTAAAACCAATTAATAATGACCAAGATGGTATAAATCTGTCACTAAGCTGTAGATTAGTAATGAAATATATAACCAAGTGATTCCAGGGCATAGAAGACACAGATTGAGCCTGTGGGGAACCTGATTTACCGGATGCAGTATCCTGGACTGAGCACATGTAGGGCAGGCTGAAATGAATTGTTCCACATCCTGAAGAGTAAAAGCCACCAGTATCGTTTCTGAATAATATTTTTTTCTGACCCAGCATGACCCAAAATATAGAAGGAATATGACCTTTAAATCAATCTCTATGGGAAGTCTTGTGGCTGGAAAGGATGTCCATTTTGAAAAATCTAGGAATTATATAAATTGATCCATCCAAAATATGACTGTTCTGGACCATCAAAAGCTCAGGAGAGTATATCGGCTTTAAGATTTTGCTTCCTAGCCTGAAAATGATCTGTAAACAGAAATGTGAGTATAATTAGGAGCCTGGTCCTGAATGTTAATTGGGAAATTAAGTTTAATTCAGGTAGAGGAGGTTTTTAAAGTATATATAAGCTGTGAATGGAAACATGGCACCATCTAGGAGATAGTTCCATTATTCCAAGGCCAGGCACCTAATCAGGATTTCTTGATTTTTAATAGAATAGTTTGTTGTCTGCATGATAAACTTTTGACACTGATATAAGAAATTATGCAATTTACCATCAGTGGCATATTGAGAGAAAACAGCATGTGCTCTTTCTAAAAACTGAAATAGGGACTGCGATGAAGACTGCATGACTGTAAGTGCCTCCGGAGGCTATATTTTGAGGTTTGCCTGGTTGCTTGGTTAGAATGGGGTTGGGAGCCACCAATACATTGTTTATGATAGTTAACAAGCATAAGAATCATTGGACTACATTGAGGTCCGTTGTTTGAGGCTAATTTGAAATTATTTGCACCTTGTTACATAGAATGTGACAGCAGCTAAGAACCATTTGGCCCATCTAGTCTGCCCATTTTTTTACAATATTAATACCTCAAACCCTGTTTGATCCTTATTTCTTTGTGAGGATATCCTTATGTCAACATGTTTACATTGCTCTACTGTCCTTGCCTATACCACCTCTGCTGGGAGGCTTTTCTACTTGTCACCTACTCTCTGTGAATTCATTTTCCTAAAATTTACCCTGAACCTACTGTACCTCCCTCCAGTTTCAGGGAATGTCCTCATGTTCTTACACTTATCTTCATTTAAATAATGTTTTCCTCCTTAATCTTGTTAAAACCCTTGATAAATTTGAAAATTTCTATAATGTCACCCCTTTACCATCTCAGTTGCCCTTCTTTGTACCATCTCTATTATGTGTATATCTTTCTGGAGATATGGCCTCCAGAACTGTATTCCAGATGAGGTTGTATCAATGACCTTACATTATGCTACTTATTCCTCTCCCTATGCAACCAAGCATCTGACTTGCCTTCCTCATTGCCCCAAAAAATATAAAAAATTACTGGTCCAAGTACAGATCCCTGGGTATTCCATTGATAATGTTTCTCTCATGTGAATGCATTCTATTTACTACAACTCTCTGTTGTAGTAAACAGAATGCAAGCAACTTCTTTCGGAAGTTACTTGCATCTTTCCTGCTTCCCCTTTTGTGCAGTGGTCCTATGTTTGCTTTTTTTCTAGTTCTCTGGAATTACTCCTGTAGTTAGTGACTTGCTGAATAATTATGTTAATTGTGCTACAGTATCTCATCTGGCCCTGTTGAATTATCTACTTTCAGTTTGGGAGTTCTGTTAGAAACTGCTCCTATTTTTCCCTTTTTCAAATGTTTCTGATTATCCCTGCAGCTTATTGACCGTCCCCTCTTTTTCAGTAGTGAATACTCAGCAAAAATAAGTATTAAGATGATATGCTATTACATTTTCTCCCTCAACAAGACTGCCAATCTATTGGCATTGATTTAAAGGTCCATTCTGGAAATTATGTAGTTTAGAATTGGAATGTTATCTTGTTCAAAAATACACTTCTCTAGTTTAAAATAAAGTTAAAGCCCTCATAGATGGTATAGATCTTTTGATGTAACTGTAGATCTTTGAGATATGCAGTACTACTATGGATTAAGTAGATCTCAGCTTTCAATGAGGAAATTTTGATGAACAGCCAGGGGATTGCAAAGGTTACAGGACATGACAAGATTTGCATAAAGTCCATTCTGGTTATTAAAAGCTGTCTTTCACGTATTCCCACTTTAAATTCTTATAAGATTGTAGGTTCCATGATGATCTAACTTGGTGAAATTGCTACCCTTCTTAGTAAATTCAAATAGTTCGGTGATGAGGGGAAGGGGATAGTAGATCTTAATGGTAAATGCTTTCAGGCCCCAATTTTTTATATCGGGCAGTAGTCCCCAACCTGGGCTTCTCATTCCCCTTGGGGTACACTGCAGACCGGTTACGAATTCTTGAAAATAATCTTAGTAATTGCAGAAGAAGAAGTCTCCCAATGGCGGAAGAAGTCTCCAATTGCCATGTAGATAAATCACTTATGGTTCAGTCTGCAGCATTATCAGCACCTCCTCGTGCCTTTCCCCAACCAGCAATCCACTGGCAGCTACCAGTGCTGCCCTTAGACATCAATAATCATCTGCCCTGGGCTGAAACGGGTGGAGGAAAGAGTGCCATTAATCCTACAGGCAGTAGCGGAAACCCCGGAGACAGTACACAGCCAGCGTCCAGATACAGAGGGACCCGATTCCTTAACATAAGGCAATGCATGAGGACAGGCATACCACTCACTTCCACTCCACTTGTAAGTACTGTGGATATTTCATATTGAGAGGAGGGGTACTCATAAATGAAAACCTAATCAAGGGGTACGGGAGAGAAAGAATATTGGGAGCCGCTTATATAGGGTTTAGGTCTTCCATCCCTCATTTTGACAAAAAAGAACCGAACCCTAGCTGGAGTGGATAATAGGTGGATAAATACTATCTGAAGGTCAATGGGACAATTCCAAGGCCCTGTTTTAAAGTTTAATGGAATACTGAGTTAATTTTACTATTAGTGTATGTGCAATGTATTTTTCCCACAACACCCCTAGGCCAAAATAAATATCTAACAGTTACATTTATTAATTGGATATGTCAAAACAACTTAATACTTTATAAGAATCTATGTTTTCCTCTAAACGGCATGCTGGAGTTAATTAGCTTATGGTTATAATTATGATGCATAATAAACTTAAGCGTAAATAGTACAGTTGGCATTTCCATTTTATTTTTCAATACATTTTGCATACATATTCCTTTAGAATTGGAGATAAAATAGCATGAAACAAGATAACATAAACATTCAAATGTAAATATAAAACCAGTTTATTTTACACTTCTCCTTAACAAATCGAAAATAATAAGAAATCAGCTGCTGAACATTTTCCTGTGTAATTATTCCACTTTCATCAGCATAATAAAAACAAAACAAAAAACAACATCATTTAGGCATACCAAAATAGTCATGCATTAAAAAACTTACCTGACTTCGGAATCTTGGCAGCGTGTCTTCCCCAGATGCAGTCCTCTGATCACCAGATCATCCTGACTGTCAATCAGCGGAGCTGCAGCTGTTTCTCAACACCCATGCAGAGCATAGACGGGCACCACCGACTTAACCCATTCAATCACTTTTTTAAAAAGTTAGTCCATCTCGGAACACGTTTCCATTTCTCTTATTTATTTGTTATATGCTAAAACTGTATCCCATAGTTTAGATCAGGTCTAACCAGGTAGTTATACAATGGAAAAAAATACATTTGCTGCTGGTGCATCTATTTATTCATTAGCAAAAAGCAAACTTTGGATGTGATATGTTTTTTTTTTGATTATATGTTTCTAATAATAGAGCTGCTATTGTCTGCAGGGGGTATGATCTGCTGACTAGGAATGTCAATCCCGAAATCAGGATCGTTGGTATCCCAGAAATTATGGCAAGTTTTGCAGGGATTTCAATAGGATTGAAATGTGCATTTGCATTTGATTCTTTTCTGCCAGGCAGCACTGGGCGGATCAAACGTGCGTCGCTTGATTCATGACGTGGCCGCCCAATGCTCAGCACAGGAGGCGGTGCTGTAAGCGCTAAATCCTGAACGTATGGCACAAAATTGGCATACAAGGCCATCGGTGCTTCTGGCATTTGCCAGAAGTGCCAGATGGCCAGTCCGGCCCTGGGTAGAATACTTAGGTGGGGAAGAGAAATTAAACAGAGAAAGAGTAGAGAGGAAGAGAAAAGAACGAACTAAAAGGGAGAGGGGTAATAAGGATAAGATGAAGGGAATAAAGTGAGTGAGTGCCAGGTTGGTAGGAATATGGGCAGAATACCCCAACATCCACATATCACATAGAAGTTTTAGTATGTCAATTATTGTATTATTGAAACATTGATATGTTTAGAATAATGTGAAACAAGTATTGATTTGTCTAAAAACGTAAGATGTTTGAAGTTAAATATATTATTCCCAGATCAGAGAGAAACGTTGGGTATGGGTTTCCTTATGCAAGGAATCTTCAATCCAGAACTTTTTAAATATAAATAAAGCAATCACCTATCCAGGAACCAGAGAGTTTAGAATAAAGGCCTTCCACCCAATGTGTCTCCTGCAGTAGAGCAATGTCGGGATTTAAAGATTTACGGTGATTAATTACCTTTTTTCTTTTAATAGCTGTATTTAAAACACCAACAATCCATAATAGAAAACGTATATGATTAATTGTGGTACTGTTTGCGGAGGATGAATTTATTAAATATGTATTATCCAACACCTGTTTTAATCAGATATGTACATACAGGTAGTGGTAGATGCTCAATTAGTTCAGTAGCATTTCCCAGGTGCATGAGGGAGGGGTTAAATACTGGGTAAGTAAAACAAGACATTTTTTCCCTCAACACACGCGCAGGTATATGTAACCAATATCTCTGAATTCTATTATCATGTAGTGTTCTAGATTGGTTACTAGCATTGCTCAGTGTGTTTAGGGAAAAAATGTCTTGTTTTACTTACCCAGTATTTAACCCCTCCCTCATGCACCTGGGAAATGCTACTGAACTAATTGAGCATCTACCACTACCTGTATGTATGTTGTTAGAGGCAGAAGGGAGCCCATATTAGGAGGAGATGTGGGTCCTGATATGCCACATGGAGTAGTCCGGGGTTGCTCCAAGGTAGGTAGCTCTTAGTTTGGATATATCAAGTAAGGAGCCATTATCATGTGGCTCCTTGCTGGTTAATCGTAGACCCAATTTAGGGTAACGGTGGTGTGGGGTGCGGTGCTCCTGGACTGGATGGGCTGGGGTGGCTTTAGTGCGGCATGCCCTTACATTCTATTAACACTTTTCCCTCACTAACACTATTTCTATCCTATTTTAATTACATCCATTTATCTCTCTTTTTATATAGCTTCGGCTTCCTATCACTAATTATTAACACTTAGTATATCACTGGCATGCCGCGCTGGGCTTCCCAGCTTATGATGGTTTTTTGGGGTGCCGCACCCTGCACCTAGATATAGCGCTAGGGACCCCCAATATACAGAGAAGCCTTGATGCGGCTTTGGGGCTTAGCATACACCTGCGCAGGTATATGTAACCAATATCTCTGAATTCTATTATCATGTAGTGTTCTAGATTGGTTACTAGCATTGCTCAGTGTGTTGAGGGAAAAAATGTCTTGTTTTACTTAATCAGATATGTGTCAGACAGCATTCCATAAGAAGGAAACATCTTCCTGTCCTAGTTAGCTGTAGGATGCAACGATGTGTGAAGTAAATTGATTGTCATATAGGACTCCCATCCCACCAACCCAGCATTAAAAATAAGAGGTGGGGGTAAAGAGGTAAAGAAAAATTAAAAAAGTAGGAAACAGAGAGAACGTTTTACATGTTGCATATATGAAAGGTTAAACATGTGGTGGAACATCTAGGTCTATGACGACTGCCATAAAATTAACAAATATATCAAAGATAAAACGTATATAACAATGGTTGCATTCAAAAGGAACTAATCCCTCAACAGGAGGAGTGTTACAGTGAAAAAAGGTGATCCTTGCAATAGGTTCAGCCAGAAGTGGAAGCTTGGAAACTACCTCTATGTGATGGAGCAGGTATTTTGAAATATGATTTAGCTTCCACGGGAGAGGTCAAGAAGACCGGTTTTCCTCTAAAATTACTCTCAACTTTTCCAGGTATTGTAAGGCAAACCTGTATTGGTTGTCATAATGAAATTTGCAGATAGGGCTAAAATCTTTTCTTTTGAGGGATACAGAGGCTGATAAATCTTGAAAAACTAATACCGCAAAGTTTGATTTACGGTACGCCTTTAGTATGTTTCCTTGTCACGAAAATATAGGAATCTGGCTATAAAATGCCTAGGAGTAGAACCCGTGCCACACTCGGACCGATACGATGAAGCCTTTCAATAATAACAATGCCATTTGTTTGCTAATTCTTTTATCATATCATTAATGATTGCAACTGAAAGTACAGACCACCATACTAATCCCAAGTGCATGCTAGTAATACCTTTAACCCAATCTGAATAGTTTTCATTCATAACAACCCTCTGCTTTCTATCCTCCAGCTGGGTATCTACATTTCCATTGTTCCCTGTGCTTTTATCTTGTAAACCAATCATTTATGTGAAAGTGCAGCACACAATTTCACCAAATCTAAATGAATCAAATCAACTATGTTGCCAAGATCCATTTTACTTTACAACTTACTTCTTCTTAGAATCCAATCAAGTAAATTTTTACACAACTGTTCAGTTTCTTTTTGCATTTTCCATCCTTTCATTAATGTTTCTTGATTTTTATCTCCTAATATCTGTTAATTAGTTAAGGTTCATTGCCTTATTTCTGGGGTTGGAGCTTGGACATATTGCCATCCTCCAATCGCGAGGTACTGATCCTGTTATGTAGGAGTCCATAAATTTAAGAAATTATGGTTTAACTATAACTGAACACAGCTCCTACAGAACATGTGGGTGGACACCATCTGGAACAGGTGCTGTATCAATCTTAATCTTGTTTAGTTGTAATGTGTTATTGAAGCACAACATGTTTCCTCCTTTTGTGGATGGATGAAAAGAACATATTTAACAAAGTCTGCTATTTATTATATATCTTACAATTAATTAGCTAACTTTATATTTCTGAAACGTTTTTGGAGTTGAATTTTTTTCAGCAATTATGTTTTCAGGTAGTCTTTAATAGCCCCATATATTTAGCATATTTGGTTACATTCCTTTATTTAACCCTTTGAATACCAAGGGTATTTGTCAAAATAGGTGTGAAAAATGCCAAGCAACCATTTTTATTCATTATAATGACCTTTGTACCTTACCTTACCTTTTTACATAGGAAATATAATGTTTTTTTTTGCAACATTTTTAATTTGAATTTATATTACAAATGTGAGTGATGCTATTTATTATTCATATAACATCAAAAAAGTTTTTAAATACTAAGGTATGAGGTAGGTGGTCTCCTGGGTGGTCCAGAGTGTACTCCATTGGATTGGATCCAGACCGCATCTGGCTGGTTGGAACAAAAACATGGTTATGGATGAGAGCAAATGACAGTTGACCATTTGCTTGGAAATGCTGGAAAACTGACAAACTGTCACTCTGCCATAACCATGTTTTTGTTCCAACCAGCCAGATCTGAAGATAAATCTTACTAGTGTATGGGCACCTTTACCTTTCTCTCTCCCTTTATCAAGGAGAGGAGGTGTCACACATTAGCTGCATTATTCTACTTATCGTATGGACTTACAGTTCTATTTTTCACTGAAAAAATTAAAATAAACGTTATTGGACCATCCATATGGTCCGCGCTGCCCACATGTGGCGTCTGCACAACTCACAGTTGATGCCATGCATTGTATATAATGGGTACTATTGTGAGCCCATTTTTTATAACGTATGTGAGGTGGTGTGCAAATTCAAAGTTTGCAGGGAGGGTGTTGGACACTCTAGCACCAGCCCTGTGCTCAGACCCACACATACAGCAACTCAGCCCCCCCCCAACACACACATGCTCAGCCCATGCACTCAACCCCCTGGTCGCTGAGCCCCCCACTCTGCATCACAGCAATCAGTTGGGGAGCTGGGCCCCATCCATCCCATCCACCGGCGCCGCTGTTTATGCTATGGACGAGGTGCACAGTGGTGTTTGCGGAGTTGTAATGAAAGGGGTACTCTTATTGAAAATAATAATTGACTGCAGCTGTCATTTCAGTGGTTAGGCTGCCTGAGCTCGGGGCAGCCATTAGATGGGACTTCTTACCACCAATACTCCAAACCTTCCTCCATGCTCAGCATCACAACTCCCTTGCTGCTCCGCATCACTACTGAGGGGGTAGGGGGCCCCCAGAGATATCAGTGTATGGGGCCCCAAGATTTTAGTCGTTGGCCCTGCATAGATACAATTAGCTGCCACAAGCTATTATGTTATACACACAAATCAAAACCTGCCTGTCCCAGTGAAGTTGCCCATACACGGTACAATTGTTGAGTGTGATGAGAAGCGCGCTCCTGTCACACTTCTCATCACACAGCTCAAAAAGTATGTGCTGCACATACTTTTTGTACTAAATCTCATCTCATTGCATTGCAGAACCTATGCAATGCAATGCGATATTGTATACAATAATTGTACAGTGATTCTGTTAAGAATCTTTAAGCATCCATGCAATCTGATACCTATGGCACCCGTTGTGTAGTGTGGTAGTCAGAGTTTGAGAATGAGATCAGCCTATTCGTTTTCATTACAAACTTCGTTATAGAGCTCTGCCCACATCATTATTTCCTGATTTACCTCCAGTTATCGCAGAAATTAGGTCAGAAACATAGGCTAGTAAACTTTGAAGTAGGCATATCACATACTAGCAGAAGGTAGCCATTTTGTTCAAAAATCAACATTCATTTTATTAATTTCTTTGGAACTTGTGGTTTCACTGAGGCACCAGATGCCATGTCCCTAGAATTAATAGACTGTTTTATCATGATATTGGTTCAACCTACAAAAAGCCTGCTGCCTCTCCATTAAGCTGACAGACCAGTATAGCAGCTACAAGGCATATTTCAATATACTGTAGATAAATGTAAATAGATAGGCATGGCACATTCATCGCACCACATGAATGAGTACACTTATTATAACGTGATTAAAACCTCCATTTAAAACTCTTCTAGTCTCTAAGAAGGACACAGTAGGTTACAGGCTGCAGCCATGGAGATGAATCTGTCACTGCTTCAGGACATATAAGCTGGATGTTCTCTTGCTGCTGACCTTCACCCTGGGTGGACGTGTTATGTGTGAGCCTTCTGGGGACAGAGGCTTCTTCCCAGTGACATTTTGCATGCATACAGATTGCACACACACATAGTATATGTCACATGGTGACATACTGGCATTACCTGTATCAGGTATGTACAATTACTGTAGGAAAATCTTGTCAGCCTCCATGTATTTAAATTACATTGACTTGATGATATGTATGATATAATATGGATGAAATGTATTTCCATTATTATAATTGGTGACTTTGCATTAAGTTCTAAATATATCTATACAATATATCTTAACTTAATATGGATAACATGACTACTAATGGGGTATAAATTACAGAAGACACTACAACAAGCAATCAGGGGCGTAACTGGATATTCGTAGGCCCCATAGCAAAAGTTCGTAAGGGCCCCCTATTTAGCTACTTCCTTCTTGGATGGCAGCTTGGTCAAGGAAAGATGTACCGCCATGCTATCCTTGAATTGCCCATCAGTTTTTCTGACATTGCTCCTGCTACATGGACAGCGGTAACAGTGGCAAAAGCAGGATTCCCACTCTGCTGAACATTGGATCAAGTGTGGGGGAGTGTCAGAAGAGCCATGTGATATTTCAGACGCTGTTTGGGCTCATGGATGTGCCCTACAATCTGTGCGCATGTGCAGTAAATCAATATTTGTGGTTTTTCACATCAGCCATCAACTCTGAAGCATTCCTTTAGTCAGGCAACTGCATCTGGGGATCAATGACTAATTATAATCCGAGAATGTCGATGCATTTTAGATAAGTGAAATACCCCTTTCACATCGCATATGCCGGGATGTAGCTGGGATTTAAACACGGGTCTGTCCCGGCATTTGCGATGTTTAGAAGCCCACTGCGACTCTACAAAGGGGTATAAATGTTTATATTCATATGGTAAAAACTGAAAGACTATATGCAAAGTGGCACATTCCAGATTATTCATTGTTATGGAGTGATTACATTTTCTATATCATTTTGATATTATTCATTCAGCACAAACTACTCAATTAAAACCATATATATTCCAGTACCAGCAGTTCAGGATGTGGAATATAGATTGATAGAAATATATAAGGATTGAGCTTCCTTTTTTCTCTAATCAGAGATGAAAGTCGGAAGTTGAAGCAGCCGTAGGAAGTGTTACAGAACAGCAAATATTAACAGACAGAATCCGACGATGTACAATGTAATATTTTGCTTATCTGATCTCACTGTGTTATCTGTCTCTCGCTCCAAGGACTTTTTCCCACTTTTTTTTTCTCCACAGAACAAATTGATGTGTCTGGCCTGGTAATAACTCTTTCACTGCCATGTACTCAACACCGAGAGGTCCACACAACTGCCTGCACTAGATCTAGACTAGATCCTTATTTACATGATAGATTATGTATTGTAGTGTACACACGCTTTGTTTTTGTCTATTTTTCAATTACATTTAGCAAATTGAAAAATATAATGTGCAGACAAGAATATATAGTACAGATCTGTACTATATAGGCCAGGGTTGCCTACCCTCCCGGAATGGCCGGGAGGGTCCCGAAAACTGCGTCCCCCTCCCAGCCCCCCGGAAAGGTGGGCAAACCTCCCGGTTTCTGGGGGACCCCTGTCCCCCCCCCCACACACACACACACCACGCACCATTTAAATCATTATCACCTGATATTATGCTTATCTCCGATGAGGGGGCGGGGCTAAAGTGTCATAATTGCGTCATTTTAGTCCCGCCCCCTCCACGGAGATGAGAGTCATTTTCAAGAATGGGGGCAGGGCTTAATGATGTCACATCCAAGCCCCGCCCCCAGAACTCCTGCTGAATGTCTCCTCTCCGGGCTTTTCCCGGAGAGGAGATTTAAAAAGTCGGCAACCATGATATAGTCTAAATCAAATGTGTAACACAACGCCATGTGATTCAATCTCAAAAGTAAATCGCAGCATCTGTACACGACTTATGCTTAATGTGCAAATATTGTCTATAATAATATGATATGACTTTATATTCAGCAATGTGGTTATATGCATACTTGTACATACAGTACATCCCCCTACACTAGCAAATCCCAGTCTTTGGATTTGGGCATGATAACAATTGTATTTATCAGCTGCTTGTACTGTAGGTCAGTGCCAAACCATTAAGGTGGACAAAAATCTAATGCTTGGTCAGACATTTTACAATTGGAAATATAATTATTGTGCACACTGTACATAACAGGAAAATGCATCAACAGGTCCTATGAAATGTATTTCTGTCCATCATCCCAAGTAACTGTAATACTGTCTATGCCATGATACCCTTTGAAAACAATTTGGCCTATATTCCTGTATGCTCTATACCTGGCTCTGTAATTTCTACAGTGCTGCTGCCATTAGTGCGGGATTGCGGAGGGGTAAGTATTCAAGAAATGGGTGCAGTGGGGGTCCCCCCTGGTCTAATGTGCACCATTGATACTAATCAGTTATAAGGAATGTACATATAAGGTATTTTGTTTCCCAAGGCTATACATTTTGAAACAATTTGATTTCAAGATAATCTCATATAGGAATTGATATGGTAATGGTCCTGGCACCCGTGCATATCTAATGAGCGGGGACCCAGACGAGTGCATATGCACGGAACAGGGACCCGCTCATTCAATATGCACTGCACTTGGTCCCCACTCATTAGATATGTACAGGGCAGGACCAGATCAGCACTCACTGCTGCCTGGGTCGTCTGACAGTTTAGCCGGCGGTGCCCACCACAGACCCTGGTGGTGCCGCTCCCCCAAGCTGCCGCGGGGTCAGCCACATATGTAGCTACACCACTACATTTTACCTCTCAACCAACCTGGATAACCTATCTTTGTATTCTAGTGATTCAAAACCTTTTACTAGCTTAGTCATTCTTCTCTCTACCATTTTATTTATGTCCTTTCTAAGGTGCGGTGCCTAGAACTGAGCACAGTATTCCAAGTGTGGTCTCACCAATGCCTTGTAAAGAGGCACTATCACATTGCACCATATTCAATGCAGCCGGTGAGGGGGTTAAATGGTGGGGATCACCGAAAACAAGCGACCCTTGCCGTTTAACCCCTGCACCAGCCGCTCACCCTATTCTACGTTCTGGGGGAACCCTTGCCCCAGCATATGCAGAGGGGTCAATTGAATAGTGACCATGTGAGCTGTGACAGCAAGCAGTCAGCACTGCTTGCTGCCACAGCTTGCAAAAGTAATTGAATACACCCCATTGGCATCCCCTGAAACCATTCCCCTTTTAATGCATGCCAGTGCCCTGTTTGCTTTTGCTACTGCACTTGAGCAGTGTGCACTATTACCTAATTTTTCATCCATGATGACCCCCAAGTCCTTCTCTACAGCAGAATTCCCTATAATAACTCCATTTAGTCTATAAGTAGCTTGTTCATTTGTGTTCCCATAATGAATTACTTTACATTTATCAATGATAAACTGCATTTCCACCTTTCCGCCCACCTTTCCAATTTAATTAAGTAAATTTGTAGTGTATCCACATCCTCTCCTGTGTTTATTTCCTTACTCAATTTCATGTTGTCCGCAAATATTGCAATTTTACTCACTATGTCACTTCCTATATCATGTATTAATATATTAAACAAGGTGGGCCCCAATATTGAACCTTGCAGGACTCCACTTTGGACCTTACCCCAGCTGGAATGTTTGCCATTTACCACCACTCTCTGTCCCGATTGTGCAACCGGTTTTTAATCCAATTACAAATTTTATCTCCTAACCCTAAATTACCTAGTTTTATTAATAACCTTTTATGAAGCTCAGTGTCAAATGCTTTTGCCTGACCAGCAATCCACTGAAAGCTACCTGCCCTACCCTCAGACATCAGCGTTCATCTGCCCCCGTGCTGGCACAAGTGGAAGAATTAGCAGCATTAATCCTTTAGGTGTTAGCGGGAAGCCCAGAGACAGTACACAGCTAGCGACTAGACACAGAGGGACCCAATTCCTGACCGCACACTACTCCTCTGGTACTCCTTAATATAAAAGACACACATTAAGGTATACATACCATTCACTTCCACTCCACTAGTAAGTACTGTGGTTATTTAAAATTGAGAGGAGGGTGAACTCATAAATGAAAAGCCTAATCAGGGGATACGAGAGAGAAAAAAAGGTTGGGAACCGCTGCCTTACATCAAAGAAAGGCAATTCATAATGTATTGGTTTTCACATTTAATCACTTTTATTTTGATGCTGATTACTGGCAGAGTTTTATATTCCTAGTTCTGTCCCAAGAGAGTTTTGAACTCTGCAGGACAAACATTTTTTGTGTGTTCTTTGGCTTATAATCCTGTTTTCTCCTTAAATTACAAAAAGCTGATAGACATATAATTGAAAATCAATAACATGAAAAAGGTGTAAAATAGGAAAAAGAAAACTTTGATAAATGTCTCCCACTGAGACTGGCAGAAAGACAGATTATGGCAATCGACTTCAACCGCTCACTGGGCCTTTGATGATTATCTGTGCAACATAATAACAGACTGAGGATAGAGCACCTGAGCATGTGCAATACATTCCATGTACTGTATATTCCAGGGCTGTATTCACTGTGCAGCAGTACCCACTGGGGGTTATTCTGGTTGACTCGCAAATTCCTTCTCAAATGGACAAAACCATGGCCCTTATTCTGATTCGGTCGGTACGGCCCGCGTGCGGCCGTACCGCCGATGTTTGGACTCTGCACATGCGCAGAGGTCAATCTGCGCATGTGCAGCCCCCTTCGCCGCAGACGTATTTCGTCCGCCGCAAAGGGGGCGTATAGGGGCGTGAGAGGCATCATGCCCTCATTTCCCTATGTGTACGCCCCGCGTTTCATGGGCGTTCCCATGCAAACGCGGGGCGTATGCATGGTAATGAGGGCATGACGCCCTCATTACCATGACATGGGGGCGGAAAGCTGACGTCGCCGGATGTCAGCTTTCAGCCCCCATACAAGCTACCACACGGACGATTGTCCGTGTGGTCTTAGCTTGCGGGAGCTGCCGCGGCGTGCGGGCCTGCCTTCGATGGTCGACGACCATCGAATGCAGGGGGCAGCTCCCACCATGGTGGAGGCGTAGCCTCCACCATTTTAATGCGGATCGCCAGCCGTCCGTGTACGGACGGCCGTGGCGATCCGTCTGGTGGGCGGCCCTTGGTTTGTGCGGTCGGAGCCCCGTGTGCGGCTCTGACCGCACCAACCAGAATAAGGGTGCATGTGCACTACAGTTGGGGCAGATGTAACATGTGCAGAGAGAATTAGATTTGAGTATTATTTTGTTTTGGTGCAGAGTAAATACTGGCTGTTTTATTTTTACACTGCAATTCAGATCTCACTTTGAAGAAAACCCCACCCAAATCTAACACTCTCTTCACATGTTACATCCCTTCTCTTACAGGCAGCAAACAGTATGCAATTCTATTTTTGGATGCCATTTTAGGAGATGTTATTTATAATGCTACAGCGTCCTGTCACCTCACTACATTGTCCCAGAATCAGCGCGCAGGTGCCGCCCTCCCAGCATAATAGTCAGCAGTCAGCATCAAGCAGAGGGAAGGTACTCAGTGGAGCCAAAGATAGCTGGTGGGCATACCGCATCCGTGGCAGCAGTGGGCGGATCACTCCTGATGGCCCAGAAAGGGAGGAGTACTGCCTGCCGGTCCTGAGGCATGTAGATGCAATGTATACCTGTACTCCTACTCATGCTGGCCCATTGTTCCCACTGAGGAAGGCATCTGTCCCCTGCTGTTCCCTCCCATGAGGGGAGCAGAGTGCAAGCTTCTCCTACCCCTCCAGGGCTTTCAGCATTTCAAAAATAGCGCTGCCTCATGAGCCAGTCGGACCTCATGGGCCAGCAGCCAATCATTGCGGCTGCCCATACATGAGCTCTATTTGGCTCATGAACAGGCACCTCATTTGAAATGACTGAGATGTATGCACTTCTTTATCATTCTCCCCACAATCGCTTCAGTGTGTACCCAGCATTAGGGTAGCAAGAGAGAGAGTGTGAGGAGTTACTGACAAAGAGAGTGTTAGGGGGAGACAAAGTGAGAAAGAGAGAGAGGTAGAGAGGGGGAGAAGACAGCGTCAGATAGAGGCGGGAGGAGACAGCGTCAAAGACAGGGGAAGGAGACAGCATCAGAGAAAGGAGAAGGAGACAGTGTCAGATAGAGGGGAAGGAGACAGCGTCAGAGAGAGGGGGAGGAGACATTGTAAGAGAGAGGGGAAGGAGAGAGCATCAGAGAGAGGGGGAGGAGACAGCATCAGAGAAAGAGGGGGAGGAGACGGCACCAGAGAAAGAGGGGGACTAGACAGCACCAGAGACAGAGGGGGAGAAGGCGCCAGAGAAAGAGGGGCAGGAGACGACGCCATAGAAAGAGGGGGAGGAATAGGGGGAGGAGACGGCACCAGAGAAAGAGGGAGAGGCAATGGCGCCAGAGAAAGAGGGGGAGGAGACAGCGCCAGAGAAAGAGGAGGAGGAGACGGCGCCAGAGAAAGAGGGGGAGGAGATGGCGCCAGAGAAAGAGGGGAAGGAGACAGCATCAGAGAGGGGGGGTAGAGTGAAAGAGAGGGTGAAGGGACAGCGTAAGAGTGAGGGGACAGCATTAGAAAACGAGAGTGTGGGCGAGCATACCTTATTATAGCAGAAAGCAGCCTCAGTGGGAGCACAGCCATGGACCTCTTATGGAAGCAGGCACTTCACAACATTAGGCCACACACCCTAAGTGTCCATGAATCGCGGGACTGCTGGAATCCGGCAAAGAGAGTGAGAGGATGGAAGCAGCATAGCTTCATAATCTGTGGATGCGCTGCAGCTTCAGGGGGTGGGCCAAGGTGAAAGGGCTGTGGCTAAGGGGAGCAGGGAGCCAGCGCTGACTGACGCTGATCTTTGGTGCAGTGACACAGTCAAGAGGACTGCCAGGTGCAGGGGGAACAGTGGGCATGGAGGAAGGGGGGCTCTTTGTGTGAGGATGCTCAGTGACCCGTCATGGGCAGGTCACTGAGCATCCTCACACAGACAGCCAGAGGTGGAGTAGTACACATATATTGTCTGGACTCCGGCTCCACCACTGCTGGGGCTGCAGGGTATGTTACGCCACTGCAGACAACACAGGCATTGTCACATCACAGCAATTATACTATGATTGGAGCACAAGGCAACCTAAGGGCCTGCCTAAGGCCCAGGAGGTCCCATGGGTCCACATAAAGTTATCCTGGCCATCCAAAAGGTTCCAATAGGAGCATTATGCGACTACTGTGTGACTTAGGGGCAGATTTATTAAGCTTGGAGAAGAGATAAACTGGAGATAAAGCGGAGAAAGGTAAAAGGAGATAAAGCACCAGCCAATCAACTCCCAACTGTCTTTTTCAAACACAGCTGATTGGCTGGTGCTTTATCTCCTTTTACCTTTTCTCCGCTTTATCTCCAGTTTATCTCTTCTCCAAGCTTAATAAATCTGCCCCTGAATGACATCACATGGACCTGCCCACACTCCCAAAGTTCCTCTGCGGTTCCTTAATAGGATAAAAAATATTTGGACGCATAAAATGTGACACAGGTCACTATGACTGACTTCATAATAGATAGAAGATCAATAGCTACCTGTAGGCCATGCTATTTAAGAGGGTGATTCAGACCTGTTCTCTAGGCTGGTAAACACTGCCCGCCGCACATCCCCCCCTCCCTTCCTGGTGCCAAATCTGCTTCCTAGCATGCTAATGGATGTGTACACTTACACATCCGCTCATATGCTGCTGCCCGGAGGAAAAATCATTTGATAGTTGCTCACCGTCAAATTATTTTTTCCCTCAGTTCGTGGATAAATGTAAGTCTATACTTTTATCCTGGACAGAGATGGCCGAAAAGGGGATGGGCGCTGATGTCATCAGCATGCCTGTGTCTGCAGGGTCACACCCATCGTTTTTATGGGCACGCCATGCTTCTGCCCCTTGCCTGTCCCCTTCCTGCTTACCACTGAGCGAACAGCCCAGCGAGTGTGAAACTCACCAAAGCCGTTCATTCCCGAAGTTTGCACATGCGCAAACCCCGACCATAAGACAGGAGAGTGAATTCGGACCAGAATCACCCCTTTAGTCCAGGAATGTTTACAAAGGGCTTTGGTGCAGTATGCAAAGGACACAAAGCAAGAAGTCAACATACTGTACTGTTTAAAAAAGACTAATGTCCCAGGTAGGGATGCCAATCCCGGGATCGGGATCGGCGGGATCCCAGGATTAACAGCATTTTTGTCCGGGATTTCGGGATTGTAATGCGCATGAGCACCAGTGGTGGATGGCTCCTGCGCTGCCCAGCAACAAGCTGTGTGGCTGCGCAGCATGATGTTAGAGGTCACGCTGTGCAGCCATGCACTGTCCTGGCCCCGCCGCGTCTGCCGGAAGTCACCTGCCAGGCTGGTTTCCTCCACTCACCACCGTGTTCGTTGCGGGACCTCCTCAGTCTGCAGTCTCTTCAACCCAGTTGACAGGTCTGACCGGAGTCCCCGTGCCTCCTCCCCCGCTTGCTGCTGTGAACATGGCCCGGCTGTCAGCAATCTTCCTGCTCCTCCGGAACAGGTAATGAGCTGCTGCAGTGCCCGGCAGCCATTAACACATTTCCTTCACATATCAGGAGGCCAATCCCGGGAATCCCGGGATTGACAGGTTTTCAATCCTGAATCCCGGGATTTAAAAAAATGGCCCGGGATTGGCCTCCCTAGTCCCAGGATGGGGCCCATAGCAAATTCTCCCTCTATGTCACCTATCTCTGTAAAGTCAGCGAAGATCATTTACAATGGACATCTCAAGCCAAATGTTTTAATCCCTTTCTGTATGCAGCTCACACTTGAGGGGAAGACTAATATAGTTCTACTAGGTGGCCCTTGCAAAAATGTTGCATGCAAATAAAACACTATTACATTTATAGCGAGGTCACTGGTTTCACAACACCACACCGGATTTCATTGCTGTCATTGACTATCAACGTAAACACATTCTAACATTATGGTGGAGGTTTTAACAAAATACAATCTTGGACCTTTGGCACAGCATAAGACAAAATTTTACAGCATATTTGGAAATTAAAAAAACACCCAAGGTTCTCACGGGCAACGCCAGATGGTCAGCTTGTAGGAAGTTAAAAGAAGAACCGGTTCATTTGTAGCCATTGTTTATTTGTCAGTAGCCAAACTTGTCAGTAGCCAAACTTTGTCAGGAGCAAAACTGATCACCTTAGCCATGCTGTATCGAGGGAAAGAACTCTTGGGCCAAAAGACAATTTTTAACTTTTACATTTTTAAACAAACAATACAGTATGCATTTCTAAATTAAAAATTCGTCAGAAGTGGAGAAGTTTTTTTTTTAAATGGTGCCTCACTTAATGATTTTGGTTAAGTATGAAGGGTGAAAAAGTGGTCGTCACCAAAAAAATCACCTTGCAGATATAATATGTATGATCATTGCCCTATAATCACTATCTGTCTGTGATGGTCTTGGTCGGAAGACCATCTGTGAGTTTTAGATGAGCAGCTAGGATGAGCTATTAATTAATTGTTAACTTGTATTGGTAACGCTCCTAAATGCATGGACATGAAAGAGGAGAGATACTGTAATGTCTTTAATTGAATGGTTTGCTGAATGCACAATAATCAGTCTTTTATCACTCTATACTAGCACGTGGACATTGTGGAGGTGCAGTGGAGGAAGGGAAAACAGGCTGATGGCTTGGCGGTGACAGATATATTTCTCACAGCTTCTGATGGAAGATATAGCCCTGCATCATGCACATAGCTACAGCAGCTGGCACAGCAGAGTGGTAAGTCAACCATTGCTGCTCAGAGACAGTAATATTCATCTGCTGAGCAAGTTATTTTAATTGTGGCCATGATTAAATTTTTATTGCTACGAAACCCAGAGCTAAAAAACAGCTTTATTTCCACTGATATGTAAGTCGGACCATTATTATGATCCCTCTGTCGCAGTTTATCCCTGAGATGCATCACTGGTTATCGCCACATAAGAGCCCATATAGAGAAGAGAGAAAATTAAATTGATAGTTGTACTGCTTGGTTTAGCCCCAGCTTAACCATTGGCACATCTATAATGGGTACATCCTGCACCCATAGCCTATACTTATCTCACTGCTGATGCTACTGTTATCACCGATGTCATCGCTTGGGAAAAGCTGCAGCAATATTTTACCATGAATGTACATTAGATTCTGGCATGATACCAGAGTCCATAAGTGTATGAAGTCTGACTAGCTGTTGGGGATTTTCTGGATATTCTTCGGTTCTGCATTGCTGGGTGCCGCCATGTTGGATTGGTAAGACAACTCAGTTTCCGAAATCACAGAGGGGCTAGCTTCTACCCGACCAGAAGCATTCATCATATCCAAAATTTGTGGGCGTGCCTGGTTCACGGCTGCGTTTTTGCTCTATGCGCTCTGAACTACTGGCCATGCCTCCAACACATCTTGTGTATGTCTGCAATCCTGTGCTCATCAAACCCTGCTGGCAAAATCTATGCAGTTTCTGGAATCCTGTGCAGTGGAATCCGATGCAGTTATCAATGCCCTATGCAATACCAGTCTACTATCATTCCCATATCCTATACCCATATCCCTACCTGAGGAGTGCACTTTCATCACCTGTGTACATTCATTCACAGCATGCAGTCCTTTACCTGTGTGCACTGCAGAGTGCACAACCTACACTACTTGTGAGTGATTATCATCCATCACAGCATGCAATGCATGCAAGCTGTTGGAGAATGATACAACCTTCAGATATGGCTATTGAACCAATGTTGCGAGGCAGTAATGCTAACCATTACATAACCTGTGCTGCCCCAAATGATATCACTTACTCCCAACTTAATGCTTTGCACCAAATTCCATTCATGTTCTATTCTGATAGATTAGCTCCAGTGATTTTCTGCTTGTGGAGCGGAGCCATAAGCAAACACAGCTGCAGCATCGACCAAAGCATGCAGGGGGTAGCTGGTCAGCACATAAACATACATGCATGGGCGCTGACAGGTCAGCCAAGAACCAGTGAAATTAGGGGCCATGGCACACAAAGGAGGCATGGCCAGGTCTCCTACCACCCACCTCTCTCCCCGCTCAGCACACGGCACTGGGCAACTTTGTCACTCCTGCCCCAACTAGTTTTTTCCCAGTGGTCCCAGTCCCAGACCAGAACCCAGACACAGATCCTGACACTTGGCAAATTGCGGCAGTTCACCATCCTCATACACAGTTATGGGAATGGTAGTACTGAGGGATAATTTGGTTAAAGTAGTGATAACTGTGAAATATCCTATTTTAACGTATTGGTGAGCAGCCCCAATATTAGTATTTGCAATAATTATTTGGAAACAGCTGTTTCAGAATAATTTGATGCCGATTATTATTGTTATTATTATTATTATAATTATTATTATTAGCAAATAGGGGGCTTAGTTGAGCTTGGAAGTTGTAACCATATACGAATACTCTTGCACTCACTAGTAAGGCTGGACCATCATGTTGACAGTCATTTCACATCATTTGTTGGGCCATAAATGACCTGCTCCCAGCTTCATATTTTGCTGGCTGTGGAAAGGATGCTCTGTCGCATGATAAAGGTTTGCATTTTCTCTCAGAGAAATAAAAAAAAAAATCACACGGAGGATCTTGCATTAATGAATCAGTAAGCAGGCAGGAAAGTTGCAAGACCCCTTTTTCAATAAGAGTTATCCATTTAGCAAGGCTGGCCTGGATAATACACAGTCCCTCTTCATCCACTGTCCCTAAGCATCTTCTTGATCTATATATTTTTAAATTCTTAATGTAACGCAGATATGAAAAGGAGTAATTTGATTTGAAATAAAGTTCTAAAGGAAATGGCAGATCACAGTGTTGCTGAGAGAGCGGGTCAAACTTTGAAGCTGTAGGGAAACTAGCGCAACAGTAATATGAGCTTTATAAAGAGTATTAGATACAGCGAATAGATTCCCAGCATGCATCACGAGTGGTGATATATGAATCAGCAAAATCAATTCAGAACAGTCACAGGGTCGTACCTGGAGCTAGAGGGAAGGCTAATCATGAAATAAGTTACAGAGCTTTAAATGTTAACAATAACTGAGTGAAGTTGATTAGGGCCTCTCTACTTGTCCTATGACTGCACTGCTTTGTTTTTGTATGTCAGCTTTTTTATTCATTTTCTTTTGATTGTTTGTATCTACGTTCCCTTCATCATTTCTTTCCCCTTTGAGCAGCGTGAAAATTGGTGTGAAGTAGAAAAAAAAAATGTGTACGCGGAGAAAGCTGATTTCCCTCCAGGACGGTCTAAAACGATGCAGTGATTTAACCACTTGCGCTCCGGTTCGTCAGTGCAGGTGTATGAGCAGAATATGCTTATCCACGGAAGCAAAAGATTAGCATTACTCCAGTTCATCTTGTGTCCGTTCCATTTCCTGCTTTTCCGAGAACCATTTTTCCAGTATGTCTCTCCTGTTATCAGTCTCTCTTTAATGTGTGCCCTCGCTTTCAGCAGCACCCTCTTCCCTGTCTTTGTCTCTCCCTCACAAACCCAAATGTAATTTGAGGCTTTAGCGTTAGCCTTATAACAGGCCTGACCTGGTCTCTAGTGTTGTAAATTGGCATTACAGCGTTCTGAATAGCAACTGTAATATCTTACCCTCCTCTCACCCCCACATCCTCCTGCATTTTTCTCACCCTTTTCCCCTTTGATCTGCTGTTCTGTTCTGCTTTGTGTTCATTGGAAATCAACCTGTATTTCTGAGGCCTGATCAAAGCCAATGCAGAGCGTGGCACTCTGTGCTGTGTGCTATTGATGTGCAGGCTCTGGGCTCTGCGCCTGTTGCGTTATGAGGAGGCGGTAATGCTCTTACATTCACTCAGGGGGGATTTGTGCAGATTAGCTGCTTCAAAGCTGAAAACTCGCACTAAAACATATAGCATTTTGTAAGGAGTATGGATGATTTATAGACGTATATGTGCCTCTGTATTCTCCATGCTCATCCCATTCTATAAATAGTCTCATCTACATTAGATGACAAGCATTGAAAGGTTTTTTTTTTATCTTTCCCATGGTCATCAGTTCCACACATTGCAAACCCGACCCAGTGTAATCCCATGCAGTGTGCCTAAAATAGCTTCCCCAACTGGATACTGTGTGGTAGGATGGACAATAATAATGCAACATGTCTGTCTCACCCTTTATATTATGTCCATGAACTTTCTACCTCATTTAGGGCGGGATGTATTAAAATACATCACTGCCCTTCGCCCCCCCCCCCCCCCCCCCGCCGCGATGCTGCCTCATATGTACTAACATATGCGGCTGGCATCGCGGTGCGGTGACGGAGGCACCACGTGATACCTGTACACTGGTGTGCGGGGGGTCTCCGTCACCTCCCTGCCGCCTGGTTCTCCCCTCACGCCGGGGACAGCTAAGCATGCTGTCCCCGGCGCTTCCTCCTCCCCCCTGCAGCCGGAAGGATGTCCGGCTGCTTCACTAGGGGGAGGCAGGGCTTACCTTCCGGGGTCCAGGAGGACCCTTCAGGAAGGTAAGCCAGAGTGGGGGTCGGCAAGGCGGCGGGTTTGCGTTGGCGGGCGGCGAAAAGAAGCCCATAGGCTTCTATAGGGTATCGCCACCCAAAGGTGGCGATACCCTTCAGTGCGGTATCATTTTTGATACATTGGAAAAAGCGGTAAAACCGGGGTTTTACCGCATTTTCCATTTGATTCATCTCGCCCTACATCTAAACCGCGCTTACTTATGTTTACATGTTCTGTAGTGTAGTTGGTCAGCACGGACAGTGTAATGGTTAGCATTACTGCCTCACAGCACTGAGGTCATGGGATCTATACCCACCATGGCCCTAACTGTGTGGAGTTTGTATTTTCTCCCATGCTTGCATGGGTTTGCTCTGGGTGCTCCAGTTTCCTCCCACACTCCAAAAATATACAGGTCGGTTAATTGTCTCCCAACAAAATGAACCCTAAAATGAATGTGTGTACATGTAGTAGGGAATATAGAATGTAAGCTCCACTGGGACAGGGACTGATGTGAATGTTCAAATATTCTCTGCAAATGGGCTCACTGGGTTGTGTACAGCATGTCCCAGCAACTCTCAAACAGGCATGCTGGACCTTGTAGTTCTAAAAATTCTGAGGGGTACCACACATCGCCTCGTAGGTTGGAGGCGTGACCTCTTGACTCAAACTGCCATTTTTGTCACTGCTGGCATAGGCAAATGCAGGGGGGGGGGCGTTCTGGTTGCCTGAAACCCCCCCTCCTCTTGGCAAGTAGCTAAAATTATGATAACAATAGCAATAGTATGCAGTTTAAGGGACAGAGCAGAGCTGCTGCACATACCCAGTGTGGTAGCAGCTTCTTCTACCAAGTTTACTGTGTGTCTGCACTGTGTGCACTGGACCTAAGAGCAGCTGTAAGGAAGAAGAGACAGTAGCCTTACCATGAGGAGGGAGAATGTGAGCATTAAAAGTGCAATACTGGTTCCATTATGTTTGTGTATTTATTGTGGTATGTATGGTACCTTTTCCTGACCACTTATTTATATTATTTAAATGTATGATACAGCATATACTATAGACCATATATAGTGTTAGATGTTAATACTGTATTCCATACAGTATCCAGTGTATAAAAATACCAATGTCTACATTAATGTCCAGGGATCGTTACTGGGTTCTTCCACCGCTCCTCCAGACTCCCGCTCATGCTCCAATGTTCCGCAGAGTGGGAGATTGTGGACTGCATATGGGAACCCCGGCTCTAGAAATCCTGCATTTGCCACTGGCTGGAGTCCGGGAGAACCAGTATGCCCCAAGAGAGTGCCTTGAGTTATGTCTTAAAGTCCTGTGTCCCTCCTTTCCCATTTTCCCCACTCATTTCTCAAGGTTCTGTGCCCCTGACCCCCCCGCCCTCATGTCCCTAGGTGTTGTGTCCCTTCTACCCGCTCACGTCCTGTTGTCCTGTGGCGTACCCTCCCCTCCTCATGTGCCACGGTCCTGTGTCATTCCCTCATGTCATGTGTTCCCTCATCCCCTCCCCACTCATATCCCCATGTTGTCCCTCCCCCTCTCATGTGCCCAAGTCTTATGTTACAATTTAGCTGGCCTCCTCCATCCCTGCTGGGGGAGGTAGCGGGGGGGGGGGGGGGGGGGGCGCTCGGGGAATAAGCTGAAACTCTGTCTAGGGTGCTGGGGAACCTTGCACCGGCCCTAAATACAAGTATCACATTTAAAGTAAACTGACTACCCACATACAGTGGATGAAAACATTTTGTTAGTCAACACACTTTTTATCCCATCCAAGAACATCAAAGATACTTTGGGAGTGTCGGCAGGTCCTTTTGATGTCATGGCGTCACATGGTAGCCCCACAATACTCCTCTGGGAACATTTTTAATGGATGGCTAGGATATCTTTATGGGGCCCTTTGGGACCTGCTGGGCCCTAAGCAGCCGCATTGGTTGTCTTGTGGAAAATCCACTTGATTCTGTATAAGCATATATTTATTAATGCAACCATGTGGGAGAGAAAGGTGTAGATTCTAATAAAAATAAAAATACTAAAGGCTTCTGCAATGCATGTCAAATAATTATGTGTGTTTCAATGGTAGATCGTATACATATGCTATGTGTATAAAATGGAAATCTGATCTGAAGTCTTAAATTAAAAGATATTTATCTCTCATTTTTAGCTCCGTAATGACAAATCTCACATCACATCCTCTTAACTCGGTCATTAGTCACACACACAAACCAAAAGTACTGTGCGGCCTACCAGTTCTTGAAAGGTTTGCTGTAGAGAAAAAGCGTCTCTGCGAAGGCTAGACAGAAATACAGATATAATGACAGGACGCACATAAACAGAAATAGATGATTGTAGAAAATTACACAGTGGTAGCTTCCAAGCCAAACTCTCCACATCTTGCAGTGTGAGCGATAATTTAATTATAGAGGTCCATTATACTTTGGGATTTTGAGAGGCTTATCAATGCTTACATTAGTCTAGATAAGCTACTACATAGTCATAGATATATTTATGCACTATACAAGCAATAATAAGGACAAGAACATCTTATGGCAGAAGCTGCGAGTCGGTCCCAGTAAATTAATCTATCTACGTAAACCCAAATCCAATTCTCTCTGCTCGCTTACAGCTCTACATCCTGTTGGGGATAACTATAATCCGGTTATATATTTCTTCCAAGCATGATCTCATTTCAGAGTGACTAGTTTCAGGGCCGGCACAGAAGGAAACATAGCAGCAAGTAAGTGAGCAGAAAAGAGGGACTGCCATCTGTCAAACACAAATCACTTTTGACAGCAAACTATATAAATATTTGAGTTAAAGGAAAAACTGCACTATTGAATTTTTTAGAGGTTAAATATAACCAATGAACTATAAGGTACTATTTAGCAACTACTGTATAACTACTACTGTAACTGCTAGTCCCGACCTGTAATAGAACCTACAGTATATACAGTAGCACTTGCTTATTTTACCATGCTTAGTTGAATAACCCTAGCGAGCCCTTGGACCACAGTTGGCCTAACCTCTTTTGCTTTGAAAAGTAGTTTGCGCTTTTCACCGCTTTCCCCTCCGTCTGCCCACCTTGCCCGGCTCCCCCTCCCAAGCTTGCGGACCACTAAGCAGGGCCAGCCTGTCCATTACGCCGAGTATGTGGCCGGGCTGAGTAGGCGCTGCCATGGTCAGGGCGCCAGCAGCAATGGAGCACTGGCCACAAGCCAATTGGAGCTGACTCTGCAGCCAATCAGGCAGCGGCAGCTCCTGATTGGTTGTCAGACGAGCTTCGATTGGACTGTGAGCAGGCTCCATTTTTCAGCTGTATTAATCACCTGGTCGTACAACACTCTGCACTGGTGTCACCTGTTCTAGCGCAGCACTTCTAGCCTACTAGCCCCAGACCCCTTCTCTCACTAGCGGTTGCGGGGGCAGGGGGGGGGGGGGGGGCGACAGCTTACCAAGTTACACAGCAGCAGTGGATATATGATATAAGTCTGGATTCTCAGGGACCTCCCAGATCATTGCCAAACAGCTCCTTTGCCCCAGGCAGTATCAGTTGCTCCTTGGAGGACTGAGGGACCCAGCCAGAGCTCAAATACAGCACATGGATGTTAATTCTGATTACAATAAAAAAAATTTTTTACAATATTTACATAACCATAATAATTTCTTTGTAGTAGTTTTTGTGGGTAGGTTTGGATACATCCCCATCATTTAGTGACACCTCTCCCATTGCCTAGGCCTGTCATTGGTCTATATAGCCTTGCATAAGTCAGGCACAAATGAGACCCCATTGCATGCTCAGAGTTCATGATCTTTTTTGGTTGCATTGATGAAGCTGCACTGACCCTTTATAAAAAAGTAGCTGTCATCACTATAGGGGGTGCTGGACGGGTTCCCCACTGTCGGGATCCCGACATTCACCCGATGTCGGGATCCCGACTGTCAAAACACCGACAGCCGGTTTCATGGCGCCCACCTGCTATTTTCCCTCGTGGGGGTCCATGACCCCCATAGAGGAAGAATAGAATAGGTGGCTCGCGTAGCTGTCTGGATCCGGCCAGTCGGGATCCCGACATCGGGCTAATGACTGTCGGACCCCTGTACCACACCCCAATATAGGCACACATATGCGCCAGCCCTAATGTATCTTCAGGGAAAGAGATTTATATGAAATCAGTTGACTCTCTACATATATTCCCTCCGAAGTTGTCTGCAATTCTGTATATTCATCTACGATACTTTCCCTTTGTGTGAACACCCATAGATGTTCAAAGTTGTATAAGCATGGCTCAGAGGGATGCGCTCTCCTGAATCCAACAAAAAGTGTGTTGCAGTGTCATATGGGTGTGGATCGTATTGTCGACAGCACTTAGGTCGACAGTCACTAGGTTGACACCGTTGGGTTGACAGGTGTCTAGGTCGACATGGGTGTAGGTCGACAAGTGTCAAGGTCAACATGGGACAAGGTTGACATGGGTTTAGGTCGACATAGCGTTAGGTCGACATGGGTTAGGTCGACATTGTTTTTTTACTGTTTTTTTTTTACCCGAATGTCGACACAGTCGACATGGACACAGTTGGAAGTCAACCGCAGCCCCTCGCATCGATCGCTACACTTGCAATGCTGCATGCACGGTGCCTCGCTGCGCTCGGCACACTATTTTATTCTCCCACCACGCCCTAGTGGATGGTAGGGCATGAAATACCGCCTGTCGGCACATGTCGGCTCAAAAAACAGTAAAAAAAACATGTTGACCTTCCGACCTGTCGACCTAACCCATGTCGACCTAACGCTGTGTCGACCTAAACCCGTGTCGACCTTGTCCCATGTCCACCTTGACACCTGTCGACCTTCACCTATGTCGACCTAGACATCTGTCAACCTTGCCACCTGTCGACCCAACGGTGTCGACCTAATGACTGTCAACCTAAGTGCTGTCGACAACACAACCATATCCAGTGTTATATATGCCAAGGGAAAATACAGTAAACATACCGTAATTTATTATAATCTTTAAACTAAGTATGGTGGCAATAAGAAAGAACGGCCAGACCCACGGTGACATTATGACTTAAAGCCGCCACTCATGTCCACGATATGACCCTATTTAATTTATTGGCAACGCCAACAAATTCTGGATCTCCAACTCTCTCCCCAATACACTATAACGCTCCCCCTATTTAAACTAACTACTTGACTCACACCTGTTTGCTTATCTAACAGAAAATATCTGTTTGCTTACCTAACAGAACTGTGCAAGGATCACACAATCCTTCAGCCTGGAAGTTTACCATCAGTTGCGCTATTTGCACTCGCTTTTCAGAATAGTGGAAATTTTATTTCCGGATTATTTTTATTATAGTGTTTAATCGGAAAAAAACAAAGGAAAGAGAAGCCTCTATTGAAACATGCATTAGCACTGACATAGAAGTCTCATTTTTTGATGCACAGAATGACTGTGACAAACTTTGGACAGAAATGTGCCAACACCCAGCAGTATGCAGTGAGCAACCTGAATAATTGTATGATTTATTATTATTACTAGACATATTCTGACATTCAAATAAGCATTAAACAACATTATTCATCCAACTCTACAATATAAAATATGGTGGCTTTATGCACAAATATAGCAGAACTTTGGGCTATTCTTTTCTTTCCTGCTTACAAAGTAGAAATATACCATACCTCTCAACTGTCCTGATTTTTGAGGGACCGTCCCGTTTTTTGGGGGGCACTGGCAGTGTTGGGAGTTCCCCCTGCTCCCAGTTGCTCTGCTTACCAGATCAGCAGGGATTAGATGCTGGTACTATATGCACTTTGGGGCGCATCCTGATGAAAAGGCCGCAGTGCCTTGAAACGTTGATGATGCCTGTATGATGCCACATTTGTCACTTTGAATAAAAATGGTGATTTTTTT
This sequence comes from Crinia signifera, assembly GCF_055691185.1. Lineage (NCBI taxonomy): Eukaryota > Metazoa > Chordata > Amphibia > Anura > Myobatrachidae > Crinia > Crinia signifera. Next base: position 209,167,188 of record NC_139222.1, on the reverse strand, counting down.
CTAAAATCCGTTGGAGTGCCGCAGTCAGTTTCCTTCTGGGTCCTCACAAGATGCCAGGGAACAGAGGAGTTTATATATATATATATATATATATATATATATATCAAGAGGCGGCACTTGGGCGACTTGGAAGAAATAAAGACCACACACAGGTTCTTCAATATCTTTCGAGATCTTTCGAGATTTAATCTCGTCATCAGGATCTCCAAAGATCTTGAAGAACCTGTTGTGTGTGGTCTTTATTTCTTCCAAGTCACCCAAGTGCCGCCTATTGATCTCTACATACAGTATGTGCCAGCCTGGAAATAGCCTGAAGCAGAGGAGGGCACGGGTTGCAAGTACTACTAACAAGCATTAGAGTGCCGGCTTTTATATACACACACACACATGTAAAGCCTGTGTTTGTCCCTCTGTACATTACTCTGTAGGAGACCACAGGGCTGCCTCTGATTAAAAACCCTCCCATGACGATGCCGCTGCTGCTGTCTTCCATGGGCCTGAGAAGCATGTGATGAGCTCCATCAAACAGAGCTCAGCACAAGCTTCTCAGCCTCTGACCTCTTGTGCAAAGTCTCATGTTTCAACTCCAAGTGTGCCTTGACTCCCGATGCTCAGCACCATTGATCATTGTCACATTGGCAGATAGGTGAAGCTGCAGCACTACCCCACTCCCATGTACAAAACCTTTTAGATAAAAAAAATATATATATATATATTTTAATACATGCAGGCCACAGGGAGCCCTAGATAGATGGGGGCCCAGGGGTACTGACCCCCTGTGACCCCACCTTAATCCAGCCCTGCCCATGGGAATCGGGATCAAGAGAGGGGAGCAGCGGTCCTTCAAAATCAAAAAGGACAAGTGTTTTTACTATAACTGACACCAAAGGCGTAACTACCATTGTTGCAGGGGGTGCAGCTGCTATGGGGCCCAGAGCTGTGAGAGGCCCACCTTGCCTGTCAAAGTGACTTGTGTTATATACATTTTTCATGATTTTGTGGTAGCAAGGGACCATTACAAACGTTTGCTATGGGGCCTACAAATGTCTAGTTATGCCCCTGACTGAAACTGTGGACTAACAATCCAGTTTGCAGATTGTGTACTAATTGTGCAGGTGTCAGCAATATATACAGATGGAGCACCTGTCAGCCAGCCTTTAGAATCTCCTGAGCTGGCGTAGGCTGGCAGACAGAAGCTCAATCTAACGGGGACGCGTTAGCTCCTCACACGCTCGCGGGTCCCTGTCAGCACGGCTGCGGGGATCGGATTCCCTCCCTGTCTCCGCTTTAGGGAGATGAGCAGGGTGAGTGGGGACTACAGGGGAGGACAGTGGAGCTGCTAGAGGGCGGCGGGCTCTGACACATCTTGTGCGTGCACGGCCCCTTCTGTCGGATGGTGAACAGCGGTGTTTGGATTCTATCACCAGGAGCAGCTACATTGAGAGCTGCACCATCTGTATATATAAATATATTTATAAGAAATAAGTTATCATTTAAAAATAATGAAAGCATTAAATGGGACAAATAAAAATGTAAATATGAAATATGTACAACGTTTACAACTAGATTAATTACTAACACAAATAAATCCTACATGCAATCTTGTACATGGCTTCAGTCCAAAAGTCCAAAGAAAAGAAAATATTGATTTTAACTGATCTCCATTGGCTTTCTGAACCAACTAATTCCAAGGGAGTCTTGTACATTCATTTTTAACACAAATTGTTTGCTGCAGATATTTTAATCCATTTACTCTTGTTTACAACTTGAACTATTTGGGCTTTATATAGCAATAGGTTAAAGTGAATGATGAAATATTTAAAACCTCAGTTGCATTAACAAGGTGGGAAGGAGGAGGAGGGGGAAGCAGGCAAGATGACCAATCAATGCTGTTGATAGAGCAGCACTCTGCACTGCCTCTGTTACATAGAGTCAACGGGCACTAGGCCCGGCTAAGGCTCTCACAGCAGATCCAGCTTGCAACTAAAGCGCATATGTAGCCATTCTGTAAGTTTCTCTCCTCCGATGTACAATGGGCTTCAAGGGCCCTGCTGCATCTTTTGCATTTCCAATAAAAACATATTTGCCTCCTCTGCTGGCTTTTGTGGGGAACTCCTGATATTTTAGGTAGTCCCCCACATCCCCAGTGTGGGGACCTAGTAAAGTGGGCAAAGTGGGGAGAACAGTAACAGGAATCTACACTTCTCCCAGAGGGGCATTGCGTAGGGATGTGGTTCTAAGTTAATCGCATCATTTATGCCTGTCCCCTACTCAAATGTGCATGATTAGTTGCTCTGTGTTGCAAGTAGATTGGCCTAATGACACAAGTGCTCTGGTCTCACGCCCATCACTGCCCACCTGCTTGTCTTCTCCAGACTTCTCCCAGAGCGGACAATTTAAAAGTAGGTATGTATAAATTAGATCCCCTAGAAACTGTGCATAATTGCATTGACTAGAAAGAGGGAGATGCATATGTCCCAACTTTTGGCCTCTTCCCTTGTCGGGACTTAAAATGTGACAGAGACACAGGAGGGTAGGCGTGGCCCACGGTGTTGGGGTATGGCCTAGTTCCACAACCCATGATTTCGTCTTTTTTGGTAGAGTTCCTGTACACATGCGCATGGCATCTACTTGGTGATCACTGGCTCCCCTACATGTCCACCCCACCTGCAGGACACTGCGACCCACAGCGGGACAGTGTCCAATTAGCGGGACAGACCCGCTGTAATCGGGAAGTATGCAGATGGGTCACTAGAATAAACTTTGCAGTGAAACCAAGCTGCTGTACCTGCAGGCTGCAACAATGATAAACTAGGTGATCTGTGTTTATTTTAGGTGTGTGCACCGGGCTCTTTTCAGGTTTTGAGTTTTCGTTTTAAATCTGAATCTCCCATCATGTTTTGGATCTGGATTGGTTTTGACAAAACCCCCCTTTCAAGTTTTGGTTTTGGATCTGTATTTTTTGTTTTTGAAGAAACATAAAACTGTTAAAATCACCAAATTTATTTATTATTTATTATTAACCTCAATAACATTCATTTCCACTCATTACCAGTCTATTCTGAACACCTCACAGCTCACAATATTGTTTTTGAGGTGAGGCAATAAGTTGCACCGAGGTAGCTGGATGACTATGCTAAGTAATGGAAGTAGGTGGCACAAACACGTGGCCCATCTAGGAGTGGCACTGCAGTGGCAGACAGGATGGAAGTTTTAAAAACTAGGCCCCAAAGAGCACATAATGTAAAAAATTAGGTGCAAGATGGAATTGTCCTTGGGTCCTCCCACCCACCCACCCTTATGTTGCGTAACTAGGACATGCACACTTTAACAAACCAATCATTTCAGCGACAGGGTCTGCCACACGACTGTGGCTGAAATTATTGGTTTGTATGGGCCTTCACAAAACAAGCTGTTGAATAATCTCTTCCTACACAAGATGGCACAAAAATAAGATTCCAGAAAAAACATGATTCCTAAAAAAAAATGATTATTGAAAAAAGATGATTCCTGAAAAAACATGATTCCTGAAAAAACATGATTCCTGGAAAAGTTATGATTATAAAAAAAAAATACTGCTGTTGAATCATTCAACTTCCATTGTTGATGAATTTGTAACACTCAGGTCTGATGTTACAGAGATTTACCTTTCAGGAACGTCTTCAGTGGCAACTCAGATTTCTTCAGAGAGGCAGGAGTTAAACAGGTGATAGTGAAATAAAGGGGTTTTATTACAATTTCAGCTTCTTCAAGCAATAATAGCAATCGACACCATTTACTTAGATTACAGGTGCTGCAGTCTGCATTAGTCTCTGTGTCTCTTTAAAGAAGCCCTTGGACAGTTAAACAGTCTCTTTGTCATTAAGGCTCTGAATTCTTGCTTTTGCAGCCACAATCTCAGCATATATACAGTATATAGAGTCTCTTCCAGCATTCTCAAACTACAGAATCAAAGTCAAATAAATCCTGCAGATGCAGCCTTTAGTATCTTGCGTTGTGTTCAGCACATTATCTGGATTGTACAGTGTCCAAATGTTAAACCAACCATCTATGCATGGAATTGTCTTTTGCAGTATTAGGACTAAACTTTGTAGTATTATAATACAAACAGCAACAGCAGAAACTTGCAAAGGCTGGATGACCAAATACAGACTAGTCACATGTAAGTGCTGATTCAGCTGCTTCACTGGGAATGTCTTTACTGGCTGGGTCTGTATCCCAAACAAATGCCTGGTCATCACTGGTTACTTACTCACAGCAGCCAGGGTGCTCATCTCCTCTCAGCACTACTGTACCTTATAGCTTCACTCACTGTGGCTATTGAGGGATCAGATAAACTCCAGGGCCTCCCAAAGTCTTTCTCTGCAGCTTAGCTGGCTATCTTCATGAGAGATCAGTGCCCTTGCTCCTTGTAATGCTCCAGCAGCTATCACTCATCAACAATGCTCTGTCCATATGCTGGCTGACTCTGTGCTCTTTTTACTTTCACTTTCTAAAGACTCCTCACCTCATCCTGTGCATGTGTAGCTAGCTTCCTGAGCCAATCAGTGCACTAGGAAGTGCCTGCTATACATGTGGACACATGAGAGAAGAAGTTAACCTCTGCAGTACCCAGAGTTTCCCTGAGATGAGGCAGCAGAATAAATAAAGCACATGGATGTTTTCCATAACAAAACAACTGATAATCATACACATTTCTGTACATTGCTTCCAAAAAACAGTCCCAGTATTTATTTCTGGGGTGCCACAAACTTCCACACTAAAAGGTTGCATGTCCTCATGCAAAACGGTAAGGTTCAAGGTCCTGAATAAACGGTCTGTGTCTATATGATCTCTGATTGGCTCTTTGTGTCACATTATCCATTCCTGTGCGCCCCTCTCCACCTACATTGCATTGGTAGTTTGGCTTGTAGTCAAGTGGAGGACCTCTGTGATCTGAATAGCGCCAATACCGTCTGTGATGTGTTACATATCTGCTGCTTTGAACTGCTACACCATTAGGACCGGTGACATTTACAGCCTGTTGACCTTTAGCTCCAATGATCACATCAAATTCTACAATTTCTCCATCTCCCAGGCTACGAAAATATTTTCTAGGGTTATACCTCTGGATGTCTGTATAATGAACAAACACTTGTTTCTTCATGTTGTGTCGATTTATGAAGCCATATCCATATTGCCTGTTAAACCAAATAACTTTTCCCGTAACTCTTCTTGCAGTGACTTCACGCCCTTGGTCTGTAGCTGGTGTGGTAACCACTTCAATTTGATTTTGGATTATAGGATGGATATCCACATCTCTGATCTGCTCTTCTTTGATGCTCCATTTTGTCTCTCCTCTGCACTTCCCTTCTTGTTGCATGAGGTATCGCAATTGCGGTGAAATTTCGGTGATTCTGTGGGTCAGTTCAGCCACTTGCACTTCTATAGTACTTAATAGATCAGGACCTATGGCCGGAGCACCCTGTGCAGCTGCTCCTTTCAGTGTATGCAGATCCAGGATTTCCCACTTTGCATTCTCTGGGGCATATTTATTTTCTTGGTACCCCAACATTTCTGGACAGGACCGTTCTTGCCTCTTTAATTTCCCTACTATTTTAATGGCAGATTCTTTGAAGGATGAAAAGGAGCTTGTAGATAACTGTAACTGAAGGAGGCTTAAATGCACCTTCACCATCTCACCGCAGGAACCCTATATAAATTGATTTATCAATACTTCGTCTGTTGGGCGGATTTCTGTTGGGTCAATGGCCTGAAGTGTTTGAAGTGCCTTCTGTAAGGCGAGGGCAAAATCACGCAGTGTTTCTCATGGCTGCTGCTTTCATGTGTAAAAGGCCACCTTAAGTTCAGACAATGTTCTTGTATCAAACGTTGTGGCTATTCATTTTAGGATCAGGTGGACTGTTTTTCTTTGCTCCTCCGGCCATGAAGTCACCTCTTCTAAGGCTGTGCCTTTCAACTGCCCAATTAAGATCTCCACTTGTTGCTGGTCTGATAATGTGTACAGGCTAAACATAGACTCCATTTTCCTTTTAAAGTCTGTTAAGGTATTTGCCTCTGAAGCTTCTCCACTATAAACTGGGAGCCATGTGACTCCAAAGTGATAGGGCAGCATTATTGGGTTTATGTTGGTCATGGTTGGAATAGTATTTGGAGAATCTACCGCAGCTTGTTCATTGGATGACATGTTGATATTGTGTTTGTATCCTGTTCGTAGGACGCCAATTGTAACACTCGGGTCTGATGTTACAGAGATTTACCTTTCAGGAACGTCTTCAGTGGCAACTCAGATTTCTTCACAGAGAAGCAGGAGTTAAACAGGTGATAGTGAAATAAAGGGGATTTATTACAATTTCAGCTTCTTCAAGCAATAATAGCAATCAACACCATTTACTTAGAATACAGGTGCTGAGGTCTGCATTAGTCTGTGAGTCTCTTTAAAGAAGCCCTTGGACAGTTAAACAGTCTCTTTGTCATTAAGGGGGAGATTCTCTAAACAAGGAATGCGGTAAAAACCCTGTTATCGGGGTTTTTACTGCATTTTGGGATGCTGTAAGCATCCCCCGCCGGGTTAACGCGGCGGGGGGCATCGCCAGAAAAATCTGGCGATGCCCGATAGAAGCCAATGGGCTTCTACCGCATCCCTCCGCCGCCCCGCGCCGACCCCCCGCCGCCCTGCATCGCCCCCTCCTCCCTCACCTGTGTCCGGGCAACACAGAGCTGTGCTGCCCGGACCTGTGACCTCCTCCCTGCACTGATCCTCTTCCGGGTGCAGGGAGGAGGAGAGCCCGGCGCAGCAGCAGCAGCGCCGGGTGTGTGAGGGAGGGGGGAGCCGCCCCATGGCTCTGAATCCTTGCTTTTGCAGCCACAATCTCAGCATATATACAGTATATAGAGTCTCTTCCAGCATTCTCAAAATACAGAATCAAAGTCAAATAAATCCTGCAGATGCAGCCTTTAGTATCTTGCGTTGTGTTCAGTACATTATCCAGATTGCACAGTGTCCAAATGTTAAACCAACCATCTATGCATGGGATTGTCTTTTGCAGTATTAGGACTAAACTTTGGAGTATTATAATACAAACAGCAATAGCAGAAACTTGCAAAGGCTGGGTGACAAATACAGACCAGTCACATATAAGTTCTGATTCCGCTGCTTGACTGGGAATGTCTTTACTGGCTGGGTCTGTATCCCAAACAAATGCCTGGTCATCACTGGTTACTTACTCACAGCAGCCAGGGTGCTCATCACCGCTCTCAGCACTACCTTATAGCTTCACTCACTGTGGCTATGAGGGATCAGATAACCTCCAGGGCCTCCCAAAGTCTTTCTCTGCAGCTTAGCTGGCTATCTTCATGAGAGGTCAGTGCCCTTGCTCCTTGTAATGCTCCAGCAGCTATCACTCAACAAACATGCTCTCTCCATATTGCTGGCTGACTCTGGGGGAGATTCTGTAAAGCAGAAATGCGGTAAAAAAATGTTTTTGGGGTTTTTACCGCATTTCCATATGCTATATGGCACCTCCGCAGTGCCAGCGCTGCGGAGGGAATCGCCAGCAAAAGCTGGCGATTCCCTGCAGAAGCCTATGGGCTTCTTACCGCAGCGCTGTTTGAGGGATCCGTCATGGATCCCTCCCAGCGTGCCCTGCGGCCGGCGCCGGGGTCTGCGCATGCACAGATGGACTCCCGGGTCACAGACCCGGAAGTCCAGTGCCGGCACCACATCACAAGGGACAGCTCTTATCGCAAGAGCTGTCCCTTGCGTTAATAACGGCATATGTTACAGCATATGCCGTTATTAAGAATGCGGTAGCCGGCGATAATGGGCGCGGATGTTACAACATCCCGCCCTCTGTCCTATCTTTACTTTCACTTTCTACAGACTCCTCACCTCATCCTGTGCATGTGTAGCCAGCTTCCTGAGCCAATCAATGTACTAGGAAGTGCCTGCTATACATGTGGACACATGAGAGAAGACGTTAACCTCTGCAGTACCCAGAGTTTCCCTGAAATGAGGCAGCAGAATAAATAAAGCACAGGGATGTTTTCCATAACAAAACAACTGATAATCATACACATTTCTGTACATTGCTTCCAAAAAACAGTCCCTGTATTTCTTTCTGGGGTGCCACAAATTCTCTTAACATTCTGAGAAGAGGAAAGATACGGGCAGGTGTGAAGGAGCCAGCAAAGAGGAGGAGGAGCAGCAGGAATTGATGTTCGCAGCTGATGAAGACACTATGGAGAATGATTCGGGCAGGTGTGATATGTCATTCTGACATAGGAGCTGGCAAAGAGGAGGAGGGGGAGGAGCAAAAATATGTGCTCATAGCCTAGTTGATGAAGACAGCCCCTGTAAAAATTATTTGGATTAAATATAAATAACCCCTTTTTATTTAGAGTTATGCAGCATGGAGAGTGTATCCCTAAACCACACATGACAGCCCCTGTAAAACATTTGGACTGGTGACTGGACAGCACCACTGGACTGGACTGATACAGCAGAGTAGGTCACCCCCAGACCGATACAGCAGCACAGCATCACTGGACTGGACTGATACAGCACAGCAGGTCTTCCCCAGACTAATACAACAGCACTGCACCACTGGACTGATAATAATTATAAAAATTTTATTTATATAGCGCTGTTTCTCCAATAGGCCTCAAGGCGCTTAACCAATAGAATGAGTGTAACACAGTACAGAAACAGTAAAGTACAGAAAAGCTTTTCATAAACAATACTTAAGGGAATGAATGAAATGCTTGAGTAAACAGGAAGTCTTCAGTGTTTTTGAAGCATTCTAGAATGGGCGCCTCTCGAACTGGGTGGGGAAGTGAGTTCCATACAGCAAAAAAGGTCACCCCCAGACTGATAGAGCGGCACAGAACCACTGGACTGGACTGATAAAGCGGAGCAGGTCACCCTCAGAATGATAATATACAGATGGAGCAGCTCTCATTATTGCTGGCGCATCACCAGCAATGTTCCCTCTAATTTTACGAAGTCTGTGCGGCAAAAGATTTTGTTTGTGCAACTTTGGAAGGAAATTAAATTTTTGTGCGTCACTTATATATAACTGGAAAATGACGTTCAGCATTTGTGTTAACTTTACTTCAAAATGGTATTAAACATTTAAAACACAGCCCACAATGTAGTTAATGGTTGAAACACACATTAATTGAGTCCACAATTGCAAAAAGGGACCCCTGCTGCTTTGTGCGCTCTGTTGTAATGTCTGTGCGCACGCTCGTCGAGTTGGGTACACTAATCACCAGACGCCCATATCTGATGGCAGGCGCCTACAGGGCCGCTGAGAGGGGGCCAGCGGGGGCCCTGGTCCGACCCCCCTCTGCCCCCCCTTCCCCCTCCATCCCTCCCCGGTAGCAGCAGCACACACCTACAGCATGTGGATTGCTGACAGTAGGCTCAGCATGAGCATCTCACTGACAGCGTGAGAGCTCATGCTGAGCCTGCTGTCAGGACAGCACATTCTGTAGGTATGCTACTGCTGAGGCGGGGGGGGGCAATAACACCCCCCTCAAATTTAGAGGGTTTTGTAACTCTCCCCGTGACAATTTTGGGGCCGTGGCCTAATTGCGGGAGCTGGTCACGCCTCCCACGGTTAGGCTATATCTCTCGGCGGGCCAGACCGTGCTCATGCCTAGTTTATTAAGGGATTTATTTTTACATTGCTAAATAAAGCAGCAGTGCACAGAAAGCAGCCTGATGATGCATTCTACACGAGACGTACTGCAATGCCCTGCTAATCCTACCACTGTATTTAACCCCTGAATAGGGTAGATGGTGTGGCAGGTTACTGCAGCTGTCCCTGGGGGATGATCTGCAGGGATCTAGGGGTGCCAAAATGATATCTTGACACACCCCTCCTAAAAATCTTCTATATCCCCTGAGCCGGGGTTAGGCCTGACATTGACACTTTCAATGTTTGTGCCTCTTGATCTGTCTACTGATTTTGCCACATCTTTGTTCCCTGTGAACATACTAATACTCAAATAGTAAACGCTAATTGCCTACTCTGCCGGAATGTCCTGGAGGCTTCCAAAAATCGGTTGGCCTTCCCGCTCCCCCAGAAAGGTGAACAAGTCCTCCCGCATTCTCCTGGGAACAACTCCCCCTCCATCAACCGTTGATACAAAATCTGGAAATCGGGACATTTGAGCATGGGGCTAAAATGATGAAGATCTCAACATTTTGCAACTGATGACATCATAGCCCGTCCCTACCTCCCGAAGTGCTCATCAGCGTCTCCTCTCCTGTTTTTAGTGTTGCTCCACTTGTACCCTGAAAGTTTCTCCAACTGCGCCTGGCACCTACTTCTCCCAGCTCACGGCTCACTGCTACTCCTTCAAAATAGACCACATTTTTTCAAAATTACTTGCATAATTCTGTCTATATTTTCTTTATAGTAAGGACACCTACATTTTACGTTTTTGTCTTTTTTTACCATTGACAGCTGCATAAATTTGCCGATATATTCTGTACTTTTCCCTTGTGGAAACCCCCTAATCTGGTTACGCTCAGCATTCTCTATGAGGCTCATATAAATGGGCTTAAAAATCTATTTTTAATGAGCTTCAAAACGCATAAAGCAAATTGAGCCATACACACAGGAATTCTGACAAGTATTTCCATCAGCTTCAATGTTGCTGCCCTGCAGCATTTACCATAGCTCTGTAACATGTACTGCGTGTTCTATGGAAATACCTGTCAAAGCTAAACCACATGCTAAGCTGCTGTATGCTCCAGCATTTACCCCATCGCCATCCCCTGCAAAGATGAATCCCGCTACATCACATACCTAAACTACACTGAAGTGAAGTAAAATGTGTTTTTTTTTACACAATAAGCCTAGGGGCCAATTCAGAGATGTTTGTATGGGTCCGAATTTGGCACCGTTTTTGATGGTGGGGTGTTTGCGCATGCGCATATCACACTTCCTGAGGCATTCGGGAGAGCAGGGAAGTAAGGGAGCGGTCATGAATGGACATCCCCATGAACACACTGGGCGTTCCCCTGGGAACGCAGGCTTGGTGTTGCCTGCTCGGGCGGGCGGCTGATATCCCGTGAGGTACACGGCGATCAGCGGTGGAAATAAAAGTCAGTATAGAGACTGACTTTTATTTCCGAAGGGGAGAAAAATTATTCGACATTAGGTAACCATCAAGTTATTACTCTCCCCTTCAGCTGCATGCAAGGGCATATGCGACTGACCAAATGTGTGCGGTGGCTTTATGGGTGTGCTTTCGCTCTCCAAGCGAGTGAGCGAGGCGTACGCTCAGATACATGCGAATGTGTATCCGAGTGAGTCAACCAGAATAAGGCCCTGTGTGTGATGGCACACTCTGCAGCAGACTAGTTATAGCCCTGCTTGATGCTCACTTTGTGACTAATTTCACTTTGCGATCGCCATAGCAGTTCAGTCTGTGCGCATGGGCACTGCAGCTCAGGTTCATACGCAGTAAGAAAACATTGACCAATTTTAACACAAGAGCATACTATTGTGTTCAATAGCCACTTTAAGACCACATCTGAATTAGACCCAATGTGTGAGGAAGCAGGGAGAAGCCAATCCCATAAAATTAATTTCCATTGATACTAGAACACATATTATTATTACTGTGGTTATCATTATATATTATTTGCCAGTTGCAGTAGTTTATCTACATTTTATTTATTCATATACAGTACTATATTTTTTCCAAGTCATTATTTTCAATTTATTTTGTGTCATTTTATTTGAGTTGGGCCCTAGAAGATAGCAGATCTTACCTCGTTTTGCTCTTCGATGTAGATCCTGTGATCCTCTGTCACATGCATCGAGCTGTTGTTCATATCAGACTGCTCTCTGTTTTCCGGGGGGGCTGCAGAAACCCCAAGTGGGAGTATGTGTTTCTACTAATGAGGTGTATCTAGCTTGCAAATCACCCAATCAAACTAAAAAAAACAAGGCTCTGTATTCTCATATAATCTGAGAATTATGCTCATTCCAATTATCTTTGACAAGTCTTTGTACGGTAACTCTTTAGTTCACAATATCTGGAGATGAGACAAACATTGCAGCATCTTAAACAGAACAATTGGCTCTTTTTATATAAAATTGAAAAACTATTTTGCTGATGAAACAGGTTGCTGGCGAAAGGGTGTCTCTATGGTATCCGGATGGTGGATTGATCACGTTATACCATGATCGACCACTAGTGGTCGAAGGTGTCTGGTTAGACGCCTAAACTTGGTCGACTGTGTCTAGATAGACAGTGACAGTCTGTGAATGATCAACGGGAATGTGGTCAACACAGTAGCAAGGTTGACAAGAGTTTTTCATGTTTTTTTTTATTATAATTGTGTGCCAAAGCATGGCGAGTGGACATTGTGCACAAACACAGTGTCTGGGGACTCCTGTGACATTCGGCATCATAAAAACATGAAAAACATGTGTCAGCCCTGCTACTGTGGAGTACATTTCCATTGATCATTCACAGGAGTCAATCTCCCATCAATCTCTAACTACAGTAGATGCGGTTGGCCAAGTTTATGTTTCTACCTAGATGCCTTCAACCACTCGTGGTCAATCATTGTATTGTAGACTAAACATGATCCATCCTATATCCCAGGACCATCTATACACAGGCGGCGGATTGGCTCCCGAAACCGGCCCGGGCGGTGTTAGTGATGCGCGACTGGGGGGGGTAGCGGTGATGGTGATGAGCACAGGGGGGGGTTTGGCGGCGGTGTTAGTGATGCGCGCCCGGGGAGGGGGTAGTGGCGATGGTGATGAGCGCTGGGGGGGCGCGGCTCACCAGGGGGACGGCTCACCAGGGGCAGCTTCATCCCAGAGTGTGGACTTTGGTGGAGGCTGTCTCCGCCGCTCTGGTCCCGGCTAGGCAGTGATAGAAGCATCACTGAGGCGGCCGGTGGGGATCTTGAATCAGGCAGCAGGGGGGAGCTGGGAGCCAGGGAGGTGCTGTGCGCGCATGCGCAGCAGCCCTCCCGCGGCCAGGTTTGATTTGGGCAAGGTGCTGCGGCCGCTTCGAGCACTGATGGCCCCTTTTTTAAGAGTTTTGGGCTGGCCCATGGGGAAATGGCCCGGTTTCCCGGTGGGCCAATCTGCCAATGTCTATATACATTGCCTGATATACTTACTGTATGCCGCCTTTGCAGATGAAAGCCTCACAAGCATTAAGACTCCATTTATAAACTAATGTTAATACAAGTGGCATATTTCATTTACTATCTCTGCAATACTAATAAATATACAGCTTGTTTTTCAGTACAAAATGGTATAATATGAGCAACTTTGTCTCGCCACTATTAATGCAGTCATGGAATGATTTCTCCTGCCTTCACAAATATAAGTCAGTGGAGACCTACTTATATTTGCGGGCAGCGGAACAAAAACAGGATCAGGAGGCTGACGTCATGTGACATGGCACCCGCCTGCAGCACACCTCCTCTCGCCCGCAATCCCATGGGGACGCCGAGCATTTTCATGGGGACGCCCATGAAATGCTACATATTTCCATGTGCCACCACCGCCCCCATCCGCCCTTGGACCCCCTCCCCACTGCCTCATTGTAAATCACCAAGGCCGTTCCCAGTCGGGTTTGCACCTGCATAGACACCCTCAAGTGCAAACCCCAACCATCGTGGCAGGGGCTGAATTCAGTTCACTCCAAGTGAACCGTAATTGGCCTCGCAAGACTTCAGATTGTTTCTGGGCAGTGGAATAACTAAAAGTTTTGCATCTCACTGCCTAAAAAAGTTTCTAATGTTCCCACCCCAAACATGAATTATATATTTTTTACCTGCATGCTTGTTGTCAGGGGTTTCTTGCTCCTTTCCAGGGTTACATGCTTGTTGCAAGGGTTTCTATTCTTGTTTCCTGGGGGTTACATGCTTGTTGCCTGGGGTTACTTGCTCATTGCCAGGGGTTTCTATGCTCATGGCTAGGGGCTTCATGCTTATTACCAGGGATTAATGCTTGTTCCCAGGGGGGTTACAAGCTGGTTACCAGGGGGATGCAGGCTCACAGAGAACCAGCGCTCCCAGAAACTGGCACCTCTGGGTAGTGCTGAATGCACTGACTCCCCTGACAAAGGCTAAAGGTTCAGTAAGATCTCTATCATCTGCTTCCTACAAGCTGGAAGACATTTTTAGAGGACCATGTACCATATGGAAACTGACGTGTCCCTGCACCCCTTTGGCTCTGGCTCCCCACTGCCACTGCAGGGCTGCAATGCCCTACCTACCCCACTGGTTTTGGAGATAACATGTTATAGGGTAAGATTAGATGGTACAATCTTTATTTGCCATGGGACAGCAAAGTACTGTATGTCAGGATGATATTTGTCTCCACATTAGTAGAGCTGAAACTCCAAATCTGGAACGGCTCATCCATGCAGTGTTTGGAAAAGATGAAGCTGGGTAAAATTAGAAGTTTTCTCTTATACCCCCCCCCCCCCCCCCCCCCCCCCACCTCCGGAGCTCTGGTGCTTGCTGGCTGTGTCTCTGACATGCTGAAAACCTCCTCTCACCAGGCTCCATGAAGCAGTAGTGCAGACACAGCAACAGCCCAATCCTGTGGGGAGGAGTTCAGCATGTAGTAGATTCCTACTATTGGAAGCTGCTACTGCTCATCAAACACAGAGCAACAGAGCTGGAAACTCCTCCCCTACTTGGGCTGTCAGTACATGGAGCAATGACAGCAATAGCTTTCCAGCAGGAACCCATTCTGTGCAAATCTCCAGAGCTACAGTGCTTCTATGGGCTGCTGCATACTTGCCTACTTTTGAAAAACCGTTTCAGGGAGATTATAGTTGGTAGTAGAATTTTGCGCAGCGCCCCACTGAGGGGGCATGTCATGCTCCACCCAAAGGGCGTGTCTAGTTCCATATATGGAGAGATTGTGAAAAAATATTGCGAATGTGGCACCTAGAAGCGTGGGTGTGTACTGCTACATCTGAGAGGGGTCTTGTAAAATCACTTATATCCAAATGTAGATGAGCCCTAAAGCAGTTAGTAAGAGCTACTGTACTTGCTAATGTGCTGGGAAATGGTGATGATGATTCAATGTAAATGTATCTATCTCTCGTTCCTTTTTTCCCAAAAAATGTAACAGTGTAATGTGAGCTAGGTGAAATGAGGGAGATTGCTAGACTAATGATGGAGAGAGGGAGATTACTGCTATTTCCGGGAGTCTCCTGCAGAATGCAGGAGGGTAGGTAACTATGGGCTGCTGTCTGTGCAGCCCATCAGAAGCAAATCCTCTGCAGTGAGCATGCCCAGACTTCAGTGAGTCACTCAGTGTGATGCAGCTGAAGGAAGGTATGCATTGCACCAGAGAGGTTAATGGAAGTTTATTTTATTTTAATAACATTTGTGTGTAGATTAATAAAGAGTATCTTTTGTGCACTTTAATTAATATTAAAGTTATTAAAAGTGTGTATTTTGCTCTGTACCTGTCTTTATGTGCATATGAGTACATCTTTTATTTACAGTACAGGTTGAGTATCCCGTATCCAAAATGCTCGAGACCAGGAGAATTTTGGATAACGGATTATTCCGTATTTCGGAATATTTTAATATTTCAATTATGTATTTTGAAGTATCTTGCATGTATGCTTTATAAACACATAAAATACACACAAATATATTTTATTACCACATAAAATACCACAAATATATTTTATTTGTTCAAAAAACAAGGTTTCAAAACAAGAAACAAAATTTGTGTACTATCTCAGATATTGAATTTGAATGCCAAGCAATCATTTTCTTGCACATATATAGTGCCAGTTACGTATCATGTCATCAGTAGTGCTGTTACAAATGTCCCCAGTGAGTTTTTAGCAAAAAAAAAATTTTTCACTTTCTGGAATGTATGGTTTTCGGAATAATTTGGATAACGGATACTCGGATACGGGATACTCAACCTGTAATTGCATACAAACACTTGTACAGCGCAAATCAAACTAATAAACTGCAAATAATGAATGACTGTTTGCAATGATCAGTACCCAGAAAATTGAAGCCCCTCTTAAGTCTAAAGGCAGGAGCCGCCACTGCTGGATGGGTAAGTAGGTATAATGGTAAAAAAACAATTATAAATGTTTTTATAAAAACACCATTCATTACATCAAAATGCAGAAATACATTTCTGAAATATCAGACAGCATATAACCAGAGAATACAGGGTCATTATTCTTGAGAATAAACAGGGTATCTTTATAATGGCAATTTTAACTATATGGATGCAGGTTGTGCGGTATGGGCGGGCCCCACGTGCACAACTCACCCTGCTCCCATTATAGATAATAATAATAATAATAAAAATAATAAATAATTCATAACAACCTTTATACCCCTTTCACATCGCACTTTTAAAACGGTAAATTGCCGTTTTTTTCCCTTTTTAAAACGTTTAAGCCTGCACTGTGAATGCACCACAGCCGATTTACCGTTTAAAGTTAACTGGCATTTCGAACCGTGTAAAAAGCAGAGTCCTACACGGTTCCTTGCCGTTTTTTGTGCAATGTGAATGTGTACAATGCTATGCATTCACAGTGCAGGCTTAAACGTTTTAAAAAGGGAAAAAAAACGGCAATTTACCGTTTTAAAAGTGCGATGTGAAAGGGGTATAAACCGGTATTTAAAACGGTAATCTGCGGCAATGTTAAGGCTCTGACCCGTTTTAATTACCGTTTTAAAATACCGGTTTTTAAAACGTGTCGGCGATGTGAAAGTGGTATAAGTTTATCACTTTCAAATGAATTAATAGGGCACAATTATATACAAGATGTTTTCTTAAGATTTCCCCTTGCCTTTTGGAGTGCATTTAGAAGATTGGATGTTGCCCATAATTAGCAACCAATCAGACTTCTTATTTATTTAGCACCTTCTAGAAGATAACTCCCATCTTATTAAATTTACCCCTTTGTTGAGATTGGTCGACTATGTTAAAAGAAACTACAAAAGAACGCCTTCCATGCATTTGCAGAATATCTAACCTGTTCTCCAAGAACTTTAGGCTTAAAAGAATTTCCATCACAACTTACCAAGACAAATGTTTGAATTGTAAGAAATGATGCAGTGTGCGCTTGATTATTTCTTGTATCATAAAATAAATGACGAGGACATAGCGTATTGTCAGACTCCAAAACAACAGCAGCTCTTTGGATGTTGCAGATTTCCTGGAAAAAAAAAAAACAATAGCGCTGGATAATTGTTTTGGAACGCTTAGACATGTTGTGTTTGGTCTTGCTTTCTTGATCTCTCCCCAGAGGCCCATTATGGTAATTTCTCCCTTCTATAACAGGCAAATTGCATAACGAGCCAGATGATAAAGTAGCGAGCAAGGCAGAAATTTGCATTTTAATACATCTGTCTAAATCATTTTTAGGCACTGGGTTAGGGTGAGGAGGTGCAATAGGAAGCCGGCACAGTTTATCCAAACCCTCTTGTGCTGGGGCTCTGGGGATGTCCTTGTATTTATATCTGAACTAACCAAATAATCACTTCAATATTTAGATCTCCCCAGGCTGGGACATGTCTTTATCTTTCAACCCAAGGGACCATCTGTAGGGAAATCTTACATTTCTTAAATATAGATATTCAGCAATGCTGGAGAGAAAGCAAACTGGATTTTTGAATAAAAGGTTAAGATTTAAAGCTTAAGGACCCAGGGCTCCAGGGGAATGTGATGTAATATAACATTATTTCTGGTGTCTCTGTGGAATAACATAAATAAGATACAAAGTGGTTTTAAATCTACAAGATAAAGAAGGGCGCTTTATCGTAAAGGGTTATGTTGTAAGCATTTGTTCTCAAGCCACATGTTACTATTAACTACAGACAGTGGCGTAACTATGTACATGTGGGCCCCATAGCAACATTTTGTAAGGGCCCCTATTGACCAACTTATGCTGAAAAATGTATATAGCACATACTACTTTGACAGGCAAAGTGGGCCCCTCTCAGCTCTAGGCCCCATAGCAGCTGCACCCCCTGCACCTATGGTAGTTACGCCCTTGACTACAGATGAGAGAATTTACTAGGCTGTCATCAGTACTGTATAGTGACATCCTATGTTGTTTAACATGGTTTGGTACATGTTTGAAACAGATTGAAGGGGGTGATTCTGATTGCCGAACTCCCTCATACGTTCGGATGGGGAGTTCGATGCTGAAAATATGCGCATGTACAGATCTTTTCTGCAGGTGCCTTCGGAGACTTGCATAGTCTTCGAGGCGCTCGCACCGGGGGTGGGGGCGTGGAGCAAGCAGCCAGGGGGCCAGAATTTCCTGGGCATACCCACGAAAGCGACAATCGGACCCCCCTTTCCCCCATCACCACCCCCACCACCCTCTGTAAAGCAGGCAGTGAGGAAAATATTACTGAAATAACAGTCTATATCCAAATATGCTGAGCAGCACATATTAAATGTGATGAATCGCTGTATATAATCAGAACACAATGTTTCAGGAACATTCTCCAATTGTCAGATGATTCATGTATCGACTCACTGATCCTGTTCTTGCTGTCTGCAACGCTGTTAATCAAATTCAAAAGTCAATTGTCACAACACACTAGCAGAGACAGACATGGCTGCACTCAAACCAATAGGATGCAAATTTGACAGGCAGGTACTGATATACTCAGTGCCAGATTAAACTCTGCAGAGTCTCCTAGGCAGTCAAAGTATCGGGACCCCCCATGCAAATGATCAAATCTCGGGGCCCCCCTTGCAGATTATAAAATCTTGAGGCTCCCCTCAAAAATTATAGTATAATATACTAATCATTTTTTAATTTTACCAACCAACAGTCTACGACCTGGAAACTGCAATGTGGTTTTCTGTCATTTAAGTTGTTAATGTACTGTATACATTACATTAATACAGTATTTTCAATATAGAGTATGTAAAGTTTTTGATATTTTTAGTTAATTACTTTTTCTATCGTTTGTAAACAATTTAAGAAAGCATGATTGTAATTTTATTTCAATATTATTTTGTTCTGTTGTCAGGGGGCCCCTAAAAGGTGCTGGGAGCATAGGCCAGTGTCTACCTATTCGGTAATCGGCACTGGATATATTTTTTCAAATCCTCACACTTCGTCTAGATTAGTATCTTATGTCTAGTGTCACTCAACACTGTCATCAGCTGGCAGTGAGTAAAATTACATCTTTCTCTTTCACACATACAGAAACACAGAGGCAATCACACATACAGAAACACAGAGGCAATCTCAAAGTAGCAGACTAGCTTTCAAAGCTTTTGCTTCAAGCGGGCTTAGCTAGTTACTAATATCTCAACAGATCTATAGAACACTTTCCTTCTCTAAGAGCAGCTATTAATGTCACCATACACTACGGTGATTTACATGCAGTTTGGCCACTTTTAATGTGATCAATTGCATAAAAGTGTCCGACTTGCATGGTATTGACTGTAGGCCCGATGCAATGTGTGGTCCTGTGTGCATTTGCACAGGACCCTGTGAGTCGCACCGGCTGCAGAAGAAATCTGCTAGATTGCTTCTGAGCCAGGCAGGTTTGCCTGGGATCGCATGCAATCTTTCCACCCGGTAAGGTCCTGGGAGGTTGAAGGGCGGCTTGTGAATGACTTCTATAGCATAACTCCCAACATGACCCTCTCCAGGAGGGACACAATGCTCTGCTCCAGGACTTCCCTCTTAGTGTATGATTGCCTACATTTGTCTTGAACAGGTTCATTGATAAGAAAGGTGCTTCAACACAGGTGATGGCAATCATACATTAAGAGGGTTGTGCAGGAGCGGAGCATTGTGTCCCTCCTAGAGAGGGTCATGTTGGGAGGTATGCTATAGATTTCCTTGTGTATGCCCAGCTTTACTTAGAACCCCCCTCCCCCAATAGCAAAGAGTTATTTATGGTGGATGTATCCTAGAGCTTTACATGAGGGGGCCACTGCTGTAACTTTTGTGCTCCGAACACTTGTGTACAGTTTGTGTTGGTCATGCAAGCAATATGTACACTGTTTACTTATTATACTAAAGAAAATTAAGCAAATTATTGTACGGGAGCAAATAATGCATATCAGGCAAGAAAGGGCGTCATAAAAAAAGGGGTCCTTTCAAAACAATTTAGTATCATATTGGAAAAGTCCTGTTTGCAGGATGTTCTCAGGTTACAGGTGAGAATGTGCTTTATAGATCAATACGAATATTAATGAACCGCTATTTCAAAAATTTGAGAATTTCTGAAAAACTTATTAATACTCTAATATAGGAACTTCAGATTGCTGCAGTAATCACAGACTAACTGCTAAGTATTGTGTTCTTGTCTGCATACTGGGCGCCGCCATATTGGAGACTATCTGCTGACTACCAGTAACCAATGGTCAGCCAGAGAATATGTGCATATCAATATTTTGTCAATGTCGCCCCAGTGTATGCCAACCTTTTAGTGTTAACTTAGTTACTGAAAGATGTACTGTATGGACTGTTTCCACAACGTGTGTGGCCCGTATATGATCACAATCACATCAACCTATCATAGTATGAAGAGCGAGTGTTTAAATAAGCGCAAGCAATCTTAAACTTGGAGGTAGTAAGATCGTATGAGCCTCACACAATGGGTTAGGTAATTAAATAGTTAATAGGTCTGGCGCAGGAAATAGTTTGGTTAGCTAGCAGACATTTTGTGTGAGGAAGTAATAGGAACTTCCTCTGTCTCTTTGGATTTTTCACCCTCCCTCACCAATCACTTTTTTCCACACCCATTTTTTATTTTTTATTGCTGGTTGGGGTTTGTCAACCTATATGTGCAGGGAAAGGACGGCAGTACAGTGGCTATTACACTGCTGTTTGGAGGTGCACTCTTTGTCCAAATCATTGTATACTCTGGCCTTCCTTACCGGGGGTCATTGGGTTGAAGCTGTCTGGCCAGCCCTATTATGGCGTATTGGGGAGAGAGTTGGAGCCTCAGCAGTAATTGGCGTAGCCAATGAGAGAAATAAAGTCACGTTGTGGACATGCTTATCGGCAATAAGATGTAATGTCACTGATGATCTGGCCGTTCTTATTGCCACCATACTTAGTTCAAGTATTACTGAATAAATAACTAACAGTTTACCTATTTTTATGGAATTTCAGTGGTCTGAGTCGTTATTTCTAGATAAATTAAGGTTAGTTAACATTACCAGGTAAAATTATTGTGTGATGATGTCATTCGATCTAACATCTGTTTATGTTTAGGAAGTTTATTAGTATAGGAATAGAATTACTGGGCATGGTGGATGAGGAAAGAAGAGTCTGCTGTCACACTGTGTTTGCAGCTATCATTCTCTACTCTTTCTAAATAGGGAGAAGTAGTGACTGACAATCATCTCTTTCCATCAAAAATGCCAGAAAAGGAGGTCTATCATCACTGCTTGATAAATTGACCATATGAGGCTGTGTGTGTCGTGTTTGCCACTATTGGCAATTCTCGCACAGAGGTAACTCTGGACCGCTATGAGCTTAAAGTATCTGGGACACTCTGCAAGATTGAAGATCGCTACTTATGTGCAGATAACTGCTTTCTATAATACCACAGCTGCAGAACATGGCACGCAGCTCCAGGGGATGCCATATGTACAACAAGACATGGAGAGTGAAATGGGTTTGCAATTGAATGATCAGCAGCTGAAACAGCAGAAAAGGGATAGCATGGAGTCAGGCAAGTCACCTGATGTTGTTCATTAAGTTATTTGTAAGTGTGCCATGTGTGCAAATGAGAGATGCATTTTGAAGGGGGGGTTGAGAGATGTTTCCATGCATGTTTGTTTTAGTATTAAGATACTGTATGTTAAGTCAAGCCAGGCACATGTTTGGGCAAACCTGTTAGGTGTGAAGAGGTGAAATAATTAGAATGGTTGTAAATGTATATAATTTACTTGTGGGTTGTGGGCCCAAGTGAACAAATATAATTTTGGTCACCCTCTTTCAACCCAACCCAACCCAACTTCACAATATGCAACATGGTAGTGGGTGACATGGAGAGTCAGACAGTGACAGGGAGAGGCAATGGAGCGCAGAGTGTGACACTGAAAACAAGGGGCAACAGGAAGAGGGTCACATGGGTAGCAGTGGGCCCCTTAGTCCTTAGAGGCCCTGTGCACTTCACTTGCTGCACCAATGGTAGTTTCGCCTCTGGTGCTTGCATTATTGCTGCTAAATACCCAAAATTCATGGAAAGACAGATCTGATGAGTTCTGCACTACTAAAGGTGCATACACACAGTGAGATTTCCCTTGAACTCCCCAATTTTGACTACACTAGAACACTATACTGTATACAATTTAGTTAAAATTGGCTATCCTGCGCAGTCTATTTTTTCTTGCGATGGGCGAGCATCAGTATTGCAAGTTGTATACACACTGTGCGAATTGTGCTAACTTTTTAACTGATTTTGACTAAGTAGGGAAAATCCTAAGATCAAATCCCACCGTGTGTATGCACCTTTAGGATAGGACAGACATCTCATCTGCACATGCGCTGTATACAAAAATGCATGTCCCTGCACAGAGATCAATCAGCCTTACATGACTAAACACCTGTAGAAAGAAGGGACCTGTTTATTTTTGTCATTAGATTTATTATATTTATTTTTTATTATTATTAATATTATTATTTTCCTTTAAAAATCATATAAATCATAGTTACTTGTGTATTATCACGGCGCCCCCGATGTTGGTTGCGCAATGTTTTTATCTCAACGCATGCCATACACCCGATGGCATGCGATGCGACGTGATTTTACACCACTATTCGATTAAAAATTGTACAAGCACTCTAATGGGTGCTTACAAGGTTAAATGCACCCCCACGCCACCCCCCACTATAAACGTGAACCCTAAGCGTGGTGAGCACAGCGAGCCTGCGAGGGGAGGCGGTACGCGTCCTACGACCTTTTCATACCCCCACTATCCACGTCGGAGTGGAGTTGAGTTTATATACTGTGGCGAGCGCAGCGAGCCACCGAGCCCGAAGCGCGGCGAGCGCAGCGACGCGTATACCTGTGAAGTTATGCACGGCCCTTCGCGGGGCTCGCTGCGCTCGCCACGCTTCGGGCTCGGTGGCCCATTAGGGTGCTTATACAATTTTTAATCGCATCCCATCGCATTGTATGGCATTGTATGCCATATACAATGTCATACAATTTTAAAATTGTATGACATTGTACAACATCGCGCGATATCGCATCGCATCCCATCGTATGCCTTATGGTATGCGATGGGCGCCGTGATAATACACAAGTACCAAATCATATAGCTATTATAAAGCGCTTCACTAATATTAAATATAATATACAATTAATATCTTTAGTATTACTATAATTATTTTTATTATTCCTTTTTAATTTTTCGTCTAATATTTAATTTACTTTTATAGTTCCAATATTTTTTTCATCTCAGCCAATCAGAGAATGGCCAGTCATTTGACAGGTAATTTAAAAATCTAATACCCGTCACTGCACTCCCCATCCCGCAGCGCTGCTGATATCTGTGATCACACTGTACGGCCAGGTAAACACAGCACTTGCCGGCGCCCAGTGGTGCAAGTGTGGCGGTACGGGGTGGTACGGCGTACCGCTATAACATATTGCGCCGGTACCGCCATAACAAAAACCCGGCTTGCATGTCACTGCGCATGCGCAGGTTTGCGCAGTCGCGCTGCTGCTTCCTGCTCTCTGTGGAGCCGCGTGACTTCTGACCCCGCAGAGGCTGGATAGACCAATGGGGGATGATGCTGCTGACCGGTGGTGTCCCCGGGCATAAGCTGACTCCGCTTCTGAGCCTGCCCTGAACCGCGGGGGGGCGATGGGAGATGTAGTTCTCGGATGAAGCCCGGGTCTGTGAAATTGTAACTATTAGTGCTCGCGTGGCTCCGCCCCCTCTCTCCTCTGCTGTGGAGCTGCCTGCTTTTCCTGCTCCTGAGTCCTGGCTGCCAGTGCCGGCGGTTCAGCGCCACATCTCTGGCTCCCCAGTGACACCGGGCATCAGCTGAGGCTGAGCTGGAGAGACTGAATTCTTCTAGAGCCCCGTGGACTAGTGAGTAATTCCCTGGGGGATTTGAAGTGGGAGACATCATTGCATGCCAGGCAGTAGTACTAATTTGCCCCTCCCTGTCATGTCAGGTTGCAATCTGAATGCCCTGACCTCTCTTATAGGACTTTCTGGGTAGTTTCCCTGAAATCTACCCGGCCTGCTCGAGGGCTAAGCACATCTTAGCCCCTGACACACTGTTTCTTTCTCCATCACCCTCTGTTTCTGCCTGACAGCCTATCTTTCTCTCTTAAGGTGTACACACAGGGAGATATTGGCTGAAATCGCTGGGAATATGGTCGCTGAGCGACCATATTGCCAGTGATTTGGAGTGCTGCTGGTGATAAGCACTCCCGTGTGTATTCCCTAATGCGACCAGCGGCTTCCCCCGGCACTGAGCAGGAGGTCAGCGCCGGGGAGATCAGCGGCAGAAGGATTCCCTTCTGCTGCTGTTCCCCCTTCCAGACGCGTCTGCTCCCCCTCCGCCCGTGACGCTGCTCCCTCCCTCCTCCCTTCCAAGTGCTGCTGCTCCCCTTGCCCCCGTGACGCTGCTCCCTCCCTCCTCCCTTCCAAGTGCTGCGGCTCCCCCCTCCCCCCGTGGTGCTGCTCCCTCCCTCCTCCCTCCCAAGTGCTGCTGCTCCCCCCCCGTGGTGCTTCTCCCTCCCTCCGCCCTTCCAAGTGCTGCTGCTCCCCCCCCCTGTGGTGCTGCTCCCTCCCTCCTCCCTCCCAAGTGCTGCTTCTCCCCCCCATGATGCTGCTCCCTCCTCCCTCTCAAGTGATGCTGCTCCCTCCCTCCCCCCTTCCAAGTGACAGCAATCATATCGCCCCATGTGTACACACCATTACTCTTTTTCCAATCTCTTTCTCCCTCCGCCATTCTCCCACATTCCCCTCCTACAGTATCTCTCTCTCCCTGATACTCCCCTCTTCCCTCTCATTCCTTGTTTTCTTTTTTCCTGACCCCCTTTCTCACTGGCTCGCTCCCCTCCCATCTCTCTCTCCCTTCCCTGAACCCCCCCACCCCCATCTCTCTTCCTTTTTTCTTACTTCACTCTACCCTTTCTTCTGGGTACAGAGAGGGCAGAGGGGATTGGTGGGTACAGAGAGGGCAGAGGGGACTGCCGGGTACAGAGAGGGCAGAGGGGTCTACTAGGCACAGAGAGGGCAGAGGTAGCTGCAGGGTAAAGAAAGGGCAGAGCCGTCTGAAGAGTACAAGGTGAATATTTGGGTAAAGAAAGGGCAGAGGTGACTGCCGGGTGCAAAGAGGGCAGATGTGAATACGTACATAATGCCCCTGTGGAATTACTAGGCACTTACAGGCAGAGGGGAAATCATTTCATGGTGAGTTTGCAACGAGCTCTTGGTGCATGACCTTGATAGAAAGCTATTGGCAGAGTGTCTATAAATACGTGCAGTGTGGTTGTTAGACGACACACTTAGAAGATATAACCAGCTTGAGGTTTATTCAAGTGACAGGCTTGCAAAGTATAACAGTACTTTGGTAGTTAACTTCAGGCAGTATACAATTGATTGCATGGGAATCACAGTTTCTGGTGTTACTTAGCTGTAGCGTTTAGCTTGTGCAGGGCTGATGGCAATTAACTGGTTTACGCTGCGGTATCTCTCCCAGTCGTCGCTGCTGCCAATGATGATGGATGTCCCTGTGCAAAGGTCACGCTTGTAACGGGATTACAGCGGGGCTCCGTCTTGTGCGCTCCGGTACACGTGGAGCTACAAACAGCATGGAGGATGTCACACACGCTCTGAGGCACACACAATCACGCGGGGACTTCCTTACAGGAAAGGAAACGCTGCCAGCAGGGTCAGGGGTCTCTGCCCTGCTATTCGCTTAAGCGAGCTGTCACTCAGGGTGACGTCTAACTACAGTGGCCAGAAGGGGACAAGGCAGTCTGTAGGCTGCACACTAAACAGTGTATGGAGACAGACGCCGAGCGCTGCATTCTAACACTCCCCCTCGCTCAAGGCTGTCTTCGGCTACATAAAAGAACTCAATACAATACTTTGTCCTTTTGTAATACCTGTAACCGAAAATATGGTTAGAGAGAAAAGACATTCAGAACATCAAAACTTCAAATCAACATTTTGAACTTAGACAAGTCCACAGTCCTTCACGAACTTAATAAGCAAGTTTGTCGACAGTCCTTTTGTAAGCATGTCAGCGACATTCTGTTCACTTGCAATGTATTTAACATTGATGGACTTGTTCTCCACTAGTTCTCTGATGAAATGGTGTCTGATCGCGATGTGTTTCGACCTTCCATGGTGCTTGGTAGTACAGGAAAGATCTATTGCTCCCCTGTTATCACATGCGATGCTGATAGTCTCTTCTTCAAAAAGTAGACCTAACTCACACAAAGTCTCTTTGATCCAGAGTGCTTCCTTTGATGTCTCTGTAAGAGCCATGTATTCGGCCTCGGTTGTCGAGAGAGCAACGGTTAGTTGTTTTCTACTCGCCCAACTAACTGCTGCTCCGGCCAGTGTGAACAGGTAACCGGTGTGGGAACGACGATCATCTTCATCTGCTCCCCAGTCGGCATCGCAGAAGACTTCCAAATTTGAATTGCTTGTCTTGGCGAATTTTAATTTTAAGGAACTTGTACCTTTTAGGTATCTCAGAATCCTCTTCACTGCGATCCAGTGTTGTCTTCCAGGATTTATTGCAAATTGGCTCACCCGACTGACTGCATGAGTAATGTCTGGACGGGTTCCAATACTTGCATACATAAGACTTCCAACCACGTTCTTGTAAGGAACATCTTGCATTTCCTCTGCTTCTTCTTGTGTGGTTGGTGACATACCTTTTGTAATCTTGATGCTTTTGTCAATTGGTGTATTTACTGACTTGGAGTCTGCCATCCCATACTTCAAGATTGTTGCCTCGATGTACATTTGTTGGTCGACTGTGACTGTTCCCTTTTGCAAGTTTTGAACAATTCTCATTCCCAACAAATGATTGGCTGGACCTAAGTCTTTCAACTTGAATCTCTGTTTCAGTTGATCTCTCACACTTGTGATGTGATCTTCGTGACCTGCTATAAGTATGTCATCCACATAGACTGCTATGATGAACAACTTTTCTCCCAGAGTTTTGTGATAAAGGCAGTGGTCAGTCTCTGATCTAATAAAATTCATTTCAAGTACTGTACTGTGTCCAATTTTATGTACCAGCAACGACCACTATGCTTTAGGCCGTATATATGGATTTCTTCAGAAGACACACCTTCTCTGTCTGAAGTTCATCCTTATTATAGTGATCTGGTGATTCCATATAGATTTCTTCAAGTAACTCTCCATTTAGGAATGCTGAGTCGAAGTCTAGTTGATATAGCAGTAAGTCTTGCAAGGTGGCGACTGCAATTACTAATCTTAGAGTGTTGTACCTCGCAACAGGTGAGTATATCTCCCCATAGTCAATTCCGGATCTCTGTGTGTATCCCTTAGCAACAAGACGGGCTTTGTAACGGGCAACTTCTCCGTCTGAATTTAACTTCTTGCAGAAGACCCACTTGTTCTTGACTATCTTGCGGTTGCTTGGCCTATCTACTATGGTCCAAGTATCATTCTCTTTCAGTGCTGATAGCTCTGTATCTATTGCAGATTTCCATTTCGCCCAATCACTGCACGCTTTCGCTTCTCGAATACTCTGAGGTTCACTGAAGGCAATATTCGCATATTCTTCCTCATATCTCCTGGCTGGTATGCCCTTGTTCCTTCTTACGGAAGCTCTGTTCGTTGGTTCGCTTCCCTCTTCAGTATTTTCTGTTTCAGGTATGCTTTCTATTTCACACACCTCTACTAGTGCTTGCTTTTCTTGCTCTTTGACTTTTGTGGGTGATGCTGTTTCTTGAAATATCACATCTCTTGATTTTAGAAGACGTCTGTTCTCTGCATCCCAGAGCCTGTACCCTTTGCTCTCCTCACAATAGCCTAGCAATATGCACTGTCTTGATTTCGGGTCAAATTTCTTCCTTTTCTCCTTTGGTATATGCGCATAAGCTCTGCTCCCAAAGACACGGAGATGACTGATGTCTGGCTTCTTCACAGACCAGGCCTCTAAGGGGGTTTTTCCCTTCACGGCCACTGTGGGTGTTCTGTTTTTCAGGTATACTGCAGAAGATACAGCTTCTGCCCAAAAACTCTTCTCCAGGCCAGCATCGTTCACCATCGCTCGTGCTCTTTCAACGATTGTTCGGTTCGCCCTTTCACTTACGCCATTCTGTTCAGGCGTGTAGGCCATCGTCAGCTGATGCTTTATGCCATGCCTTTTGAGAAAGTCGGTTAGTGCTTCATTTTCGTACTCTCCCCCATTGTCGGATCTCAGGACCTTTAGCTTTAGGCCCGTCTGAGTTTCCACTAGGTTCTTGTACTCCACAATTTTCTTGACCACCTCACTTTTCTTCCTTATGAAGTATACGTGTGTCATTCTTGTGGCGTCATCAATGAGAGTCATGAAGTACTTGTAACCACTGGTTGACTCCTCTTCCATTGGTCCGCACACATCTGTGTGCACCAGAGCTAATTGTGATTCTGCTCTGCCTGCTGACTTGGGAAATGGGTTGCGGGTCTGCTTGCCTTTTATGCAACTCTCGCACACAGGTCTTCCGGTGTCTTTCACTGTGATTCCTGTTGCCATCCCATCAGCTAATTTCTGGACATTATCATATCCTAAGTGTCCCAAACGCCTGTGCCAGAGTTCCATCGACTCATTTTCAGCAGAGGCTGCCAAAGCTACACATTCATCTGTGTCTAGGACGTATAGTTGGTTGCATCGGGTTGCTGAAGCAATTACAGTCCCTTTTTCATTATGCACCATACACCTGTCCTTTGCAAACTGGACTCTGTAGCCTTTTGCCTCGAGTACGCTGATAGCGATGAGGTTACTTCCCAATTCTGGTACATATAGGACGTCTTGGATATCTGTGACTACTGTCTGTCCCTCAATTCTTAGTCTCACTGTGATTGTCCCAACACTTGATGCAGTAAGGACCTTTTCACCAATCCCGGTAACTGTTGTGGGTGTACACTGTGTTAAAGAATTGAACCACTCCTTGTTGCAGCTGAAGTGTCTAGAGGCTCCCGAGTCCATGTACCAGAGATCCCTCCTTGGCTTGTCTGCTACATTCAGTGCTGACTCGTTTTTCTTGTCATGCCGTTTGTGCATGCCACTAGTGTTCTTCATCCTGCATTCTGAAGCCTTGTGCCCTACTTTGTGGCACACATAACATTTGAATGTGCATTTCTTGGGTTTTGCACCCTTTGCTACTAAGGCAGAACCCTCAGCTATGGCATCCTTGTGGATTCTCTCTTGGAACTGTAGTAGCTTGGCTCTCACAACTTCAGTTGTAAGCTTGGTTTCATTTGACTCTAGTGCGACAACTAGGAAGTCAAATTCTTCTGTCAAGTTCTGCAGCATTACCATCGCCACTTCTTCCTCATCCACTTTTGCTCCTACACATGCCAATTGCTGAGCTATCGATAGTATCTTATCAATGTAATCGTTCATGTCCTTGCATGCATTCAACTTTGTTCCATACAGTGTGCGTCTCAGACTTATTCTTCTCATTAAGCCTTTATTTTCATAAGCACCTTGTAGAGTTGTCCACATGTCCTTAGCGGACTCCTTCCCACAGATAGTAGAATAAACATGCTGCTCCACAGCCAGGCCTATTGTGCCAATAGCCTTGTCTACCTCTTCTGGGTTTGGACTATCTCCTGGGGCTATTGTGACTTTCCATAGCTTCTCCCTTTTAAGCTGCATTTCCATAGTGAACTTCCATGTAGTATAATTCTCTGAGCCTTTGAGTTTTGGAAAGTTCATGCTATGCCCTGTACTGTGCATTCTCGTTAACTCTTCCACAAATGACAATTTAGAAATAATTCCTTTGTGTTCTTTTATGTACTGCGCTAGCACTTGGTCTTTAGGGGGTTAATCTTCGCGCACGTGACGTGCTGGGCCCATAACCTATTGGCAGAGTGTCTATAAATACGTGCAGTGTGGTTGTTAGACGACACACTTAGAAGATATAACCAGCTTGAGGTTTATTCAAGTGACAGGCTTGCAAAGTATAACAGTACTTTGGTAGTTAACTTCAGGCAGTATACAATTGATTGCATGGGAATCACAGTTTCTGGTGTTACTTAGCTGTAGCGTTTAGCTTGTGCAGGGCTGATGGCAATTAACTGGTTTACGCTGCGGTATCTCTCCCAGTCGTCGCTGCTGCCAATGATGATGGATGTCCCTGTGCAAAGGTCACGCTTGTAACGGGATTACAGCGGGGCTCCGTCTTGTGCGCTCCGGTACACGTGGAGCTACAAACAGCATGGAGGATGTCACACACGCTCTGAGGCACACACAATCACGCGGGGACTTCCTTACAGGAAAGGAAACGCTGCCAGCAGGGTCAGGGGTCTCTGCCCTGCTATTCGCTTAAGCGAGCTGTCACTCAGGGTGACGTCTAACTACAGTGGCCAGAAGGGGACAAGGCAGTCTGTAGGCTGCACACTAAACAGTGTATGGAGACAGACGCCGAGCGCTGCATTCTAACAAAAGCATGGGCTGTGTTTTTTTTAAGGGTCCAGGTTACAAGGGAGCCTTGAAAATTCATGGAGACCCAAGGGGTGCCTCGGGCTGAAAAAGTTTGGGAACCACTGCACTATGTGCTTATATTAAACTCTTTGTGCTGGACTTTGGAGTCTTTCTGGCATACTGCATGCAGCCCCTGACAGAGAGCATATAACCCCTGGCAGAGAGCATGCGATCCCTGGCATCGAGCATGAAACATTGAAACCCCTGGCAACGAGCATGTAGGTAAGCGGCACTTATGTGGCATAATATGTAATGATCATTACGGTGTGCTGTATTATATGGAATGGGCATTATGGTGTGTGGCATACTGTAATGTGTAATGGGCATTATGGTATGGGTAATATGTATTGGGTGTGTGACATGTAACAGGCAGTACTGTGTAGATTTTTGCCGTGCGCCTTCAGCGTGCAAAATCCCTATTTATGGTTTGTCTGGCTCCTACACTTTGATCCTGGCCCCTACATTTTGTGTGCAGGATGCAATGCACAAGCCCAAACAGAAATGTCCTCGTGTTCTAAAGTTTTATCATGTAGCCACTCTCCCTCATGTCATATGACCACGCCCCTGACCACGCCCATTTTTCAGCGCAAGCCTTCGGTGCGCAGCACAGTACCACTAAGAGATTTTTTCTACTTGCACCACTGCCGGCGCCGCTAGCTAAGCGCTCAGGGACCCGCTGCCCGCCCCACTGCTCCCCCGGTCAGTCATACAGGGAGGTGATCTTATGTGCAGACTGTCCGACCTCCCTGATCCGGTCCGATGCACACGGGACCGCGCATCGGATCGGCTCAGATGTCACACACCTGCGATTTTGGTCAGATTTCACCCGGTTATCGGCCCAAAGTGCCAAAATCGGATGAAATCGGCCCAAAATCGCAGAGTGTATGGGGGCCTTAAGACCTGTGTACTGTTGATTCAAAGAACTAATCATCCGACAAAAAAACCCATAAGAAATTCAAATAAGTACATTTGATAAAATAGTGCGAATCTCAAATTTACACTGTGAGTGAGGTTGTTAGGTAGAAGGGGGGAAAAGGAGGGGGGGCGGGAGTAGGGGGGAATCATTCTTGTCAGGTTGTCCAAACCAAAATGCGAATGTCTGTCCAAAAAGGCATTCAATCAATCAGCGTGAGTATATATAAGGAGAGGATCCTCTGCAGTGAGGGATTTTAAGAGGTGACGTTGGTTCTTGGCATTGGAACAAGAAGATTGGAGGGGGAAGGGTTGGGTGAAGGGCCTGGCATCGGCCGATTGAGCTGGACCAGTTAATCTCGGGCTGAAAGAAAAATGATGGTTGTGGCCATAAAGCCATCACCTTTTGCATTCAGGCAGGCGGTTTAGCAGGGAGGGGAGGGGTTATAGAATTCCAGGAAATTAAGTCGTTAGAGTGTAGGATCTTGTGTGTGTCTGCTGGTAATAGTGTAGAAATATAGGGGTCCATTTTTTATGAAACTTAGTAGAGGAGGAAGTAGATAATAACAGAGTATTTTTATCAAAGTAAATGTGCTGTAACATCCTAATGTGCATTTGTAAGAGAGAGGGAGCTGTCTTTGCAGTCCAGTGTTTTAAAATTAATTTCTTAGCGACTGTGAACAACATGGTTAACATGGGAAACAAGGGTTTAATCCGGGAATCCTGTTCCCAGTCAGTAAAAATTTAACATAGACTAGCCTTAGGAGACATTTGAAGATTTGTAGAGAAATGTGAGTTTACAAATAAATATACTTTACACCAAAATCTTCTTATCTTTGGACACTCCCACAAGCTGTGGATGAAGTTGGCTCGAGATCTCCCGCACCTGGAAAATTGGGCCCCAACCGTGGGGTCAAAATAAGAACCATGACTTTAAAAGTGGTGATGTATGCTTCTATAAAATAAGATGGAGGTGCCCTGTAAGGATTCTAGGGTCACCACCATGGAAATTGGCAGCACAATCTACCCTTGTAGCTGTGGCCATGAGCCACGTGCCAGTGGCAGCACTTGCTGGGGGGTGGAACACCAGACTGATGACACCATGTTAGATTTTTTGTTGTCATAAGGACTTATTTTTTCAAATTTTATTTTGCAAATGATGGGAGTGAGGCGATGTACAGAAAATTGTGATCTGGGTGAAGGTAGTAGGGTTGGGTCAGGGCTACTTTGGCTGTCTCTGGGCATCTGGACTGGCCCTGAAAAGAAGTGCGCAGTGATGTGATTGGTGGGGGGGGAAGGCAAACAATAATGTGCCTGACCCCTAAATTCATCACTGTGTGCATGCTGTCATTGGAAACAATAGATTTGATTTTGATGCCCGTTTTTATGCATTGTACTAGCATAAAAGGGTTCAAAATCATATAATAATATTACTGTATATGACGCACTGGAGAAACACCAGCTGTGCTCCTCCAGATGTGATACTCTGTTGATCTAAGCCCCCAGGCTCAGGTAGAGAAGGTAACTAATATCCCAATGAAATAGCCATTAGATGTTGAGTAATAAAATATTTCAGAAGGTTTGTATCTAAAAAATAATTGCCTGATTGCATACAGTGTTTTATGTACTCTCACAAAGCTATCGTTACAGCCTTGCTCGGAATTCAAGTGTTTGTTTACTGAGTTCCTGTTTCCAAAGAAATTGGATAATTAGCACTGATTTGCTAAACAAATTATGTATTTTTTTTCTTAATTTCCATTTGCACTTGTAACAAGGTTTGTACAAACTGAGCTGTGCCCTGATTGTCGGGTGTCTCGCAGATGTAATAATAAAATGCATTCAAGCAAATGACATCTTGCAGAGTCGCTTTCTATGATGTGCCGTAATTATAGTGTAACAGATTAATCCTTTTACAGCCAGAAGAGACCCAGATAATCTGCAGTCAAGAGTTCATACCGAATTACACAAGCCTACTTAAAGGGGAACGATTACTTAAAGGACAATTCTACACTATCTATATGTTTTATCGGATTCAGTATTAAATCCCGGCGGTCGGGATCCCGGCGTTCAGAATCCTGACGCTGGAATCCCGATCGCCGAAATCCCGACAAGGGGGGGACGTGGATCGCCCCCCCCCCCCCCCCCTTGCGGGCTCGCTGCGCTCGCCACGCAGAGGGCCCGGTGCCTCGCTACGCTCGGCACACTAATTTATTCTCCCTCCGGGGGTGTCGTGGACACCCCCGGAGGGAGAAAGTGTCGGGATTTCGGCGATCGGGATTCCAGCGTCGGGATTCTGAACGCAGGGATCCCGACCGCCGGGATTTACACTGCATCCCGTTTTATCATGTGTTTTCTAGGCAACACAAATATTGTAGCTAATACTCAGGGCTGCCATCATGGGGTAACTGCTGGGACTCCAGTCCCGGGTCCAGACAGAAAGGGGGGCGGAGTCTAAAGTATATCAAGTATAATTTGTCGGGGGCCCTGAATATTTTCTCATTCCAGGCCCTACAATTTCTGATGGCAGCACTGCTTATACTTAAAGTAAGTTTGTTGCTCCTATTCTCCAGAATAGGTATTTTGTTCTGTTTCTGGGTCTCTCCCAGTATTCGCTGGGGCCATCCAGATGATTGCACATTGGCTCCCCAGTGTGCGGATTAAATGGCGACTCACACATCACAGCACTGCCTTTCCTACTGTGTGCTACCTATTTGTGATTCCATCTCAGGAAACTAGCTGCACTCTGCTGCCAGTGATGTCACAGATTCTACTGAACAGCAGGTGACGCAGCAAGGTAGCCAAAATGTTGCTTACCCATCGAAGCAGAAATAATCAATAGCTGCATGGGCCACATAACAGCAAACAACATCCTGGAGATAAAGCTATTCTTCAAAGATATTTGTTTGCATTTGTTAAAAACCTTAATTGCATGGATGTATTTAACATAAGGACAGGATGTGCCATTCATATGATCTCTTAGGACACACATTGGGCCCAATTCATGTATATACACAAATGCAATTTTAATTGTGATCTTGTGTCATCCCAATGTTCCAAGTTGTCATCGACAATTTTGTGCCATTTGTTTTTTATGAATTGGGTAAACTGTTCTGATTTGTACATCGTGGATGGAAATCTCCAGTACCTAGTCGTGGTTTCCGGGTTGGGGTGTTGAAGGGATATTTAAATAGGGGCATGGTCTGATATTAGAATGTTGTGTATGTCCACTGAGAGGACTCTTGAAAGTAGGGGGTTGGAGAGCAACAGCTAGTCGATTCTGGAAAATGAGTGGTGTAAATGGGATGAAAAGTGTACAGTATGTTTTGTCATTGGGGTTTAAAATTCTCCGCGCATCATGGAGGTTGTGTATATTTTGCAGAAGGTGTATGCCCTTATCTCTCAATTTTGTCTAGGAGGGATTTAATTCATCTCGTGGGCGTCAACAGAGGATTGGACCAACAACATAGTGTCCTCCTGGTCGCTGATCCTCTGTTCTAGCGACCCGATTCGTTTGGTATTGGAATCAAGTTGGGAGACCACGGAGCCTAGTGTATTTTTGAATTCCAAAAAGTGTTGGTCTATGACTGGCCTGAGGGCCAATAGCATTTCCTGAGCTGCTTCCGCCACCGACGGAGCCGCCAGGGGTTGAGAGACTAGCTGTCAAAGGGAAGGGATAGAGAGCGGGGTAGCTTGGTCCCTGTGAGGCTTTTGAGAAGAGGAAGGGGTGGGCTGGGGGGCTTTTGCCCTTTGGGACTTGCCTTTTACCATGGTATCAGAAGAATAGGGCTCAAAAAACCTGTGCATAACCTGTTGAGCTGAGTTGCAGAGTGGGAGAGTTATCTCCCAGTTCTAGAGAGACACGTAATACAATAAATTCCAAACATCACTGGCCTTTAGTATTAAAAGAGTGAAAAAGAGTTGTCATTCAAATCAAAAACAATGTAAGTGAGATACACAACTAATACAATTTAGAAAGAAAAGGTTTTGTAGTAGTAGTGTGAAAGTGTTGACTAACTCACTGGTCTTGTTCAGTAGGGATGGCAATAATTGGAATGGTAGAAGAAACAGTCCCAGGAACCTAAAGGGGAAAGGTTGTGCTGTGTCCTTGTTGTTTAGACAAAGCAGAGTGGATAGTTCCTCCGGAGATTGGGAAATGTGGGTGAGCTCCGTCTCAGCCCCTAGGGCTCTGATAGGTCGCTGCGTCAGGAGTAAGTGTGATGTGACAAAAGGGCATCTGTGGTTTTGAAAAGAAGCAGCAATCTGTTGGAGAGAAGGATTCTGCCTCTGACGTCTGTAGGGAGTTTTGGGGGTGGAGGTCAGTCTTCACTGTGGTGGTGGGAGAGACTTGATTTGTCTAGAAGGATGATATGCAGGCGAACTGGGGCAGGGATGATTCTTGCTGGGGTTGGTCCGGTCAAACAGTGGTGGCCCGTTGCCTGTTGTTATATGTAGAGGGTCGAGCTGGTAGTTGATGTTTTTTTTTATGTGGGGGTCACCAACTCGGTTCCGGGCCGAGACGATATGGGCCAGGATTCTGGGGCTTAAGCCAGTGGTAGTGTTGTTTGACTGGCCCAAATATGCCAGGGGTCTCAGGCAGGTATCTTAACTGTTTAGGTGTAGAGCAGTCTCTGGGTAGGGTAAGTAGGGTCTCCAAGCAATAGGTCGACCACTGAAGGTCGACATACATTAAGGTTGACATGGGTTAGGTCGACACAAGCATTAGGTCAACATGGAGACAGTCAAAAGGTCGACGTGGAGATTTTCACTTTTTTGTCCCAACACACGTCGACATGGACACTAAAAAAGTGCACGAGTCCCCTTACATGGCTCGCTACGCTCACCATGCTTCGCTCGGCTCACTATTTTATTCTCCCACCAGGCCCTAGTGGATGGTGTGGCATGAAACACCGTCTGTCGGAACACGTCAGCTCAAAAGAAAGTGAAAATACCCATGTCGACCTTTTGACTGTTGACCTTCCCCATGTAGACCTAATGCTGGTGTCGACCTAATGACCTGTCGACCTAACCCATGTCGACCTTCATGCATGTCAGCCTTCAGGTTAACCTAATGCTTGACCGTATCCCTCTAAGCTAAAGAGCAGCTAATGTTAGCAAGTAAAGCTGCCTTTCAGGAATGAAGGGGCTCAGTAAGACACAAAGATTGCAGCTTAAAGAGTGCCTGAGATGCCGCCCGTCCAAATGCCAAACCCACAACACACACACCGATTCCCCTCGTAACATGTGAGGTGTTGCTGGAATTAACTCATTCAGCTTCTGCTGATTCCTTGCACTCCTAATACCCACCAGCATCAAATACCCCTTTTATACCAGAAAATGCAGGGACTTACCTGGGAATATGGTCTCCAGATCATGCAGGGACATTCCTGTGTTGGTCCCTTTCACACCAGCCTAGTCCTTGCATTTTCTGGTGTGAGGTGGCGGGAGGCGGGGTGAGTGGGATGATGCTGACGGGGATTGGCTCAGAGTGGAAGTATAACCATTAGTCACCCAGCGGCTTCTACTGATGGCTTCCCCCAGTGGTAGTAGAGGCGGGAGACCACAGGAGACTTTTCTGCTGTCACCGCTTTCCACCAAGCCCGGCGCTGCGCTCTCCACCAGCAGCTACAGGCCGGACCCCCTGACTGGAACCTGCCCCCCACAGGCCTGACCTCCCGTACCAGCACCCACACCACCCCCACACGGATGGGTTTCCCTGGGTCCGGCAGCCTGGCTGCCGCCATCTCCTAGACTCCACAGATTAACTCCGGGGAGTAGAAGCCGGAAAGCCGGGTTGGCCCCTCTCACACCAGCCAGTAACCTGGGCTGATCGTGGGAGCAACCGTGCTAACTAGCAGGGTTGAAATCCCAGCAATTTTACATCGGAATTTGGCCCGGGAAC
This sequence comes from Crinia signifera, assembly GCF_055691185.1. Classification (NCBI taxonomy): domain Eukaryota; kingdom Metazoa; phylum Chordata; class Amphibia; order Anura; family Myobatrachidae; genus Crinia; species Crinia signifera. The sequence continues at coordinate 209,129,690 of NC_139222.1, read as the reverse complement.
CTTACACACCAGCGCTAGTCGCGGGCTGTTCCTGGGCCCAACCCGGGAATTTAGGTTGGTGGGAAAGGGTTAACACTCTTAGTGTGCTCTTGCTCCAGTGGACTCTGCTCCTTCCAAGGACCTGTGTGTAATCCAGCGTGCAGCTCGCCTGGCACCATCAGTGTTCTACCATCGATACCTCCACGCCATCGGTGTTCTGCCATTGATTGCAAGCTCCATCGGTGTTCCACCATCGATACTCATCAACATTGGTTCACCATCAATTCCACATCAACCCCTCATCAGTTCCAGCTGATCTCTTAAGCCTCCTACTGTGCTTCACAGTTAAAACCTGCAATAAGAACTGCATCAGTGTTTACACTGCACCCATTGCCTCTGACCATCGATGTATATGCATCTCATGCCATGCAGATGACTGTGTGATAGTATTACATTACTGCATTTATTCAAGTTAAGGATTGCAAGTTTTTTCAATGCTGTGTACCATCCTGCATGTTTCATAAAGACTTTGAATTATACTTACCTGCTTCCTGCATTCTGGTCATGCCATCGGGCAATCCTACCAATTACCATATTCTGGTTCATGCCTCCCAGTTCCCAGAGTGTGGGGACCCTACACATAAGTACCAGGTTCCAGAAGTCCCTAAATCAATCTAGTCTGATTATTGATAGCTGCAGCATTCGATACTATGGACCATGGACTGATTGAGCGCCTGAAAATTTTCTGTGGACTGGATGGCACAGTACTAAACTGGTTCAAATCATTTCTCACTGGCAGGTCACAGAAAGTTTAATCTGGAGTATACTCATCTTCATCAATGCCACTGCCATGTGGTGTCCCCTATGCTTTTTGCAATGTACATGCTGCCACTGGGTGAAATAATTATGCGCCATGGAGTGGTCTACCACTGCTATGCAGATGAGACTGAGGACCCAATAACCCTAAATGGCTGCGTTGCTGAGCTCCCGGAGTGGATGAGTGCCATTTGGCTGAGACTGAATCCTGATGAAACAGAAGTCCTTATGATATGGCCTTAACATCAAAGGACAAGACTGCAGCATAGCCATCCAACTGGACTGAAACTTGTTGGTATAGAATTACAAAACTCTGATCATGTGTCGAATCTAGGCGTGAGCTGGATGGTGATATCTTAAACTTCAGGGGCCAAATGTAATAGGGTGAGAGTTTCAGAAAGTGAGAGATTTTGAGAGAGTTTTCCCATGTTTTTTAAAGCAGCAATCAATTACATGGCAAAATCCACCTGGTTTAGCAGTGTAATTGATTGCTGCTTTAAAAAAGGGGAAAAACTCATCCAAAATCTCTCATTTTCTAAAACTCTCACCCTATTACATTTGGTCCCAGATATCAGCTATCAAATCCTCATTCTTTCATCTGAGGAACATAGCCAGAATCAAATACTTAATACCCTCTTAAGATCTGCCTAAAGTCATACATGCATTTGTATCATCTCGATTAGATTACTGCAATGCCTTTTATCTCCCAGCAAAAGAACTGCACTGATTACAGCTGGCACAAAACACAGCTGCCAGTCTGTTAACCAACCAGCCCCAAACTAGCCACATAACTCCCATTCTCTACTCCCTTCACTGTCTGTCCATAAAATGGCAAATCATTTTCAAGATCAATTTACTAAGTTTCAAAGCCCTACATGACCAAGGCCCAAGGTACCTGAAGCAGCTTCTGATTTCATACTGTCTTACCCGGTTACTGTGATCTGTTTATGAAGAACCTTTATAGCAGTACCTAGGATCTCCCATAATTCATCTGGGGGTCAAGCTTTTAGCCATGTGGCTCCGACTCAAAGAAACTCACTTCCCTGCACAGTTCAAGAGAACCCCACTCTAGAATCTTTCAAAAACAGGCTCAAGACTTTCCTGTTTGCTCAAACATTTCCTTCACTCCCTTATTGTTTATGAAAAGTTTTCTGTACTTCATTGTTCCTGTACTGTATTACATTTATTCTATCTGTTAAGTGCCTGTAGTCATATTGGAGAAAGAGTGCTATATAAATAAAGTTATTATTATTATTATTATTACATAGTGAGGTGGTGCCATTATTTACTGACTGTTCCTCTACATTCACTGAACCATTGATTGGAACGGCCAGGGTAATATGACATCTCTGTTTCTGAACCCTCCCACCACTTTCTTGGTGGGAGGGTTCAGAGTTTAAGCAAGCATTTGTTTAGCACTTAGGCTGGCTAAAGGTCTAATTCAGCCTGGACCGCTAATTAAAGATTTCCCAATTTGAGCGATTATCGAATGTCTGCTTATGCGTACCGCACACATTGTGCATGCTCGAGGGGATTTAGCAATTACAAATGCAAACAGATCGCAATGTAGCCGCAGTTTGACTGACAGGAAGCTGGCCTTTGTGGCAGAAACATGGTTCAGATTAATGATCCATGCTGAATTAAAACACCACAGGTTAAAAGATACTAGTTTTAATTATCCCAACTTGTGGAAAGTTAGCTAGTATTTAACTACTAGCCAATCACAGTGTGCATTTACCAATTTCCAGGTACATGTTATTGTCTGAATACACAAAATAGATTTTTTTATAAATTATTATTATTATTTTGACATTGCACTGTTATCATTTGTAACATACAGCATATTGAACACTTTACAGTAATTTTGCTCTTGGGACTTGTAGAATAGTTCATTCAATTACTGTATATGTCCATTAGTATATCTTTTTTGCACAACATTTCTATACATTTTCTTTTTTTCTGTTGTTGCTGTTGAAGTTAACGATTTGATTTAAAAGTTATAATTGACATTAAGAGCTCCATATCAAAAATGACAAAAGCTAAAGACAAAAGAGCATCTAGAATAACCCACAAAAAAGAGCACAAAGCAACATTGAGAAAAGTCAATAGTGGCATTATTAAAAATATTTCTGAATAGAACATACAGTATATTAACTATATTATGGAAAATAATCATAACAAACCCCTTCCAAGAGGACCCAGAGAGCTGAGGTCACATTGCTTTATGCCTATTTCTAATACTATTGTTCCAATTACAGTAACCTCTACTAAATTCAATATTTGACTGTAATGTTATTCTTCCTTCTCTCTCTCTCTCGTAAATTTACTAAGATGAGAGTTCTATTAAAGATGGAATGTTGCCCATAGCAACCAATCAGATTGTACTTCTTAAGCAGCCCATACACGCTGCGATGTGGGCTGTCCGACTTTCTTGGCTCCAGATTGGCCGCTAGAAAGTCGGCTCCTGATTGGCCAGAATTCATTCTGAGTAGAGGCGCAGAGGAGGAAGGATCTCTGCGCCTCTGACAGTCCGCAGCGGGGAGCTGCCGGAGTCGCCGGCAGCTCAAAGAAGTAGGAAGAAGCCCTGGACTACGTCGGATCAAGCCAGAAGAACTTCCATGGAGGACCTGGGTGAGTAGGATTTCCTTCCACAGGTCCACCATGGATTTCTTCGGACCCCGGACCGGACGCCGACATGAAGATCGACATGCTGAAGAATGACAACATGGATCCGGAACCAGGACAAGGCACCGGATCAAGACTCTGGGACCTACCTACGGGATCAAGATAGGTAAGTATCTGTGTGTGTAATGTATGTATTAAACTTTTATTTTTCAGGTGTCAGTGTGTATTTATTTAACTATTTTTTTTACTGTGGAACTACAAGACCCAGCGGGCCCTTTAATGCCCCGCAGGCTGGGACTTGTGGTTCTCCAAGTCCCAGCTTGCGGGGGAGGCTTTCTGGGACTCATAGTTCCACAGTTTAAAACAATAGTTTATTCATCTATTTTTTACACCAGTATCAGCCCGGTGGCCACCACACAGCCTGGTCAGGTAAGTCCTGGAGGGGGGGGACCCCTTTATTGGGGGGGTCCCCACTCCCCCAGGGCCCCTGGCCAGGCTGACTGGTCAGAGGGCTGAATGCTTTGGCCGGGGGGACTTGTATAAAAAGTCTCCCCCCGGCTGTGGCATTACCCTGCTGGCTGGTTTGGCCTGGGGCTGGTTCTTAAAAATATGGGGGACCCCTAGTCATTTTGTCCCACGTATTTTGGGAACTAGCCCCGGACCTGGATCCTGGGGCTGGTTGTTAAAAATCGGGGAACCTCTATTTGTCGGGTTCCCTGATTTTTAATTACCGGCCCGGCTCTTTCAGCCTGGTGCTGGTTACAGCTATTTTTTATTTATTTATTTTTTCTATTTTTTTTCACACCTTGCAGCCTGCACGGATCTGACTGATCCGTGCAGACTGCCTGTAGGAATTCGTATTAGCGGCCGTATATATGGCTAGCTAATACGAATTATTACACCATCGGAGGGTTACAAAGCAGTTGTATATGACTGCTTTGTAAATCCCCCTCCGGAACACGACTTTGCATACGACTGAAACAGTCATATGCAGTCGTAGGGAAAATACTAATACGAAAAACTAGGTTTTCATATTAGTAAATTTCCCCCATAATGTCTAGTGTGAGTCTCGAAACACTGCCATCTGCTGACAGAGCGTAAAACTACATTTATTTCTCATATAGAAGGTAGCAGACTAGCTCTCAAAGCTTTTGTTTCGAGTGGGCTTACTAGCAATGTATAATGATATAGTGCTCAGCTTAAGGCCTACAGCTGGGTACACATGTAAGCAGTAGCTCAATCCAGCGATGCGATGTAATGCTTAACCACACTGTATATTGCATCACCGCACAAACTACACATTCCGCCATACAATGGTGCAATATATATACATCAGGGACGTGCAGTCACGGGAGGCAGGGGAGGCAGAGCCTCCCCTGTCATTAATGATTAATATAGTAAAATAATACAAAGAAATTACTTATGACACATATTATGTGTCATATGTATATGCTTTGTATTATAATACTTTTTTTCCCCATTTTTCTCAGTTTAGGAGGCACCAAGTGCGGTGCCTCCCGCTGCCTATAGTATAGTATAGGGAACAGGGGGGAGCAGGCAGTGGGAGGGATTGAGCAGCCGGCTGCACAAGCCCATTTAAAAAAGGTGCATATACGGCACCTATAGAGATGCCTCAGTGACAGGGACGTGCTATCTGCCTACATGAAAGCACGCCCCTGTCACTGAGGCAGATGTGATTGGGGTCAGTGGTGCCTCCTCAGGGACAGGGGCGTGCTTTCATGTAAGCAGAAAGCACGTCTCTTACTGTCACAGAGCGGGGCTCTATCTATAAAGTAAGTGCCGCTTATATTGCACTTGTATTGCTGTGATGGGGGAAGAGGGGCCCGCGGAGCCAGGCTGCTAGCTCCCGCTGTTATCTGAGCACCGGCACCGCTTATATATGTGATAGGCGGACGAGCCGCACGGGGTTCCGTTTTGGGGGGGGGGAGGATGGGCACGCGGAGCTTGGCTGTGGCTGATAGCGCCGGCTATTATCTGCCCACCGGCACACACGCGATCTCTCAGCCGGCACCATCTCCTGTCCGGTTCCTGTTTCAGTCTCACTGCTGCCCAGGGACGTGTTGTGCTGCTTAGGTAAGCAGTATCTGTGAAAAAGGGTGCGGTGTGTGGCAATTGTGGAGGGTGTGAGCTGTGTATATGTTAAGTGACAGAGGTGTGTGTATGTGTAAAGTAATAGAGGTGTGTATATGTGTAAAGTAATAGAAGTGTGTGTATGTGTAACGTAATAGAGGTGTGTGTATGTGTAAAGTAATAGAGGTGTGTGTATGTGTAAAGTAATAGAGGTGTGTGTATGTGTAACGTAATAGAGGTGTGTGTATGTGTAACGTAATAGAGGTGTGTGTATGTGTAAAGTAATAGAGGTGTGTGTATGTGTAAAGTAATAGAGGTGTGTGTATGTGTAACGTAATAGAGGTGTGTGTATGTGTAACGTAATAGAGGTGTGTGTATGTGTAAAGTAATAGAGGTGTGTGTATGTGTAAAGTAATAGAGGTGTGTGTATGTGTAAAGTTATAGAGTTGTGCACTGTATCTATGTGTTTCTGTAAAATAAGTGAAGTATATGGGCCAAATGTACTAGCCTCTGCGTTCAGTAGTTGTGCAGGATGCCGGCTGAACTCGAGGTTCTTTTAAAGAGGCAGGCATTTACAAGGCAAACCCATCCCTTGTAAATGATTGCCCTCTTAAAAAAAACCTAGGAGTTCAGTCGGCATCTTCACAATCACTGAACACAGCCTAGTACATTTGGCCACAAGTGTGATTTTTTTTTAAGTAGAAGAGGTATGTGGGCAGACCAATGGGCAGACCCTGTGACAGCTTGGTGGAGCCAGCGACGAGGGGGTATGTGGCAAGTGCTGGGTCTGGGTTGCTTCTGTGCTGTCAGGCAGGAGCTGCTCTGCCGGTCTCTCTGCTGCTTATGCAGACGGCAGCTCCCACACCTGCCTGTCAGCACAGAAGCAACCCGGACCCAGCTCTCCCCACAGACACCCTCGTCGCTGACTCCACCAAGCCAGCGCCTCACCAACCACTAACCTCACCGCACGTCACTGATATACATGCAACAACACTGCGTCATTTGTGGCATCATTCCATCTAATGTGCACCACATTCAATGGAACAATGCTACTACCGAATATACTGTATCAAACGGAGGTACAAAAAACACAATGATCAGACAAATTCTCCAGTTTTTTTAAAGTGGAAATCTTTTACATTACAAAACCAGTTTGATTTTGCAGTGTAAATGATTGCAGCTGTAAAAAACTGGATATTTCTTACACTTTCTGAATCTCTTATCCTATTAAATTTCACCCGTAAGGTCTGATTCATGTTTGTACATAAAGCAAAAAAGCACACAACTGGGTAAAACCATGTTGAGCTGCAGGTGGGGTAGATGTAACATGTGCAGAGAGAGAGATATGGATGGTTTATTTTGTTTGTGTAGAGAGAGTAAATACTGGTTTCTTTTGCATGTAGCCCACAGGTTAGACAGCTGAAATGTTACACTGCAATTTAGATTTGAACACACCCCACCCAAATCTAACTCCCTGCACTTTACATCTACCCCAGGCATGTCCAAACTGTGGCCCTCCAGCTGTTGTGAAACTACACATCCCAGCATGCCTTGTTATAGTTTTAGTATTCCCTAATAGCAAAATTGTGGCAAGGCATGATGAGACTGTAGTTTCACAACAGCTGGAGGGCCATAGTTTGGAAATGCCTGATCTACCCTATCTGCAGTGCAACCCATTTGTTAGCATTTTTGCATAACTTTCAAAAATGAATCAGCCCCACGATGCCTTCAGACTATATATGCCTTTGCTATTCCTGGATAGAAAGGGGGGTGAGAAATAGGCAGAATGTTTATTCATATCTTTCTGGGAAAAGACAGTTGTTTGGTACCAAACACAAGATAACAAAGTGGCGTTATCAGCTCCTCTGTCTGCACACAGTAACAGCTTGGTGTAATAGCATTTAATAACGCAGCAGCAGCATGAGGCACGGCGTATATCGAAGCTTGTGTTCTTTCACTGATAGCCAGATCCCTGCATGTGACACAGGGACCCCACTTCTCTCTACTAGCAAACAAGAAGATTGAAACGTCATGTTGTATATACTGTATATATATTTTGTTTCCTTTGGAAACTCTGTCTTCTTTATCTCTCTCGCACTGGCTTTGAAATTGAAATAAAAGGACGCCCTGGAGCCCTATTTCAAAGGCAGAGATAGGCAGTCTGCAATGAGCATCTCTTCTGACAGGTTGCTTGTGAAATCGAACCAATTTTAGACCTTGGCGGAAGCAGCTTTTAATAACACTTCCTTCGACCCTAGGGGGACAAACTCGTAAAACAGAAGCATATTTAAAATGGTAATTTCATTAAATGTCCTCTTCGCTTGAGTTACATTTTCAAAGAACCTGGTCTGTGGAAAGTTAATATTTCAAGCAACTGTCTCTATCATGGAATAAAACAATATTACGATGACAAACGCACATCACATGGTCACTACATGGTACAGCGCCAGACTTTTACTAAAGAAAGAAACGCTGATGCTCCCCTCAAAGGTCTTGGCTAGGCAGCCGTTTGCACAGGTTAGGCCAGACTGCTATTTTACCAGCAGGGAGTAGACAGATACAAGCACAGAATACATATTCCACAACAAAGAATCAGCATTTTGCATTCTAGAAATCCCCAAGAAAGAGATGTTCCACCTTCTGGCAGATCTGTCAACAAAAGGGCAGGCATCATGCTGGAGAAAGTAACAGTATTAAAGCTACCATGATTTTAGATGTTTTGTAATGTAAAGACTTTTTCATGTACTGTAAGAAGTACATGGGGATTTTTCTGGATAGCCTGGAATTTGGAGGCACTGTCCGAATTACAGAGACTGCCTTATCCTGGTGGTGTCTGGGAAATCAGTGGGACACGATGGTGGTGGTCAGTGTGTCAATCAGGCATCAGTTTGTCAATCACCCTGCGGCCTGCTTCCTTATCTGTACCATATTTCATCCAATACTTTTTGGATCATAAAACTCTAATGTAGTGTCACTGTTGGTGCACAGACTCCATAGGTGAGTTCTACTTTGTGGAAGGGGAGTGTGCAATGGAACATATCATAAAATTTGTGAGTCAATAGTGAAGTAGGACAGTGCCAAAGAGTCACAGGAGTAGAGAAATGGCTTCCTCTGTCGCACACCGCGCTCACAACCTATTCAGAATATCTCAATTAGTCCTTAAATAATCTGTAACTCGGTCTTGTTCAGATGGGAAACTTCTGTTTTCTTATTTTCTATTTCTCCGTAACTGAGGTATGAAAAAGAAACAGAATAGAATATGGTATAGTACGTTCTCACAGGATCACTAATTATTATGACCACCACCTTAGGTAGAAGTGGGTTTTTTAATAGTTTAGAAGGGTAGCGTACCCTACTCACACCAAACAAAGAATGTGCTCCTTACATAAAGGTTTCTTTTATCTGTAAACAGGACCGTAATTCGCTTCAAAACGATATGTGGCCTCTCCTGTCGATATTTCCTTCCCAGAAAATGGATATACCTTCACCCAGTGTATCTTAAAAAGATATGGAGGGGGACGTACCCCACTTACACAGCCCAGCATATTTTCAATCCTATCTCGGTTTCTTTTTAGAGGAGCCCTCCTTCCGATTCAGCTTTTTCTGAGGTAGCGCTGTGGTGGACTGGATTTCTCAGCAGCAAGTGGCTCTGTCTTGCCTTCGAGGTGTCTGGAGTGCGCCAGGAGTCTTCCCCTGACACCACAGGCGGTCAGGCAGTGGTGAGTAGATGCAGGATGAGCATACAGCTGTATGTCAGGGGAAGACTCCTGGCGCACTCCGGACACCTCGAAGGCAAGACAGAGCCACTTGCTGCTGAGAAATCCAGTCCACCACAGCGCTACCTCAGAAAAAGCTGAATCGGAAGGAGGGCTCCTCTAAAAAGAAACCGAGATAGGATTGAAAATATGCTGGGCTGTGTAAGTGGGGTACGTCCCCCTCCATATCTTTTTAAGATACACTGGGTGAAGGTATATCCATTTTCTGGGAAGGAAATATCGACAGGAGAGGCCACATATCGTTTTGAAGCGAATTACGGTCCTGTTTACAGATAAAAGAAACCTTTATGTAAGGAGCACATTCTTTGTTTGGTGTGAGTAGGGTATGCTACCCTTCTAAACTATTAAATACCATTTCTACCTAAGGTGGTTGTCATAATAATTAGTGATCCTGTGAGAACGTACTATACCATATTCTATTCTGTTTCTTTTTCATACCTCGGTTACGGGGAAATAGAAAATAAGAAAAAAGAAGTTTCCCATCTGAACAAGACCGAGTTACAGATTATTTAAGGACTAATTGAGATATTCTGAATAGGTTGTGAGCACGGTGTGCGACAGGGGAAGCCATTCCTGTATACATTGTCTGTATTGAGGGTCGGGTGACCTTCTTTTCCCTGTACTTACCGCTGCCGTTTGTGCACCAATAGGATACTGTATTCTTCTTTCTTAGTCACAGGGGTAGGTAAAGCATGAGATAGTGTTGTGCAAGAGGAAATATTTACCCTCTTCAGGGTAATGGGATAGACAATGATGGAATAAATGAGACAAGGGAGAAGACATGAAGCAAAAGGGGATGCGACCAACAGGTCGACAATAAATAGGTCAACAGTCAATAGATTGACCACTATTGGTCAACAGGCCATAGGTCGACACATGAAAAAGACCAACACACATAGTCAAAAGGTTGACACATACAACTGTTCGGCATGGAAAAGGTCAACATGAAATGGTCAACATGAGTTTTTCACGTTTCTTTCCAGAGCAGGTGTTTTTCATACTGAACCCACCACATGAACAGAGAGGGAGAATATAATAGTGTGCCCGACGCATGGCGAGCAGATGCAGTACACTTATACGGTGTTTGGTCTACATCAACACCAAAAAAAAATGCATGTCAACCTATTGCTTGTGCTGACCTTTCAACCATGTCGACCAAAGCCATGTTGACCTTTTTTCATGTGTCGACCAATAGTGGTCTACTTTCATTGGGTCTACCCTATGAGCCATACGTGCAAAAAGGACAGATGAAATTAAAGTGTCTCACGTAAATCAAAAGGTCCTACAACAATGGGAAGACAAGGAAATTTAGACACAAAACTATTGGACAGATTTTCTTGCCTTCAAAGGCATTTATAATGGGAGAAATACCTAGGTGAAATAGATGTTAGTTATATGTAGCCATGTATGAACATGTTAAATCAATTTGACCTCCCTACACTATTGTTTGGGTACAGATGGCTATTTAGCATACATAAATGGTATGAGGCTTCTCTGGGCTGACATGAGACCATTAGTAGGCTCTAAGGCACAGGTCTTCAACCTGTGGCCCTCCAGATGTTGTGGAACTACATTTCCCAGCATGCCCTGACAGTTTTGGCATGCTCTTATAGGAAAAAATGTGGCAATGCATGCTGGAACATGTAGTTTCACAACATCTGGAGGGCCATAGGTTGAAGACCCATGCTAAGGAATTAAGGGGCTATCTATTACAGTGGTTAGTAGCCTAAAATCTGACAAAACAGATTTATCCATACTATGGCTTTGGCTATGCCCCCTGGTCATGTGACATCTTGACAATTTTATATGATCACCTTATGTACTCTATTATGTTTATTAACGTAACCTCTAATTTAACGCTAGAATATCGATGTTGGATAATCCTCTGGATAGGATAGCTTTTGCTTAATGTGACGTGTTCCCTTTTTTTCCGTTGAATGGTATCCACGGTGGACTTTTTCTGTCATTTTGTAACAGATCAGAAGAATTGGGTAGAAGTGAAAGTGACTCTTGATGGCCAGTGGACAGGTACAACCATGAGCTGTTATTTACTTGTGTTCTTCTGCTCTCAAACACATTGAAACAGCAGATGTCCTCAGTGACAATGGAGGAATCATAACTGATTTGAGTAATGTATAGAGAAGTTCACCTCAGAGGCGTAACTCTGGGAGGCAATGGAGCCATCGTCCGCTGGGCTCCTTCTCCCAAGGGGGCACCTCTCTTCTCTGTGTGTTTGAATCAATTAATTGAAAGCCGTTTATATCGCTTCTGTGACTGACTCCCCCGTCCTAGCAGGACCATAGACGTCAAACTTTATTCTAAACATCATTTTTGACAAGTGTCACACCCTAAAACTTTTGGTAAACTTTTAGAAGAGGGTCCCCAGCTGATTTTAGTTGAAGCTACTGTATTATCAACTATTGTGAAATGAAAAACTCCATTTAGCAGGCACTAGAAGTCATTACTTTAAGCCCAAGCATTTTCTATTAAAGGTTGGCACAAAACAGCTGCAGTGCAGTAAACTGGACAGGGGTGCTTAAAATTCTCAAAGTTCAAAACAAGTGAACAAAATAAAAAATACGGTACTTGTTTCCTAGCACAGTGCCCATCGCATACCGTATTTAGTGGCGTGCGATGCGATGCGATCTTCCTGTTAAATTAACAGGAGTGCTTGTACAATGAAATATTGCATAGCATTGCATGCCAGCAAACGGCATGTTATGCGATGCGATTTTTTATTGTACAAGAACCCTGGTTCTTACAGTGTTAAATGCACCCCCATTGTCAACACCACCCCCACTATGAACGCCAACCCATAGCGTGGCGAGCGCAGTGAGCCCGCGAGGGGTGGCGGTACATGTCCTCCGACCTTTTCATACCCCTACTATCCATAACGACGTGGAGTTGATTTTAGACAGTGTTGCGAGCGCAGCAAGCCACTGAGCCCGAAGCGTGGCAAGCGGATGCGGAATATGAGCCTGAAGCGTGGCGAGTGCACGCGAAATACATGTAAAGTAATCCGTGTCCCCTCATGGTGCTTGCTGCGCTCACCACGCTTCGGGCTCGGTGGCTCGCTGCGCTCTCCACACTATCTAGAGTCAACTCCACACCGATGTGGATAGTGGGGGTATGAAAAGGTCCTCGCGGGCTCGCTGCGCTCGCCACGTTTCGGGTTGGTGTTGATAGTGGGGGTGGCGTTGACAATGAGGGTGCATTTAACATTGTAAGCACCCATCAGGGTGCTTGTATAGTTAAAAATATTTAAAAAAAATATAATTAAAAATATTAAAAAATATTATATTGCATGCGATGCGATTGCATAAGATGCACTTCGATCAAAATCGGGGGCGCCGTGCTAGGAAACAAGTACCAAAATACAAATACTGTACATATTTAAATTTAAATCTAAATGGAACAAAATCTCACTGAAAACCCTCCAGCACAGCTTTAACATTATTGTAAAATCTCCTTTTTCTTTTTCGTTATTTAGTGAGAAAGAAAATGAACAAAGAATCTAACACTTGTTACAAGCTCAAGTGCTGGATAACTGTTACCCAAACCCATCATGGCTTCGCTTAGCTGCTAGCCATTCACAGGGTGCCAGTCTGGGTAATCTCTTGTGATTGGAAGAGTGACTAATAGGATTTTAAAGGGCCTATTCATCATCACTAATGGACCCGTAACACATGCAGAAACACTAAAAATTGTAAAGTTTTTGGTTTGTGTTTGCAAGAATCAATGCTTCCTGCAGGTGGTGCTGTGATGCTTTCCAGAGCAGGTGGCCCCCCATTACAGAAATTCTAAATTGCTACGGTAATTAAGCATCTATCACTGTAACTTGTAGCATCTAGTTAAGCATCAGCTTTTATGTTTTTTTTTTTATTAATTTTATGCTAGCAAAGTTTGGATTACAACAAACAGATAGAGAACATTTTTATAAGAAAGAACTGTGTTTTTTTTTAACTAAGCCTTACTTATAAATAAACGTACTACTACTACTACTACTTCAGCATTAGAACGTGGCATCAAACTTCACATTTTCTGCATCCCTGCTCCTCTCTGCAGGCTCTGGGAGTCCACAGGAAAGGTGTGGGTGCTTTCTATCATGATGCTAATGTCTGTAGCCACAGGGTGGGGGACGTGGGAACGGATTATTAGGTCAATATTGTCTAGGTCGACAGTCAATAGAATGACCACATTTGGTCTACAGGCTTTATGTCCACATGTGAAAAGGGTCAACATGGTCTAGGTCAACAATGACAAAAAGTCGACACAAGCCGATTGTTGCCATGGAAATGGTCGACATGGAAGGTCGGGATGGGTTTTTCATAGGCTTTTGGTAGCATTTGTCAACATGGACACCGTATTAGTGTGCCACATCCGCTCGCCATGCTCCAGACACGGAGGCTTGCTGCGCTCAGTACACTATTATATTCTCCCACTATGTCCACTTGGATTGTGCAGTGAGGATTTAAATCAAAAACATGAAAAGGTACTCTTTACTTATCACGGCGCCCATCGCGGCCATCGCGGGCATTGAATGCACTAAAAAATCGGGTGCGACGCGACCGACGCGATGCCTGCGATTTCCCATAGGGAACAATGTTAAATGTCTCAATTGACCCGATTTTCCTGTTCAATACCTCAATTGACCCGATTTTTCCATAGGAAACAATGTTAAATGGCCCACAGAGGCCAAATAGGCACCCTGAAGTGTGAAATGGCCCCCACAATTGTTAACGCCACCCCACGATCAACGTGAACCCGAAGCATGGCGAGCACAGCGAGCCCGCGAGGGGCGGCGGTATGCGTCCTACGACCTTTTCATACCCCCACTATCCACGTCGGCGTGGAGTTGAGAATAGAATAGTGTGGCGAGCGCAGCGAGCCACCGAGCCCGAAGCGTGGCGAGCGCAGCGAGCCCCGTGAGGGGCCGCGGATACCTGTGAAGCCCGCGAAGGGACGCGTTTACCTGTGAAGGTATCCGCGTCCGCTTGCCACGCTTCGGGCTCGGTGGCTCGCTGCGCTCGCCACACTATTCTATTCTCAACTCCACGCCGACGTGGGTAGTGGGGGTATGAAAAGGTCGTAGGACGCGTACCGCCGCCGCTCGCCACGCTTCGGGTTGACGTTGATCGTGGGGTGGCGTTAACAATTGTGGGGGCCATTTCACACTTCAGGGTGGCTATTTGGCCTCTGTGGGCCATTTAACATTGTTTCCTATGGAAAAATCGGGTCAATTGAGGCATTGAACATGAAAATCGGGTCAATTGAGACATTTAACATTGTTCCCTATGGTAAATCGCGGGCATCGCGTCGGTCGCGTCGCACCCGATTTTTAGTGCATTCAATGCCCACGATGCCCGCGATTTTTTTACCTGCGATGCCCACGATCAAAATCGTGGGCGCCGTGCTAGGTAAAGAGTACCCATGAAAAACTTGTGTCAACCTTTTCTTGGGCAAAACCATGTGCAGATGTGCAGATGTAACATGTGCAGAGAGAGTTAGATTTGGTTGAGGTGTGTTAACTGAAATGTACATAGGCGTCGATTCAGTGGGTGCTCCGGGGCAATGTACCAATGGAAATTGATGAGCACCCACGGGCCAGTAACCTCTCGACTTGAGAGTCCCGCTGTCAAATATACTTCCTGATTTGCAGCTGCGGCACCGCCGGCCCACCGCTCGGGAGACACGAGACAGTACAAGTAGCAGGAGGAGTGTATTCTTCAGTGTATTACTCCGCAGGTGCGGGCCAGCTCTACTTAATTCACCGTGGCTTACAAGATGCTGCCCGGTGCCATTTTCAACGTCTGCCCAGGGCTGGAGCCACAGCGTGTGTCTACATTGTAGTAAAAAAAAAAGTAAGGTGCTTTTAGTAGAGATCATTTTATGTAGTACTCTCTACTCTCTACTCTCCCATGGGCCCTCTAGCCCGCACAGCAGCAGAGTTGTAACATGCAAGAAGTCCCCTGGTAAGCAAGCACTTTATTATGATATCTTGATTTACCTTCAGTTTGATTTGTCAAAATGCAATATATTTATGCTTGCTCCTAGTGTGGAATGAATTTAACGTTACAGTTTGTGCTGGAGATAACCTGCAGGATAATGTGATTTTTGGCTCCTACCATTTGGCATAATGTGAATTTTGGCTCATACTGTGTGGCATAATGTGAATTTTTGGCTCATACTGTGTGGCATAATGTGATATTTTTGGCTCATACTGTGTGGCATAATGTGACCTTTGGCTTCTATTGTGTGGCATAATGTGATTTTTGTCTCCTACTGCATGGCATAATTTAAAACACATTCTATAGAATGTTTCCTGGGATTGCATGATTACATTCCCCTGTACCCCTGTACCCTTAGAGACTAGAGCAGTTGTAAACCCAGTTGCAGGACCACACCTCCTCCCTAAAGGACATGTCCGTTTTCGCAACACCTACTTTCAACAGGCTTGAGCACCCACCAGCAAAAACATAAATCTATACCTATGGAAATTTTTTGGTTGGTAAGCTGCTCAATCAGAGGTGTGTCATTCAGGTGCCAAAAGGGAGGGGTAATTCTGTCTAGGAAAAAAAAAACATTTTGTATCCCAATTGCACACTGAATGAGAAAATAACTACATATTGATCAGATAATACAGAGATGTTGGTTGCATATATCTGCAGATATAGGGCTAAGCCCCCAGGCCGTGCGTCAAGGCCTCTCTGCCACTGGGGGTCCCTAATACTGGGTATGGGTCTGGGGTGTGGGCCCCCAATATGCCGACACAGGCTGAGTACTCCAGGGCAGCACACAAATGAAAATTAGTAAGGGTTAATAAGAAGCACATAAGTGCTATGTAGGGAAGTGAAGGTGGGATTAAAATACAAAATATATACAATGTGATAGGAAAAATAAGAGTTAATAAAGTGTTAGGGTGTGCTGACCTGGAGCAGACCAGCCCTACCAACACAGGGGGAACCACATTCCCAAACCCATCCCATAAGCAATAACATATATGTCTGGGCTTAATAGCCCAGTGTAAGGCCACATGATAATGGCTTATAACGTCTGAGAGCCAGCTTACCTGGAGATACCCCTGGCTTCTCCAATGGCACTCAGGTGTCAGCAATCCCTCCTAATGCTGACCCATCTATGCCTCTCAACTGCACAACATTTTGGTTGGTAAGCTGCTCAATCAGAGGTGTGTCATTCAGGTGCCAAAAGGGAGGGGTAATTCTGTCTAGGAAAAAAAAAACATTTTGTATCCCAATTGCACACTGAATGAGAAAATAACTACATATTGATCAGATAATACAGAGATGTTGGTTGCATATATCTGCAGATATAGGGCTAAGCCCCCAGGCCGTGCGTCAAGGCCTCTCTGCCACTGGGGGTCCCTAATACTGGGTATGGGTCTGGGGTGTGGGCCCCCAATATGCCGACACAGGCTGAGTACTCCAGGGCAGCACACAAATGAAAATTAGTAAGGGTTAATAAGAAGCACATAAGTGCTATGTAGGGAAGTGAAGGTGGGATTAAAATACAAAATATATACAATGTGATAGGAAAAATAAGAGTTAATAAAGTGTTAGGGTGTGCTGACCTGGAGCAGACCAGCCCTACCAACACAGGGGGAACCACATTCCCAAACCCATCCCATAAGCAATAACATATATGTCTGGGCTTAATAGCCCAGTGTAAGGCCACATGATAATGGCTTATAACGTCTGAGAGCCAGCTTACCTGGAGATACCCCTGGCTTCTCCAATGGCACTCAGGTGTCAGCAATCCCTCCTAATGCTGACCCATCTATGCCTCTCAACTGCACAACATTTTGGTTGGTAAGCTGCTCAATCAGAGGTGTGTCATTCAGGTGCCAAAAGGGAGGGGTAATTCTGTCTAGGAAAAAAAAAACATTTTGTATCCCAATTGCACACTGAATGAGAAAATAACTACATATTGATCAGATAATACAGAGATGTTGGTTGCATATATCTGCAGATATAGGGCTAAGCCCCCAGGCCGTGCGTCAAGGCCTCTCTGCCACTGGGGGTCCCTAATACTGGGTATGGGTCTGGGGTGTGGGCCCCCAATATGCCGACACAGGCTGAGAACTCCAGGGCAGCACACAAATGAAAATTAGTAAGGGTTAATAAGAAGCACATAAGTGCTATGTAGGGAAGTGAAGGTGGGATTAAAATACAAAATATATACAATGTGATAGGAAAAATAAGAGTTAATAAAGTGTTAGGGTGTGCTGACCTGGAGCAGACCAGCCCTACCAACACAGGGGGAACCACATTCCCAAACCCATCCCATAAGCAATAACATATATGTCTGGGCTTAATAGCCCAGTGTAAGGCCACATGATAATGGCTTATAACGTCTGAGAAATTTGCCTAGCCTCCAGTGCATCATGGTTTTGTCCATTTGAGAGAAAACAAAGCAGCTTTGCTATCAAGTTTGAATTAGGCCTACAATTAGGAAACAGATATACGTCATGAAGAGAGATTTCCATTGATCTAAATGAATACAAGTACCAATGTATACTAATTTGTACCAGTTGCATTGTTTCTGGTACTGGATGAAGGGAATCTGGGGACATACTTGTCAGTCTTAGCATTACATAATTTAATTAATTGATGTGTTTAATTATATTATTGATTCAGTCACAAAGAAATAAATGAAGAATATTATGGCAACTCATTTCAACAATTGTAGGCTGGGATATGCTGTATTTACCCCCTTGGTGCTTGAGGCCCATAGTGAAACCTATTTAAATTCATGTTGACTATTCGCTATTTCATGTCCACACTCCATGAACACACCAGAGTATGACCTGAATGTGGAAGTAAGATGCGTACCTAAGAAAATGAAATGCATACACCAGCATTTTCCTGTCCCCGTGGCAGAGACGTGAATAAAACACTGCTCGCCTGAAATAAATGTAAGAAGATTAATTATTGTT
This sequence comes from Crinia signifera, assembly GCF_055691185.1. Classification (NCBI taxonomy): domain Eukaryota; kingdom Metazoa; phylum Chordata; class Amphibia; order Anura; family Myobatrachidae; genus Crinia; species Crinia signifera. The sequence goes on along the minus strand of NC_139222.1, from coordinate 209,111,450 downwards.
GCGCAGTCATGTGACAGGCAAGATAAGGTGTTACCCAGTGAACGGTATCTTATTTACCACTGAGCTTAGTACCACCCGGGACAAAAATAAACCTTAGATAAAACCCCAACACTATCTGTCTGGGACTCATTAATAAACTGTTATAGAAATCCATAACTAATTAGCTCTCATTTAATTAGAGTTGAGAAACAAAATAGGCAGCCTGACGAGTTCACATTCTCATGTAATGGGGTTGTTTATACAATGCAGAAGCTGACGCTTGATAAAGAGGCCTCAAAAGTTTCCATAATAGAAAACCTTCCTTGACTAATGTGCTGCCCATTAATAGCTACTGCAACACCGTTATGTGACATCCAGAGTAAAGGAATAGGGACAAATATGTAAAAAGCTTTATTTAAAACAGAGCTTCACTGCATGCACAAGAATTGGTTGGACAAGTGTAGTCTGACAGTCTATTCATCATAGGACAGCGTAGATAGAGGTAACTAAGCTGAGTGCTCTGGCGAGGGTGCAACTAAAGGGGGGGGACATGCCCAGGTGCTTTTTGTGATACATGTGCGACTGGCATGGGACCATTGCAGCAGAGGGTACACTAAAGCCAAACTGGAGATGTCGGAACCAAGCACTAGGTAGTGAACCGCAAAGGCCGTGGTGTAAGCGATGCAGTCGCTGTAGTGTATAAAATAAATAGTAAATACAATGCAGGCAGAGAAAAGACAGGACCTGATTGCAAGTAATGGTGGTTACTCACAAACAGACTTACTGGACCGGATGGCAGAGCAGCGCTGGTACAGTCAGGCAGAGGTACAAGACCAAACCTCTGAACCACACCAATAAGGAAAGACAGGGCCGATGTGTGGAGCAGCACCAGGCACACACAGACGCACTGACAGGAAGGGTCGGTATGGAATCGCTAATAGTGACACAAACAGGTAAAGAGACGAACAGATAGCAGAATGGATGCTCACACCAACACATGCGGAGTGCGGACATACATTGGTGACATTTTATAGGATGAGAGATTCAGAAAGTGAGAGATTTGGTGAGAAATCTCCAGTTTTTTTAAAGCGGCATTTACACTGCAAAACCAGTTTGATTTTGAAGTGTAAATTGTGATTGGTGCTTTAAAAAACTGGAGATTTCTCACCAAATCTCTCACTTTCTGAATCTCTTATCCTATTAAATTTCCCCCAGTATGTTCGCCTGATGAAAATACTGTCTATATTGAAACGTTGCTTTGCTCAATACAATACGTTTTTAAGTGGATGGAGTGCTGTGCTCTCAATGTATATATAGATATATATGAACCGTATATCTGTTGTAAGCAGATATGTAGCAGGCAGCACACCTTTAAATTGAGGCAATCCTATGTAATGAATCAGGATAATGTCATGAACGAATAGACTGGTATGCAGAGTACTGTGGTGTGCTGCGGTATGTCCATGGTGTCCTGTGCTGCCGTGCTGTTAGGGGTTCTGCTGTCCAATGCTGTAGAGGGGTGTACAGATCTGCTGTCCTGGGGCACTCTCCTGTGGTGTTGTCCTGTGCTGTTACGGGTGCTGCTGTCCTGTGCTGTACAGGGGTGTATAAAGCATACCCTCCAACATCTGAAAGGTAGAATTCGGTACACAACCAGAAAGGGGGCGTGGTCAAGGGCAAAGTGGGCGTGGTCACCGTAAAGGAGGCGTGGATATCCCCTTTCCGAATGTGTGGGCATTTTTGAATAAACACGTAGCCAATCAACACATTTTGCCGCTGAACCGCGCTCCCCGTCAGTTGCAGATAAAGTACCAGCCAATAAACTGAGTCCTGCCATGTTACAGGCATGGGGCAGTGTATGGAGCCAGCACACGGAGCAGCAGCATCGCCGTCTACCCGCTCCCCACAGACACAGGAAGGAGCGTTTAACAATGTGATCATAAGGACAGCACCAGTGCCTCCGTAATCAGATAACTAAGATGAGCCAGAAATAAGGTGAAATTGAGCGGTATTGTGGGAAATACACTGATACACACCTCTCTTCTATACGCTCATTATATAGCAGATACATACAGGAGAAGATAAAGAATTATGTCCATGCTACAAAGGGGCTGTTGGTCATGTAGTCAGAGGGTCCTGCCACCTGTCCAGCACAGGCTTACCTGGCTGATGATGCCACCCCTGCATGTCTGCAGACCTAACAGCCGGAGAGTATTTACGTTATTCTGTACTGTACACAGACACAGGTTGGTGCATTGGTGACTGGGAGATGTAATCCCGTCACTCACTCAAGCACAGCAGCTTGCTCAGTGACATCAGTGACCAAAGACTACATTTCCGACAGTGCCGCTTGGGGTGGCATAGAGTTTGATGAGGGCAGACAAGGAGGAGGGCGGACTGGTCCATGTCGGAGCCGCCTGACGTCAGCGCGATGCATGAGCTGCACCGCTGGGAATACCTGCCGGGGCCCATTGCTGGAAATCGGTACACTTTGATTTTTGCCGGTACATACCGTTAAAAACGGTACTGTACCGGCAAAATCGGTACAGTTGGAGGGTATGATAAAGCTGCTGTTCTGGGATGCTATCCTGTGATGCTGACCTGTCTGTTAGGGGTGCTATTGTCTTGTGTTGTTGGGGTGCTGCTGTCCTGTACTGTACAGGGGTGTACAGAGCTGCTGTCCCGGGCTTCTGTTCTGGGACACTGTCCTGGGTTCCTGTCCTGTGCTGTTAGGGGTGGTGTATATAGACCCAGCGGTGCTGCCCTGTGCTGCTTTATAAGTGCAGATGTGGTGTGTGTTGATAAAGAAATAGAGGAGGAGGACACAAATATTAAAGATCAGGATTTAAAGATAGTGCTGAAGCTGCTGCAACTAGTCATGGCTTTGATGTCATCTGCTAAAGCCAATGTCATAGAGAGCCTGAAATAACAAAAATCAAACCAAACAAAAAAAACAATGTCAGGTAACGAGAAAATTACAATTGTCATTATTCCAAGGAAAGGAAAGGCTAAGGTCTTGGCCTGTTCATGACTGGTGATTAAACATCTCATGAAGATGGAACCCCCACCCTATAGAAAAAAAAGCATCTGGTTAAAGCACAGATATCACAATTCCCCAAGTAGAGTCAAAGTGTGGCCTTGGTTGAGTTGGCTACACCTGACCTTTCCAACACTGTATGGGAAGAGGAGGCTCCTTTGACTATTTGTACTCCCTGCAAGTGCTGAGAAGAACACTGACATGTTGCTGACATTGGGATTCAGGATGTCACTGTAGAAGTACACCAGGATGAGGATAATCCTGGTGTAAATAATAGGCTGGCTCTCTGAGTACCTGTGTTACACAGCGTTTTCCACTTAAAGAGGATTTATCAGCACATTGGTGACAGGAGAGATTTATATCCAGCCACCGTCTAACCATCTAACTGCCATCAGACTATTATTCCTCTGAAGTTTTTTAACCATTTGTAAAATAGATTTATTCATTGCCCCTGATGAAGTCCTGAAGGACGAAATGCGTTGGGCTGCGGATTGATCCTATATGTGGCATATGTTGAGAATGTTGATGAAATCACATATGTTGGAAAACTTCTTATAAATGTTCATTTGTTTTTATTCATTGATTTATTGAATTTTAGTAGCCACCTGTAAAAGTTGGTATTGGTGATATTGGGCACCTCTATTTTGTTTTTTATATTTCTTCTTCTGTGCCTTTGTTACAAGCAAAGGTCTATAGGGGTGCTGCTTTCCTACTAGCGCCTATATATATATATATATATATATATATATATATATATATATATATTATTATTTTATTTTTTTTGCAATAAAACACAGGGGCAGAATTAATTAGCCTCAAAGAGAAAAAAAAATGAAGAGAGGTAAAGTACCAAGCAACCAACCAACTTAGAACTGTCATGTTTCTTAAACAACCTGTAAATTGGCAGTCAGGAGATGATTGGTGGGTATTTTATCTCTTTCTCTGCTTTACCTCTCCCAACGCCTTTGGAGAACCCCCACACACTCCCATCATGTTCAAGGAAAATTTTGATTTCTGTTCTGTAGTGTGAAAACTAACTTGTCCTCAAGTGGCTCATGGATGAAAATAGCGAGAAAAGAATGAAGCAAAAAGGCCTCTAAACCCTTTGGCAGCCATGCTTGGACCTCATCCCGAGTACATTTAAAGAAAAGAACATTCTCGATATATTTTAATCAATACAGTGAGCTCAGATGAGCACTATTTTACATTGTTATTGCACATCATTTCTTTTATGTTTGTACAGCTGCATAAATCTTTTGCAGAAAAGCACTATACACAGTACATACATTGATATACCTTTTTTATATAGGGAAGGTAATATCTTACTTGAATTATACTTAGACATGAGGTACGCTATATTGATTTTCACAGCCCATACCACCTGTGACATATCCTTTATCTTTATTATTACAAATATAAAAAAAATCTAATATTAATTTTATTTCTGGTTCTCTATTCTCCCAAGGGAACTTGAAGTACTGAATATGAGCACAGGACGAAGCATACACAATGCAATGTAAACTTCAGGTGACTTTCAGGGTTCTGGCTTTTATTAAAGAAATTGGCATTTAGAAATGGTATTAATAATAATACAATTCAATGTTTTGACTAAGGGGGCTAGTGATGATGGTTGGGTTTAAATGTGATTGTAAAGGGGTCAAAGAACTTAATGGAATTCATTTGATGAAATTGGAGGTGGGGTATTAATGATCATGAATGGAATTTATTGATAATATTGAGGTTAATTGATAATACGGATAAGTAATGATTAGAAAGGGTTAAATCTTGGTGAATTATGGTCACCTGGATAATCTCTGAATTGTATGGTAGTCATTAGGATGCTGTATGTACTGTATTGCTGTTACTAAGATGCTCTGCAGGTTATGCAGCGGACATTAAGCTACTCTATGTAATTTATGGTTGACACTAAGAGGCTCTCTCTTTTTTTATGTGGTTACAAGAATGTGCTCTATAGTAGTGTATACCAAGCACTAGGGTGCTCTCTGTACTTTATTGTCGCCACAATAGTGTTTTTTGGTACTTCTGTAATATCTGGGCTCCCGTTTTTCTTATGAGACCACGTCCGCTCTCCACGCTTCGGGCACGGTGGCTCGCTGCGCTCGCCACACTATATAAAATCAACTCCATGCGTAGTTGGATAGTAGGGGTATGAAAAAATGGGGTGCATTTAACATGGGAGCCCAGATAATACATAAGTACCTGTTTTTTTTTGTATTGTATAAAGGTTTTCATGGTGATCTCTGCAGATTGGTCTTGCGATGAAGGGCTCTAAGGAAATCTGCAGAGGGCAGTCCGCATTTGTAGCTCCACCACCTCCCACAGGTGAGGCGAAGCCTTACCACGCTGTACCATCTGAAACCCACCAACCCAGGAAGCAGCTGCACTTAAAATAAAACTGTGGTGTAAGCTGCTGCTGGTCAGTGAATGATTGTAAAGTGAAGTGTGATCTGTCTACTTCTTTGCAGGCCAGTTGCCCTGGACTTGTAGCCCCAACAGAGTAGACTAGCATACAGGGATATAGGGGAAAACCCTGAAGGGCCCCATGGCTTGGGGGCCAACCTCTTCTTCTAAGGATCAGGTTCCAGACTGTAATAATAAATGTAATGATTAAATGACAAATTATGTTATACTGCACGGGACAATGTTGTATTTTTCTACAGTTTTTAGTACACTCGGTGCTGTGGCATCCTGGGGTACCTTGGGGTGCTTGCAAAAGTGCCTTGTGTTATTGGTCCAGGGCCAAATAAAATTATTTATGTTCCATGTGATAGGCAAACAAGTGCTTGTGACTTCCATTCCCTAAAAAATATGTGGACAAACATAAATAAATCTTGTCAATCATCATGTAATTGAATTGAAGGATGGCATATACTGTACACATATTTTATCATTGTTCTCTATATTTCTCTATAACAAACTTTTAGCCATGGGGTGTCATGGAAAAAATGACAATCACCCAGAGGGCATCAAAGCACAGGGTGCAGTCACACTGGGACACCTTTTGGGCGGCACATTGGCACTGCTGCGGTGAGAGACGCTCCTGCTTTTCATCCAGCAATGCTGTTGGTTCCCCTTTCCTGGTGGCTGAAGCCCTTGCTCCTTTGGCAGCGGCTATCTCGCATTCCACTGGTGGAACACGCCATAGGGGTGTGGCACTATGATGACCGAGGATAGGTCTGTCCCGGGTTATTCTCAATTTATGTGAGCATTTAGGGACATCGGACCGGCAGTGGCCTAAATGGATATGAGCACAGCAACCCATGCGAATGGCGGGACCTTCCCACCCAGGACAGATGCTGCCCGTATGCCTGGTTGGACTTTCCCTTTGTTACAGGTGATGAGTCGGATGCTGAGCCAGAAAGTCTTGTGGGGGATTTGGGGATTTGTATTATGATGTATTGTGTGAGGACCACCTAGGGATGTCAGGTGAGGGGTCTTCTGGGTCTGATTTGGGGTCATTGCATGATTCACCCTTTACTGTATCAGGCTCCAGCCACTCTTCCTCATCTTCCTCCTCAATTGGGTCTTTTGTTATCAGTGCGGCGTGTCCTCGCAAATGTGCTGTCAAATATACTAGGAAGTAGACCAGCAGATGCGACCGGCGTGCAAAATGCATGAGGGTGGCGAACCTCTCTAGTTAGGAAAGGAAGCATCGTAACTTGCTGGGGGTGGTGTAATGCTACTACATCGTAGTTCTGCGTGGGTTGCTTGAGATTTGGGGTAAAGATTTGTAAAGGGGACTATGTTAATGTATTTTGTTTGACTGATCAGGGCTTCTAGGGCTAAAGGGGGTATTGCTATTGAGCCCTTTAAATCTTATGACAATTGGCCGGCCAAATTTTGTGTTTTTGCGGTCTGTTACTTGGAGGATAGGCCAGGCGAGGACATCAACATAATCTACTACATTCATATGGTTTACAATATGCAGTGCAAAGACAGAGGTGTTGCATGGCGCGTCTATGATGAACAGTTTAGGCATAAGCAAGACTGTTTACATGTAATGGATTTTGGATGTAAGGATGTTGAGGTGTGGATGGAGGTCCAGGAATCAGCTGGATGGGAAGGAGGGTATGCGAGCTATCGCTGAACCTGCGTTGAGCTCACTGAGGGTACCACATTTCTTCAGGGGTGGGGCACCCCCGCATGGTGTTTTGGAGCGACAGGGCATGGCCCAGCTAAAGACAAGTATTTTGCTTCAAGAACTCCACGTGCCCTCTTGGGCAGCGGTGCCATTTTTGACACCTCTGTCTGCGTTGTGGAAGGTCCCACCCTGCCTCTAACTGCTTTTGAGGGCAGTACATGGTGCACCTGCCAAGCCTGTGTCTCCACACCCATCTAGATAGAGTGCATACCCCTGTGACGCTATGGCAAAATGGTTGCCTTGGTACCCTGAGGTTTTCGTTTACCCATGCTGGGTGAAGTGCGGGTGGTTTCTTACAGTGAATTTTTGGGTACTTCTTTACTTTCACGGCGCCACTAGATTAGGACAGATAGAAAATCGCGGTCATCGCGGGCATTGAATGCACTAAAAAATCGGGTGCGACGCGATGCCCGCGATGCCCGCGATTTCCCATAGGGACCAATGTTAAATTTCTCAATGGACACGATTTTCTGTTCAATGCCTCAATTGACACGATTTTTCCATAGGAAACAATGTTAAATGGCCCACAGAGGCCAAATAGGCACCCTCAAGTTGTTAACGCCACCCCACGATCAACGTCAACCCGAAGCGTGGCGAGCGCAGCGAGCCCGCGAGGGGCGGCGGTACGCGTCCTCCGACCTTTTCATGCCCTACTATCCACTAGGGCGTGGAGTGAGAATAGAATAGTGTGGCGAGCGCAGCGAGCCACCGAGCCCGAAGCGTGGCGAGCGGACGCGGATACCTGTGAAGCCCGCGAAGGGACGCGTTTACCTGTGAAGGTATCCGCGTCCCCTCGCCACGCTTCGGGCTCGGTGGCTCGCTGCGCTCGCCACACTATTCTATTCTCACTCCACGCCCTAGTGGATAGTAGGGCATGAAAAGGTCGGAGGACGCGTACCGCCGCCCCTCGCGGGCTCGCTGCGCTCGCCACGCTTCGGGTTGACGTTGATCGTGGGGTGGCGTTAACAATTGTGGGGGCCATTTCACACTTGAGGGTGCCTATTTGGCCTCTGTGGGCCATTTAACATTGTTTCCTATGTAAAAATCGTGTCAATTGAGGCATTGAACAGAAAATCGTGTCCATTGAGAAATTTAACATTGGTCCCTATGGGAAATCGCGGGCATCGCGTCGCACCCGATTTTTTAGTGCATTCAATGCCCGCGATGACCGCGATTTCTAGTGGCGCCGTGAAAGTAAAGAAGTACCAATTTTTGCCTTATCTCCCATAAAGGGATAATAGTCCCACAAGGAATGGTTGTGGTCACACATTAGTAACTCCAATTAAAATCACAACACATAGTAGCACAATCATATACACATTACACCGCATGTAGTGCCCTTGGTTCATATTAAATCACACAGTAGTGTCCCTTATGCACATGATGTCCACAGTTGTGCTGCTTATGCACATCTGTCTCTGTCATTCAGCAGCTCACTGTCCATGTTCCTGAGAAGCTACATGCCCTGTGTCCCTCCAGCAGCTTCCCCATCTCTGAGTCCCTCCAGCCCCCTCTTACCCTGTCTTTGGCATGCACAGAGCCTGTTCCTCTTAGTGGCCCTTCTTCACTTCAGCGGCGGTGATGGCATGACATCACATAGACCGCGGCAGAAGAAGAAGCCGATTGGACAGGCTTTTCTGTTAATATTACTGTGCACGATAGATGCAGTTTTTACTATCATAACCTGTGATAGTAAAAACTGCATCTATTTGCTACAATGTGACTGTTCTAAACAGTATGTTGGTAGGACATCCAGGGCCCTAAAGGTTAGATGGGCAGAACATGTAAGGAATGTAAAGAAAGGCCTGGAGTCCAACAATGTGTCGGACCACTTTAGAAAAGTCCACCAGTGTGACATTAGACATCTGGTTTCCTTTTGCGGGATAAAGATGGTGAAGCCACACTGGAGGATCAACGATTGTGAACAAAGATTGGCACGCACAGAAATGCAGACCATATATACACTAAAAACTCTGTTCCCATCAGGTTTAAATATGGATTTCGAGCTCAAATGCTTTTTAGAATGAAGTATAGGCTATCTGTCTTTTTATACAAACTTTTTACCATATTTTATTAAGAAATTTTTATTATTAATGAAATCATTTTTATACCAATGAATTTTTATTATTATTGTTGTTTATGGTAATGAATGAAATAGGTTTTCTATATTGTATCGCTTTAGTGTAGGTATATATGGGCTGAACGGCAATACTTGATTACTGCTAATTTTGCACATTCTTTCTTTACATATGGAAAACATCCATATCATGGTGCCTGATGCGATATGGAAGCCAAAAATTACCCCAAGTGACCTGCGTTTCAAGTCAACATATATGACACGCAAGCGTCACTGATTACACATCAGGAAGTACTAAACGGAGGGATGTTTGCGTTCCATACCGCCAATCGGAAGTAGACGTCATCTCCGCTTCCGTATGGAGGCGGTTTGCGTTCCATATACAAAACCGGAAGCAGTCATCACGATCGCGGACCCGGACATCCGGTCAGCGGGATCGTGAAACACAGCACACAGATACCAACGGCGGGAACGCTGTATTGTGGCTGCCAAAACCAGTTAAGGACTTTCCGGATTGAGCGCAATTCATCTGCACTAATGTGCTCTTATAACAAAGCAAATGCTCCGTTTTCTTTTAATGTGTTCCTGATGTAATACATTATGTATAGTGATATGTTACCGTTTTTTAATATGTGTATATTTATGAATTGTTTTTTAAAAAATGTGATACTCCGGTACAGGTTTTTTATTTGCCAAACAAGGCTGTTTGGAGGGCAGGTATAAATACCTTTGCCCCACTCATACACTCCACACCTTGAAAAAGGTCCATTACAGGTCCGAAACGCGTCGGTGTTGTGGAGTGACGTTTTTCCAGCTCAGCAGATCCATCCCCTCTGGCCTCTTCACTTTTTTTGCCATCTTGTGAGGCACCAACTCTCCTCCAGACCCGGGTGAGTGCGGAGTTGGCAGGGATAGGAGGTGAAGCTCTGCTTGGAAAAAACTTTTTTACCTTTTTTATCTTTTTCTGCTGCTTGTCCATTGTATCCTGTTTTTCTCATCATTGTACGGATTGTGAAAATAAAATTTTGTTATACCGTCATCTGCCTATGAGTTTGATGCTGAGATCTGGACATCCAAGGAACAGAAAAGATACCCCTATGTGCATATAGGGCATTGCCAGAAGGTGAGCATTAAGTACATGGGAATTTGGAAAAACGTGGGTGTTTGAAAGATACCTTTACGGGCACATAGGGCCTGTTGGACAGGTCAGTGTTCTTCCTAGAACCTAATCACAACGATTTTGTCTGGTTTGACTATCTATTGTTTCCTCTTCTACCCATGAACTCATAAAAACTCTTGGACAGAATCCGGGACCAGGGAAGAAGGAGTGACGAATTCACCCTATTTATTTGTCTGACAGCGCATCAGTATACTCCTGCTTTGTATTTGCAAAGTCAGACCAAACCCTGAGATTTTTTTGTTTGTTTTAATAAATAGCTTTTTACGTGAAAAGTCGTTTTTTGCCTTTTGAGTAAACTTTACTCCCAAAAATAAAATCAGCGAAATACAAAAACCGGTTAATTACCAAGGGCAGTTATGTTTTGTGGCAGGGAAAGCATACCTACACATGAAGATAATATGGAGGATCTGGTCCAGGTTTCAGAGCAGTAGCATTAGGGAAACAGATGTACAGTAATCAGGGTTGAGCTGATTAGCAGCACCTGTGCTCTCTTGATATAAGGATTTCCAGGGCAGAGGGTCATTGCTCTTGATGGTGGGACAGCTGCTAGGCCAGGGTGTGGGCTATGGCTGGGACCACTAGACCTTTTTGACAGAGTTTGAAACAATGCTGTAACCATCCTTGCTTATGATGAACACCTGATAATCTGTTACCTGCTACAAAATAAAGACCAAGGGTGAAATGTAATGGCAGGCGATTTTTTTTTTTGCAATTTTTTTCCGCAAAATATGCCGTTTTCGGACACTTTTTGCCACGAAATCGCACATATTGAAGTGGCGATTTTTAGTCACACTTCAATTCGCATCCAGATGTTTTCCCATTGGAAAGCATCTAACCCGCACATGTAATAGGGTGCGATTTTTGGTAAAGGTTACCAAAAATCGCCAAAAAATTAGACCAGGTTCTGGCTGGCGAGTTTGACAGAACCATGCACAGATCATTGAGATCTTTGCATGGTTCTGTCCAAAAAAAAAGGGTTAAAAATAAAAAATGGAAAAAAAATGCGTGGGGACCCCCCTCCTGAGCATAACCAGCCCCGGGCTGAAAGAGCCGGTCCTGGTTTCATGAAATCACAGAAACAAGCAAGTTGGGGTTCTGTGTATTTTATAAAACCAGCACCAGGCTCAAGGGCCGGTCCTGGTTCCCAAAATACGGGGGAAAAAATGAGTAAGGGTCCCCCGTATTTCAAGAACCAGCACCGGGCCCAACCAGCCAGCAGGGTAATGCCACAGCCGGAGGGAGACTTTTTATACAAGTCCCCCCCGGCCAAAGCATTCACCCCCTGACCGGTGGGCAGGGGTCCTGGGGAAGTGGGGACCCCCCCAAAGAAGGGGTCCCCCCCCTCCAGAACTTACCTGCCCATGCTGAAGCCCGGGGCTGTCCCTTGAAGGGGTAAGTAAAAGATCATAAATATTTAGAAGAACGTTCGCCCTGCACAATGTTAACGACCATAGCCAAATTGACCTGCATGCATGGAAGATGGCTATGGTTGTTTACGACTCGCAGGTATGCACACCATCGGTTGTCGCCCGTCGTTGAAGGCATACACAGTAGACGATGTATAATGATTCACCTCCAGAACGACCCTGATCGACGTCCTTCATGGTCGTACAAGGAGGTGAATATAATGGAATCGTTTATCGTCGTTTGCCTGCTATCGTCTAGTGTGTATGGGCCTTTATTGTACAAACAAGGCAAACATTTCTTGAACAGACACAGGCACATATCTCTTGTACAGCTACAGGAACCCATTTCTTGTACAGGTACATTCACATATTTCTTGCACGTGTTCTGGCTCACATGTCTCACACAGGTACAGTTAAATATTTCTTGTACCAGTACAAACACACGTTCTTGTATAGGCATGCCTTTCTTGCACAGCTACAGGCATACATTTCTTGCACAGGTACTGGCACACATTTCTTGCACAAGTACCGACACACATTTCTTGTACAGGTTCAGTCACACATTTCTTGTACAGGTGCAGTCACACTTTTCTTGTACAGGTTCAGTCACACATTTCTTGTACAGGAGCAGTCACACATTTCTTGTACAGGTGCAGTCACACATTTCTTGTACAGGTACAGGCACACATTTCCTGTAAAGGTACAGGCACATAGTGTATATCTTGCATAGGTACAGGCACACATTTCTTGTTTTGGTTTTCTACCGGCTGTCACTTTGAGCAAACTTTTCCCTTTTAAACCAGCATTTTTGTTTGTTCAGTCAAAGCTTTCCTATTGGGACATAATCCCAGTTGGGGGGATACACAACGCTGCTTTCACAGCTACTCTTTCCATTTACATCATTAATTCTAAATATAACAGAATAAAAATGTCACAAAGTCCCCAAGCAGACAGAATGGGACAGGAGGAGGGTGGGAGGATTATAATACACATTTTTATTTCCCGGCTATCCAATTTCTAACCACTAACTCAGTAAAATTCTTCTAACAATATGGACTTGTTTATAAATGATCTCTACATTGTTTTTTATCAATTCCTCCATAGTTACATAAACAGCCAATGCTTTTTCTCTGAGTGACTTCTAATTAAATTACCATTAAACATTGAAAAAATGTGTAGTATAACAGATTTTAGGATAAATTGAATTATCTGGAGCCTCAGTTGGAAAAAAGGATACGGAAATGTGTTCATAGTTCCGCAGAGTCACAGTAATTCAATAAGAGGTGCAAATATTTCTCTCAACAGGAACAACAATGAAATCTTTTACCATTTATCTTCTCTTTGATTTAAAGCAACAGCATGAAAGCATTCCTGACACACCCAATTTACGAATCAAGGGCATTTGACTCTGAGAAAAATGTTTTTTGCGTTTGCAGACTGTAGTGTGATCTACAACTACTTATATGAATAATATGAGGAATATAAGTCTGAAAAAGTTTAAAGGATAAGCAGATACAACTCAAAGTTTGCTGAACTTGTTTAAGTGCGTATCCACATTTTTACAACACTACTTAATTGTGTCTACCCAAGTGTAGCATCTGCACACCCTTAGGTTCAACAAAGAAGATCCGAGACCTTTGCACACCCACTGTAGGTAGGACTGTATAATGAACACAGCACCTGATGGTGTCAATGTCAAAGCAAGTGGAACAAAGATGAGGGCATGGGGGTGTGGAGGACAATAGTTAACATAGAGATGAAGGTGTAGGGTGTGATGGACAATATGGAAAATACAGTAGATACTGTATGGAGACGTGTGAGTGCATAGGATGATATGAAACAAACAGTTTAGGAGTTTGGTGGACAATATGGAGCATAAATAGAATTTATATTATTATTGCAGGTTTGGTATGATATGTCAATATTTGTCATGGCCATAATGGTGATGTTGCCAAGTCTGCACTAATGTAGACAGTCATGAAAGGTTATTAGTGTGAGAATGTCATCCCTGGTTGTCCAGTGGTCGCCCACCTGCTCCCAGAGGCTACAATGCCTCCAGCAGCATCTTCTGAGTCACAATAGCCATGTGAATCAAGGTCAGGCCTCCAATCCTCTGAAGTTTAGGTGTGTATTTTTCCTCTATCCTTAACCCACTGGGATTTTAAGAGAACAGGACGCCCATGTGCAGTTTCCTCGGTCCGGGCGCCCTCCTCTCTGCTGCCAGATTTATCAATGCATGGAGAGAACTAAAGTTGGGAGTAATTCAGTATTAGCCAACTTCTAACTTTAATTTTGAAAAATGGCATTTAGGAGCTTATTAATTGGCACGTTGACAAAGCAAGCTTTGCTACTTCTCCCCCAATAATAGAGAGCTCTTTGTTTTTAAGTACTTTTTCTATAAATCTAACTGCAGCACAGCCATGTTTCAACTTTCTTGCAAAGAAGAGGGAAAAGGGGAAGGGGGGAGGCCTAGGGCACTGGGCTATAATGACAGTAGATGAGAAGGCATGCTCCAATCAATACAATGAGGTAAATATTTTAACGTTATATGATTGTGGAGGTGCTCCCAGGGAGTGGGGTAAGTGTAAACAAAAAGATTAGATATCCAAGGGAGGATATCAAAAAAGTCTCCCGGGTGGGGCACAGCCTTCTATTGAAAGTAAATAACTGTTAATACAAACTTTATTGGTTAAAACATGGCCCTAAAATAGGGTCTAACAAGGACAGAAGATAATATCAGTCCAAACGTTAAAGTGTTTATGGACATGGTAAGCCATGACATGGACAATCTGGAAAAGTCTAAGAACTTACATCATCCATCAGCTAAGGACAACCTTACCAGAAAAGAAAGAGCGGCATTGCGTGATATAAATGGCTGGGAGGACGTCGTCCTGAAACCCTCGGACAAGGGTGGTAATATTGTGATATGGCCGATGAAAATGTACCTTGGGGAGGCAAATAAACAATTACAGGACAAAACCTGTTATAAAAAACTATTCTGTAACCCTACGAAAGATTTCCTAGAAATCTACAATAAAATCCTACATAAGTACAAACAATCAGGCACCATCACAGAAAAAGAAACCTCCTTCCTACAGATCCAACACCCTAAAGTACCCACTTTTTACCTTCTCCCCAAGGTACACAAACATCTAACCAAACCTCCGGGGAGACCGATAGTGTCGGGCATCGTTGGCCTCCTGGAACCTGCCAGCAAGTTCATTGACAAGTATCTTAGACACCATGTTTACAGCCTACCATCGTACCTCCAGGACACTGCCGACGTACTCCGCAAAATTGATGGAATCTGCCTAGCCCCAGAACACTACATCGTAACCATGGATGTTGAATTCTTGTATACTAGTATTCGACACCATGATGGATTACAGGCTGTACAATATTTTCTGGAGACAGAGGGTCATAGTGACTTCCATATTTTCTTATTGGATCTTCTTAATTTTGTTCTTGGCAAGAACTACTTCACATTCAATGACTCCTTTTTCCTACAGATCCGAGGAACAGCGATGGGCGCGGCGTGCGCACCCACCTATGCCAACCTGTTCCTCGGATCATGGGAAAGAGAATGTGTCTTCAGTGATGCCAATGATATCTATACTGACCTTATTACAGGTTGGTATAGATACATTGACGACATCCTAATGCTCTGGCACGGGGGTTTGGAAGAACTTAAAACACTCATCGGTATTCTTAACACCAATACCCTCAACATCAAACTCACATATGAGTACAGCCAACTTGAAGCCACCTTCCTAGATCTTACCTTGTATAAAGAAGACAATGGAGCATTGAAGACCAAATTATTCAGGAAGCAGACCTCCACCAATAGCCTTCTTCATCACCAAAGCTCTCACTTCCCTCCAACTATTAAAAATCTGCCAAAAGGGGAATTCCTGCGACTCCGCAGAAACTGCACCGACATCAAAACCTATGAGAGTAAAAGTCAAGATCTGACCAACAGACTAATCAGCAGGGGATACAGCAAGCGAGGTATCAAAAATGCCAAATACCATGCCCGCAACTTAGACAGACAAACCCTGATTTTCCCACAAAATAAGATCAAGGAAATCCAGCAACCTATACGCTTCATTAGGAATTATTGCAATGAATGGCAGGAGCTCCAGCAAATTCTCTCCAAACACTGGCCTATCCTCCTTAATGATGATACATTCAAGAAGGTACTGGGTGACCGTCCAAGCTACAGCTGGCGGAGAGCACCTAACCTACACGACAAACTGGTCCAAAGCCACTATTCAAAACATAAGAAATCCATACCACCCAGAGCAACTGGTACCTATCCATGCGGCCACTGCAAAGCCTGTGAATTCATGGATAAGAGGTCACAGATAATGGACAGATTTAATAAACAAATCAAAATCTCTCACTATTTCAATTGTGACATGAAAAATCTGGTCTACTGCTTAGAATGCCAATGTAACCTCAGATATGTGGGCATGACCACACGCCCCTTTAAACAGAGGATCCTAGATCATGTGGGAAATATCCGGAATGCCAGTACGGATCTTAACAAGTTCAAGAAACTGACATCTGTGGCTCGCCACTTCCACAAACACCATGGAGGATCACCCAAAGATCTTAAGGCTTTTGGACTGGTACCATTACATCTTGGTATCCGAGGAGGCGATGCCACTAGAGAACTCCTGAAAAAAGAGAGTAACTGGACCTTCAAATTAAATTCAGTGACCCCTAGGGGCCTAAAGGAATTCATCAACTATGGAATTTTTTTGGGTGAATAAAATTATAGTCAAACCGATATCTTTCTACAAACACTAACCTCTCTCCCTCCCCCTTTCTACTTACTCCAGTCATAAGTAAATTATCAAGATTAACTTACCCTAATGTTTGGATGTACATTCATGCATATAAGCTCATACTATAGTCCGTACCAACTCAATAATAATTCTTCTCTTCTGGAACTCCCTCAACTCAACATTTTATCAACCCCTTAGAATTATTGTCTCAAATTCATATACCTACCTACTCACTCACCCACCTACCCATGGACCCACTCTTACTTATTATCTAATCACACATCCAGACTCACGGCACACTTAGTAAACTGTTCAACAAACATTTCTATTATCATTATTCCTTATTCTCCCTACTTCTTTTCACTCATCACGAGTATCATAACACCCCAACACCTCATATGGATCTATATAAGATCCACCTATGTCTTCAAGCTCCTCTCCGTAACCCTTTAAAAAAAATTTTTTTCCCTCCCATTAATGGTTGTTCACCATTACTGAGTAATAATAACAATTTTTTAATTTTTATCAAATTCATCCTATACCTATTTCACTCTACCCACATTTCCATTCATCTACTCTATACAATTATACTTTATAGATGTTAGCATCCTTTCACTTACCACTCACAGACTTCCCCTCCCCCCTTTCCCTGTGTCACATTTACACACTTCATCACTCTGGGGGTTATTCTAGTCCATTCTTTCTGACAAAATCCTTCTTAGATGGACAAAACCATGTGCACTGCGGGTGGGGCAGATGTAACTTGTGCAGAGAGAATTAGATTTGGGTGGGGTTTTTCTTCAAAGTGAGATCTATATTGAAGTGTAAAATCATGCAGTCAGTATTTTCCCTGCACAGAAACAAAATAACTCACCCAAATCTAATTCTCTCTGCACATGTTACATCTGCCCCCCTGCAGTGCACATGGTTTTGTCCATCTAAGAAGGATTTTGTCAGAAAGAATGAACTAGAATAAACCCCTCTGTTAAGCTTATGCACATGTGTTCTTCACTTATTTTTATAAAAAAAATTTTTCACTCATTCCCATTTTTCCCTATCACCATTCAAGGACTCATACACAATCCTTAATGGAACCCCCCTTTTTCCACCATATCACTTACCCTTTCAATTTGCCTAGAACTAAGTATTCACTTTAGTTTATTTCAATTATTTCAATCCATATATTCATCTCACTCTATTCAACATCTATAATTCCAACTTATTCATGTCTCTTTCTAACTATACACCCACAACTGTATTTGTATGTGCATATTCTACATATATTTACTCTTGCTCACATTTTATTTTATTTTATTTTATTTCACTCACAACAATAATATTTATCTATTATTAGTATTACATCTATTTAGTTAATGCTTGTTACAACAGATTAAAACTACTCCTTTCCATTCAATCATATTACTGTCTCACATTTTATCAGGTCATCCCATTTAGTTTATCTCCAATATCATTATTAATAACAATATTTATAATTTGTCTCTTTTCATATGGATAATTCCTAACACAATCCCATAATACCAGAGGTTTGTTAGTCATACCAGAAATCCAATAATAATTGCTGCTATATTCACCTGTCCCAGCGCGCGTACACACTATAGTTTCCCACTGTCCCTAACTCCTCCCATTCTTTACCTGCCCCCACAGAGGATTGGCCACTAACCATTTAAATAATGAGCGGCCAAACACACCAGACACCTGATTGAGAAAGCCTAACGGTGAAACGTACGTCTCGTTCGTGAGGTCCACGCTGTGCACAAGCGGGACCCACATCACCTCTTTTAAACTGTCACACAGCCTTCCTGTGGCTGACAGACTGCGACTGACCACAGAGCTAACTTCTGACAGACTCTGGATGCCGTGCGAAGTTGATAGCTCACTCTACAACATACTGCCGGTTTTCACGGTGGAACACAGTGACTATACCCCCCGCAGGACTGACGCAGCTCCGGCGGCTTACCCCTGAGCGCACTGCCGGCTTGTTGCACGGAGCAGTACTGAGATCGCACCTGCCTTGGAGCTGACACAGTGCGGCTCCAGCAACCCGGCCACCCTCTGCCGGCTCTCATTGACATCCAGCGCTGAATACACTCACAGATACCTGGACCCCGGCACCTTCAGAACATACAGTGTCGGCGCCTGGATCCTGACGCCGCTGTCATACAGAGACACACGTCTCGCTTGCTGGCACCCGCGTTCCTTCTATCACAGGGCTCCCACTTTACCTGTATGCACCCAGTGGACCGTTTAGGATTATCTACAACACGATTACTGCGGGTCAAAGTCCGTGAGTGTATCAGCCCCTGTGGCACTAAACTGTATTTTAGCGCTAAATTCATGATTGCAGTTATTACTACTCATTATAAAATCCAATTGTCACTTTACCAATGTACAAAATTATTGTCCGCTAAAACTACTATATTTGTTCCAATCTTAGTGGCATAAATTGAACTGTAGCGCTCACTCTGTAATTGCAGTTATAGATATCCATTGCAAAACCTGATTGTCACTTTGTAACGCATTAATTGATTGTTTGTAACATTTTACTATTTTTGTCCTAGCTTCTATTACTCGATTATTTGTGGCATCAATTGAACTCTCGCATTATACCTACAATTGCAGCCATTGACATTCTCTGGGTCTTAGTGGCATTAATTGAACTTTAGCGCTTACTCTGTGATTGCAGGTATAGATATCCATTGCAGTAATTGCAGTTACAGATATTCACTGTAAAACCTGATTGTCACTTTGTAACGCATTAATTAATTGTTTGCAACAATTTACTATCTTTGTCTTAGCTTCTATTACTCAATTATTTGTGGCATCAATTGAATTCTCGCACTAAACCTACAATTGTAGCCATTGACATTCTCTGCAAAATTTACTGTCATTGTACAGTACAAGAATCATTGATAGCACAATTTTCCACACCTGCCTCAGCCACCAGTATTTAAGCATCCATGCTATTATGTGTGTTGAAAATTGCTGGACACCACACTGAGAAGAGGTGTGGAAACTATTTTCTGCATCTCCATTCTTAACTTGAGTATTGAATTTACAATTGCTGAGACTCATATTCCTTGCCGAATCTGTCTCTCATTGCTGAACGCAAGGGTTACTATTCATAAAATCTACCATACCTGTCTTAGCCATTATCTGAGTACCTGTGCTAGCACTATATGTATTCAAGATAGAACCACTACAAACGTGACAGCTACTTGTTTATTCATACTTCCTGAGATGAGCAGAATGACCAACTGCTCACAGTATATGTGACTAATAGATTGTGCTTGTATCAATTATTGGATACCACAGTGAGAAGATTTGTGGTGATTATCCCCTGTATTTCCATTTTCTAACCAAGAGATTACAGCAGATAGACCAACTGCTGAAAGCACATCTAACCAATTACAGAACAATATCTGTTTAATAATTGCTGTATACGACACTAAAGTCTGGGTCCCACCCCAATCCTCTCCTGAAAAACCTCTTTCTACTTTTTCTTGCACATCATCCCAGCAGCCTATGATAGGAAACCATAGGTAACCGTACCATTACCTATCTATGTGCAAACTTAACTTCTTTCCACACCTCACCGCCAGGGTGTCATCGCTCAACCTCTGTTCACTACAGGTATTTCTGTACACAGAGGATAGCAGCATACACCAGGGATAGAGTGAAGGAGTAATTTATACCCTACACCTACTCAGGGTTCTCTCATTTCTAGGGGACCCGGGATCCGACTCTGCGCTGTAGTCCATATAACAGAGCCAGACAGGTCACCCCTGGGAACAGCAGAAACTCTCTCATCTATATTCCGATACCTGTGACGCTCTCGGAGTCCGCTCAACTGCGCATTCACTGACAAGCGTCACATGCACAGGCAGCAGCGACTCCCTTAGCAAATCATAACTCAGGTATCCCTATATCTTGACTTTACTGCTACCATCTCGATACTCAGACATTTGAAGCTAAGACTACACTGTCACCCACAGGAAACATTGTGACAAAACTATTTCTTAAAATTATTTCTTAAAACGAACTCTTGATATTTATTCCTTAACATTGTAAATTGAGGTGCCCACTGTCTATTAGGATTTGACATAGTATATTGATATACAGCTATTGATATCTGGAAGATTTCTTCCATGTTACAGTCCATAGACATAAGTATTACGAAATAATATTTCACTACTTTCTCACATATTTGTTCATAAGTGTTATCTGTTTGTCCTGTCTTCTGTCCTTGTTAGACCCTATTTTAGGGCCATGTTTTAACCAATAAAGTTTGTATTAACAGTTATTTACTTTCAATAGAAGGCTGTGCCCCACCCGGGAGACTTTTTTGATATCCTCCCTTGGATATCTAATCTTTATGTTTCAACTTTCTCCCAGACAAAGATCATGGGGGAAATTTACTAAGATGATTTAGTAGAAAAAAATTGTATTTTCCTACTAAAATACAATTTTTTGGGGTGTATTCGTATTTTTGGCATTTACTATGCCAAAAATACAAATATTCGTATTCATATTGATGGGACATTCGTATTTGTATTTACAAATACGAATGTCTACACCATCAATAGAATATGACAGGAATCACCATTCAAAAGAATGGTGGTTCCTGATTTACTAAGCAGCCGTATTGAAAATACGGCTGCTAATTGGTGTAAAACTGCAACGAATATACGGCAGGAAAATACACTTTATTTTCCAGTCGTATTTGGCAGAAGCCTGCACGGTTCAGTCAGATCCGTGCAGGCTTTAGTGTAAAAAAAATTGTAAAATAAATAAATTAAAAAAAAAAAACAGTGTGGGGTCCCCCCCACAGCTGTAACCAGCACCAGGCTGAAAGAGCCGGGGCCGGTAATTAAAAATCAGGGAACCCGACAAATAGGGGTTCCCCGATTTTTAACAACCAGCCCCAGACTCCAGGTCCGAGGCTGGTTCCCAAAATACGGGGAACAAAATGACTAGGGGTCTCCTGTATTTTAAGAACCAGCCCCAGGCCAAACCAGCCAGCATGGTAATGCCACAGCCGGGGAAATTTTTTTAATACAAGTCCCCCCGGCCAAAGCATTAACCCTCTGACCAGTCAGCCTGGACAGGGGCCCTGGGGGAGTGGGGACCCCCAATAAAGGGGTCCCCCCCTCCAGGACTTACCTGACCAGGCTGAAGCCTGGTGCTGTCCCCGGTGGCCCTGTGCGGTGGCCACCGGGCTGATTGAAGTGTAAAAAAATAGATGAAAAACTATTGTTTAAAACTGTGGAACTATGAGTCCCAGCAAGCCTCCCCCGCAAGCTGGGACTTGGAGAACCACAAGTCCCAGCCTGCGGGGCATTAAAGGGCCCGCTGGCACTTGTAGTTCCACAGTAATAAAAATAGTAAAATAAATACACACTGACACAATGAAAATAAAACGTTAATTCATCCAAAGCCCATACATACTGATACTTACCTATCTTGAGCCCGTAGGTAGCCCTCGGTACTGGTGTCCGGTGTCCTGGTCCTGTGTCGGCATCCGTGTCATCCTCCAGGTCCATGTCGGTGGTCTGTGTCGTCCTCCAGGTCCATGTCGGTGTCCGGGGTCCGAAGTAATCCATGGTGGAGCTGTGGAAGGAAATCCTACCCACCTGGTCCTCTGGCGAAGATCTCTTCTCTTGATCCACTGTAGTCCAGGTATTCTTCAGCATGTCGGCGCTCCCCGCACTCTCCGCATCGGACTGAGGAGACACACAGAGATCCTTCATCTACCGCGCCTCTTCTCAGAATGATTTCTATTGGCCGCCTAGCGGCCAATCAGGAACCGACTTTCTTGGCCAATAGAAATCATTCTGCTTCCTCTCATCCTCCAAAGGCAAACTGGATGATTTAAATGCTCCCTCCATTCTTACAACATAAATAAGTCAGAAATGTTGGGTTAATTTGATCATTCAGGAAAGTAGATAATTTATAGTTGTGAAACAAAATAGATATATAAAAGCTTTAGAAATGTCAATCAATCTACCTGCTTTGATATTTTTCTATACTCTGCCACCTTAAAACCATTTGAAAGGTTAAATATTTCTCCATTTTCAATGGTATTTTTTTTCTCTTCAAGAAACAGTTGATTGAACCAAAAGAGAAGTTCTGCATTTCTCAGCTTACATAACTAACCTATGATCTCAGAGAATCAGTTCACAAGATCTCTCAACACACTCAAATTCATCCTTCTGCTGAATCCTGTATTGCTGCTTTCAGATTGCAAATGCCGCATCGCACCTGGGATCAGGACACCAGTCCATCCTGGGAGTGACCCGGCATTTGCTCTGAATGTGTCTGTCAGTGACCCAGCTTATAGCCGGGTCCCTGATATTATCCGGGGGGTGGTGCAGACAGGGGCGGATTGGCCATTGTATCTACCGGGAACTTTCCCGGGAGGCCGACACTACAGAGAGGCCGCCGCTGATGAAAGGTGCGCATGCGCACACTCACAGTCACAAATTTAGAGTGACAGCCTGGGACTGAGGCCGGGGCTGCTCAGCCGCTCTGCGGCAGGAGGAATTGCCCAGGATGTGGCCCGACATCCTCATTGGTGGGAGGCTGCCGTCCGTCATAGATAGTGGCCCGCCCCCCCCCCCCCCCCACGCCCGATATATCGAATGCATTTTCCAATGGCCGCGAGTTAGCCAAGTAACAGTGAGCTGCTGCAGCTGCATTGAGCTGCAGATACAGCCACTGACAGGCAGGGGGAGCACCTCTCAGACTGATGACGTCAGCCTGAGAGGGGAGAGAGACGAGGAGCAGCAGCGCTGTGGCCAGGGCAGCCGAGAGGAATGCTGGGCCCCAGTAACATTTCAGGGGCGTGGCCTGAGTGTGGGAGGTGTGGTCACCTCCTGTGCTTAGGCCATGCCCCCAAAATGTTTAACACCTACAGCATGTGCTGTGCTGACAGCAGGCTTAGCATGAGTTCTTACGCTGTCAATGAGACACTCATGCTGAGCCTGCTGTCAGCACAGCACATGTTGTATGTGTGCTGCTGCCGAGAGGGACAGAGGGGGAAGTCGGACCAGGGCCCCTCCAGCAAGCCTGGGCCTGGGTAATTAGTACCTGCTCCCCCCCCCCCCCCCCCTCTCGGCTGCCCTGGCTGTGGCCGGGCTGCAGCATTCAGAAAGAATCATGTAAGTCACACTGTGGGCTCTGGGGATACCAACACTGGTTGGCAACCCTGTTAGGGAATGATCAAAGTACACTGGTGGTGGGGGCCCCCTGGGGGTGGGGGGGTGGGCAGGGGGAGGGGAGAGAGAGATTCTGTGTATATGTGTCCATGCCTGCATATGGGGGGAAGGGGGTCTGTGACTGCTGTCTGCATTAGGGCAGACAGACTCACTGTGACAACTCAGATCCCCCTCCAGCTCAGCCCCCCCATAGGCAGACATGTGACATATTCAGACCCCCCCCCCCATAGGCAGACATATCAGACATATTCCTTCTGAATATGTCTAAAATGTCTGCCTATGGGGTGGGGGGAGAATGATCTGTGCTGTGCTGGAGGGATGTGACATGTCTGTCTACAGGGGTTGTGCTGGAGGGGTATGTGGCATGTCTGCCTATGGGGTGGGGGGCTGTGCTGGAGGGCCTGGGGCATGTGAATATGTGAGTCTGCATATTGGTGGGGGGCTGTGCTGGAGGGGGATCTGATTATGTGACATGTCTGTCTATGGGGTTGAGGGATGTACTCAGGCCCGGCAACAGGGACAGTCAAAGGGTACAGCTGACCCAGGCCCCTGCGTTCTCAGGGGCCCCAAAGCATGGCTGCGGCGATGATGCACTCAGCTGCCTACACAGCACCCTACTCAGCCGACCGCCCTCTCAACCCTCCTGCCGTGCAAGTTCCTTCACCCACCACCCAGCCACACTGTGGGCGTTACATGTGTAGGCGTCATTACTACTGTGGGCATTAAGTGTATAAGTATTGTTACTACTGCGGGTGTTATGTGTATAAGTATCGTTACTACTGTGGGCAGTATGTGTATAAGTATCATTACTACTGCTGGCATTATGTGTATAAGTATCGTTACTACTGCAGGTGTTATGTGTATAAATATCGTTACTACTGTGGGCATTACGTGTATAAGTATCGTTACTACTGCGGGCGTTATGTGTATAAGTATCGTTACTACTGCAGGTGTTATGTGTATAAGTATCGTTACTACTGTGGGCATTACGTGTATAAGTATCATTACTACTGCAGGCGTTATGTGTATAAGGGGCAGATTTATTAAGCTTGGAGAAGAGATAAACTGGAGATAAAGCGGAGAAAAGGTAAAAGGAGATAAAGCAGCATCCAATCAACTCCCAACTGTCTTTTTCAAACACAGCTGATTGGCTGGTGCTTTATCTCCTTTTACCTTTTCTCCGCTTTATCTCCAGTTTATCTCTTTTCCAAGCTTAATAAATCTGCCCCATAGTATTGTTACTACTGTGGGCATTACGTGTATAAGTATCATTACTACTGCAGGTGTTATGTGTATAAGTATTGTTACTACTGCGGGCGTTATGTGTATAAGTATCGTTACTACTGCTGGCGTTATGTGTAGAAGTATCGTTACTACTGTGGGCATTATGTGTACAAACGTCTTTACTACTGTGGGCATTATGGGGGTTATTCAGGTTGATTCAGGCAGCCTTGCGAGTCCACCAAACCCTGCCCGGCGAACGACACCCCCCCCCCCGCCGCCCCCTCAAAGTGCGGCTTCGCCCGAACAGCTGCGAATGGATGTTTTGCATAAACATCCATTCGCATGGCTCGGGTAACCGCCCACATCTTTCGATGGTCACCGACCATTGAATGATGTTTAGCGTGCACGCATATATAAGTGACTTTTCAGTTGCGTACCTATGCGTGCACGCTGGCGTGGATATAGGTGGGCAGCTGACATCCGGTGATGTCAGCTACCCGCCCCCCACACCTGCGTCACTGCCTCATTACCATGAGAACGCCCAGCGTTCTCATGGAAACACCCATGTAACGCTGGGCGTTCCCATATGGTAATGGGGCAGCCCGGCGCCCCCCGCCCATCCCCCCCCCCCCCCACCGGCAAAAGGTCGCCATGGGTGCACGCACCATACACCTGCACATGCGCAGATACCCGCCTACACATGCGCAGATACCCGCATGCACAGACGTGCAACATCGGTACCGAATTGATCTGAATGAGGCCCTATGTGTATAAGTATCGTTACTACTGTGGGCATTACGTGTATAAGTATTGTTACTACTGTGGGTGTTATGTGTATAAGTATCGTTACTACTGTGGTCATTACGTGTATTAGTATCATTACTACTGCGGGTGTTATGTGTATAAGCGTTGTTACTACTGTGGTCATTACGTGTATTAGTATCATTACTACTGTGGGTGTTATGTGTATAAGCGTTGTTACTACTGTGGGCATTACGTGTATAAATATATGCCCAAATGTTATTTTATATTATTTATTGTTACACAATAAATTGTATATTGGACGTTTATTCTGCTCGATATATTGCGGGCATTATGTGTACAAGTATCGTTACTACTGCGGGCATTATGTGTATAAGTATCGTTACTTCTGCTGGCGTTATGTGTATAAGCGTAGTTTCTACTGTGGGCATTACGTGTATAAGTATCATTACTACTGCGGGTGTTATGTGTATAAGCGTTGATACTACTGTGGGCATTACGTGTATAAGTATCGTTACTACTGCGGGTGTTATGTGTATAAGCGTTGTTACTACTGTGGGCATTACGTGTATAAATATATGCCCAAATGTTATTTTATATTATTTATTGTTACACAATAAATTGTATATTGGACGTTTATTCTGCTCGATATTTTTTTTCATTGGTCTGTAACCAATTATTTGGAAACCCCCCTTTTAAAATCCTGTGTTTGCCACTGCCTATACCTTGTTAGTAAGCAGGTCTGCAGCAGTACACAGCATCAGTGTCTGCTCTGATGCACTGCAGCACTAAATTAGTGATAATAAATAAATGTGCTGTACGTCCCAATGTTTTTATTTCATTTATTTACCATTTTTTAAATACGTTATTGGAAGTGGCATATTCAATAATATGGGACGAGGAACTTTTGGCACTCCAACTGTTGTTGAAATACACTTAACAACATGTCAGTTTTGCTATTAAAACTGTTGCAAGGCATGCTGGAATGTGTAGTTCAGCTGGAGTGCCAAAGGTTCCTCACTCATACTGTATATTCCAAAATGTTTTCCTTTGATAGGGCCTGGGCCAATTATCATTACTGTGGGTGTTAAGAGTCAGAGGAGAGTGCAAAATACCTACATGCCCTATATATCCTGTCTCTGCAGATGGGGGCCCCTTCAAAACCTTGCTATGGGGCCCGAAAAAGTTCTAGTTACGGCCTTGGACTTCCCCTTCCAAAAATGCCTGCTGGTCATGGAGGAGGGCTGCAGCGTATGTCGAGCCGCAGCAATTTCTACTCCCATGTGCTTTTGTGGAGTCAGTCTGTCTTCAGGCACTGAGCAAAAGCCACCACCCTCCTATATCCAGTCCCCACCACAGAACACCAAGCTCAGACCCCAGAGCTGTAATCCCCCTGCCCTGGGCAACAAGCATTCAACACCCCCCCCCCTTCCCATGGCAAGGAGTATAAATCCCCTGACAACAATCATGTAATCCCCTGGGAATGAGGATGTATATCCTGGCAACAAGCATGCAACCCCTGACATTGCATATGTAGCTCCTAGTAATGAGCATGTAGGTAAGTGGCACTTATGTGGCATTATATGTGATGAGCATTCCAGTGTATGATATAATGTGTAATGGGCATTATGGCATTTTGTATCGTATGTAAGGGGCATTTTTGTGTGTGGTATAATGTGTAATAGCAGTGTGCGGTATAATGTGTAATGGGCATAATGGTGTGTGAATGTGTAATGAGCATTACAGTGTGTGAATGTGTAATGGGCACTATAGTGTGTAATGGGCTTTAAAACAAGCCACAATGTGGTTTTTTGTGTGTGATTGGGGGCCCAAACCATATTTTTGAACCTGGGCCCACAACTCGCTTGTTCCGCCTCTGGAGGGGCCAGTGCAGTGGATAGCGCTGCTGCATGCGGCGTGGACGGCTGCTGATCGGCAATGGCCGGGGGCTCATTTTTATTTTATATAACATACATGGCCTGGAGAGGAGGCAGGACAGTAGCCGATTGGAGAGAGGCCTGCATCCAGTAGCAGGCAGGGCACTGTTCGCCGGGGAGTGCACTGGGAGGAGGCAGGGCAGCGGACTCTGGAGTGACAATCTCACTCTGAGTCTGTGATTGTCTGTGCGTTGGGACATCATGACGTCACCGCGCACATTACAAGCGGCGCAAACTGTGCTGGGGCAGGGTGGGAGGATCAGAACGGAAGAAGCCTGTATTGCGCAGCAGTTGGAGTCCTCAGTCGTGGCTCCTGCTCCCCTGAGTCCTGCTCCAAGTCTGCTCACAGCAGCAGAAGACTACTCTCAGCAGTCCAGTGGCTGTGGCATCAACTAACTGTGCACTAGCATGATGGAGGGATGGGATCAATAGGAACAGTGTATGCATGCATGTATGTATGAGAGTGGAGGTGTTGTATGTAAGACAGCAGTGTATGTATGAGATTGGTGTATGTATGAGAGTGGCAGTGTATGTATTAGAACGGTGTATGTATGTATAAGAGTTGCAGTGTTGTATGTAAAACAGTGGTGTATGTATGTATGAGAGTGGCGGTGTTGTATGTAAGACAGCGGTTTATGTATGAGATTGGTGTATGTATGAGAGTGGCGGTGTATGTATGTTTGTATGGTTAAGAGTGGCAGAGTATGTATGAGAGCGATGTATGTTTTAATTCAGGATTACGGTTAAAAAAAGTCTTCAGTAAGTTGCTTTGTGGGCTAGCTTTAAAATCATCGGTAACACTAACAACGGTTCTTGTACGGCAGTAGCCATAGTGCCGTAGTGTAGTTGTTAGTTGGGGGGGCCGGGGGCCCGGGACCAGCAAGCCTGGTAGGCCATTGTTGCATGTGGTATACTATGTAATGGGTGTGTGACGTGTGATAGGCATTATAGTGTGAATTTTTGGCGAGTGCCTGCACTATCCCAGTTGTCCCTGCTTTACAAAAATGTGTAAAGCCCTGACATGATGTGTAATGTGCATTACGGGGTTTGGCATTAGTTTTACCTGTCAACAATTTATCTAAGTATAGTGATGTAATAATCCTGCCCAGTGTTATGTTGGCTCCACCCTTTATTGATTTGTTGCCGCCCACATGAGGCCACTTTCAGAAATGTTCCAGGGCCACTTTTAGTTCCCAATCCGCCCCTGGGTGCAGAGGCACGTCAGGAGGGGCCGGGGGAGAAGGCAGCACTAATGTAATAGAAGTGAAAAGGACCCGGGTCGCTCAACCAGGGTAACCCATTCAAACTGAAATGAAACAGGGGCAGTTTTCTCCTAATTGGCGCTAATGTTGTTTACTAGCCTTTCAATGCTGCACTTCTTTTCTCAAGGCTACACCTCTTGAATAGCCCAAAAAGTTTAATAAAATAAAAGGGGGTGTGAGAAGAGACTGTGCGCAAAGGGTTTATAAAATGGAAAAAAGAATGTGAAGGGTATACTTTATAAACGTGGGAGAATGTAAAAGATATAGACACTACTTCCCTTTTAAAGGTATCTTCGCCCTCGGTGGGTCACCAGTTGTAAAAATAGATATGAAAAGATATAAAAACCATCATATTCTTTACATCATTTCATATATTTTTTACAACTGGTGACCCACCGAGGGCGAAGATACCTTTAAAAGTTTATATAGTATACCCTTCACATCCTATTTTCCATCCATTCCAAAAGTGTCTTTTTATACTGTAAACTAGATTAATTGCTGTTTCAACTGATGGTCCCCATACACTAGTCTGACTTGTCCTGAGGGCAACTCTGACCCAGTTTCCCCTGAGCTCCCCCAGAAGCTACCCGGGAGAACTCACTAAAATTTTGTCACTTGATGTACCATTTTTTACATGGGATAAATAGAATGGAGTGGGGCGCAGCGGCGGGTCCCGGATCACCACGTACCTGGGTCTGATAACGGCATGGAATGCGGGTTTCTTCATGGCCCTTGTTAGTCGATGATCGACACCTGAGGCAATAGATGGGACACCCCGGGGAAAACCCACCAAGAAAAGATGGCAACCACGATTAGCAGCAATGAGTATTTATTAATAAAAGACGTAGTGCAATTGCTGCAATACTTTCAAAGACTTAATGCAAACATCACATGAAAGAAAAGACACTTAATTATTTCTGTCTGAATTTAGCAGCCAATGAACACCTCAGAAAAGTCAATGGCTAATCTGCAATGCTCATTTATGATTCCTTATCAAAAGACAACAGCATTGTATATGCAATGACATAACATAATGACTTCAGAAAGATATTACCATAGAACGTAATTAAAGAAGACACTCTGAGAAGAATGATGTCAAGAAGAATAAGACTAGCATTTAGACATGCTACTGTAAATAAACTGTCCCACCTCTAAATGTCCGCCAGGTGGCGTTATACCTTACACAAGTGTATGTTAACACTGTAGTCCGAGCTACAATACACAGTCACTGAGTTCACACAAAGGTCCCACGAAGATAAGTCCTCAGGGGAAGGGTGGGCCTGCCTTAGTGTGCCCACTACTATGATTCTGGCTAGAACCAGTCAACAGTCCCCTTTTAAGGGGTACAGGCAAGTCCCCGTTATATCAGGGGACTTCCTGCTGGGGATGCAATGGCCTTCCAAGGTGATTTAAACTGAACAACAACCTCTACAGAGGATAAAGGTTGAGGAATGAGCGCTAAAAATAAAAGATTAAAGAAAAGTAATAGAGAAAAAGTCAAAGAAACACCTGTAAGGAAAAAATGGTTAAGATATGTTTACGCTCCTTTGTAGGAGTGTTTGGCTGTGTCCTTGGGGAGTGCTGACACTGACCCTACCTCTATGAGAGCACTGTTTGCGCGGCTCGGGAGCTGGCGGTGGTAGTTGTTAAAGCCGCGTCTCTCTCCGTTCCGTCACTCTCAGTGCTTCGGCGCATGTCAGCGCTGATGGATGAAGTCGTCCCTTGGCTTAACGGGGTGAGGCGGACAGGTTCTTCTCTCCTCCACGGGTGGCAGGATCAACGCGTTTCATGCGTCCAAGCGCACTTTTTCAAGATACACCTCTACAGAGAGACAAGCGAGCTCCCGTTACCTGGGGTAGCTCCTTGTAATAAATGCGCCAGACTGACAGTAAGGAAGTCTTACTCTACAATGTACCCTGAGATGGGGTCAAGGATCCTGCTGGTCCTCTCTAAAAACACTGAGGTCATTCAGTGGCCCCTCTTGGACCAGGTGTGTGAAGCCCCTTTGTACTCCAGGGGGCTGTGGGGCTGCGACTGAGGGCGACATGCCTGCCTCACTAAATGGCTGATGCGGAGGTAGTGCTGGGGCAGTCTCTTTTTGACAAAGGTGAGGCGGGACAGCCTGCTCCGGGTCCCATTACCTGAGCATAACACACTGTCCTGCATAAGGGCTGGGTAAAGGTGACGGGGGGCCGGAGGCCTAATGCGGTGCTCTGGGAGGCCTTCGGTTACCTTGCATGGGGTTGAACCCTGTGTACCTGATGCGTCTACTACAGATGCCGACTCCGGCTGGTACATGCGCAGAAACGACCCTGCACAGACGCAAAACATCGGTCCTCCGTGCAAATGCACGGAAGACCGAACGGATCACAATAAGGTCCTATAGCTATCACGGTGCTAATAGTGCCGTTCCCTATTCCAAGCAGAGTATATGGGTTTGGGAGTTCTGCACACACAAATCAATTGACACCCTTATTCTGTGGGCGAGGGGTCCACTTGGTGTTTGTACACACTAGTGGGGGTGCTATCCCAAATTTGGAGATTAGGACAAGAGCAACAAGAGAAAAATAATTTGTTTTGGATGCACTCCTTCAAAATACAGTAAGACCAAGAATTTATTGGAAAGATTCCTATTTTATACTTTAAAAAGGTGGCAGCTCCTCTTACCTTTATTGGTATAAGTTGGATAAGGAGACAGCCACTATTAGCAAAATAAGAGGTTAAAAATTACATTAACATACATACATTTAGTGACAATGGAAAAGAAAGATGTGATTTCAGATTTTAAAATGTAGGTAGGGATGACTGTCAGTTATGGTGCTTGGTAGTATTACGGGGTATATTCCCCACCAGGGTATTACGGTGTACTCCTTTTTTAATCTTTGAACAGTGTAATTACCACTCTGATACACTTATTAAACAGAAATTGAAAATACGCCTAAATTGGCTTTC
The DNA here is from genome assembly GCF_055691185.1 of Crinia signifera. Classification (NCBI taxonomy): domain Eukaryota; kingdom Metazoa; phylum Chordata; class Amphibia; order Anura; family Myobatrachidae; genus Crinia; species Crinia signifera. Next base: position 209,079,447 of record NC_139222.1, on the reverse strand, counting down.
TGTGGTGTAGTGGTTAATTTCTTTATTTCAAGGAAGACTGTTTAGACAAGGCAGGTAAGTGTGGTTTTATTAGGTACTCCACATTGACCAGATGGTTGATTTGTATCTGTCTATAATCTGGCTTTGTGCCCAGATATTTGAGACATAGAGGGGGACATTTACCAAAATGGATTCGTAGAAAAAAGGTGTATTCGTAGGCAGAAATACACCTTTTTTTTACGAATTTGTATTTTCGGGATTTACAATCCCAAAAATACAACAATTCGTAGTCCTAAAGATGGAACATTCGTATTTGTATTTACAAATACGAATGTCTACACCATCGATAGGATACGACAGAAATCACCATTCAAAAGAATGGTGGTTTCTGATTTACTAAGCAGCCGTATGGATAATACGGCTGCTAAGTGGTGTGAAACACCCACGCAAATACGACAGGAAAATAGAACACCATTTTCCTGTCGTATTTGCTTTAAGCCTGCACGGATCAGTCAGATCCGTGCAGGCTTCAGTGTAAAAAAATAGAAAAAAAATTAAATATAAAAAAAAAACGGCGTGGGGTCTCCCCCACAGCCATAACCAGCACCAGGCTGACGGAGCCTGGAGCCGGTAATTAAAAATCAGGGAACCCGACAAATAGGGGTTCCCCGATTTTTAACAACCAGCCCCAGGCTCCTGCTCTGGGGCTGGTTCCCAAAATACGGGGGACAAAATGAGTAGGGGTCCCCCGTATTTTAAGAACCAGCCCCAGGCAAAACCAGCCAGCAGGGTAATGCCACAGCCGGGGGGAGACTTTTTATGCAAGTCCCCCGGCCAAAGCATTAACCCTACCGACCAGTCAGCCTGGCCAGGGGCCCTGGGGGAGTGGGGACCCCCCCAATAAAGGGGTCCCCCCCCTCCAGGACTTACCTGACCAGGCTGAAGCCTGGTGCTGTCCTCGATGCCCCTGGGCGGTGGGCATCAAGCTGATTATCGTGTAAAAAAAAAGATGAACCTATTGTTTTTTACTATGGCACTACAAGTGCCAGCAAGCCTCCCCAGCAAGCTGGGACTTGGAGAACCACAAGTCCCAGCCTGCTGGGCATTAAAGGGCCCGCTGGCACTTGTAGTTCCACAGTTAAAAAAATAGTGCACAAAACACACTGACACACTTTTAAAATAAAATTGTATTACATACAAAGCCCACACATACTAATACTTACCTATCTTCTTTCCGTAGGTATCCCTGGTCCTGTGTCGTCGTCTTCTGGTCCTGTGTCGTCTTCTTCCTCCATGTCGACCGTCGCTGTCGCCGTCCGGATCCGACGAAATCCATTTGGGAAGCTGTGGAAGGAAACCATACTCACCTGTCCCAGCGCGACGTAGTCCAGGTAAGTGTCTTGGCAAAAAAACAAACCGACAGCCCGAAACCAAGCGGACACGGAGACGCACGGTGTTTGTTTACATCGTGCGGCTCCGCCACCCGAATGCCGCTATTGGCCGCCTTGCGGCCTAGCGGCTCCTGATTGGCCGCTAGGCCGCAAGGCGGCCAATAAAAAACAATAGGTTCATCTTTTTTTTTACACGATAATCAGCTCGATGCCCACCGCCCAGGGGCATCGAGGACAGCACCAGGCTTCAGCCTGGTCAGGTAAGTCCTGGAGGGGGGACCCCTTTATTGGGGGGGTCCCCACTCCCCCAGGGCCCCTGGCCAGGCTGACTGGTCGGTAGGGTTAATGCTTTGGCCGGGGGGACTTGCATAAAAAGTCTCCCCCCGGCTGTGGCATTACCCTGCTGGCTGGTTTTGCCTGGGGCTGGTTCTTAAAATACGGGGGACCCCTACTCATTTTGTCCCCCGTATTTTGGGAACCAGCCCCAGAGCAGGAGCCTGGGGCTGGTTGTTAAAAATCGGGGAACCCCTATTTGTCGGGTTCCCTGATTTTTAATTACCGGCCCCGGCTCCTTCAGCCTGGTGCTGGTTACAGCTGTGGGGGGGACCCCACGCCGGGTTTTTTTTTTTATTTATTTATTTTTTCTTTTTTTTTTACACCTTGCAGCCTGCACGGATCTGACTGATCCGTGCAGACTGCTAGAAATAATTCGTATTAGCAGCCGTATATACGGCCGCTAATACGAATCATTACACCATCGGAGGGTTACAAAGCAGTCGTATCTGACTGCTTTGTAACTGATCCTCCGGAACACGACTTTGCATACGACTAAAACAGTCGTATGCAGTCGTAGGGAAAATACCAATACGAAAAACTAGTTTTTTCATATTGATAAATTTCCCCCAGAGTGTTATAGTCTGTATAATTTCTCCTATAAAGACATGCAGCAGCAGTGCCACCTGCTGGGAGTTTTTAATATTGGTGCTATTGCAATGGATTTTTCATGCACCACTTTGATATATATGTCTCAGACTATGGAAATATAACACAGCAGTGCCATCTACTGGACAGTTTTATTAGTACTGGTTCAACTGAATTTTAAGGCACCCCACTGGTACCCTTATACTTGATGGTATAGGGAGAATTTTAAGCAGTGCCTGCTTTAGAGACCCTCTATACAGGGAGGTAATCCTGCCAACAGTCTTCTTCTATTAGGAGACACCGACAGCCTGATCTAATAATAAAACATGAGGACAATAAATTTCCTACACTAGCACCAAACAGTCATTTTCTCCCTAGCGCTACAACAGACAGGACACGTGTTTCGCTACAAATCGCTTCTTCAAGCTGACCATCAGGTCAGGGGTGGTCAGCTTGAAGAAGCGATTTGTAGCGAAACACGTGTCCTGTCTGTTGTAGCGCTAGGGAGAAAATGACTGTTTGGTGCTAGTGTAGGAAATTTATTGTCCTCATGTTTTATTATTAGATCAGGCTGTCGGTGTCTCCTAATAGAAGAAGACTGTTGGCAGGATTACCTCCCTATATAGAGGGTCTCTAAAGCAGGCACTGCTTAAAATTCTCCCTATACCATCAAGTATAAGGGTACCAGTGGGGTGCCTTAAAATTCAGTTGAACCAGTACTAATAAAACTGTCCAGTAGATGGCACTGCTGTGTTATATTTCCATAGTCTGAGACATATATATCAAAGTGGTGCATGAAAAATCCATTGCAATAGCACCAATATTAAAAACTCCCAGCAGGTGGCACTGCTGCTGCATGTCTTTATAGGAGAAATTATACAGACTATAACACTCTATGTCTCAAATATCTGGGCACAAAGCCAGATTATAGACAGATACAAATCAACCATCTGGTCAATGTGGAGTACCTAATAAAACCACACTTACCTGCCTTGTCTAAACAGTCTTCCTTGAAATAAAGAAATTAACCACTACACCACAGAAAGCCAATTTAGGCGTATTTTCATTTTCTGTTTAATAAGTGTATCAGAGTGGTAATTACACTGTTCAAAGATTAAAAAAAGAAGTACACTGTAATACCCTGGTGGGGAAAATACCCCGTAATACTACCAAGCACCATAACTGACAGTCATCCCTACCTACATTTTAAAAATCTGAAATCACATCTTTCTTTTCCATTGTCACTAAATGTATGTATGTTAATGTAATTTTTAACCTCTTATTTCGCTAATAGTGGCTGTCTCCTTATTCAACTTATACCAATAAAGATAAGAGGAGCTGCCACCTTTTTAAAGTATAAAATAGGAATCTTTCCAATAAATTCTTGGTCTTACTGTATTTTGAAGGAGTGCATCCAAAACTATTTTTTTTTCTCTTGTTGCTCTTGCCCTATTCCAAGCAGCCTGGGCTGTGGCACTGCTCACCCAGCCCTAGTGCACATTATTAAGTGGCTATAAGTTAAGTATAGTAGGCTGTATGACAGTATTTGTGTTAGTGTGTGGGTTGCTTTAACATATGCTATTAAGTTTGTAGTTCAGTGTAGTGTGAAATATATCTCATGCAGGACAGCAGTAGGGAATAGGAAACATGTTATTGTGCATTGCATGCAGTGGCAAACGCAGGATTTTCAGAAGAGGGTTTCCAGAGGGGCGGAGCAAATCACGGAGATGGACACCCAGTATATGCCGGGTCAGTTAAAGTATTATAGATAGACGAAATGTATATAAATAATAATAATAATAATAATAAAAAAAAAAATATATATATATATATATATATATATATATATATATACACACACACATACAGGGGCGTCAACAGCAGTGTAGACCCCTGGGCATAGCAATGTATTGGGGCACCTACCGATCCTCCAGCGGTAGGGGTGGGGAAAGCTTTGATGTCCCGCGGGTGGTAGGGGGTATTGTATCAACCGCTCAGCATGTAGGGCCTGGATCAGTAATTTCCACTAATTACCCCTTTACTGCACAGATGGTGGGAGATGGGGTGGGAGAAGGGGGCATTGGGCTGAATGAAGGGGCCCTGATACATAACTGATACATACAGGGTGGTAGAGGATGTTTAATATGCAGAGATGGGGTGTATGGGCTTATTATTCATAATTTTCTGGTGGGAGGACAGCTTGCTTGACAGCAGATATCTCCAGTTCCTGGAAATAAATTTATTAGATTTTAATGGAATTAAAAACTAGAGAATCCAACCTACCAAATGGTATTGGGGACTAGGGGATCAGAGTTCATGAGGCAGAGCAATCTGTCAATGAGTATATAAAACTACATACCAGGTGTATGGAGATGGAGCAGTAACCAGCTGCTGGAAGGCTGATATCTCTGGTTCTGGGAACAGTAGAGACAAGCTACAAGTGTCCATCAAAGAGGTAGAGTTCCAGCTTTTGAAATGTACCCTCAGAAAAACTCTAAGTGAGACAAAACCTGAAATATCTGACTGGGAAGCGCAATTAACAGGCTTGGATGGGGACCACTGCTTTGAAGTCAGATATCTCCGGTTCCCAAGGGCCAATTTTTAAAATTCTTGTACCTATGGAAAGAGGGGACCCTCAGCTTTCAGCCTAGCACCCTTAGACTCCTGGGGGGGGTTTTCTGGGTACTCAGAAACCCCCCCCTGCGTGCGCTACTGGCATTGTAGATTTTGCAGTACAGAATAATGTTAGCAATAATAAATTGACCCGGGTCACCTGTCTACCTTCTGCTCTATCTGTCCCTGTCCCTGCTATCTGCTTCTCTTTCCCATCGACCACCCCCAGCTCCTTACCCCTATACTAACCCCACACAAATACTAACCCCATTCAGATGTCCCAGGGGGTGTTTCTCTCTGGCAAGGTATGTCTTGTCCCGCATATATTGTGCATGCATGTTGCAGATGCAACAGACCTTAAAGTTATTATATGATTGTATAATTATCTGAACGTCGTAGAGGAGGTGCAATTAGGTAAAATATGTAAAGCTATTTATGAGGGTAGTTCAGGAATTTTATAATCTGGCATGAAGAGGTGAACTTCTAAAAGAATTCTTGAAAGTTGCGTGCAGCCAAAAATAGTCGTAGCAGGTACTGAGGGATAGATGTATGAAGCAATGATAAGGAGAATTGAGTCATCGGAGAAGTGGCCCATGGCAACTGCCCATGCTGACCGGTCAGGGGGTGAATGCTTTGGCCTTGGATTTGTATAAAAAAAAGTCTCCATCCGGCTGTGGCATTACCCTGCTGGCTGGTGGGGCCAATTCTGATTCCTGAAATACGGGGGACCCCTACTCTCTTTGTCCCCTGTATTTTAGGAACCAGGACCAGCCCTGAATTTTTCAGGATGGGGGACCCCATGTGTTTTTTTTACACATTTTTGGGGGACAGAACCATGCACAGATCGCACTGGTCTGCTTGTATCTGTTTGTTTGGTATAATTTTTCCAAAATCGCATTCCATTAAATTTGCGAATTGTATGTTTTTTTAATGGGAAAATTTCTGGATGCGAATTGGAGTGTGTTGAAAAATCGCCAGTTCATAATGTGCGAATTTGCAGCAAAAAGTGCGATTTCTAGCGCAATTCACATCCCATAAGTTGACAATTTGTGAAAAACTGACGAATTTGGCATTTTTTTGTGAAAAAAATCGCAAAAAGTCTAAAATCGCATTCTATTAAATCTTGCCCTATATATCTACATTCATACAGTATCTTAATATTCGCATTACACAAAAACTAAGGCGATAAATTACAAATACAGGTTGAGTATCCCTTATCCGAAATGCTCGGGACCTCGAGCATTCCGGATAAGGGAATATTCCGGTTTTTGGAATAATTTTTTTTTAGCCATACTTACCTGCCCCTGGTGGGTCCCCGATGGTCCCTCGGCGTCCATGGAGTCCTCCGGCGTCCACGGCAGGCCACCAGCACCGTCTCCGGCGTCTCCAGCGGTCCCAGGAGTGCTTTGCGCAAGTTCCCAGGCGCGCCGGTGACGTCACCGGCGCGCGCGCGCACTCGCGCAAAGCACTTCTGGGACCGCTGGAGACGCCGGAGAGGATGCTGAAGGCCTGCTATGGACGCCGGAGGACTTGGTAAGTATTAAAAGAGGGTTAGGGGGTGAAAAAAAACAACATTTTTTTTTAATTATTCCAAAAAAACACGGTTTTTGGAATAATTCGGATACGGGATGCCCGGATACGGGATACCCGACCTGGAGAAGCATTTATGTGTACCAAGTACTGTACTCTTTTTCTACTAAATGGTGTTTTGCTGTCAAACTACTGCAAGCAATGGCATAACAATAGCCCGCAGGTGCTGAGTATGTGTGGGCGCCGGGGGTCTGTGGGGCTATTGATGTGCTTCCCTAGCCCTGCCTTACCCCGCTGGCTGGCGCTGCTTGCTGTTGCCACGGTCGGGTGTGTGGCCGGGACCTGCAGATCTACTTGAAGTTGTCTGCGGTCCCGGCTCTACTCCTCGCTGGCTCCTGATAATGGCAAAAATAGCTTTCACAAAATGTCCGCCCCCTTACAGCAGAGACTTTTGAGAATGCTAGAGGAGGCTCCTCTAGCATCCTCAAATAGTCTCTGTTGTAAGGGGGCGGTCATTTTGTGAGAGCTATTTTTACCATTATCAGGAGCCAGCCGGGACTGCAGTCAAGTATATCTGCGCAGCGTGTCCTGGCCACACACCCAGCAGTGGCGGCAAGCAGCGCCAGCGGGGTAAGGCAGGGTTGGGGAGGGTGGGATTTATTTTACCAGAGGGGCTTTATTTTACCGGTGGTATGGGGGAGGGGGGCTGCAGATAATTCTGGCGGGGGGCGCTGTATTTATAGTTACACCACTGACTGGAAGAATGATATACTGCAGCACAGAAAGCCCTTTCTATCAGAATATTAGCTGTAGAATATATAAGCTTAGGCATTGTCTCTCTCTTCAGGACGCAGGTGCTCAAAGACTTTTTCCATTCAGTTCTCATGAGTAATTTGGTTTTCCCGTAGTTATTCCTTTGATTGACAGTGCCATATGATTACAGTGGTCCACACTTAGCATGCCATTTTTGTAATTTCTATGCTGGAGGGAATCCGCAATTTCTTGATTGTGCCCAATATCTGGACAATTGCTCCTGATTCACCACTGATGGGAACTAACACAGGACCAAAATGTAAAAAGTGGCCAACAGTATCTGTCTGCTGTATTCTTATATATTTTTGTGCTATTATTACAATTGACTACGACTGTAATGTTTCCTAAAGTATATTACTGCACGCCTTGAAAGTATAAAGAAAGAAACTAAAATGTATATATATTTTTTTAGTGAAATGTATACCTACTGTACAGTATGTACTTTATTTGCATTTCATTTTTTTACTAGCCCCACTATTCCAATTCCATTCCAATTAATAAATATTAATGACCTTTAAAATTATGCAGTTACATGTCTATGCCAGCGGCAGCTCCTACAGTAGATTAGGAGGGGGGCTGGTGCTGGCAACAATGCCGGCACCCCACGCCACTCGTCCTCCTGGTCCCCGATGTCGCTCCTCCTCCTGGTCCCCGCTCCTGGACTCCCCATCGTCGTTGCGGTCCTGATGCCTATACAGTGATGACAGGGCTTGGACTGGCGCATGCGCACTACCGACCTTAGTACTGCACATGCACATGCGGCCAGCTTCTATGGGCTGATTCAGCAGCAGCCCATAGAAGTGAAATCAAGGTCCCAGTGCCCGTACAATACAAATGAAAGGCACTGGCGCATGAACAGTATTGAGGTAGGTACTGCGCATGTGCATGCCTCAACTAGGAGGGCTCTCAACTGACATAGGGCCCGATTCGGACCTGATTGCTGTGCTGCAAATTTGCTGCATGAGCGATTATTGGACAACCGTGCATGCGAAGGGTACGCTGTACGCATGTTTGATTCATCTGTACGAAGGCAGCCAGCGAAAACTAGCCTTCGTTGGCTGCTCGCAGGGTGATTGACACATTGTGGACATTTTGGGGTGGTAACCCAGCATTTTCTGGGAGTGTCCCAGAAACGCAGGCATTCCCCGCCCATTGGGAGGGCAGGCCGCTGACATCACCAGTGGCCTCTTTCTCCCCACGGCCTTCGCAGTGCAGAGTAAGTCTAGACTTAGTAGGCGATTGCGAGCAGGGGGAACATCATTCAAAGGTGAGTGATTTTCCCCTTGTGTGCAAAGCTGCTAACATATTTGCAGCCATGCACAGGGGTGGGAGGAGCCTGGCAGGGGCAAGGGGGGAGCTTGGTGGGGCCGAGTGTACCTGATTGCTCGGCTACGAACACTTGCTGCCCAGTGAGCAGGTCTGAATCGGGAACATAGATCTTTAATTCCTTCTTTGAAAATACTGTGTTTAACCTATATATTTTAATAAGAAAATGTGTTACAAAAAGTAATGTTCAAATTGACTCATTTAATTAGCCTGTCAAGGAATATACATGTTATATTTGTTCTGTCATATTAAAACTTGTATATACCTTCTTTTATTACATGTATACAGTAATATGGTGTACAAGAACATAAGATGTAATGAGGTGTAGGGATGACTTTAGTGAAATGTGCAAAGTTTGGTGATATTAGCATAAAGGAATAATAGGAACATGGGTAATGTCAATGATGTAAGATACTCACAGACATGTGCATTCTATTGGGAATGTGGTGGATGCAAGTCTTCCAGCTGCCAAAATGTCCCCTTTTAAGTAGAGAATAATGTAATTTTACACATGGATGCCGTGGTAGGAAATTGAGCCATGGAATGGATCTGGAGGTTTCAGAGATTTTCAGCTAACGTTAAATCAAGCATGGTTCTAAATGGATGAGGCCTCTGCTAGACCACTTAGTGGGCCGGGATTCTGCTGTATTCAATCATTTCTACTTTAACGAATTTACTTTGCCATGTGCAGGAGAAGAAACTATATTTCTCCAGTGTTGGGTTGTAAGGGAGAAGGCAGAAAACTGCAACCTTAAATGTAAGAAACATTGTAAACTACTGATTCTTAACCCCTTTACAGTTCAAGGTACTTCGTACTTCAATTACCAAATATTCATCTTATTTTACTGCATTAGTCATTTTGTATGTATGTATGTTTGTGTATGTTTGTATGTATGTGTAGATAGATAGATAGATAGATAGATAGATAGATAGATAGATAGATAGATAGATAGATAGATAGATAGATAGATAGATAGGACACGCACACCCCGTACAATTTTTTAATCTTTGATGGGTGTCTTATATCCTATTTATGATACATAGAAAATGTTTCCAGAAAACATAAGTCTACTGTATATGACCTAAAGCCTGAGGAACACATACTGTATACGTTCCCGTCCTGCCACAGAGAGCAAACGGCAGCTTCAGTCAATGTTACTGTAGATAACTCTGTTAGAGAGTCGTGTATCTAACAAATATTAGCACAGAAAAAAAAGTCTACAAAGGTCAACCCATTCTTTTCATTTTTCTCTTGGATATTTGTAATTAGTAGCACCCAGCAGATTCAACATTAATATTCCTTTACATGGGCTTATTTGCCTACAACCAGCACAGCGTTAACTCACTCCCTTAGGTTCATATGGCAATGAATGAATTAAAGATGTTGTGAGAACAAATGTTTGAATGACTCGGGCAGTTATGCTATTATTAATCATTATTAAAAATTACAGGCATGTATCCATCACAGAAGAGAGGCTGCTCACAGTTCAGTGAACTCATCCGCATTTTCTTTAAACAATCTAACATCCATAAATTACTTCCAGCCAGAAGATTCCAATATAAAGGATAGATTACTATCAGCTTCCTGAACCACCTTTTAACAATCTAATTTTCTTTCTCTTCTCTTAAAAGGTAATTTACTATTGTATCCTATTTTAGACTTACCTTTACATTTGGTCATCACACCTACCCTTTCCTTACCCGCCAACTCAAGCGCCAAGGAGCCACTCTGAGCATTGGAGTCTTAAGCTGGGTACACAATCATTAGACAATATTTTTAACGATGTTGCTGATTCCACCTTATTGTGACTTTCAATAATTCAGTGTGTGCATAGTATCAAGCACTGATGTGAGTCATTTCTTTCCTATGCAGGTTGGCCTGCATGCAGCTGATGATATCACTAGCGACGCCATGCTGCCGAATGTTTCTTGCATACACACTTGTTGAGGCCAGGTCCCTGTCACCTGCGGTGTTGTCAGTGGCACCAACATGGGGGGGGGAAATTGGGTATTTTTTACCCGGTCTAATGCAGGGGCCTGGATCCCGCTCCCTCGTTGCAGGGAGCTAGCCAGAGGAAGAGAGAGGACAGTCTGCAGCTGCAGCACAGCCTCTCTACCAGCAACGCTGCTCAGTGCTAGGGATGGCCATGGTTGCAATTGCCATCGATGGTTTCCATCGCTGACAATTCTGCAATTGGCCATCTATAGTGCTAAACTATGCAATGGCTGACCATCGATATTTTTACATATCAATGGTCAGCCATCGTGTTTGATTGATTGGCCTGTGGGCCAATAAAAACACGGGGGTGGGGCTTTGCGGGTGTCGGGAGGCGGAGCTATGCTCCGTGTCCCAGCACTTTGAAAAAAAAAAAAGCAAAACATCGCTTTGCTGTTCCATCGATGGAGGGAAACCATCTAGTTCTCCTCCCTGGCAAAAGTATTTGACATCAGCCATGAACCATCGATGATTTCGAATCATCAGTGGTCGATGGCCATCTCTACTCAGTGCTGAGCTGGAGAGAGAGGCAGCTGCAGCAGCAGTCTGTCCTCCCCCTAGACGGGTGGTGTACATTCCAACTCGTGCCCGCACCGACGCCCATTCAATTTATCAGGGCCAGCCCGACCTGTTGACGCCCCTGGGTGTCGTGCTGCGCACACATCATTTATCTAGCTTTACATCTTAAACCTATATGTCCCACTACACTCCTTACACCTTGTTCAAAGCATGCCACACATTTAGCCCACCTCCAACAGAAGTGTGTCAATATTTCTGTCCAAATCATAGTTAGAAAGAAATTCAACAACCATGCTTTTTTTTTAATTCCTCAAACATCACTTCAGCCTTAAACCTTTTCTTTGCCTTGCACATTAACAACAATTGTAACTGAAATACTCTTTGCCTAGTTAATACCCATGTATATAATGTAATTGTTAATGGTTATTCACATGCATTTATCTTCTTGTCAATCTTTTGTGGCAATTCTACTCATCATCATTTGTGTGCAACCTTTACTTTTTTGTAACAAGTAACTTCAGGAATAGTGGGGCAGATGTATTAAGCCTGGCGAAGAGATAAACTGGAGATAAAGTGGAAGGAGATAACGCACCAGCCAATCAGCTGTGTTTAAAATATGACAGTTGGGAGTTGATTGGCTTGTGCGTTATCTCCTTCCACTTTATCTCCAGTTTATCTCTTCACCAGGCTTAATACATCTGCCCCAGTGTCTGGTTTTTCATTATTATTCAATGATTTGCAAGCCTTTAAGTGGTTAAGCAAATTACAGTAATAAGTGGCTCGTCCAATTCCTCTGGCGTGTGTGTAAGTAATTGTATGTTATGTGAGGAAGAGGTTTCCTAAGTTAACCAATGGTAGAAATGACTCACTAATACCCCTTTCAGACAGAAAAATCCCCAAAACCCAGGTATTTCCCGGATACAAAAACCTGGGTAGAACTAGGCAGCAAGGGGCTGACCCCCTTTCACACAGGAGCAAAAACCCGGGTATTTCCCGTGTCGACCCCTTTCACACAGAAGCCGGATTTTTCCTGCAAAACTCTGTGTGTCATAAGAAAAGACCAGTTTTAAAGGCACACAGAGATGAGATCATGAAAAGTGGGAGGTGTCTGCTCACTGCATTGCATTAAACATTAAACATTGCATTAAACGGATCTCCTCATCTTTCCAATGTGCCATGGCCATTTAGTGCTGCGCTGCACGCCACTGCCACTCCCGCTCATCCAATCAGGGAAGCTGTAAAGATCAGCCAATCACGCAGCGCCATGCTGCACAGCCAATCAGCGTGATTTTTCAATAGTCGGGAGAAAAACACAGGTCGGACCCTTTCACACAGCCGCAAACACGTGTCTGACACGGGAAAAACCCAGGTAAATACCTGGGTCGAAGTCCCGGAACTTTAGACCCGTGTTGACCCTTTCAGACAGAAGAAAAACCCGGGTCGACACGGCAAGAGCAGGGAAATTCCCGGGTCTTTTTTTCTGTCTGAAAGGGGTATAAGGGGCAGATTTATTTACAATTCTTTTTACAAAAATTATGAGAAAAAGGGTATTTTCACTCTCTTCACATTTTTTTAATATTATTTAAATACATTAAAGGACTTATGGAGCTGTTTTTTTTTATAATGGCAATTGCGAACTCACTGAATTATATTAAAAAAGATAAATATATATATATATAAATTTACAAGAAGAGCCAAACAAAACCAGCGCCAAGGGACGTGGAGGAAGAAAGGCAACGAACAAGACGAAATAATCTTCAACTAATCTACCCATGTCCTCACTGACTCAGAGAAATCTGTGTTGTCAAGAGGATTATCCTTTATTCCGACCAACCACATTAACGACCTTAATTGGCTGGCTGAAAAACACCAGATTCATCGTAAACTTAAGCTGAAAGAATTTTTTGCCTCCCATGTCTCAACTATGCCCCAGACGTCAGACAGCATCCCCATGAAGTTACAACAATTCAAACCTAAATCAGTATTTGATCCATTATCAAATAATCCCAGTATTAAGACCTTTATGAGATTAATGGACAGAGATACAACATCGGTCATCAAGAATACAGACAGATCCAGACATAATCTCTCCCCCATGGAACAAGAAGCATTAAAAAATCTCTCCAAGAACGAGAGGATAATTATTCGCCCAGCTGATAAGGGTGGGGCGATTGTCCTGCAGGACATTGATAAATACCGTGAGGAGATTTACCGTCAACTGTCTGAGCCTGGAGTCTACTGTAAGTTGCCCAAGGATCCTACAGAGAATTTTACATCTATCCTGAGAGGGACTTTGGACACTGCTTTATCTAATAAGCTCATTCATCAAGAACTACATGACATTCTAATACCTAAATATCCGATTACACCACTGCTATATACCCTCCCCAAAATTCATAAGGGGTTAGATCCCCCACCCGGTAGGCCGATTATTTCAGCCCGGGGATCACTCCTGCAACCCAGTGCAGTTTACCTGGATACCATTCTTCAGCCCCTGATACAAATGCATGAGCATTATCTACTTGATACCTCAACTCTCCTTAAAAAATTGAATGCTATTGGGGATCTTCCACCGGATGTATGGCTTGTCACAGCGGATGTGACAAGTCTATACACTATAATCCCGCACTCTGCAGGTTTAGTGGCAGTCAAACGCCTGTTATTGAGACAACTCAACCTCAACCCTGCATTGATCGAATTCTGGATCACACTTCTGGAAATCATTCTCACGAAAAATTTCTTTTTATTTGATGGGGCACATTACCTGCAAACCAAGGGGTGTGCTATGGGGTCTTCGGTGGCACCGACATATGCCAACATCTATATGTTTGATGTCGAGGATGATCTCTTTTTTTCAGATATCAACATCTCCTCGAGAATATTATTTTTCACACGTTATATAGATGATCTCCTCTTTTTATGGAGAGGAGCCACCGAAGACCTCATGACACTGTTCCAGCTCAACAACGGGTCCTCAAGCCCTGTTAAGTTCACTTTTAAAATGAGCCAGTCTAACATCGACTTCTTGGACGTAGCCATCTCCATTGAACAGTCCAAGATTGTAACAGCTGTACATACTAAAAAGACTGATCGGAACACATTTTTGCACCAACGGAGTTGTCACCCAACAAGACTCAAACAAGGATTGCCATATTCGCAGATGTTAAGGCTACACCGCATCAACAGCAACATCACCGTTGCGGCGAAACAGATTGATGAACTGATACAAAAATTTGTATCGAGAGGTTATGATCTCAATCACCTCACAGCCACCAAACATCAGGTTCTCCAATTGGATAGACTCCAATTATTGGAGCCTAAGCCCAAAACGACGACGGACGAGGTAATACCTTGGGTGATGCAATTCAATACCTCCTCTTGTGACATTGCTAAGGTATCCAGAAAACACTGGGACATCATACAGACTGATGAAATGTTGGGGTTGGGTAATAGCAGACTGATGCCATGTTACTCTAACTCGAAAAATCTGCGCAGCATTCTGGTTAAGTCAGACATTACCAATATGGGGACAGAACGTCCTACACATTTTTTATCTAATAAGAAACCAGGCTGTTTCAAATGCTCCTGCACGACATGTAAATTCCTCGTGACGGGAGACACGTTCTTCCACCCCCATTTAGGGACAAAATTTTTTATCAGACATCACCTTACATGTGAGAGCACACACGTGGTGTACCTGATTGGATGCCCGTGTGGTCTCTCATATGTTGGTAAAACCAGCCGCAAATTCAAGGAGCGAATGGGAGCCCATCGCTCCTCAATCAAAATGGCCCTTAGCACCAGAAGCAGTGAACAACCGGTGGCTAGGCATTTCTTGCAAGCCGGCCATAATCTCACCAACTTACAATACCGTATGATAGACCACGTGCCGCCACTGAGAAGGGGGGGAGACAGGAATTCCATCTTGTTACGTAGAGAAGCATTTTGGATTCATAAATTAAATACCATCACCCCTAAAGGTCTCAATGACATGATGCCTTTATCATGCCTTCTAAATCCTTAATATGCTTCATCCTCCATTATTATATATAAATCCATTGGCGTTCATTTAAGGCTATTATATTGCTTATTCTTCATGGGACCAATTCTCTTACCTGATCCGCACAATATACCTACAGCGGACCCTGTTAGAGTTACCCTGTCAGAAGATCTCATGTTCTTTAACTTTGCTTATATTTGTATATTTCTTTTTTGTTGCTCACTATGCATTTTTTAATTCTTTATGCAGACGCCGCATCTCCTTGGTAACGGGACGCTGCCTGTGGACCCCGGCGCAGTAACATCATCAACGTGCGCCCAGCATTGCCTGGGGATTGACGTGATGACGTCACCGGGCTGCCGCCGAGCGGAGACGGACGCCAAGGGGAGCTGTGAGTCTGCTACACCGGGTGGGGATATAAGGTGAGTTTTTACATTGTTCTTGTTGTTATATCCTGACGAAATTCAAAACTGAATGAAACGTTGCTAAACCTAAGCCTAGCTGACTGAAAGTGTCTTCATTTCGCACCGAGTGCCGCACACTGTGTTCTCTCTATATATTTATATCTATATATATCTATATATATAGATATATATAGATATATATATATAGAACAAGGATTTGTTCGGCACTCTTGGCTAAGACTGGGTCATCGACCGGGGTGCCTTCCCACGGAATTGGTATAAGGAATGTACTCCAAGGCAAAAGCCCTGGAAATAAAGAAGCGGCACTCTCCGGATTTGTGAAGTCGATAAGTCTTTAGTGCATCACAAAAAATTACAACATAGTCGTCAAAGTTTCAAGGCTAGTGTGCCTTTTCATCAGGACGAAGTAAAGTGCTGATAGTGCTGTGCAAATAGAAGAATACAGAGAAACATAACCGAGGTACCTTATATGCCCGTGTGTGATCGTGGAGCGTGCATTACCGGGTATCCAAGCGTGTCACTTCCGGGGGTGTGTGTGGCCGGGGCCGGCCATCAGTGACGTCAGCGCTCACAGTTGTGGGGGCGCGTCTTCTGTCAGCAGCGCCTCACGGACCTCACTGTCCCGGCGAGTAGACTGACGCTTGGAGAATGGGTTAAAGACTGGGATGACCAACCTGCAAACAAATCAGTTGGAAAAAGTGTAAAAAAACTGTGAACTAAATGAAAAGCATACAGGGCATAGTGTGAAGGGGTGGATAAAAGATAAAGGAGAAAAACATGTAAAACATGGAAACAGGCATTTGTGCTGACATGGCTGGTCCATGTCCTTTCCTTCTAGGGCGGCCTTTATGGCCGAGCGGTGTGCGGCCATACACTCACGAAGGGTTCTAATTGTCTGTCCCACATAATATTTCCCGCACGGGCAAATAATAATGTAGATGATAAACTGGGATTTACATGAAAGAACGTGCTTGATGTTGAATTTCTCCCCCGTGTCGGGGTGTTTGAAAGAGGACCCCGCTTCCATAAAGCTGCACGTAGTGCAGGAGGGGCAGCAGTAGCAGCCAGGTTTTTTCTTCTTGGTGTTAAACAAGGTTGGGAGAACTTTGGTGTTCACATTTGTTTTGACAACAAGATCTTTAATGTTCTTTCCTCTGCGGAAGCTGGGCATCAATTGTTTGTTTTTAAAGACTGGTAAGGACTTGTCGCTCGTGACGATGGGCCACCAGGAATGCAGAGTTCTGGGCAGAGTGATGCTGGTTGGTGTGAACGTTGTTACGAATGGGATACGATTGTCCAGTTTGCTGTCACGACTTTTAGGGGCAAGGAGGGTGTGCCTGGGCATATTTAGCACCTCATTTTTCTGTTTGAGTAGTGTAGAGATGTTGTACCCTTGGTCTGCAAATTTGGACACCATGTTGTTCAAAGCAGGTTCCAGTGTGGTGGCGTCGCTAGTGATGCGTGCCACTCTAATAAGTTGGGATTTTGGTAAGCCTTTTTTCAAAGCTGGAGGACGGTTGCTGCTCGCATGCAATGGAGTATTGCGGTCTGTAGGCTTTTGAAAGACCTGTGTCTGCAGTGTGCCCGCCGACATGGAGATGGATACATCCAAATAATCGATGTAACGACAGTACAAGATGATCTTGTCATAGATGGTGGCATCCTGGAAAAAAAAGTCATTTTCTGCTTCAAACATAAAGATGTTTGCCAGCGATGGAGAGACGTTGGACCCCATCGAACATCCAGTTAATTGGATGTAGTATTCAGTATTATGCAAAAAGTAGTTTCTGGCCAGAGTGTACTGCAGCAGTTGTAAAAACAGTTCGATGTCCAATTTGTCAAATCTGACACGGTAAAGAAAATTTCTCATGGCCGTAACAGCCTGTGCGTGGGGGATGACAGTGTACAAATTTGACACATCCAGGGTGCAGAGAACAGTGCCTGGGGGGAGAAGGGGAAGCTCACTTAGTTTGTTCAGGAGGTGGGTAGTATCCTTAAGGTAATGAGGTTGCACAACGATGTATGGTTGGAGGAGACAGTCCAGAAATTGAGAAATTGCTTGCGTGAGGGATCCCCTGGCAGAAATGATGGGTCTGCCAGGGGGGTTGACCAGGTTTTTATGTATTTTAGGTATGGTGTAGATGACAGGTACAGGGAACGGCTGAATTAGTGTGTCCAAAACCTTTTTACTGATGTGTCCATGCTGGAACGCCTGAGTTAGGATGGAGTCGATTTCTTTTTTGAAAACTGGCGTCGGGTCACCTGTCAATTTATTATAGGTTTTTTGGTCAGACAGCATGTTGTCCAGATTCTGGACATAGGTGGAGGTGTCCTGTATAACGATTGCACCACCCTTGTCGGCAGGCCTGATTGTTATTTCTGATCTTTTGGAAAGTTTGATCAGAGCCTGTTGTTCATCTGGGTGCAGGTTGGAATATTTGTTTTTAGCGTTTTTGTGAGATTTAGTTATGGAGTCGTCTACAACCTTGGAGAAGGTTTTCAAAGCCGGGTTGAATGATTGGGGGTCAAAGGATGATTTGGCATGTTTTTTCAGGAACTGATTATGTGGGTCCGTAGGACTAAAGATGGAATGTTGGAAATGTTCCTTAATGCGCATTGACCTGTTAAATTTGTGTAGATCGACTTTCCATTTGAAGTCATCATGGGAGTTTGTGGGGACGTAGGAGAGGCCACGGTTCAGTACTTTAAGTTCACTATCAGAGATGGGATGGAGGCTTTGTGGATACGGGAGTTCTGTCCTCCCCTCCTCGTATATCTTGGCCGCGAAGGTCCAAATTTGAATGAGTGGACCGGCCTAAAGGGATCTGACCCTGGTTGGTATTATCATCAGAATCCTCATGGACAAAGTCACTGTCACTTGTGTAGCGGGACTGATCGCGGTGAGTGCGAGTTTTTCTATTCGGTCTGAACTTAGACCGGCCTCTGGGTCTTTGGGGTTCCGTGCCATTTAACCATCTGTACACCCTGCACTCCTCATAATCTGATTGTACTGTGTGCCATTTTTTCTTTTTAAATTGTTCTAAGTCGGCTTTGTATTGAGCCAGCTGGGTTTGAAGCTTCTTCGGCAGAGTGGGTTTTATCATCCAGAATTGTTTTATGCGGATCTCAGAGGTTTTTATTCTGGTGTTTTCTAGGATTTTGCCCGACTTCTCAATCACTGAGATCATAAGATATATATACACTGCAGTGAGCCCTGTGATAATAATGCCAGCTTCAGTTGTCCCAGTAACCGTATGTCTCACTGCAATATTCTAACCGGGACCAGACCAGGCCACTGTGATCAGTTATGCATGTCCGATGGACACACAGGATGATCACAGTGTAATAAAATAAAAATAAATAAATGATAATAAAAAATTAATACTCTGTTCTTTGTTCTGTCAGTCAGTGCAGTAAAGTGATGCTTTAAAGTGACAGTTCACTTTACAGCACTGTGAGTCACAGCAGCAAGGAGCCAAAGTGACCTTCAGCTCTCACCGGAGCACCTTCTGTTGGTAAGTATGATCTTGGGGGTGAAGCACCTGCCCATAGGTGCCGATTCTGTGGGTGCTCAAGGACCCAAGCACCCACGGGAATTAATGAGCACCCACGTGCCTATAACTCCAGAGTCCCAATGCAGGGCCACTGTATTTGCTTGTTGAGCCTTTCAACAGGCTTGAGCACCTACCAGCAAAAACATAAATCGGCACCTCTGCACCTGCCTACACAGCAGCACCTGTGTGGGTCACATCAGGATCCAAGTGTGGCCACTGATCGTCCAACACAAAGCTATAATGTGCCTGCTGCTGCATAGTTAATTATCTATCCATCTATCTATCAATCTGTCTATATATCTATAGAAGTTATGTTCTCTTTTTTTTAAGGTATGTGTGTGTGTGGGGGGGGGGGGTATTGTCAGAGTGATTGCAAAGTAGCATCGCAGAGACAGAGCTTACTCCAAAGTTCTGCCCCTGAATGTGATAAATGATACATCCTGCAATGTAATCAATTATCACAATGGGGATTGAGCCAATATCACACCATATCTGCATCCTCAGATCAGCCCCTAATACTTGCAAACATTCTGGTTTAAATACTGCTTTGGAGAACAGGTCATCTCTATCTATAATAACAGTAGCTCACACTCATATGCACAAGTAACAAGGATTACACTTACCAATTCACCAGGATGAAATGCCCCAAAGAAGTGAAAAGTCCAGGTACATAACAGCTTATCATAACTAAACAAGTTTTTTTTTTTTTTAAACCATTTAGAATTTTGTTGTTATGAAAATTGCACTGGATGTATACTTTTAGGCTTACTTTATTACAAATAGGAAAAGGTCTGTCTGCTCTCATGAATGACTGACGCATACATACAGTACACAGCTCCAAGGGGGCCACAACAGGACGAGACAAAAACATAATTAATTCATGTCAGACTGACTTTGTACCTTTTGACGCACACACATTTACTCTGTAGAGTGCCGTGGGGGTGAGGGCGGGGGTGTGGGGAAGGCTGTCCAATGTTTGAATTTGTGCCATGCTCACTGTCCTTACAATTTCAGCAGTGATACCCTAGCATGTTTTATAAATAAATGGTGGTCTCCTGGTGCGCTGCTTGAAATGATGAAATGATCAAAATTGAAAAAGGACTTGGATTTTTGTATGGAGATGGCAGCATATTTCTCTCAACAAAGCAAACTGTGTGTCTGCCATCTGTGGCGAAACATTGTGTGAATGCACTGCTGAAATTGACGCAGTACACTTTCTGAACATGTCGAACTATGTAATAAAATAAAATTTGCAGTTGTAAACATACAGTATATCCAGCATAAATTGGATAAATGAACACAATTCTGTAACGTTTTCAAAAGTGCGCTTTTCCATTCTGTGAATCGAATTCCAATTGACGGGTTTAGTAGTCATTGGCGATATGACTATGTCAAGATAACCAAGGACACAGGTGGCGAACAAATGCAGCGACACAGTGATGTTACTGAATGTAATTTTTTTTTTTTTTTTTTGCAAACACTCTTTTCACTGTCATTTTCAGTTAGCCAACGGTACTGTATTGGTGGATGTGTATGTCAGAGACGCACTATCAGCTCAATGCAAACTGATCTTTTTCTATGCTGACATTTCTAGTTACTGTGAGTGATCACTTTATACAGCGATCCAGAGGTCCAGTATTAATTTGTAAGGCATGTTATCACTCTGTAGATACCAAAGAAAAGAGAAAAAAGCAGCGCTGACTTGTAATAGTTAAAACCAATAAAAACCAAATGGAAATTGTACTGATTTTACATTAAAATAGATACATTTTATTTAATACAATGAGTGACCGTATGGGGAAAATGCTGGTATTTGATGCAAGTTGGCCTCACATAAGGAATGGGCAAGAAAAGGGGGGCTGTCCGTTCCTATTATGCCTCGAATCGGGACCATATAAAGTGCAAATGTGAGGAATAAATGTTACCGTCCACCTGTTAGTTGAAGACTGTGGTGTGTCTCGTTCCTCCCAGGGACTCAAGGCCTGAATGTGCTGGGCCGAGTCACCATCCAAGAGTAGGGATGTACACAGAATGGCTTCCTGCTGGCAAGCTATTGCTGTCATCACTCCATGTACTGGCAGCCCTAGAGGGGGAGGAGTTTTCAGTCCTCTGTATGATGGGCAGTAGCAGCTTCCAATAGGAATGGCTGTCTGTCTGTTTTACACTGGAAACCTCCTGGTATTCACTGGAGCAGGAGCCACCAATAGCAGGAGCCACCACCGGTGACAAGTAACAGGTGGGGGAACATGTACAGTCATACAGATAGATATACAATATAGGACACAGTGTATATTATATGCAGTGGGTTACAGTATGACTAGTCAATCAGATGTTCAAGTGTCAGCAGGTGGACCGTTGAGGAACAAAACTTTTGAGGCTTCTGGTAGACCTGGCAGGAACTGCCCTGCACCTTAAAGTACACACACATGGCATTACAACTTAACATAAAGTCCCCCTTTTATCATAATGCACAATTTGTCCTATAAAATGTTCCAACTCAAATTATTTTGCCCAACTCTCTAATATACTGTAAGAAACCCAAGACAGTGGGACAAAGAACATTAGGAATGACATTTATACATCTGGAGGCCTGTTTAGCTCTCAATATAATTAAGGGTAGTTATATGTTAGTTGGGCACCCACTATAGTTAGTACGCTCATACCGCCACTATCCATGTCGGCATGGAGGTGATTTTATATAGTGTGGCGAACACAGCGAGCCACCGTGCCTGAAGCATGATGAGCATATCGATCCCCACGAGGGGACGCGTAAAACTAAGCAAATAGCTTAGTGGGCGCCCAACTAACATATAAGAACCTAATTCCATATATCAAGCCCCCCATCAATGGCTGCTTTATGAACTTAATGGTTAAGACAAAGGAATCCATCACTTTATTGGCTATTGGCTCTAAAAACAGGATGCCTGTATAAAAGCAAACGTACTTTTCCAGCAAATCCTCATTTTTGACCAGCAAAAGGCTTGATGTGATCCCTTTTTCATTACCCTAAATAGTGCTGAATACTATCCTTTGTACACAAGTGCAAGGAGATTTGCCCACTTTAATTTTCGGTTGCTAGAACCTTATAAATATTAAGGTACTCTTTACCTAGAAGGGCGCCCATCGCACTAAAAAATCGCATGCGATGCGACCGACGCGATGCCCGCGATTTCCCATAGGGAACAATGTTAAATGTCCCAATTGACCCGATTTTCCTGTTCAATGTCCCAATTGACCCGATTTTCCATAGGAAACAATGTTAAATGGCCCACAGAGCCCAAATAGGCACCCTGAAGTGTGAAATGGCCCCCACAATTGTTAACGCCACCCCACGATCAACGTCAACCCGAAGCGTGGCGAGCGAAGCAAGCCCGCGCGGGGCGGCGGTACGCGTCCTACGACCTTTTCATACCCCCACTATCCACATCGGCGTGGAGTTGAGAATAGAAAGTGTGGCGAGCGCAGCGAGCCACTGATCCCGAACAGGTATACGCGTCCCCTCACGGGCTTCACAGCTGTCCGCGTCCGCTCGCCACGCTTCGGGCTCGGTGGCTCGCTGCGCTCGCCACACTTTCTATTCTCGACTCCACGCCGACGTGGATAGTGGGGGTATGAAAAGGTCGTAGGACGCGTACCCCCGCCCCTCGCGGCCTCGCTGCGCTCGCCACGTTTCGGGTTGACGTTGATCGTGGGGTGGCGTTAACAATTGTGGGGGCCATTTCACACTTCAGGGTGCCTATTTGGGCTCTGTGGGCCATTTAACATTGTTTCCTATGGAAAATCGGGTCAATTGGGACATTTAACATTGTTCCCTATGGGAAATCGCGGTCATCGCGTCGGTCGCATCGCATTCGATTTTTTGGTCGCATGCGATGCGACCGACGTGGTATTTTTTTCCTAACGATGCCCACGATCAAAATCGTGGGCGCCCTTCTAGGTAAAGAGTACCATTATTAATTTCAAAAGTGCATCAACATACTGTAACTCCTTATGGCTATTATAAGGTAATCTTGCATTTCCCGGCTATTGTGAACAATAATCATCAGCAAAAATGTCTTCCCCTTGTCAAAATTTGGTCTGCAGTACATAATTACTAAATGTATCTGCATTAAAGTGACCTTCTTAGCAATAAGTTACAATGTCCTTCAATCCTTCAGTTTGTCTTTGAGTACCATATAGATGATGTTAAATTGCACAATTTTCTACATCAGGGCACATTGTGCAGATCCAGCCAGACCTACATAGAAGAAGTCAACCTCATAATGTTTCTCTAGCCAGTTTCACAGACTCATCAAATGATGTATAAGTTACTGAAAAACAATTCCTCATCAATCTCATGATTCACTGATCCTCCAATGGGAATATTCAGATCAAATTGATGAAACAGCAAGAATAGCATAACACATATATTTTTGTATTTTAGTTACTAAATGTCTTATTTCAAAAGGACCTCTAATGTTACTGTAGAGCATGTGTTTAAATGACCCTTGAGAAAATCATAAATAAAGTATTAACTAGTTTATATTTTTTTGTCGAGCTAGGATCACCAATACCAATAAACATCCTCCTATACAGTAGACTAGGGTATATTCAACATGCAGGGAAGGGGGAGGAGCTTAAATAATTCAATTTGCATCATTTTGTTACATCTTTACATATTTGAGATTTCCAATATTATCCCTCCATCCTGTCCAGTTGACTAGAATGTGGGTGGGATTGTAGATATCTTGAAAAATCTGCTTTCAGAAAATAAAGAGTTTCCTAAACCATCTGGTAGAGTATGCTGGTATGTATGCCATTGAATATTTAAAGTCACAGGCCCATATGGCCTTAATCTGCCCCTGCCAAATACTTAAATCTTAAGAAAGTTCTGGTTAAATATCAAATTACAGGGCAGTGGTTCCCAAACTGTGCACCTAGGCTCCCTGGGGTGCCTCAGGACACTTGCAGGGGTGCCTCAGGTTGGTGATCCAAGACCAAGTCACATCATTTATGGTCAATTGTTTATGGACAAAACCAGTTCTGGTGACTACCAATCATAAAATGTGTGTACAAACAGAACCCTTTACCATATAACTGAACCTAAGGATCACATTTAAACACAATTCATTTAAAATTAATTTAATTTTACATTTTTTCCTACATTTGCACCTAGGGGTGCTGTGAAAAAAAGCTCTTGTATTCTAGGGTGCCGTGATTCAAAAAAGATTAGGAACCCCTGTGATAGGGTAATCCCTTGGAAAAGATATACTGTCATGCAATTGTATTGCTATATGTTTGTTCTTCTAGCTTAGTGTTAAATAGTGTGTTTTTTAGACCAAACCATAACTTGAATAAACTACATAATAAGGATGGTTCCCTATTGGCTCGGAGTGAACCAGTATGAAAAAGTGTTACCTATTTCTATGACTTATTTCTGAGTAAAGGTGCCCATACACAGTACACTTGCTGGGTGCGATGAGATGCGCGCTCCCATCACACATCTCATCGCGTACAGTAGCTCAAAAAGTATGTGCTGCACAAAAAGTAGGTTCTGCACATACTTTTTGTACATAGATAACATAAGACATGCATCTCATTGCATCGCAAAACGTATGCAATGCAATGCGATCTAGTCCAAATTGTATACAATCATCGCACCGTGTATGGGCCCCTTCTATCTACATACATATCTATATACGCAATCCATCAAATCCAGAGTGAGTTTGACATTAATACTGTATACGATGCTCTTTAACTAATTCTGATGGGTAAACCCTGTGCAATATTGTACTTGCAATTCTTATGTTATCTATGCCAAATCCCTCTGTTAATATGTGAACATGAATAAAATATTTCTAATCACAACTCCCATGTAGCAAATAGGGAATTACTCTTAATGTGCAATTCATTTTGAACAATAAGAGGCATGGTTTATTTGCTTTCATGACATCTTTACACAGTGGGACTAATGTGATTAATATACAAAGAAGGAGATATCATTATCCCAAATACATCTTATAAAATCTAAACTCCTGGAGCGATAGCAAGATATTTGCAACAGTTTTCTCTTGGCTAATACCTCTGGGCACCGTGGCTATAAAAGCAGCCCTCCTGTAATATTGTTCTCCATTGCGGAATCACTATAATTGTATCTACTTACAGTACATCATACTTGCTACAAAACATATACTACTCATACCAGGTTTCACTATCAGTGATAATGATTATAGTAAGTTTTCATCCTGATTAACTCCCAGCCAATAGGGAGTCATCATTGTGATGTGGTTTATTTCATTTATTGTTTGGTCTACCAGATAAACCATATTTGATACTAAACTAGAGGACCGCACATATACTGTAGCAAATAAACAAAACAAAATGCATGAGCACTCTTTATGGAAATTAGCTAAAAATAATAATAATCCACACTTGCAATGAGTGATTTTAAGCATACTATAGTGGTAACTGGCATTTTTTCCCGTTGTGTTTTGTAACATATTATTGTGTAAATAACTAAAGTTTATAAAAATATTGGCGGTGATAAACTCACAGAAGTAGTACGGAAGAATAAAGTGACAGCTGGTTGTGTTTTTGGGGGATGTTCGTGATTCTGGTGGTTGGATCCCAACAGGGGCTCGAAATCCGTTGGCCTCCAGTGACAGGACACAACAGGACAGCACATGCATTTTTAGCCTAAACAGGGTGCGCGCACTTTTCTGGAAGCACTCTGATTTCAACACATCCAGCTCCAATCCCAGGTCTGGGATTTCATCTATATGGACTTCTATATCATCACAATCACTGCTTTTAGCCAATATAGCCCTATACTATCTTCCATTATAAGTTTTTACTGCAATTTATTTGTGCTTTCTTATGCTCTCTATTTGCCAGCATTGGCAATCTGTTAAAATTATATTTTATTCTGCAGTATTGCACTTTTAATACATTTGTAATACTATACTTTCACTGGCTGATGACATGGCAATCTAGTCCCGTCCCCCAAAATGAGGTATCATTTTAAAAAATATATATACCAAAGGTATATCAGGCGCAATATAATATGTTTAAAATTACTATGAAAATATTTATCAATCAATGAACCACAGCATCGACTAACTAGTGTCCTGCTCCCAAATAATTAGAACTAGCATGAACAAAATACAATACAAAAGAGAGCGCACTAAATTGATTTATACAGATTTTAATTCATTTAAGGTAATAAAAAGAAACAATTTAAAACAATTCATTTGAGGAAAAAATACAATTTAGAATAATATCAATAATATATATGATAAAAATCCAACTTTATATCACACCTATTTATAAATTCATCCCAAAGTCATATGTTATTATATATACTGCCTCAAATGCTCTTACCCACTTGAATCCTGTGTATTGTCAAAAAGGTGGGGAGCCTCCAATACAGGTAGTGTTTTGTCAGGTTAATTAATAACAAATTAGTGATTGTGTCCAGGAATAAATTTTATCAAATGGACCTTTGTCAACTTGGATTTTTTTGGGAGTATTTATGATAAATTAATTTTGGCCAGACTCTGAGCTTTTCCCTGATGACAATAGATTATCGCCACGAGCAGGAGGAGGATGGTGAATGGCAGATGTCAGATTGCAGGTAGCTATAACCAGTGTGGCTCTGTTGTAAGCTGGTTTCACATTGCAAAAACCTGCTTTCAACCCGTGTCTTAAAACGGGTCAAAAGCCAGTTAAACCCCTTTCATATTGCATGTTGTAAAGGTATATTGCAGTTTCAATACCGTTTTTGTACCTTCAGATTCAACCCGTTTCACCCATAGAAAGCCATACAATGTCATTTTAAATGTTTTTTTCCTGCTTGTGGGCGGGGATCAAGTGTGGTTATCATTTGTAGCAACTACCGTTTCTGAGCTGTTCAGACTGCAGGGAAAACGGCTCTGAAACGTGTAGGATCCTGCTTTTAACACGTTTCAAAATACCAGTATTTTGTAACCGGTAAATTGATTGTGGAGCTTTCATATTGCAGCTGGTACCGTTTTAAAGCTGTTAAAAATCGGCAATATGCCGTGTTAAAACTGCAATGTGAAAGGGGCTTCAGTGAGAGCCGGCGCTGGGAGCAACCTCTGCTGCGATGTCAGAATGCAAGTCGCTCCAACTGGCATGGCTCTGTTGCAGTGAGAGCCGGCCCTGGGAGCAACCTCTGCTGCGATGTCAGAATGCAAGTCGCTCCAACCGGCATGGCTCTGTTGTGGTGAGAGCCTGCGCCACCTCTGCCGCAATGTTATTTGCCTCCTGTCCTCTGGGTAGTATGGGAAGCAGCTATCCAGCTCTGCAGTCGGTGGTGATAATCTATTGTCATCGGGGAAAAGCTCATAGTCTTGCCAAAATTGATTTATCATAAATACTCCTCCAAAATATCCAATTGACAAAGATCTTTGTTCTTCTTTAGCGACACTGTATTTACTTAAATAATAAATATTAAATTGCCTATATTACTAAAGGCTCAAAAAACTATTTCAAAGATTAACTTACAAGCCTGTAACATCTGTAAAAGTTAGGTTGGCTCTCTCGTCCCAATACAAAATTGCAATTAGAACTCAAAGGATTGACTAATTTAATGCTGTATTACAACAGAAAAAACTCTTAGAAGAATCAAACGTTCTTCTGTAATAATTCTCAATTTTCAATTTTTTCTTTCTTTCTAAGTGTGTATGATCAAGGTCAAGCCAAGCCAAGCATAAGCACTTAATCAAGGGAAATTGATTTTACAATGGTTTGTAGACAGCAGGAGAAATAAGTAGATCTTGAAACAATGTCACCCCATCAACAACAGTAGGGTACTTCAATCACAGGAAGCACTTAAATGCTAGTGTGCCTTATATAAATATGGCTGTCATCATTTGCTATGTCATCAGTCCGGCATTCTGCTGAGACTTGATCCATATACAGTACAGTACCCAGCAGATATAGTCCTCATGCTATGCCATCTTCTGTGACATCATTGATTGTGTAGGCAGATTTCATAATAAATCTACCTGACAGAGACAGAGATTTCTGAGACAGAGATGTCTGTCTATCTATCCATCTATCTATCTACCTTGCTATACATACACACACTAAACACACATTTATGTAAAAAAAATAGTATATAAGAAGGAAACACAGCATTAAGCGAACCCTTTACTATTTACTGAGGTTTACACTTGATAAATGGAATTTCTTATGGCTGCTATTCTGGAAATATAACAATGATTTCTGTCAGGATGTATTAAAAAACCAAATTCATGGTCAGGCACTATGATAGGAGCCCATCCCAGCAATGTCTAAGCTAAGGTGATACTGATCATTTGACTTTATACTATGGACTTACAGTGCCAAAAAGCACTGTAGCCGGGACTTTTTGTGGATTGGGCTTTTTGGGATGTATTTGGACCTTTTACCTGTTTGCTCCATTTTGCCAGCGGTGAGATCTGGAATCACTGTTTGTTTCTGGTGCGAGTTTGAGGACTGGATTTGCTCCATGTTCCTCCACCCATTTTTGCCCATCCTGTTGTTATTGTGTGTGTTTACTGTAATAAATTGTTCTACACTACTGTATATGCAATTATTTCTCTGGGGACCCTGGTCTTTATACGGCACTCCTTGAATGGGATCATCTTGAGAGGAATGATAGGGAATCCTGTGGACTATGGAAACATTATCTGCATATTGAGGTGGAGAAGAGGATCGTAGCCACGTTAAGAGAGGTGTATGGTATTTAACACATGTGTGTGCTGTCTGAGTCCGTCGTATTTGGAGAAGAGGATTGTACTCTTGAGAGGTGGGACGTTACATTTTATTTGAAGCGTCAGTGGAGGGGACTTTCTTATTTTCTTGTTTAGCATATACTCATAGGTTGGTGGGTTGCATAAAACCCCACTTTGCTTCACTCCATAACCAGTGAGTATGGCTCTACTCACTATACTTCAATAAACCAACACCACTGGTTAAGTTACTGAGCTGTTCATTGTTTGAGTAATCCACATGTGCGTGCCTATATAATTCTGCAACACCAGCACACACATCATTCCCAAAAACTAAGCTAGTAGATATTTGAACAATTTGGCCATACAGTATGTGTGTCTAGGGATGCGGTTGCTGCTGGATGTCAAGGTAAATGTATTTTTTACCATTCATGGTTAACAGGGGACATTACAAATGTCATTATTATTTATATATGGGCAATCAGAATAAATAAATGGCACCACATAGTGACATATACAATGTTTGCCCTATTCAGTCAATTCATCATATCTACATGATTGCTATGCACTACTTATATAAGAATAGCATGAATGTGAAGTACCTTTGTTTCTTTTCAACCGAAATATGTTTGTATCCCTTGACGGTGACCCAAGATGCACAAATATACTTTGGCTCCCCCACACACCCACAGACAATACTCCTTCCACCTCCACACCACCTGAGCCTTCTCCAACAATCATTCTTGCATAGCGACCATGCCTCAGTATACAGCACACTGAAAATCAGCAGCCCTGCAAATGGTAATTTCTACAAAAGTAGGCAAAAACATTACATTTCATCTACTTTTGTATAAATAAAGGGATAATTTATAACCCTTATATACATAATTAATAAATTGGAATAAAACCAAAAGGTCTAATTAAAAAACATTTTGCAAATTGAACCAATATGCTTTAATCAAACGCCTTTTTCTGTACTTAGCCTAAGAATGATGGTTGGGTAGAAGTGTTATTAGAGGGGGCTGCTGCTGTGTATGTGCATTTTACAAAGTGATGGTGTGTGAAGCTTAATTGTTGTGGGGTTAGCACGAGTGACGTGATTGCTGTTTGCTACTTCTGTAAGTAATTTAAAATCTTGGTTTAGGTAAGTGATTGATTTGCAAGATGATAAATGTGCTGTAGGGATTTTTTCTGGTTTCAGCAGAAATATTGCATACAAATATTTTGAAGGCCTCATTGAAGTGTGAAAAACGGATATTGTATTTGTGATTTCACTAAAATAAGGTTGTTAGGAATGCTGTAATATCTGTCCTCTGCGTTTTACAGTAGTTTTTATGAAGGTCAATGAGGACCATCTATTTGAGCTTAAATTGGTCATTCTGTGATTTTCTGGTTTAATTTGCCAGTTTCTGATGGGGAGAGGGGTGAAACAATTTAGCAGCAAAGGCTTTAAGAAAGTATACCTGCAGAAAATGACAAGTGTATGGCAGCTTGCTTTAGTGTTTGATGTTTGAGAATATTTTTGGTATAAATATAAATCTTTTGATACCAATTTGTTACATGTTTTTTTTTTTTTTTTTTTTGGGTGCCCAGACTGTGATAGGACTTTAAATGCCTTAGAAAATAACAGTTTATTCTAATAGTGTGTAATGTCTTGGACATTTGTGCACATAGTTTTGGATGTTCCCACAGAAATGAGTGAAATTGGTTTAAAAAAGGAGGGGCTATAAATATGATGCAGTCAATGTGCAATTATTTAAGTCTATGGAGGTGAGTGTCAGCTTCTTGCAGTACTAGTGAATTTGGAATGAATATTTAAGGCCCCCACACATCAGTAATTTCTTGCTACTGGTTCCCTAACACTAATGTCAGGGAATCAGGCATTTTTTACATGTTTTACATTTACCAGATTACCCGGTTGGTGGATTGACCATGTTGAAAGGTCATGGAATCATGGCCGCAACTGTATAGGCACCTTTCCTTTGATTTGATTTGATTTAATTTGCACACCACTGTAAATAGATCGTGTGCAGTCTGTTACTGGGTTCTGCCTTTTTGTGTGTTATCAAAAACCATAGTTCATTTTCCTAGCAAGATTAAGTCTAAGCTTTGCTGGGCATAGGAGGGCATGCCTGTGGCCGTACTTAGGGTCATCATTTATATCTGTCATAGATAGAGATCATAGCTTTACTATTTAAAGCTATTGAATTAAGTAGGGGGGTGATCAATGCCCCTCATCACCATTGTTTTACTCCAAATCCATTAGAAGTCTGGTATTGGTTTGTAGTTACTTCCCATTCTGTTTCACCTGCTGTAGGGAATATATTCAGTTTGGTTTGGTTTGGAAGGGAGATGGTAGATGACACATCAGCCTACATTATGCTCCGATTCTCTGCGCGGTTCCTTCAAAGCAAAACATCCTTGTTTGACCTTAAAATTAATTTCTATACATCTTAAAGCTATATCACTGAGATCGTGACTGGACCAGTATATTATATAGCCTATTATATTTGGGCCATAAAGGTGGTGATTGGGTGCAGGGGCGTTTTAAGAGAGGAGGAGGCCCATGTGCAGCCTCCTCCATCCGGGTCCCCTCCTCTCTGCTGGCACCAGGGCTGCAGTAGTCTGAGCACCAGAGTGCAAATGCACAGATATTTAGAAAAATGGTGTGGCAGCTATTTTCCAGAGATCTCTGTAGCAGCAGCATGGTGCTGTAGGGTCTGAACACTAGAATGCTCAGACCCTACTGTGCAGATCTCTGTAAAAATGGCGCACTGTTTTGGAGTAATGTGGCAAAATGTCCACCAGGCAATCACAATGCACCACCATGGAGCTCTTTAAAAATGTGTCAGTTGGTCAACTCTGCCTTTCACACATTGCAGGCTGCAGTGAAAAAAATACTATAAATAAATCATTTGAAAAACAGCATTGTCCCCCTGCCATGGCCATCACCAGCCCTGGGCTCAAAGAGCCGGCTCTGATTTAAAAAATTCACGGGCCAAAACAAGAAGGGGATCCCCAGAATGTTTACAACCAACACCAGGCTCAAGGGCTGGTCCTGGTTCCCAAAATATAGGGGACAAAATGACTAGGGGTCCCCCTTATTTTGAGAACCAGCACCGGGCCCGAACAGCCAGCAGGGTAATGCCATAGCCAGGGAAATTTTTTTTAAGTTCCCCCTTTCCAAAGCATTTACCCTCTGACCAGTCAGGGAACCTCCAGGATTAACCAAGCTGTCCCCAGTGCCCCAGGGTGCTGGAAGTATGAGTCCCAGCAAACCTGCACTGCATGCAGGGACGTGGAGAACCACAAGTCCCAGCATGCAGGGCATTAAGGGGCCCGCTGGTACTTCCACAAACTTACAAATAGTTACATAAAACACAGACACATATAAAAAGTAAAACTTTATTTCACACTACAATCATCCACTCATACTCACCTATGGCTTCCCTCGAGGGCCCATCCTCTTCTCCATGTAGTATCCATTAGGGGTTCCTGTGGAAAGAAATTAACATCACCCGCCATCGTCTGTGCTTCTCCGACTCCACACGCAGCCCATAGATACAAACGGAGCAGGTGTGGGGAATTGTCCGCTCATGATTGGCTAGTGGGCGTGCCAAACCTCCCTGGTCTGTGGGCGCAAAGGTTGTGAAACCAGTGGGTCCTTTAATGCCCCACATGATGGTATTTGAGGATTCTCAAGTTCCTGCATGTGGTGCAGGCTTACTGGAACTCATAGTTCCACAACAATACATAATAGTTTTATTCTTTTTTTTACAACAATGCCATTAGCCCAGGGCCTACCACCCTGGGACTTTGGGGACAGCCCCGGGCTTCAGCCTGGCAGGGTTGATAATGGAGGGGGGACCCCTTTGTTGGGGGGTCCTCACTCCCCCAAGGTCCCTGTCCAGGCTGACCAGTCAGGAGGATAATGGTTCGGCCACAGCCATGGGGCTGTGCCTTGATGGAATGGTGATTCCTACTCGTATTCAATGGAGTATGCATTCATATTCGGATATACGAATACCAATGTGCCATGAATACAAATACGAATGGCCGTATTTTTGGCATAGTAAAAGCCAAAAATACGTGTAGGCAGTCCTATTTGCATAGGACTGCCCACAAATACGACTATTTCAGACATATTCAGGTTAGTAAATTTCTCCCGTCGTTTTTTCGCAGGTCCTATTCAACAGGACTAGTTTGGCAGGGAGCAGTCTACATGTGGTCTTCTTTGTGGCTGTCTACACATTTGCAGAGATGCTGTATCAACCAGTTCATACAGTGCAGCTGTCCCACAAACCCTGCTACTAAAATCACTGTGGCACTGGCTGGTCACAACAGATCCTGTTCTGCTGCATCCGGCAAAAACAAAATGTGCGGCTAAAAAGGTGTATCCTGCCAAACAGATTCTGTGGTATCCTGTGAAGACGCAATGTGTGGCCCAAGTCTAAGGGGGTGAAAAGCGGTAAAATGGTCCTCCCAGCATGATGTTATACAGGGCGCATCTGCTAGTTATTATTAATAAACTTTATTCATTGGGTGCCACAAGTGATTTGCAGCGCCATACAGAGGGTAAAACAGTACTGTACAATACAGTAGACACGTGATAAAGAGCACCTCCGTTCTCAACACAGCCACTGATGCAAGGGGTGCAATGGAAAGATTCAGTGTGAGCTAAAACCTTTTAGATTGGATGCAGATAATGTTCAAGGTCGTCTGAAGAAATTAAAACAGAGATGTAATGGAGACCAGTGGCAGAGAGCCCAAGGAGGAGGTGTAGCGTGTAACTGATGTGCACAAGAAGTACAGTATAAGATGATAACAGGAGGCTCGTGGAAATTACAGTCTGAAGAATGCAGAGCTGACACAAATAGGTGGTTTCTTGTTGCCTGGGCAGATATTCTGCTTTTATGGATATTTCTAAAATATTTTATGGATATTTACATAAAAAAAAAAAAATTTTTATGGAGTTTCTTTCTTAATAAATCTGCCCTGAGTGGTTAATGTCATACTGCAGCATTTGGCTCCTATCACTGCAGAGAAAGCATTTTGGTTTCACCCCCTGACACCCAGGAACGGCCCGCACCCCCTTGTGATACAACTTCTATAGTGCCGCCACTTCATTCTGTGCCACATTACTTTTCCCCATTCATATTATGTAACATTATAATGCCCTCGAGTTAATTTGATACTGCATTGCAAATAGCAAGTACAGGGACACACCTAGACCTATAGTAGACTCCACAACAAAAGATGGTAAGGGCCGCTATGTACCACCCAGTGATGAAAATGTATGAAAATCATACATCTGTGATGTGGAAGGTGGGCCCCCCCAAGCTCTGCACCCAATAACCAGGGCTGCCATCAGAAATTGTGGGGCCCGGGACTGACAAATTAGGGAGGGGCCCTTTTCTCTTTCTCAAACACCTGGAAAGCCGGGAGAGACCGGTGTCCGCAGCACTGTCCGCACTACTCCACCTCTACATTGCTTCAATGGAAATGTGAACTTTATTTATGACAAATTATACTTTGTAAACTCCAGTCCTGGGCCCACTTTCTACACAATATTAGGTTGCAACCCTTCACCAGGGACTCAGAATCGGAACAGGCTACCAACAGGGGATATTCAGAGGAGAATAACAGACAGCACACCATCTCACGGGGACCATCTAAATACAACTTGGATCAAATGGACACAATCCCAGATATGTGAGTGACATTGACTGTTCTTTCCTTCTCTCCCCCCCCAATAACACTGTCCGTGGATTCAAGCACCAAGAAGATCCACATATACTAGGAAAATTGGGGTGCAATATTCAAACAAATTTTGCCCTTAATCAAAGTGGTAGATTCCATTACTAGCAATTTGTACATCAACCGCTTGCCTAATAATGGTATTTAAAGCACCATTTTATAAATTTGTGTACACACGAATGTGTTATATTAATATTAATATTTTATTGATTTATATATTAAAAAGTGTATATAAAAAAGTGTATTAAAATTGTTGTGAATGAATTTCTTCCTCAAACAAGTGCAGTTATTAAACCCCTTTTTTTCCTGGGCCCACTTTCTGTCTGGGCCTGAGACTAGAGTCCATGCATTCTCCCCTACCCCACCCCCCGATGGCTGCTCTGCCAAAAACAGCTGCAATCTCTGAACCTATGGTAGCCACAATCTCCTTTTGGTTAAGCAGTAAAAAGGTCTGCTATAATAATGTGACAGCTAAAAATAATGACCATACACAACTAACCTGCGATAATTATCAGCATATCATCGTTATAGCTCAAAAATATTGCATTTCTCAGGAGTGAGTTTGATCACAGAAGCCTCCTGCAACAGATCACATGTAGAACCCATGGACAAGTAACAACAAGAAACGAAAGATGGACAGCTTATTGACAAGCATGAAATGACTTTATCACATTTTATACAGGCTCCCATCCTAAAACCAGATGGAATAGACTGTCAGCTTAAAGACACTAATGAAACATCAATGCCTTTAACTGAGGATAACAACTCCTGTCACAGGATGAAGTTCCAATCCTGCAGCTAGAGCAGAAATCACAGAAAAAACTGAGGTACTGCTTGACAGAAATGGATAATACTGACACAGAAGAGATTGAGGGGGATAGATCCAAGCAACATGTAAGAATACCAATATCTTCTGATAAGCTGATGATTGTCATTGATTTTGCTGTTGCGGAATAAAATCAAAAGACAAATGTCTCAATATAGCTACAATAGACAGTGTTCTGGGGATACTAATGAGGTTGATGGCAGCATGGAAGGACAGGGGCACTGAGGGAGAACGCGAGTACCTGGTGAAAATGTCACAAAGCAAGTTCACGTACCGGGACGGATCCCATGGCACCTACCTTTTTAGAAATTGTGGCAGTAATGTGGAGGTCCGTTGCAATGGTGCTGTCCCTGACCTCCATTTGCATCTTTAGTGCAGCCTCTCCATTGCTGCCAGAGGTCCAGCAGGGTGTTAAGAACCGGTGTCCCACGTGTGTTGCTTTCATCACAGGTGCCATCAGGTGATCTCTGTCCCACCAATGGGGAAGTGGCATTGCTGGACTCCAGCCAATCAGCTGCCAACACTTCCTTTAAAAGGTTAGGCAGGGGTAAAAACAGATTGCCAGTGCAACAAGGTTCACAGCTTATGTTGGGTACAGAAGCCCTGCTCTTTACAGAGTCTCCAGCATCTGTACTTGTTCCAGCTCTACAGATCTTCCAGAGATCACAATTAATTCCAGTTCCTGCGTGGGTATAGCAAATTCAGACTCCTCCCCATACATCAGCAATCACAATTAATGGTTTTCCAGATCCAGTGATTTTTTTTGGCCAGATAAATGGTTTCTACAATCTATTTGACTTGCCCACACATTACAGATTTATTTCAGTGATCGGCAGATTTTTCCCATCTAAAGATTGCATCTTCATATCTGGAAAGTGCCCATACATCACCTCAATCGATTGTCATTTCAGATGTTACTTCTTTTCATAATGTAAATAGAAGAAGAAGACGAAACGGGAAAGGGGGAGCCCACACATTAAAGATTAATTGTGACAATCATCTCCAGATCTGAGGATTGTCACAATTAATTGCTGATGTATGGGACCCATTACTCCTGATCCCAAACTGGTCACAGTTACTCCCAGTTCTAGCCTGTTCATTGTAAATCTCTGTTCCAGCACAGATAAAGCAAACCTGGTATCAGTCCAGACTCAGTATATTCCAGGTCACAGCAAGTTCTGGGTCTAATCTGGCAATAACAAGCTCTGGTGCCTGTCCAGTTATAGCAGACTCCGGGTCCCGTCCAATCACAGTAACTTTTAGTTCCTGAATATACCTGTCCTCCTCAGCTAAAACCTGTATGCTGCAAGCTTCTATTTCATTGATTATGAGAAGGAGCTTCATTCAACATTGCTACACTCAACTTCTGGTCCACTACCAGTCCCTGAACCTAGTCCGGCTCCAACAGATTCTCATAGCATGACAGCAGGCATCTCTGTGGACCCTGGCCTAACCATGGAAAAATAATTTACTAATATGTCACTGCCACACATGGCAACTGATGGGTTTGGATACACAAGCCAACGTCCACTCCCCCACCTCAGCATCAAAGCCATACCAGGGTGTCAGAGGCCTTATGAAAGCATGATAATGACATTTTGACAGTTTAGTTTACATTTTCAGTCCTTGTATAAAGCTTTGGACACACATTGGTTTAAAGTCTTAACAGAAGGCCAGTCCTGATTCAAGAATAGAGAACAGTTAGCCTGAATATTTATATTATCAGTAAAAGCAGTTAAAGAATATGGGAGTCCTGAACAATACGAACAGTAGTCAAATTAAAACTAGTTACGTTTTATATTGTATAAAAGTGCGGTTTTTATTATATTGTTATTTGTTCTCTGCACCGGTCCAAACGCATTAGCCGTAGGAGTCTGGCGGGTGTAAAGGGTCATCTCATTCTTAGCTCCTTTTAATGGAAGACACAGACTATCAGAATTCTATAGTAAGGAGAAGTGCAGGCGTTGGAGTTTAAGGCTTGCTGGACCAATAAGCTCATTCGTGCTTCTACAGAATGATGGGCCCAATAATTTGCCAAAATGCTGCATTGTGAATTGAGCAGCAAGCCCCAATGACAACACACCCACACACCCCAACCCTAAATCTAAAGCCCCTAGGCCCCTGCCTACTATCAACTGTTTTCCACTGATTTCCTGCCATTCCGTGTTCATCCCCAGGTTTACAAAGCTGCCAATGATCAAAGGTTTTGACTGCTGAATTGGACAGTCATAATAAATGCTAAATCATCATGGATTAGCATTAATTATTATTGCCGTTTGAAAAACATCATTGGTTGCTTTGTAAACGTGACATGCAGTATGGTAAATCTGCCCTCAACAGTTTAACCCCCAACTAATCTACTTTGTAGTGGGGTTTAATGCCAATCAAGCCTAACTAGCTATCTATCTTCCTGGCTTTCTGTGTATATTCCAGGCTTTTTGTATATCTTCTATAAATATGAATAATTTGGCATCTACATTATGGAAGACTGTGAAATATGAAAGAGAGTCACAAAACAAAAATAAATAAAATAACTTCTAGAAAGTCTGGATATTATTTTTACTACACATTAATCTATTTTCCAGCAACATAAGGTGAATGAGATGTCTTTTTGTGGCAAAATTAATTTATATACATACTTGTATTAATTTATATACATACAAAATTAATTTATATACAATCGCTGACATCACTAGTGATCAAAAAAGAAATACAGATATACATTTCCAATGAAACAAAACCATCCCTAACTTAAGGGATCCGAGCAGATCTGAGTCCCGGCTCAGATCCAAATGCAAGGGCTGTACCGGAGGCATAGAAATAAAGAGAAACATTTGACAGCAGATAAGTATCAATTAGTTTTCCCATGTTCTTGCACACACTAGAGTTAATTTTGGTATACAATTAAATGAAGCTATCATTTTAATTTTTGGCATGTGGGAGTAAACAGAGGAATCCGATGCAAACACAAGGAAAATATACAAACTCCACACAGGG
The DNA here is from genome assembly GCF_055691185.1 of Crinia signifera. Classification (NCBI taxonomy): domain Eukaryota; kingdom Metazoa; phylum Chordata; class Amphibia; order Anura; family Myobatrachidae; genus Crinia; species Crinia signifera. The sequence continues at coordinate 209,041,084 of NC_139222.1, read as the reverse complement.
GCATTGCGAGAATCAAAGCTATTCTGCTAACCATTACACCTCTATAGACTATAGACTAAGAACCAATAGTCTAGGAGCAGTACCGAGGGAGACAAACCAGACTACCCATGGTGCAAAATGCAGTTGTGTTTCTGCTTCCATGTATTTATTATACTAACCTACAAAGGTACAAACATACATGTTCTATCTTGTATGTAGTGATATGCAATAGGCGTATTTCAAGATATCCAAGATAAATTCATATTGAGTTAAATGCAATGTATTTTATATGCATCATATTTAACTAGATTATTTATGGGCTCTTACACTGTACATTTATTTATTTCCTAATGAATGATAATTCCCTATTTGTAATAGCTTTGCCACATCTATTGTAAAGCCCTTCCATAAATCCACCAAATTATGGCTGTATTTCCTATAATGATTCAGCAGCATCTGTCCCCAGTGTATCCAATCCTGTTCAGCACTACTAAGGAAGTGTCCTCTGCTACAAGGAAACTATAAGAAAGCTGAGGATTTTCATCCGTCTGGGAGCAGGACAAGAATAATTAATGTGTAAGGAAGGGATCAGGAGCTGCTTAAATTGGCTGGTAACAGCTCACAAGTAATTCTTGGCAGTAATGGCTGTGTCTGCTGGAAACATTTATTTCCTAATGGAGGTAATGCAGCCAGAAGAGCTCTGTGGAGATGATGATGAATGGTAAAAGGAGGGGCATAGGACGAGGACGTTGAAATTCAAGGGGGAAAGCTGGGTCACCTCACTACAACAACACACAAAACTTGTACCTTATAATACTTAAGTGATTAGGAGGTGGGGAATACAGGCACAGTGAATAGAGGCTAATGACATAGAAAATATATATAGAGAAGATGGGAGTAAACTGGGTTAAAGCACAATAATATTTTAAACATTTGTCATTAACTTTTAACTCCTTCAATATTGAAAAAAAAGGAAGAGACCGATGTAAGGGAAGGGCAGAGAATACCGGGATGAAGGGTGATAGAGAGTTTGGATGCTGAATTTATACTTTTCTACTCTCCTGGAAGTTGCGGAAGGCTCCCGATTATTACAGTAGCTCCCTGTTCCCCTGGAAGAGCAGGCAGATCTCCTGCATCCATCTGGCACCCTAGTGAAGCAGGTGGGATGAAGAGGTAATCACTGACATTCGAGTGTCCCTGAGGATGGGGCAAATGCAACACATTTTAGCCATACCTCCGGACTTAGTAGACCCACCGTCCCAAAAAGGGGCAGGTTTAAGAGAAAAGTGGGTGGGCCTTCAGTAAAGGGGCATGGTCTAGTGTCATGACCCCCGTTTTGCATAATTTTCGGGGACGTGTCTCACTGCCCTCCCTCCCTCTTCACTGCACTGAAGAGATGACGTGCACAGGCTCACAGCATCACTGTTGATCACAGTGATTCAGTGATCAGAGCTGCTCTGCTGTAATCTCCTTCCCCCCCAAGTGCCTCGTGACACTGCCACCCATAGAGGGACAGCGGGACAGTCACCAAATAGCAGGATTGTAATTGGGACAGTTGGGAGGTATGTTTTAGCTTGTCCCTACCAACGAGCCAAAGCCTGACTGCACCCCTTGAAGTTCTCTGCAGCCAGTGCAGCGTCACCTCTCCAGACTTCGCCCAAAGAGGAGAAATTAAAAGTTTTCAGTTTAAAGCTTTTAATGATTTAGTAACTGATTTTTTCACAAATTCATCAACATTTGCCTGATGCATGTTACGGGAGCAAGCTTCCCCCTTGCTGCCCCCCTCCCCAAACACTGCTGTCACTGTGATTGTGGAGTAGAGTGATATATATGATTGCAGCAGCAGGGGTAGGACGCCAAACACATCTGACTGTGGTGGCCGGCACCTCCTCACTGCAGCAGACAGCAAGGTAAAGGCGCGCGCGGGGGCCCCACCTTTAGTGTCCTGTGCTTCCCACATCTGATGCTCTGCCCACTTCCAACTGGAGGCTGCGGGCCACTTGAAATGACAGCACGGGCTGCAATTGGCCCCCGGGCCTGACTTGGATGGTAAAGAAGGAACAAGTCAGCCTACATAAAAAAAACTTGAAAAACACATGTCAACTTTTCAGTGTCCACCACGTCTATGTTGACCTTTTGCTTGTGTTGACCTTCTGTCAATGTCAATCTTGAGTATGTCGACCATTTAAAGGTGTCAACTACCAGTAGTGGTCAACCTATCATGAGTCCGGATACCCCCTGCACAGTCCCAACTCTGTCAAACCGGACAGTGGATTGGATGCAGACTAAGGTAACCACAGTATTAAGCACTGGCATGTTATATAATGAGTGCTCCTGCCGGGTGACCTGGAAAATGTGCACTGTTGGGGGTCCTTGAGGACCGAGGTTGAGAACCACTGCTTTAGACTATGGATAGTGAGGGCTGCTGGTGACATGCGAGATGCCCCATTCACTGGTAAAAGTCAGGAATTCATATGTCATAACTGCATGACATTGTCAGTGAGTGCCTTGCATGGTATGCCACATGCAGACAAGTGTCTTTACATTTTGTAGATGGCCGTGGCATGTGACAGCCTGGGAAGATAATATAACTTGAACCTTCTGTAATATGAATTGATTTAAAGAGAACTACAGCAGTGATGGATGGAGGGGCGTTATGAACCCCATAGTAAGCGTTTTTTTCTGCAGATTCAGATCTGATTGCTATTGTGCAAATTCACGATCTGTTTCATTACCAAATGTACTAAACACCCATTGTTGGGGCTCCGTTGAGGAAGATAATGCTAGCTATAGCTGGTGTTACCCTATTACCCTATGGACTTCTTTAGGCAGCAACATGCGAGGGATCCAACACGGAGCCTGACGTCACAGTCGCATAGGGCAGCTGTTATCGGGAGAGCTGCCTTTTCTGGAATTAATTGCATACATCGATGGGCATCCTAACTCTAAAATGCATGCAAAGTGAGCAGAGGACTCCATGCTCCTCCCACTTCAGTGAATTCTGGGTAGGGAATGGAATGATGACAAAATTTGCAATGTCATATGCACTGACCCAACCACTCGACGACACAAATATCCTTTCCCTGTCTCCTGAGAATCATCTAAGAAGTATAGTTTATAGAGAAGGCAAATCACACCTCCCAACTGGTGTACATCGAGGAGGCACAACTGCCCCCTCCCCCCCCCCGGTGCGGGACACTGCTGGCAATGGGTAGAATGCAGGACGACTACCCTGGCAACTCCCCGTGAGGGCTCACAACGGACTTGGCACTTGATTTATCACATGTAAAAGGACTCCCGGGAAGCCATATGCGATACATTGCAGTGTTAAAAAGCGCCCACAATGTGCCGATGACCACTGCACATAAGATTTATCATATGTACAGCCTGTCTGACCTCTGACCCGATGCTTACGGTACAACGCATTGGGTCAAACATGTGATTTTGGCCCAATTTCACCCAATTTCTTGGCCTGATCCATTGGAATCCAGGCTAAATTCGCACTAGAGTATTAGGCCCTTTACTGTCAAAAGGATGCATATCTGTACAGGTACCTGACGTTCCTAATTTACTTCCATCCTGTACACATGGATGCAGCCCTGTCCTGAGCTTATATAATGCCTATTTGTTTGGATAATGATGTGGAGATCTCAAAGCATTGTTGCTTCATTATCAGTCATGCCATGTTTGCATAAGTAACAGCAGCCATAAGGTCACAACACAGCAAATGAAGATGAGAAGAAAAGAGGCAGACTAAAGCGGTGTCCCAGCGCCAATAAACTGACAGCACTTTGATGGCTGTTTTAGCAGGGGTGATAATAATGAAAAGCTTCTTGCACTACAATTCTTACCACTTTGGTAAGAAACTCTAAAGGAAATACTCAATAATAATACAATATCACCTTAGACACATGTCAAACAGTATATGAGCAATGCAATTATTTCAATGTAATGGATAACTAATGCTAAACAAATGACTTTAATGATTTCTAGCTTGATGTAAAATAAATCCCATGTTTTCCCTTGGCATATCTGAAAAAAAAAAAAAAAACATCCACACCAATTTATACAGCTCATTGCGGCAGGCTACTGTTCATTCCTTAGAAGTGCACCCTTAGGTATTTAAAGGAGTACTAACCCAGGACGACAAACTTTCAGATATGAGCTGTGTATATAAAATGTGTTGCTTAATGTTATCTTGGTATTCCCCTACAGCTCAACTATAAAGTTCTATCTGATTTAATGTCTCTCTTACTCCCCTAGCTCCCTGTGTGTGTGTCTCTCTCTGTTCAAACACCTCATCACTGCTCTTTCGGCCTTATTCCAGTTCACTCTTTCTAACAAAATCCTTCTTAGATGCACAAAACCATGTGCACTGCAGGTGGGGCAGATGTTACTTGTGCAGAGAGAATTAGATTTGGGTGGGGTTTTACTTCAAAGTGAGATCTATTTTGCAGTGTAAAAATAAAGCAGCCAGTATTTACCCTGCACAGAAACAAAATAACTCACCCAAATCTAATTATCTCTGCACATTTTACATCTGCCCCCTGCAGTGCACATGGTTTTGTCCATCTAAGAAGGATTTTGGCAGAAAGAGTGAACTAGAATAAGGCCCTTTTTTCTCTCACTCTCACATTTTCACTCACTCTCCTTGACACTGCACCTCACCACCTCCACACTCCACATCAGTGCTGTAACTAGCACTGGCGGCGCTCTGTGCTGACCCCGCCCCTTTGCATGTGACATCACAAGCAGGGCCAGGGTCACCGGCACTCGGAAACCACACCGATCTTCGTGGTCGGGGCCACTGTGGTGGGCACTACTGCCGTGCTACTGGTTGCAGGGTGTCAAACCATCCCAGAAGCGCGGGTAGTGGGGCTGACCGAATTAGAGCCTCTGTGCTTATTGCTGCTCCACACCCCTTCTTACATTCCACTATTGTTTTCCTCCCTGTATTTCCTTTAGAGTTTCTTACCAATCGTTTATACGCACGTGCAAACCCTTGGAGTGAACGGTTTCAGTGTCTTTCACACTCCAGAGTGGGGAGGACACAGTGCTGGAGCATTTTTTGGATGTCACCATAAAACACTGGGCATTCCCCTGGGAATGCAGGCGGGCCGATGCCTGCTCTGAATGCGCAGCTGACATCACGGGTGAAATGTAATAGGGTGAGAGATTCAGAAAGTGAGAGATTTGTTAAGAAATCTCCCATTTTTAAATCGGCAATCATTTACACTGCAAAATCAAACTGGTTTTGCAGTGTAAATGATTGCCGCTTTTAAAAAACTGGAAATTTCTTACCAAACCTCTCACTTTCTGAATCTCTCATCCTATTACATTGACACCTCACATGTCGGATCTCCAGCTGAAATAAAATTCACTTTTCACTGTGACCATTGAATGATTTCTTTCTCCTTCGACCGCATGCGAGGGGATGTGTTCACGTACACATGCCCTTGCATACTACCGAGTGGCGCTTACCCGCTCACTAGACAGCGAATATACACTGCCTATCAAGTGGGTCTGAATCAGGCCCAATGAGGGACAGCTTAGTCGGTGTAAACTTGCAGCTAGGAGACATGGCCTCCTGGGAAATGACGAGCTACATCATTTTTCATCACTGTGGGGTCATGTTCTGAACTTTAAAGTTGCTAGTCATGCTCCCAGTCCCTCAAATTAATTAATTGCGTACTCAGGGGTGCCGTCAGGATGGTCAGGCTCCGTGAAAATGAAGGGGGCGTGTACACCGGGAGGTTACCAGAGAGCCATGACCATGCCCCTGTGAAAAAAATATTAGTTAGTGGCAGAACAGGTGGATGGGAGGGAAAGATTCTGCACACCGAGAGAGAGAAATACTGCAGCAGCTGCCTCTCTCCCCAGCTCTGCACATGTCACTGAGCAGTGTGTGCTGAGCAGAGGAGAGAGGCTGTGCTGCTGTAGCAGCAGTCTGTTCCTCTCTCACTGTGCCACTGTGTACACACAGAGGCGGATTTTCCACAAGGCAACCTAGGCACTTGCCTAGAGCCCAGCAGGTCCCAAGGGGCCGTAAAAAGATATCCTTGCTGTTCAAAATGCTCCCAGAGGAGATTAAGCTACTACCACATAATATCATGAAATCACATGGGCCTGCCCGCACTCCCAAAGTCCCTTTGATGTTCTGTGATAGGATAAAAAATATTTGGACACACAAAATGGTTTCATACACTGTATGTGGACAGTCGGGTTACTTTAAATGTTATAAGCTACTAGGCCTACTTCCAACAGACCTAGAGCCTGATCAGATTTGTCCGCAATGCCGATGTTCATGCAGCTGAGCATTTATTGGTAGAATGTGCATGCTTCAATGTATTCTAACGATGCTGGCTGCAATCGGCTTTAAAAATATATTGCTTTGAACTGTTGAAAAGAGGAGGGCCCCAAACTGGTATCTTTCCTAGGGCCCCATGAGGTCAAAATCCACCTCTGTGTACACATGCACACACCATCTATTCACTGCTGCTCTGCTTGAGTATATAGTTTCAGCCTCTATTTGTGAAGGTGTATGGACTTTATGTCAACAGTCAATAAATCAACCAATATTGGTTGATATGGTCAATAGGTCGACGTGTTAATGGTCAACACAGCATAAGGTCGACATAAGATTAACATGATTTTTCTTTTTTAATTTTTGGAATTTTTTAACACTTTTCAATCCATGTGGATTACAATTGGGAATGGTAAAGTGTGCCGAGAACAGTTACAGCGTAACCAGGGAACGTGATGCACTAGTTGGGGATCAAATGGCTACCAGATAAAAACTGACATCACAAATACATATAAAATGCATGTTGATCTTTTTATGTGTCAAACTTTTACTAAGTGGACCTAATGCATGTCAAACTTTTGGAGTCGGCCATAGACATTGTCAACCTAATAACTGGCGGCCCTATGAACCAAACTTATTTAGAAATTCTTGTCCTGTAGAAGGCTTTGTGGTTACATAAATACTCAAAAAGAACCAAAGGTGAGACTGTCCTTAACTCTTTGAGTGCCAACATCTGTAATAGATGCACAAAATATCCTCTAAAAATACCAGCGTGGCTCACATTTGTTATATAAATTCAAATAAAAATGTTATGTAATAAAAGATTATATTTCCTATATAAGGTAACATTACAGGTCATTGTGGAGGATGCTTTTACATCCGCACCCCCTTATCGCTGCCCATCGCCGGCTACCGCAAACATAATTATTATCGCATATGCGATAATTATCGCAAAGGACAGCTCTTGCGTTAAGAGCTGTCCTTTGTGGTATTACTTTACATGTATTCCGAGGCCCCTCGCCACACTATCTAAAATCAACTCCACGCCGACGTGGATAGTGGGGGTATGAAAAGGTCGAAGGACGCGTACCGCCGCCCCTCGCTGCACTCGCCATGCTTCATGTTGGCGTTGATACTGGGGGTGGCGTTGACAATGGGGGGGGCATTTAACATAGTAAGGACCCATCAGGGTGCTTGTACAATTAAAAATCGTATACGATCACATGCCATTTAATGGCATACGATGCGATGCAATATTTTATTGTACAATATCGCGTCGCATCGCATACCATCGTATACCTTATTTAGTGTAATGGTATATGATGCGATGGGCGCCGTGATAATACACAAGTACCCACAGCTGTTAATACCCTGAAAGTTGGCTATATATATATATATACACAGGCTCCTGGAGACTCCGTGATACTCGGTTGACACGTCTTTTTTGGTGCCCTATCCAGCCTTTTGTGCATTAACCTCTGGAGACCCTGTGATACTTGGTCTATACGCTTTTAGAAATTTCATTTACTTGTGAACAGAGGGATACCTAATTTTCCTTTGTATTGGTGCTGAAGTCCTTCTGCCCACCCTAAAGGAAATTGCATCCTTCTGTGAACGGAGGGATACCCTAATGTCTTTGTATATGTGATCCCACTGCTGGTGTTGAAATTCATCCATCCACCCTAAAGGGTTATTAACACACCCGCTAGAAACCTGAAGAAACCTACACTATCATTTATGTATTGATCTGTGTAAACCCTGCTCTTTGGTCAAAGAAGTCCACACCTATCCCGAAGCGGTACTTAACCTTCCTTATTGGAACAAAGTTGTCTAAGCCGGAAGATCCTTATTCATTCTAATTGGCAATTTCAGTCAAAGCCTCTCATAAAAAGAAATTTAAATCTCACCCACAAATTAAGTTGGTGATCTCTCCTAAAATAGATTGATTCACTGTCCCTGATGAAGTCCTAAGGGACGAAACGCGTTGGGCCGCGGATTTACAGTGTATGTGGCACACATCTGAAAAATTCTGAACAAATGAAAGAGTCTTTTAATGTTGGATGAACCCATAATAAATGCTGTTCTGCTTTTATGAAAAACACGTTTTTTACTTATTGTTTGTATAGCCACTAAGTGGTTCATTAAGCGCACCCCTATTTCTTTTTTTTCTATTTCTTCCCCCTTGTACCTTCACTGACAGCAGGGTACTATAGAGGTGCTGCTCGTCTAAGCGCATTATAGGGGCCACTACTTTTTCTCCTCATATATATATATATATATACTGTATAAATACATTTGTCTGTCCCCATGTACTGTATGTTATTTTTGCAGGTCCCCATAAACCACAGGAATTTCTGACTAATGTGTATGACAAAATGATGTATTTGGGACCAAAAATTCAGAAATTAGACCACTTGGCAGCATTCAGGGTAAAGTAGAAGAAAAGAAAAGTGTTTGGTTTTAAATGCTGATCAGCTGCTGCCTCTGGAAACCAGAAATTCCCTGTGAAGACTTTCTGCATGTTCAGGCTCCATTGCTGGGTCCTGTATGAGCCATCTGCTCCCTCATGCTGGCCCCATATGCTGGCTCGGCAATGCTTGCCAAAGACTGAGCATAGGAGCCAACATCAGCAGCAAGATTTCATCAATGACATTGTTTCTCTAATAACTAGGGACACTGTATACTCTCTATACCTGCAAGAGTAAAACTGATGGAAACGCCCATTAATTCACTCATGTACAGCCAGTAAAAGTATACTGTGTTTAATAGAAGTACATCTACATGATGTAAGTGCTCATTCATCTTGATAAAAAATAAATTTTACTACTATTTATTACTATTTTATTGTAGCATGGTAAATTACTTATGTAATGTCCCCAATTTCTTGGCAATACTTTATGTGTGCACAGGATTGAGGATGTAGCAGTTTTTGTAACTGTAAAGCAGTATCAATGTAGCAGTATCTGTAAAGTGGATGCTTTACAAATAAGAGCAGCCCTGTTACTTATACAATGGAGTGGTTTTATTGAAAATAGAACAGGTACAGCTTTATTCACTGTGCAGAATGCCTGAATAGCTACATACCTCTCGACTGTACAGTTATTCATGGGAATGTCCTGTTTTTTTTTGGGACGTTCCCATGTCCCGCCCAGGACTGACAGTGTTCCGTGCGGGAGGGAGCAGTTGAGAGTCCACCACTGTCACCCGTGAATAGAAGCTGTGCACATGTGAATCTATTCCCGCAGCCAGAGAGCCTGGGGGCATGGCCAGCAGCTCATGTATTTGGCTATCAGCGAATTATGGGCACCATTATTAAAGCAAATTGACTACACATAATGAATTAAGATGACATCACTTCCAGTGAAATATGATTGGCTGCTCTTCCTTTAAATAAGAGTCTTCCACACTTCCATGACATGTCTTGAAAAAGGTCTGACGACCGAAAACGCTTGGCTGTTAGTGTGGAGAGCCATTTTACAACTTGTATTTTAACATAATCGGGCCACACAATTAATTTTGGAAATCGTCAGGATATGGAATCAAAAAAATAAATCTTTATAGGTTTGAATACACCACCATGTTGAGTGAGTACGGGTACGCCCCTCAGTCTATGATAAGAAGATAATTGCGATAAGTTCTATACCTATCCGATAAGTTCTATACCTATCTTCACCTTGTATATAAAGGTACGCCCACACACATAAAGAGTGTGATTATTTCCATATGAATTACTGTCACCATTGGGACAAGCAAAATCCCCTACCACATGGACGGGAATTCAGCTGACCTCACATTAGATAAAAGAAACCACTACAAGAGGTACATATCGTCCTCATAGAGTGAGTTCGGTACGCAACACACAATATCACTTGTGTAGGGTTGATCACTTTATGTACATTATTGACACTGTATTGATCATATATATATATATATATATAACAACTCCTCGCGAATATATATATATATATATATATATATATTTATTCTTTGTTTTTCACACCTCATACCGTTGGAACCTTGGACAACACATACTACGCTTCACATAAGGATCACAAAAATGAAGAACCACTATTGAGCATTTGTATGTTTATTTAATTAATTTAGTTTAATAAGTGCACCACAGTAATCATTGTATTTCATTTGTCACTTGTTTCCACCGAGCGGTCAAGTTACCACTACCCTTCTTTTTTATTTGCCCTGTTCAGGGTGACGCCCTTTCCTATACAACCCATTTTTTGCCACATCAGACCTTGATCTGACCGTTTCAAAAGTAGATAAATCGCTATTCCCAGGTGGGAGCTGCATACACTGCACATGAGTGCAGCATCGGCAGGAGTCTGTCAGCAGCAGTAAAGACTCCTGACCTTCCCCAGGAGTGCTTCAGGAAGCAGTGTCTCTACTGTGGAACTCCCCATGGTGTACGGAAGCCGGGTTAGGTGACCCAGCTTACCCATTTACAATGTAGTGAATATAGGGTTACCCAGCAGATACTTCACTGGGTTATAAAACGTGCATTCACAAAAAAGGACTCCTCAGAAATTCCCCAGAAAATGCATAGAGCAATACAACAGAAACCATGTATGGGCGCTATCCAGTAGCAATACATCAGTAAATAATTGTAAGAAGAAACAGTGAAAATTTTACTAAAAAAATTAAATAAAATGACATTAAATATTAAATAATAAATTAGCTTAATAAATTTACAGTATTTTGTTACTTTAGAACAGTGTCTCCAACCTTTTTTGGGGTGTGAGCTGCTCGCGGCAAAATAAACCACCCGAAGAGCTACTAAAATTAAAAAAAAAATCTGCCTAATAACTAAATAATGCCCTTTACACATTATGCCACTCACTGTAATGCCCCTGAAACACTATGCCATATACATAACTGCATGCGCACGCCATAGGGTGTAGCCACATGGGGTACATCCAATGAAAATGGAGGTGTGATACACATATGTCCCCAATAGTGCAGTGCCAGATACACATATGCTCAAATAGTGCTAGATACACATATGCCAGGTATGCCCCCACAGTTCTAGAAACAGGAATACCCCCACGGTGCCAGGTATGACCCCATGGTGCCGGGTATGCCCCCACAGTGCCAGCAATGCCCCCACAGTGCCAACAATGCCCCCAGTGCCAACAAGTATGCCCCCACAGTGCCAGCAAAAAGTATGCCCCCCACAGTGCCAGCAATAAGTATGCCCCCACAGTACCAGCAAGTATGCCCCCACAGTGCCAGCAAGTATGCCCCCACAGTGCCAGGTGTTTCCCAGCAGCAGCACACTCACCATTGTTGCTGCTGCCGGGGAGAGAACTGTTCGGTCATCCAGTCCCCCCTGTAGTGCTGCTGCCGCTGGCGCTGTCTGTGTCCGGCGGTGTCCTGTGTCCAGGGTCAGGGGTGGATGGCGGGTGGCGGTGGATAATGGAGGGGCAGACGGCGGTGGATAAAGGAGGGTCGGGCGGCAGCTGAGTAGTCGAGCCACCCCGATCGCTGCTGCAAGCTACCGATAGCTCGTGAGCAACGGATTGGCGACCACTGGTTTAGAAGCTTAATCCTTGAAGAGGCTTTGATCCCTTAGACCAGTTGTTCCCAAACTTTTTTGACTCACGGCACCCTAGAGTATCAGAATATTTTTCAGGGCACCACTAGGTCAAAAGTTTGTTACCAAGAATAAAAAAAAATAATAATTAAATTAAATAAGTTGTGCCTAAATGTCATCCTTAGGTCCAGTTATGTGGTGAGGAACATGATTCACTTCTGTTTATCCACATATTTGGCCATTACATTGACCATAAACAATTTGAATTGGTTCTGGTCCACCAACCTGAGGCAACCCTGCAAGTGCACTGAGGCACCCCAGGGAGGCTAGGCGCACAGTTCGGGAACCACTGCCTTAGACCATTCTATAACTATTAGTGCAGAGTGCTAGAAATATTGTTATTGTTTTGCAGGGACTGTACACTTACAGTATAACTAAATACTGACTGTACACTTATAACTCTGACTGTTAATAGTATTAGAAGACTACTGAAGTACAGATACTTGCCTAGATAGGTTTATTGTGTAATTGCTGGAGTGCTAAGATTTGAATTATAGCTATGATATTAAATTCCATCCTCACTACCTATTACCCCCCCTGATTCTCTCTCTCTCCCCATCTTCATCCTCTCTCAATGTTTCTCTCCCTCTACCCCTCTATCTTATTTTCTCTCTACCTCCCTCTTCTTCTTCTCCTCCTCCCTCTCTATCCCTCCACTCTGTCTTTCTCTCTCCATTTCTTTATCTCTATCTACCCATCTCTCTCTTCCCATTTTTCCCACTCCCTCCCTCTCTCTCACTCCGTGTCCCCCCTATCTCTCTACTTTCTTTCTCCCTCCCTCCTCTATCTCTCTCCTCTCTCTTTCTCCCTCTGTCTCTACCTCCCTCTCTCTCCATCCATCGCCCTTTCTTCCTCTTCTCCCCTCTCGCTCTCCCTCCATCTCCCCCTCTCTCATTCATTTCCCCCTTTCCTTCCCTTTCTCCCACTCCCTCATTCCCTTTTTTCTTTCTATCTCTCTCTATCCTACCCTCTCTCTATCTCCCCCTTTCTCTCGCTCTCCTACTTCTCTGTTTCTCCTTCCCTCCTCTCTCCCTCTCTCTGTCTTTCTCCCCATTTCTCCCCATTTCTGACAATATTTAATTAACATAAATCAAGCCCTATAAATAAATTCATTCGGCCAGATTAAAGTGGATTTGTCAGCTTCTCAAAGAGGATGTATTTATTTTGCGGTATGAACCATACTACTATTGTAACATTACCATTTCTTCCCACTCTGACTCCTGCGCAATACTTCAGAGCTGGGGCTAAGGACAAAGCTGTTACAGAAGAACTGACTAGAAGAAGTAGCCTAGAGGATGCTAGAGGAGGCTGCGGCCTCCTCTAGCATCCTAAAAACTGTCTGCTTTATGGGGGAGGCCATTTTGTAAGGGATATTTTTCATAAGGAGAAAGCCAGAGGAGAGCCGACCAGGCTAGTAAATCTGCAGGTTCACTCCCGACTCCCGGCCACAAGCAGCATAGCAATAGCTCCCGCAGACCCCCAGCACCGGGAGCCCACACTTGGTCAGCGCCTCCCTGCCATTGCGGGGTCTGTGGCGCTATTGTTATGCCACTGCCTATTTCCCTATAGATTGTAAGCTTGAGAACAGGGCCCTCCTACCTTTGTCTGTAAATACCCTGTTTGTTGTATCACTGTCTCCTTTTGTAAAGCGCAACAGATAATGCTGCGCTATATAAGAAACTGTTAATAAATAACTAAATAACGGTGTATGCGCATGCGCAGTAGCTCACCATTTCTGCCCTGCGCGAACACGCAGGGGAGTGAGGCGATTAGAATAAGGGCCTAAGTCACATTGTTGATCACATAGCTTAGGGAAAAGAGTAGTTGGTACAATGGGGTATTTGGACACACTGACTATGGGCATCACAAGGAATAACGGGATCCAAAATAAAATATTAAAACAAGCAAATGACTTGTCCATAGAAAGCATAGAAGAGACAAGGCAGGGGCAGGGCATGCACATCATTTTTATGAATCAGATTTAAGTACTGGAAAACAGTGTGGTATGTTTAGGTTTATAGTAGGGGGATGCAGTTTAAATCCCGGCGGTCGGGATCCCGGCGTTCAAAATCCAGACGCCGGAATCCCGAACGCCGAAATCCCGACACTTTCTCCCCCCGTGGGTGTCCACGACACCCTCAGAGGGAGAATAAATTAGTGTGCCAAGCGTAGCGAGGCACCGGGCCCGCTGCGTGGCAAGCGCAGTGAGCCCGCAAGGGGGGGCGATCCACGTTCCCCCCCCTTGTCGGGATTTCGGCGTTCGGGATTCCGGCGTCGGGATTTTGAACGCCGGGATCCTGACCGCCGGCTTTTCATGCCGAATCCTAGTAGGGATGTGCAAAGGGCACTTTACGCATTTTGTGTTTTGGTATTGGATCTAGATCTCCGTTGTATTTTGGATCAAGATTGGTTTTGGCAAAACCACCCTTTCAGGGTTTTTTTTTGTTGCTCCTATGCTATTATTAAGCTCAATAATAGTAATTTCCAATCATCTCCAATCAATTCGGAATACCTCACAGCTCACAATATTGTTTTTAGGCCAATAGGTTGCACCGAGGTAGCTGGATGAATATGCTAAGCGACACATGTGGGCAGCACATACACCTGGCAAATCTAGGAGTGGCATTGCAGTGGCAGACATGATGGCAGTTTTAAAAACTGTGACAAAAATGCTCCAAAGAGCACATAATGCAAAGAAAATAGGTGCAAGATGGAACTGTCCATTGTCCTCCAACCCACCCTTATGTTGTATTTCAGGACATGCACAGTTTAACAAATTTCAGCGACAGGGTCTACCACAACTGTGGCTGAGATGATTGGTTCATTTGGACCCCCACAAAAAAAGAGGTGCTCATTGGAATTGTCCTACATAAACAGTACATGCCCATTTTAACAAACAATTTTAGTGACAGGGTCTACCATAATGCTGCTTTCACATCGCAAAATGAAGGACTTTGAAACGGGTCAGTTCCTGCGCGAACCTTCATTTTGGAATGTTCACATCCCCACAGCAAACCGGCAATAATGCCTGTTCGCTGACATCATCGGGGGCACGGCAGGGAGTCAGCACGTCATCGGGAGCGGGGGAGGAGGCAGTGCTTAGAGCTGGCACTGCTACAAAACGCTGCCTCCTCCATAGAGTGAACGGGAAATGGGTCACTTGACCCGTTTAACCCATTCACACCGCCAAGCAACATGGCAACAAACCAGTAAGAACTCTGCTTTCGGTACTCTTTACTTAGAACGGCGCCCACGATTTTGATCGTGGGCATCGTTAGTAAAAAATCGTGGCCATCTCGGGCATTGAATGCACTAAAAAATCGGGTGCGATGCGACCGACGCGATGCCCGCGATTTCCCATAGGGAACAATGTTAAATGTCTCAATTGACCCAATTTTCCTGTTCAATGCCTCAATTGAACCGATTTTTCCATAGGAAACAATGTTAAATGGCCCACATAGGCCAAATAGGCACCCTGAAGTGTGAAATGGCCCCCACAATTGTTAACGCCACCCCACGATCAACGTGAACCCGAAGCGTGGCAAGCGCAGCGAGCCCGCGAGGGGTGGCGGTACGCGTCCTACGACCTTTTCATACCCCCACTATCCACGTCGGCGTGGAGTTGAGAATAGAAAGTGTGGCGAGCGCAGCGAGCCACCGAGCCCGAAGCTTGGCGAGCGCACGCGGACAGCTGTGAAGCCCGCGAGGGGACGCGGATACCTGTGAAGGTATCCGCGTCCCCTCGCGGGGCTCGCTGCGCTCACCACGCTTTGGGCTTCACTTTCTATTCTCAACTCCACGCCGACGTGGATAGTGGGGGTATGAAAAGGTCGTAGGACGCGTGCCGCCGCCCCTCGCGGGCTCGCTGCGCTCGCCATGCTTCGGGTTGACGTTGATCGTGGGGTGGCGTTAACAATTTGGGTGGCCATTTCACACTTCAGGGTGCCTATTTGGCCTCTGTGGGCCATTTAACATTGTTTCCTATGGACAAATCGGTTCAATTGAGGCATTGAACAGGAAAATTGGGTCAATTGAGACATTTAACATTGTTCCCTATGGGAAATCGCGGGCATCGCGTCGGTCGCATAGAAAGTGTAGCGAGCGCAGCGAGCCACCGAGCCCGAAGCTTGGCGAGGGGATGCGGACAGCTGTGAAGCCCGCGAGGGGACGCGGATACCTGTGAAGGTATCCGCGTCCCCTCGCGGGGCTCGCTGCGCTCACCACGCTTCGGGCTTCACTTTCTATTCTCAACTCCACGCCGACGTGGATAGTGGGGGTATGAAAAGGTCGTAGGACGCGTGCCGCCGCCCCTCGAGGGCTCGCTGCGCTCGCCACGCTTCGGGTTGACGTTGATCGTGGGGTGGCGTTAACAATTTGGGTGGCCATTTCACACTTCAGGGTGCCTATTTGGCCTCTGTGGCCCATTTAACATTGTTTCCTATGGAAAAATCGGGTCAATTGAGGCATTGAACAGGAAAATTGGGTCAATTGAGACATTTAACATTGTTCCCTATGGGAAATCTCGGGCATCTCGTCGGTCGCATCGCACCCGGTTTTTTAGTGCATTCAATGCCCGAGATGGCCACGATGGGCGCCCTTCTAGGTAAAGAGTACCCTGCTTTCTTGTTGGTTCAAATTGCCATGTTGCTACCCGTTTTAGGGACACGGTAACCCCTTTTACATCACACTAATTACCGGGTCAAAACGCCTTCTAATTAGTTGCAATGTGAAAGGGGTATGATTGTGGCCGAAATAATTGGTCTGTTTGGGCCCCACAAAAATAAGAGTTGCTCTGTCAGTTGTATAAATTCTGGGGTGCTGCTAAGTCTACTGTATAAGCCATGGGGTGCTGCTAAGTCTTTTGTATGACACCCAGGGGTGCTTTGGCACAATTTAATATCTTCTACAGCACCCCCTGTACGGCAGCACCCCTCTCCCTGAATTATTCTCCAGTGTGTCTTCACAAACTTGATTGCAATTTAATATTTGCTACAGCACCCTGTAAAGCAGCACCCATCTCCCACAGTGCGAGGATTATGCTGCATTGTGTCTGCAAACTTTTGTCTCAAAAATATTGTCTCAAAAATATAAAAAAGGCATCTTGAGAAAGATATCGCATTAAAGGAGGAGGAAAAGGGAGGACCTTATCCAGTGTGACATGTATCATCTCTCATGATTATGCGCTGTTGTCTACACCACATGTAGACCAAAGTTTAGGGTACGAGTCCATACTAATATGAATGCCTGAGTTGAATTAATGCCTAACAGTATCACACTATTGTAGCGTTTTTTTCTTCTCTTCTGGGTATATCATCTGGACTTAATAACTCCTTCTATTGGATGTTTGCTAAAGCGCCTAGGGAACCTGTCAAAACCCAATTTGGTATTGTATGTCAACCCCCTTTTTTTGAAGTGGTTCTTCAAAATACTTTGAAAGTGGTGACCAGGGCTGCTTTATTAAGCGCACGATTTTCTAGATTAAAATCTTTTGTATATCCTTTGAGAGCTGCTCCATCTGTATAAATAACCCTTTTTATTTGGAGTTATTATATGCAGCACAGGAAAGCGTATCCCTAAACCACACAGGGAAGCCCCTGTAGAAATTATTTGGACAGCACCAATGGACTGTACTGGATACAGCAGAGCAGGTCACCCCAGACTGATACAGCTGCACAGCATCACTGGACTGGATTGTTACAGCAGAGCAGGTCACCCCCCAGACTGATATAGCAGCACAGAAGCACTGGACTGGATACAGTAGAGCAGGTCACCCCTAGACTAATCCAGGGGCACTGCACCACTGGCCTGGACTGATACAGCAGAGCAGGTCACCCCCAGACTGATACAACAGCACAGCACAACTGGACTGATACAGCAGAGCAGGTCACCCCCAGAATGATAAAACAGCAGAGCAGGTCGTCACCCCACACCCCACTTCACAGGACTGGAGTGAAGTTCGGTGGCGTTTAGATCTCGGAGATCCGAACGCACTCATCCCTAGTTTATGGTGCTGGGATCCTTCTGTCCTCTGTTTACTCTTACCAACTCATACCACCAAGTTCCTTTAATTCTACCTTCTACATTTAAAATCCATGCTATTAACCTATTCCAACCTGTTTGCCTTCAAATAGCTGTCATTTACCGCCCCCTGCTATTCCCACCATATTCCTAGATAACATTGCTTTCTGGCTCACTCACTTCCTCTCTTCAGACATTTCATCCATTATCCGTGGTGATTTTAACACGTCCCCACACAATCCTCTGCCTCTGAACGCCTAAACCTTACATCATCACTCTGTCTCTCCCAGTGGACCTCCTCACGCTCCCATGTGAGAGCAAACTCACTTGATCTGATCTTCACTCACTGTTATTATATTTAGGACTTCTTCAATCCCCATCTCCCTTTCTGACCATCATCTGCTCTCTTTTATCTTATGCATATCTGCTTCTCCATCTTTACTTCTCAAGTCTTTATTTATTTATTAACAGTTTCTTATATAGTGCAGCATATTCCGTTGCGCTTTACAAAAGGAGACAGTCAAAGGTAGGAGGGCCCTGCTCTTAAGCTTATAATCTATAGGGAAATAGGCATTGATACATAAGGATAGATACTGTATTATTTATTGAATTAATTCCAATAGAATGCAAGGTCCCTGGTGTGCTGTAAGATATGGTGACCCAGCAGTTTGGCCATGGGTCAGGAGGATGGAAAATGTGAAAAAGAAAGAGTGGATATGTGTGGACTGTACAGTGGGAATGTGATTAGATAGGAACGATATATGAAGGTTAAGGGGGAAATTTACTAAAGGAAATTTGTAAAAAATAGGTGTATTTGTATCCAGAAATACACTTATTCTTGACATTTACTATCCCAAAAATACGGCAATTCGTATTCGTATTGATGTGCTATCAATACGAATACGAATTGCCGTATTTTCGGGATAGTAAATGTAAAAAATAAGTGTATTTCTGGATACAAATACACCTATTTTTTACAAATTTCCTTTAGTAAATTTCCCCCTAAGTGTCTGGTTCTGGAATTTGATAAGCTTGCCTGAAGAGGTGAGTTTCAGGGAACGCTTATAGGTTTGGAGACTGGAGGAGAGTCTTATTGTGCTCGAGAGGGCATTCCACAGAGTGTAAAATTTGCACTGTTTCCTTACTCTCCCGGCTTGACTCACTTCTGGTTTTCTCTCTCTCTCCTCTCATGAACCAACCACTTCCCTATGCTATGCCTCCCTTACTTTTACTTTTGACCAACAACCTCTATTCACCCTTGAAGATAAATACCTCAACCATGGCTTTCTAAATCCACAAGATGTCTGCAAAGATGTGACTGTACCACTGAACAACAGTGTAGGAAATCTCCACAGACTTCCTCGAGTTCAAATGTATTTTCACATCTTACAGTGCTGCCATTTCTGTCCCTAGACATACTGTACATCGAGTACCTCATCTCCTCCAAATCTAGCTCCACTGCCCATCCCCACATTGACTCCCTTCTTCACTCTCTGCCTTTAACTTTTCCACCTACTTTACATCCATTATTGATTTCATATATCAGGGCATCACATCCCAACAAACCCTCTACAAACCTCCCCCCTTCTTTCTCTGACTACCACTCCCCATCCATATCACCAACCATGTCTTTATTTCCATATACCTGGAGATGAAGTAATGTCCTCCTCCCACCTTTACTTCTCTCCAGCATGTAACCCATCTTTAGCACCACCTCTTCCTCTCACCAGGCACTGTCCCCTCTGCTTCAATGATTCAAGCATGCCATTGTCTCACCTAGGGGTAAATATTATTATAATGTACAGTAGCTTCTAAAAATTAAAAAAGGTACTGTTGCCCATAGCAAAATTATGGGCAAAATTTACTAAGAATACGACTATGTCTCATTTGTATTTTGTATATTACTGAATATAACTGTTATCGTTGGAGTATTTCATTTACACATTCGTGTTCTGGAGCATAATTTACATAGGTGTTATATTTTTGAGATTCGTATTTTTCAATGTCATATGGATTCAAATTTTTTGGGAGTATTTTTTTTAAACTTGTACTAGAATGCGCCTAGTACTCATACACATGTTAAAAGTCTGATTTTGTGAAATACGCCTGCAAATTAAGGTGTATTTTGTGGGAGTATTTTTTTACAACTTGTACTAGAATACACCTAGTATACGTTCGTATTTTGACATACAACTTGATTGTAAATTTCAAAATGGAGTAATGTCAAATTCAAGGCGTATTAATTTGTATTTTTGTAAAAATACGAATACGACAGGTTGTTACTGTCATAAATACAAAATACTAACATTATTTCACATTACAAAAAGCCAACAAAGGTGGACACTGATGCACTGTCTGTAATTTAAGAGTGTAGCATTTATTCCATTTATTCCTCTTTCCCCGGATGTATGTTTCTCCACAGGTAAGTACCCACAGGAAGAAGAAATAGAGAGGGATGTCAAATAAACTTTCCACTTAAAATTATCTTTCAGGAACAGAGTATTCCTTGACACTGACCTGTATCACAGCCCCTATACGCATATAAAGGTATCTTTAAGGATATCACATGCTTCAATTCCCATGCAATGTAAGCTCACCTTTATTCGGTGTCCTATTTTCACTAAAGGGTTTCTTTCCTTTGTGAATCTGCCAACCATCAATGAGACACCCTGAATCCAGGCTGTATTCCAAATGTCCAACAGAGCATAAAAAAATGCAAATAGGCAAACAACAATAAAAGAAAAAAGAAGGATGGTCCACAGACATCACTTTTTCCTTAACACCTCCACTCACCCGGGTTGATATGGAGAAGCTTTTCCTTTCTCACAAAAGTCAAAAGGCGCCAAACAAGTCTTGTATCGCTCACTGGTTACCGCTATTTCCTGAATGGTAGCGGAGGCGGAAGTGATGTCTATTTTCGAAACTAGACGTCACTTCCACCTCCATTGAAACTAACCTCACAAATGTCTGCAATGCCCTAAATGCTGTCAAATCTAAGGGCCAAGCTCTCTGTTTATTCTCCTTGACCTCTCTGTTGCTTTTGATACTACAGATGGGTCAGGTCCCATCCTTGCAGGGGATGGCGCTGGCGTCGCCAGCCGCCATCCCCCGCCAGCGCCATGGCGATCGTGAGAAAGGGACGCGCGCGCACGAGAGGGCGCGCGCGTCCCCTTCCGACGGCGCTTCCATCAGTTCCCCGGGTCCCCGCCGGCTTGCCGGCGGTAACCCGGGGTCCCCGCCGCCTGCCCGCACCCCCCACTAACCCCCCCTAACCCTGTCCGTCTCCCTGAGGCGGAGACGGACAGGGTTTCCGTCGCGCCAGCGACGGAGACTGAGATGCGCGTGCGCGTGAGACGCACGCGCGTCTCAGTCTCCTCGCTGGCGAGGCTGCTGGCGGGTCGCCAGCGCGTACGTTCTGGCGACCCGCCAGCAAGGATGTAGGACATCACATACTGTATAGACCGCAATCTGCTCCTATAAATCCTTCATTTTATTGGTCTACTGGTACACATACTTGCCAACTTTTCAGCTGCCCTCTCCGGGAGAGGGCAGCCAGCTCTGGTAGACAGGGGGGCGGGGCCACATCCGGGAGTGAAAAAGAGGCGGTTCGGGGGCGTGGCCACACAGATGCTGCCCTGTTGGGGGCGTGCCTACAGCGTTGCGTCATTTTAGCCCTGCCCCCCACCGTGCAATGCCGGTATTTCAGGCATTACATGGCGGGGGGCCGGGAGGGGGACCCGATTTCCGGGACCCTCCCGGCCATTCCGGGAGGGTAGGCAACCCTGCTGGTACATGATACTTTCATCTCCTGGCTTTCCTCCTACCTCTCTGACTGCTCATTCTCTGTCTCCTCTCATGACTCCACACCCCCCCACTTAAACTAACAGTAGTTGTCCCCCAAGTCTGTGTTCTTTGACCTCTTCTTTTCTCCCTCTATATACTTTACATTCTCTTTAGATGAGCTCATTTGCTCTTTCGTCCCCCCTGACCTCTTACTCCCTCTCTCCTCACTCATATCTCCAACTCTCTCTGCTTTATCTTCCTGGATGTCACAGCACTTAATTTAACAGCACTTAAATTTAACGTGTCTAAGAATGAACCCACTCTCTCGCATAACCTCACCTTCCACAATTTCACTATCTACAGTATTGATCGCACAACTATCTCCTCTAGCCCTCACTTACTGTATGCTATCTTTGAGTTATCTTTCAATCCTCCCTCTGATAAAACCCCACATTCAGTACCTATTGCAATCCTGCCATTTCCATCTCAAAAATATTTCTAGTTTCAGACCATTTGTCTAACAGGATGCTACTAATATCATCATGCACTCATAGGTCATCTCCAGAATGGATTTATGTAATCTCCTCCTATCTGGCCTCCCTGATTAACACCTCTCTCCTCTCCAATTTATCCTCAAAGCTGCTGCCCGGCTAACCTTCCTCTACAAACATACTATATCCACCTCTCCTCTCTATCACGCCTTACACTAACTTCCCCCCTTTACAAATCCACTTTAAGATACTAACACAGCTTCTCACATTCACAAAGCCCTCACCCATTCATCTCTAATTTACATCTAACCTTATAACCCTTTATACTCCATCTCTGCTTCAAATATACACACTGTCTCTCTTTCCCGCTGGTTACTTTATCCCATGCCTCCAAGATTGCGGTGCACCCTATCTCTGGAATTCTCTACCCCTCCCTATCAGACTCCCCATCTCTTTAAAACAGGCTCTTTAGATCCATTTAATCAAACCCAACCTTCTCCCATACTAACCCTTTGTTACCTGCTCACTTCTTTCCCACCTGTGCAACTCCTGTTTGTCTGCCACTTCCCTTCAGAATGTGAGCTCTAACTGTGAACTATACTCTCATGTGTCTTTTCCATCTGTTAGAATATTTTCTACTCTATACAGTCATTCCTCACTTAACGACCAGGTTCCGTTACTATAACCCGGTCATTAAGCGAATTGGTTGTTAAACGAACCGATATAAAACCCCTTAATACTTCTGAGACGCGGATCGCTAAACAGGCTGGTAGGTCGTAACTGCGAGAGGGTAGGCGGGCAGGTCGTAAATCAGAGCAGACGGGGAAGTAAGTCCAAGGAGTCACAGCATGGACGCTAAACGAAGGCCCGGGTCGTAAGTCCGGGAGGTCAATAAACAGGTAGGTCGTTAAGTGAGGAATGTCTGTACTCCCTTCAATGGCACCTAATCCTAGGTTTTTGCCACCTTAATTATTATTTCAATGTCCCGTCCCCTGATGCAACAATGTTTATAAACCATATTCTTGCCTTGCATTTGACAGGACCAGACCCAGTGGAGTAGCCGGTATCGGCAAATGCATACACACTTGCAGATATTGGACATGACAAACGATGAGGGAGGCAGCGGGGGAGCATGGGAGCTACATTTCACAGCATGGCTCTAGCTAGCAATATCCGCCATTGTCCTGCATGTACAGATGACGGATGACATCACTAATGATTTAAAAAATACAATATGGTATTTTTTGCGCTAATGATCAGATGCAGCAGGTTTATGACATATAGGAAGGTCCACCAACCCTCCAAAACATATGACAACAGTAGATGGGGGGGATATGTCAATAGTCCAGCGCTTCTGGGATTTTGGACTTACACTAAAATATAAAGGAAGTCCTCAAATGGTGTCTTTCTTATTGAAGGGGAAATTCAGACCAGCCGATGGAACTTCAATAAAATTAGAGACCTCGATATTCACACACACTTCCTGACTCAGATTCTCAAGTAGTCTAGGAAGAGATAAACAATCGTGCAACACCTTTTTTCAAAGGGGGGAACAATTTATTGGTACACTCACATTTTCCAGATAAAAACAAGCATATAGTCACCAGCCGGTGACAATTGATGGGGAGGTTACACCCAGAACTGTTCCTCTACCAATGGAAAAAAGGGTTCCGGAAACCTTTCATCGAAGTAGAAAAGCAGCAAAAGGTATAGGGATTTACCAGACCTCCAGTTCGCATATACAGGGGTGATTCATCCAGCCACGGGAACACCAGCTTAATGCATTTCAGACCTTAGGGTCCTTCATCAGAAGCATGGTCTTTCCCGTGGCTGGCATGGTTTAAATAGCAAAGAACGGCGCGAAACGGAGCAGTTACGCTCCGCTACGCCTATCCCGGAAGCGGAAGTAACCGGGATTCGTTTAGTAATGGAACGCACGCCTTTTGCGCTCCATTCTATCTCTATGTGACGGATGTCCGGAGCGTCACTTCCGGCATCCGTCTGCGCGACGTCAGGACTGGACACGCAGTTCCTGCGTTCCACCTGATCTATGTTTGCGCTTCATTCACCGGAATGACACTTCCTGTTCTGGGATAAATATATTGCACATTGCCCATTCCTACAGACATGTAAAACAGAAAACTGTGGTACAAAATTCTTCTGTTCTTGACGGATTTCTGGTATCTTTTTGCCAATATCAGCGTCCTTCATTTTGATAGAGTTTTTTTCAAAATGTAAATAGTCCCGTGTTTAACGTCCATATATGAAAAAACACAGAGCAAAAAACAGACTGTCAGCAGGGTACATATGTGCAATCATCATAATAAAAATTATAAAAAAGTTATAAAAAAGAGTGTAAAATGACATTTAAAAGCAAGTACAAGTTAAAAAGACAATTATAAAAACCATTTAAGTTCAAAATCACTATTAAGACCATTTGGCACCAAAGTATTGAGTTTAAAAATCCATTTCATCTCGGACTGTGCAAGGCGAGTTTCAATATTCTTATTTCGCCAAGTGGGAACAATTACTTCAAGACCACCAAAAGATTTAATGCAACATTCTTTTGAATTATGCTCTTTTTTAAAATGTGCTGGAACCGTATGGGTCTCCAGGCCTTTTCTTATATTGTACACGTGCTCGGCTAAACGTGTTTTTAAATTTCTGGTGGTCTTGCCCACATAAAATAAGCCACAGTCACATTGTAAAAAATAAATTACATTTTTTGAATTACATGTAATAAAATCATTAACTCTAAAACTGGTGCCATTAAAAGTGAACTCTTTGGTTTTGCTTATACCCTTGGTGGTTCTACACATCAGGCACATTCCACAACGGTGGAAACCTTTTGTACGATCACTTGTACGTGGTGCCATATCAAGGCAACTTTTCACGAGTTTATCTTTGAGTGATGGTGCCTTTCTGTAAATAAAACCAGGGTAAGGGGGTAAGGAACGACCTATGACGGGGTCACTTTTTAGCAGATACCAATTCTTTTTAAAAACAGCCTCCACTTTTTTAAAATCAGAATTAAAATCGGAGATAAAAGACCACTCGGTAGTTTTCTTTGGTTTTATGGCTTTTTCTCCTAGGAGGGTTTCTCTGTTTACAGTATCGGCTTTTTGTTTAGCAGCAATAAGTTCCTTTTCGTCATATCCTTTTGCTCGGAAGCGGTTTGACATGGCAGCTACTTGACTCTCATATAAATCATTTTTAGTACAGTTACGTTTAACCCTCAGGAACTGGCCATAGGGGATACCCTCAAGCCAGTTCCTGTGGTGCTGACTGTTCCTCTCTATGTAGCTATTTGAGTCAGTAGCCTTAATGTGATTGGATGTGCAAATAGCATTATTCTTAATATATATATATTAAGATCTAAAAACACAATTTTTTCCGTACTCCATGCAAAGGTTAATTTCAAGTTAAAATCATTTTGATTCAGACTATTAAAAAATGTTAAAAGGGTTGATTCATCCCCCTTCCAAACCATAAAAACATCATCTATGTACCGTTGCCAGGAGACCAGACTTGCCCCCAGCTCTGGGACCGACCAGATGACAAGCTCCTCCCAGTACGCCATGTACAAATTGGCGTAGCTGGGGGCAAATCGTGTCCCCATTGCAGTACCAACCATCTGAAGATAAAAGCTGCCATTAAAATAGAAGAAATTGTTTTCTAAAATAAAAGTTATGCTTTCTATAATGAAATTTTTCAATTTTTCAGACATTGATGTTTTATCTAGAAAGAACCGTACGGCTATTACTCCTGTTGTGGGGTTAATGATGGTGTACAAGGTTGACACGTCACCACTCACTAAAAAATAACCAGATTCCCAATTAATGTTGTTGATTTTTTGTAATACATCCTTTGTATCTTTTAAATAAGCCTTAGTTTCTTTGACAATAGGTTGTAAGTAATAGTCTACTATTGCTGAAAGATTTGAGGTCAAGCTGTTTGTTCCTGACAGTATTGGCCTGCCAGGCGGATTAGTTAAACTTTTGTGGACCTTCGGTAGGATGTACATTGTCGGTCCTGACGAAGCTCATTAGCGAAGCGTATGCCGACCGTACACTTCGTGGGCTTTCCCCACTCCCTTACCCCCATTGAAATGTACTAATTTTGATCTGTCTAGTTTAAAAATTGATTTATTGTACTACTGAGCGGGCGCATCGACACACAATCTGTCGGCTGAAGGGCGCACATTTGTGTTGCGAGTGCTACCCAGTCCTCCCCAGTGTGAGACGGCGTACAACCGCCGTGCTCCAGGGACCATGTTCCCCACGCTGTGAATCTTGCATTGAGCTAGCGTGTTAATGATCACCGCCGCTACTAGTACATTTAGTAAGCAGGCGTACTGTGTTCCCCACGCTGTGAACCTTGCATTGAGCTAGCGTGTCAATGATCACCGCCGCTACTAGTACATTTAGTAAACAGGCGTACGATACTAACATTGGGTGCTTTCTGACCATCTAGTCCTGTCCTATGAGAGACAACTTGTCTTGATTAAAAATATATTAAATCTCTAGGGACTAGGACCGACTGTTATTTGATGTGCATAACCAATGTTAATTGATCATTACCACTATTGAAACATTTAATCAATATGAGATCATTTACTATTTAAAAATGCTCTTATATAGTGCTGACAGTGTGTGAATGCCACACACCATGCGATGACTTATATCTTTAAATATGAGCACTGTTCCAACTGCTAATAGCACTAAATAAGGTGCCCACTCAACAGCTGATTAAATACAAACATCAGTGAATAATTCTGACGGCCAACAGTGTCCCCCGCAAAAAGGACAGGCTCTGGAATTATACTTCTATAGCACCGCCATAACACACTGAGCCTTCCAAACTACTTGGCACTGTTTTTTCGACAATTTATAAATTGTCCGGTTGATGAAATAAGTACAATATTGTGAGCGATTACTGCTATCCAATCCTGGTACATAGTGAGACGAGTGTCCTACTAATAGACACACCGTACTCCAGGGATTGTATTTTCACTGACCCCAATCCTACTATATTGTGAGATAACGTGTCGTTTAAATTGACACGATATACTCCAGGGATTGTATTACATTATGAGTGACCATTGATACCCAATCCTACTATATAGTGAGACGAGTGTCGTACCAATAGACACGCCGCACTCCAGGGATTGTATCTCTACTAACCTATACTGCCAATCAGTCCTGCGATATCGTGAGATAATGTGTCGTATAAATTGACGCACTAAACTCCAAGGACTGTACTGATCCTACCACCATTGTATTTGGCCGTGTTACAGTGATTATTTCCACACACAGATATAGGTTATCGACACGCTCATGTAGATACACTAATACTACATACAGAGCGTGTGTCGACATTCTGTAAAAATCAGTATCACTCATTTTTTGCCTAATTATTTCTTGGCATAAATTTACGCCACTATATCTCATATTGGCACACCAGTGACCAACTAGAATAAACTATCAGTGCCCTGTAATATAAGCCCTAGACATCTGGGAATTATACCCTTGAAGTCATCACACAGCACTATATCTCAAACCAATTGGCATACCCGCCCTTAACAGCCAATTCATTATGTACCCAATTTTCTCCCATTTAAGGAGTAATCTATAACATGTGTTCAATGCCCGCCGCACACATATAATCAATTCAGTACAATAACTGACAGATCGCGTACTTGATACTAGTGGGAATTAAAAATTTAGGAGTGTGGGACCCCACGTAGCAAGGATAATTTATATCCTTTTTTAACAATTTGTGTGTCATTTATGTTTTGTGTTTTTTATATTTCGCTATAATTTTAACCCATATTAATAAAGGTTAGATTTTAATTGACTCTCTATTTGGTGCACCACACAGTGACATTCCTCTCTGTCCAAAATCTTATACGTAACTTTTTGATGTCCTGTGGTAGCACACCCTCATACGTTATACAGATATAATTATTAAGACACCTATTTGAGGGGCCAAACCTTGTGACTCATATTCATCCCTTCCTGTGCGATTACCACCCTTTCCTTCTAAAAAAATGAAGATAAAAGCTGCCATTAAAATAGAAGAAATTGTTTTCTAAAATAAAAGTTATGCTTTCTATGATGAAATTTTTCAATTTTTCAGACATTGATGTTTTATCTAGAAAGAACCGTACGGCTATTACTCCTGTTGTGGGGTTAATGATGGTGTACAAGGTTGACACGTCACCACTCACTAAAAAATAACCAGATTCCCAATTAATGTTGTTGATTTTTTGTAATACATCCTTTGTATCTTTTAAATAAGCCTTAGTTTCTTTGACAATAGGTTGTAAGTAATAGTCTACTATTGCTGAAAGATTTGAGGTCAAGCTGTTTGTTCCTGACAGTATTGGCCTGCCAGGCGGATTAGTTAAACTTTTGTGGACCTTCGGTAGGATGTACATTGTCGGTACCGAAGGTTCCTTTATTGACACAAAATCATATTCAGCTTTTGTTAGGACTTCATCTGTTAAGGCTTTATTTATAAAGTCATCAAACAGTTTCTTAATTCTTACAGATGGGTCTGACTTTAATTTTTTATATGTCTCTCCACTGTCTAACTGTTGACTTATTTCTTTGAGATTGCACATATGTACCCTGCTGACAGTCTGTTTTTTGCTCTGTGTTTTTTCATATATGGACGTTAAACACGGGACTATTTACATTTTGAAAAAAACTCTATCAAAATGAAGGACGCTGATATTGGCAAAAAGATACCAGGAATCCGTCAAGAACAGAAGAATTTTGTACCACAGTTTTCTGTTTTACATGTCTGTAGGAATGGGCAATGTGCAATATATTTATCCCAGAACAGGAAGTGTCATTCCGGTGAATGAAGCGCAAACATAGATCAGGTGGAACGCAGGAACTGCGTGTCCAGTCCTGACGTCGCGCAGACGGATGCCGGAAGTGACGCTCCGGACATCCGTCACATAGAGATAGAATGGAGCGCAAAAGGCGTGCGTTCCATTACTAAACGAATCCCGGTTACTTCCGCTTCCGGGATAGGCGTAGCGGAGCGTAACTGCTCCGTTTCGCGCCGTTCTTTGCTATTTAAACCATGCCAGCCACGGGAAAGACCATGCTTCTGATGAAGGACCCTAAGGTCTGAAATGCATTAAGCTGGTGTTCCCGTGGCTGGATGAATCACCCCTGTATATGCGAACTGGAGGTCTGGTAAATCCCTATACCTTTTGCTGCTTTTCTACTTCGATGAAAGGTTTCCGGAACCCTTTTTTCCATTGGTAGAGGAACAGTTCTGGGTGTAACCTCCCCATCAATTGTCACCGGCTGGTGACTATATGCTTGTTTTTATCTGGAAAATGTGAGTGTACCAATAAATTGTTCCCCCCTTTGAAAAAAGGTGTTGCACGATTGTTTATCTCTTCCTAGACTACTTGAGAATCTGAGTCAGGAAGTGTGTGTGAATATCGAGGTCTCTAATTTTATTGAAGTTCCATCGGCTGGTCTGAATTTCCCCTTCAATAAGAAAGACACCATTTGAGGACTTCCTTTACATTTTAGTGTAAGTCCAAAATCCCAGAAGCGCTGGACTATTGACATATCCCCCCCATCTACTGTTGTCATATGTTTTGGAGGGTTGGTGGACCTTCCTATATGTCATAAACCTGCTGCATCTGATCATTAGCGCAAAAAATACCATATTGTATTTTGTATCCATTTGTTGTTCACCATTGTGTATTTTTTGCTGCAAAAATGTTTACATATAGAGAATCAAGGAGGGAACTCCTTAAAGATCTATTTGACACTGACAATAATGAGATTAATTGCAGTGATGAGGATTTAACATCTGTTCTGTCAAAATTGGAAACTCTAATCCTTAAAGAAAATCGGGTGTGGTGGGAGGTCACCACCCTCGAAAAATATCAAAAAGAGTCACTAATCCCAAAAGGCTTAAGGATAGAGAAAGGCCCTTCTTTTGCCTCTGAAAATATTGAATTCCGCAAGGAATGGGAGCAAATTTTAGAACACTGTTCACTTAATCTAGTAGACCTCATTTTAAAAGAAAGACATAATTTTCTAAAGAAAATAAATGAAGAAATAAATAGTTTACAAATAATGGTGAAACCTTTTGAGGACTACAAAAATAGTGAAGAGAAAATCCTGAGAAAAATAACGAAGGAGACGAAAGAACTAAAAGATAAAAAGATTAAAAAATATCATAGAGATATAAAAATCAAAGAAAATTTATTAAAAAATCCTGAAGAAGAACTAATCACTAAAAGTATACCTCCAAAAATTCAGTATGTAAATGAAACCCCCAGATGGAGAAAACAACCCAAAAAGAAATCATATAAAGAAAGAACAGATCTAGGGAAAAATCAATATTCACAAAAGATGAATTACCACCTGGAAACCCCATATGTAATACCCCCAAAAAGAAAAAGGGCACCTAACTCTTATAAAATCAATAGAGATACCCATAGAGAAAATCCACTCAGGGTAGAAGAAAGAACTCCATATAATCGGTACCATTCAAGAAACAGGTTCGATCTTTTTAATACGGATGAACCTGCACACACCCCTTTTTTAGAGAGAGGAGGAAAAATGAGAGGGAGATTCCGAAATTAAAAACCAAAAGAGGAAAAAGAGGAGGTCAGAAGAAAAATAAAAGTAAAAAACCTAAAAATAATGAGAATAAAAAACCTATAGAAGAAAATGAATCAGGTAAAATATTTAACCTGAGTAAAAGAACTTTAACCTCTGTAGAGGAACAAGTTCTTAAAAAAGGTCTAAAATTTGCACCTACCAATGAAACAGACCCTTTTAAACTGTATGTGGATCTTCAAAAATTTACACGCAAAATTACGATAAAAAAGTTTTTTGCGGAAAAAGAAAAAGAAAAAAGTGTGGAACCCGAGCCTGAGACCGAAGTCCCATCCGGGTCAGGTTTTAGGGGTAAATCCACGTTTTATCCCTCACATACTAAAGGTTGTTTTATTGACAGCTTTAACAAGATTGTCACGGAAGAACTGAGTAACATTTCTAAGAAGAAGAAAAGCAATAAAAGAAAGAATCATAATCTAACTGCAAAAGAAATTCAGGCAGTACAATCCCTAAAAAATGATAAAGAAATCATAATAAAACCCGCTGATAAGGGGGGAGGGGTAGTTATCTTAAATAAAGATGATTACATCAAAGAAATAAGTCAACAGTTAGACAGTGGAGAGACATATAAAAAATTAAAGTCAGACCCATCTGTAAGAATTAAGAAACTGTTTGATGACTTTATAAATAAAGCCTTAACAGATGAAGTCCTAACAAAAGCTGAATATGATTTTGTGTCAATAAAGGAACCTTCGGTACCGACAATGTACATCCTACCGAAGGTCCACAAAAGTTTAACTAATCCGCCTGGCAGGCCAATACTGTCAGGAACAAACAGCTTGACCTCAAATCTTTCAGCAATAGTAGACTATTACTTACAACCTATTGTCAAAGAAACTAAGGCTTATTTAAAAGATACAAAGGATGTATTACAAAAAATCAACAACATTAATTGGGAATCTGGTTATTTTTTAGTGAGTGGTGACGTGTCAACCTTGTACACCATCATTAACCCCACAACAGGAGTAATAGCCGTACGGTTCTTTCTAGATAAAACATCAATGTCTGAAAAATTGAAAAATTTCATTATAGAAAGCATAACTTTTATTTTAGAAAACAATTTCTTCTATTTTAATGGCAGCTTTTATCTTCAGATGGTTGGTACTGCAATGGGGACACGATTTGCCCCCAGCTACGCCAATTTGTACATGGCGTACTGGGAGGAGCTTGTCATCTGGTCGGTCCCAGAGCTGGGGGCAAGTCTGGTCTCCTGGCAACGGTACATAGATGATGTTTTTATGGTTTGGAAGGGGGATGAATCAACCCTTTTAACATTTTTTAATAGTCTGAATCAAAATGATTTTAACTTGAAATTAACCTTTGCATGGAGTACGGAAAAAATTGTGTTTTTAGATCTTAATATATATATATTAAGAATAATGCTATTTGCACATCCAATCACATTAAGGCTACTGACTCAAATAGCTACATAGAGAGGAACAGTCAGCACCACAGGAACTGGCTTGAGGGTATCCCCTATGGCCAGTTCCTGAGGGTTAAACGTAACTGTACTGAAAATGATTTATATGAGAGTCAAGTAGCTGCCATGTCAAACCGCTTCCGAGCAAAAGGATATGACGAAAAGGAACTTATTGCTGCTAAACAAAAAGCCGATACTGTAAACAGAGAAACCCTCCTAGGAGAAAAAGCCATAAAACCAAAGAAAACTACCGAGTGGTCTTTTATCTCCGATTTTAATTCTGATTTTAAAAAAGTGGAGGCTGTTTTTAAAAAGAATTGGTATCTGCTAAAAAGTGACCCCGTCATAGGTCGTTCCTTACCCCCTTACCCTGGTTTTATTTACAGAAAGGCACCATCACTCAAAGATAAACTCGTGAAAAGTTGCCTTGATATGGCACCACGTACAAGTGATCGTACAAAAGGTTTCCACCGTTGTGGAATGTGCCTGATGTGTAGAACCACCAAGGGTATAAGCAAAACCAAAGAGTTCACTTTTAATGGCACCAGTTTTAGAGTTAATGATTTTATTACATGTAATTCAAAAAATGTAATTTATTTTTTACAATGTGACTGTGGCTTATTTTATGTGGGCAAGACCACCAGAAATTTAAAAACACGTTTAGCCGAGCACGTGTACAATATAAGAAAAGGCCTGGAGACCCATACGGTTCCAGCACATTTTAAAAAAGTGCATAATTCAAAAGAATGTTGCATTAAATCTTTTGGTGGTCTCGAAGTAATTGTTCCCACTTGGCGAAATAAGAATATTGAAACTCGCCTTGCACAGTCCGAGATGAAATGGATTTTTAAACTCAATACTTTGGTGCCAAATGGTCTTAATAGTGATTTTGAACTTAAATGGTTTTTATAATTGTCTTTTTAACTTGTACTTGCTTTTAAATGTCATTTTACACTCTTTTTTATAACTTTTTTATAATTTTTATTATGATGATTGCACATATGTACCCTGCTGACAGTCTGTTTTTTGCTCTGTGTTTTTTCATATATGGACGTTAAACACGGGACTATTTACATTTTGAAAAAAACTCTATCAAAATGAAGGACGCTGATATTGGCAAAAAGATACCAGGAATCCGTCAAGAACAGAAGAATTTTGTACCACAGTTTTCTGTTTTACATGTCTGTAGGAATGGGCAATGTGCAATATATTTATCCCAGAACAGGAAGTGTCATTCCGGTGAATGAAGCGCAAACATAGATCAGGTGGAACGCAGGAACTGCGTGTCCAGTCCTGACGTCGCGCAGACGGATGCCGGAAGTGACGCTCCGGACATCCGTCACATAGAGATAGAATGGAGCGCAAAAGGCGTGCGTTCCATTACTAAACGAATCCCGGTTACTTCCGCTTCCGGGATAGGCGTAGCGGACCGTAACTGCTCCGTTTCGCGCCGTTCTTTGCTATTTAAACCATGCCAGCCACGGGAAAGACCATGCTTCTGATGAAGGACCCTAAGGTCTGAAATGCATTAAGCTGGTGTTCCCGTGGCTGGATGAATCACCCCTGTATATGCGAACTGGAGGTCTGGTAAATCCCTATACCTTTTGCTGCTTTTCTACTTCGATGAAAGGTTTCCGGAACCCTTTTTTCCATTGGTAGAGGAACAGTTCTGGGTGTAACCTCCCCATCAATTGTCACCGGCTGGTGACTATATGCTTGTTTTTATCTGGAAAATGTGAGTGTACCAATAAATTGTTCCCCCCTTTGAAAAAAGGTGTTGCACGATTGTTTATCTCTTCCTAGACTACTTGAGAATCTGAGTCAGGAAGTGTGTGTGAATATCGAGGTCTCTAATTTTATTGAAGTTCCATCGGCTGGTCTGAATTTCCCCTTCAATAAGAAAGACACCATTTGAGGACTTCCTTTACATCACTAATGATTTGCAGGAGCGCTCATCATAAACAATATTGTGTGTACACACAAGACCATATGCACTTTTTCTGCACAAGACCATATGTCTTCTTGTTTCTGTATTTTATGTGGTGCTACAGAACTCTTGTGGTGCCATATTAATACATGATAATAATAATGTCTGCATTTGCATAGTGTTTTTATTCATGTCACACTTTACACATTTGAGCCAAGGAACATTGCAAGAGAAATTTCTGATTGGTAAATATAGAGGTGTTAGGTTAATTCAGCGAGCCACCCGCTGGATTTTCTAATGGAAAATAAAGCAGAAAATTACACACACTTTATTTCTATGATGCCGACTTTATTTTGTTCTTGTCAATGTACAGAAAACCAAGAGCAAATAGTAATAGTTCCTAGTAATGACCAATAATAACAAACCATGTTACAATGCAAGGCGTGCAATTACATTTTTATTTTTATTTTTTTGCATGCAGGATAAATATTGTATGCTTTAGCATCCGTTAGTTAGCTCTTTTTTTGACAATGTAGTGTAGATTTGAGTTTGAACATACTGTTCCCCACCTAAATCTAAATCTCTTTTTATAAAGTAAATCTGCCCCACCTACAGTGCAGCATGGTTTTTATCCCATTGCATAATTACTTGCTCTTTTTTGCTCTACTCAATATAAGACTCATAAGGGGAAATTTACTAAGATGGGAGTTCTATTGAAAATGAGATGTTGCTCTACCAACCAATCAGATTACAAAGTTACATAGTTACATAGTAGTTAAGGCTGAATAAAGACGTGCATCCATCGAGTTCAACCTTTGGTTAGAGTGTTTGATATATTTGCTACATCCCTTTATATAAATCGTGTATTCTGAGTTAACAGACAGATTATGACAGTTGTTTGTACCCCTGGATGTTTTTACCCAATAGATGTTTGTCCAACCTTATATTAAATGTATTTATTATGTCTGCCGACACCACCTCTCCAGGAAGAGAGTCCCATTTGTGATACCTGTGGGTTCCACTGTCTGTTCCTCTCTAGTAAATACCAATGAGAAAAATTTATTTAACAGTTCAGTAATGCTATTTCTGTTGATATTGGTAAGGGGCCTATGTTCTCTTTTATTATTTGCTATTTATGTATTTGTAGAACTTCTTGGGATTTGTTTTGCTCTCAATGGCTATACACTCTTCATGTTCCCCTTTAGCTACTTTGATTACCCCTTTACAAATCCTATTTAATTCTTTGTATTTATTGAACGCCTTCTCATTGCCATTAGCCTTGTAAATTGTGAATGCTCTTGTCTTATTGTTTATTACTGTCCTTACTTTATGTCCAAACATGGAAGTTTTTTTCCTATTGATTTTACCCTTATTAACTTTTGGGATATATTTAATAGTTAGTGTTTCCAGTGAGTTTTTGGGGTTTACCACATTTTCTCTGCATTTTTCCCCTCAAATAACGCTTCCCGCTTAATTTATTTTCAAGATTTCCTGAAAATTCAAGGTTCACTCTCCTAAAATTTAGTATTTTAGATGGTCCTGTATATTGTTGTTTACAGAAATTGATTTCCAATGAGACCATATTGTGGTCACTGTTTCCCAAATGTTCTATTACTTTGCTATTTGATACTAAATCTTTTTTATTTGCTAATACTAAATCAAATATTGCCCCGTTACGAGTTGGTGTTTCTACCAATTTATTATTTATTATTTATTAACAGTTTCTTATATAGCGCACACAGATTCCGCAGCGCTTTACAGAGCATAGTTATAATCAAAAACACATAACAAATTACATTACAAGACAGTTTAGGACAAGTACATGGTTAATATGGATAGTTGCATCAGGGGACAGGACACTGAAGCAATCATCAGGGTGGCAGTGGTTTATATATTCTAAGAAAGGCACATGAGGAGAGAGGGCCCTGCTCGTGAGAGCTTACATTCTAAAAGGGGAGGGTTAGACAGACAGGGGTGACACAGAAGGGGAAGAAGTGGGCATAAACAGTAGGTTAGGATGAGAGATGGTCAGGTTTTATGCAGGAGGGTGGGAAGATGACAGCTTAGTCTTTGATATTTTAAGTCTAAAGAAGCGCTGACTCATCCAAGAGTAGACAGCAGAGAGACAGTTGGAGATATGAGTGAGGATAGAGGGAGAGACATCAGGAGAGGAGAGGTAGATTTCAGTGTTATCAGCATAGATGTGATAGCGGAAGTCGAGTGAGCACATAAGCTCACCCAGAGAGGAGGTAATTAACTATCGTGTACTGTACATGGAGGCCTGCCATTGTGAATTTTTGTTTGTGGAAAAGTCCGAAAGAATTTGATAAGCACCAACTACTGTAACTACAGTACCTGTATTGGTTTAAAAAAAAAAAAAGAACGTTTAAAAAATAAAAATATAATGTAACCAACTGAGGATCGAACTACTGATACTGAGATAGTGAAGCCGTGCCTCTACCCGCTAGGCCACTATTGCCTGTGATTTTACTGCTGGCAGATGGTTAGCATGGCATCTGCACCAATCAAATACAGTTCATGACCATCCAGTACGTCACTGCGGCTGCGAATAAAAGAAAATAACTCTGTCCGTAAAGTAAGGACAAAATCCGTAGTGTAAAGTACTGTACTGTATGATACTGTAGGTCCTCCAATAATTTAAGTAGTCATCTAGCAATAGCAAAGGTTAGCATGGCTTCTGTACCAATTACATAAAAGACCGTACGTAGCTGCTTCTGCGAATAAATACTGTACAAACTGTCCGTAAACTAAGGACAAGATCCGTAGTGAAAAGTGGCTGGTTAGCAAAGGTTAGCGAATTTTATCCCGAAACACGGTCCTCAAGGCAAGGAGTTTTACCTGAAAAACTAAATCTATTTTGCGAAAAAAACCCGTTCTCTGTAGCGCAGTATGTACAGTATGGGTATTAACTATCGTGTACATGGAGGCCTGCCATTGTGAATTTTTGTTTGTGGAAAAGTCCGAAAGAATTTGATAAGCACCAACTACTGTAACTACAGTACCTGTATTGGTTTAAAAAAAAAAAAAGAACGTTTAAAAAATAAAAATATAATGTAACCAACTGAGGATCGAACTACTGATACTGAGATAGTGAAGCCGTGCCTCTACCCGCTAGGCCACTATTGCCTGTGATTTTACTGCTGGCAGATGGTTAGCATGGCTTCTGCACCAATCAAATACAGTTCATGACCATCCAGTAAGTCACTGCGGCAGCGAATAAAAGAAAATAACTCTGTCCGTAAAGTAAGGACAAAATCCGTAGTGTAAAGTATGATACTGTAGGTCCTCCAATAATGTTTTAAGTAGTCATCCAGCAATAGCAAAGGTTAGCATGGCTTCTGTACCAATTACATAAATGACCGTACGTAGCTGCTTCTGCGAATAAATACAAAATACTCTGTCCGTAAAGTAAGGACAAAATCCCTAGTGAAAAGTGGCTGGTTAGCAAAAATCCGTAGCGTAAAGTCTTAACGTGGAGCATTAGTCACCCAGTGGTTAAACTATGTATTGCATGGCGTGGTACATAACGCAGGACATAACGCGATCTGCAACTCGCGAGTCAGAGCCCTCAAAAGCGCGTTGTAAACCACGATGTACCTGGCCATAACTGTATAGAGAAAGAGGACACCTACTATCAATGGAAGAGCAGGAGAGGTGAGGTCATTAGAGGTACAGCTGGTCATTTTCAAAACTGACAGTGCAAGTACAAGCTTTAACAGTGATAGTAAAAGTTGTTTGCAGAAGTAAAATGCTGATGTTATGGTTGAATTGCCAGATTAAGCAGCCAGGAGTAGTATGTTGTGTGAATGAATTTAACACACTCAAAGCAGACTTTGGTTTTCTCAGTTGTTGTTTTGTCCTTCAGTTACACTTCGGTTTAACGCTGGTATAACGCTGTAGTTATGAATCAGTTTTCCCACTTTAATAACGGCCCACTTCAATCTAGGCCCACAGATAAAATCGGCCCACAGCCTATCCGGCCACAGCCGTATGCAATGACTACTTAAGTACTCTAACAATGCATGAGTTCCCAATTCCCAATAATTGGAATCCACTCGCTCAGTCCCCACCCCCTACAACACATAGCAATAAAAGTGGCTTAGAAAAACAAAACTAGCATTCCAGGATACTATATATCATCTAGAACACACAGGCTAGGTACTGTTGTAAAGTACACAGAGGAGATTTTCAGTGTGTTACCTAGTAGTACAAATCAATCCCACACAATAGATGTAATGCTCTGCAGTACAGAGGAGATGTTCAGTGTGTTACCTAGTAGTACAAATCAATCCCACACAATAGATGTAATGCTCTGCAGCACAGAGGAGATGTTCAGTGTGTTACCTAGTAGTACAAATCAATCCCACACAATAGATGTAATGCTCTGCAGCACAGAGGAGATGTTCAGTGTGTTACCTAGTAGTACAAATCAATCCCACACAATAGATGTAATGCTCTGCAGTACAGAGGAGATGTTCAGTGTGTTACCTAGTAGTACAAATCAATCCCACACAATAGATGTAATGCTCTGCAGTACAGAGGAGATGTTCAGTGTGTTACCTAGTAGTACAAATCAATCCCACACAATAGATGTAATGCTCTGCAGTACAGAGGAGATGTTCAGTGTGTTACCTAGTAGTACAAATCAATCCCACACAATAGATGTAATGCTCTGCAGTACAGAGGAGATGTTCAGTGTGTTACCTAGTAGTACAAATCAATCCCACACAATAGATGTAATGCTCTGCAGTACAGAGGAGATGTTCAGTGTGTTACCTAGTAGTACAAATCAATCCCACACAATAGATGTAATGCTCTGCAGTACAGAGGAGATGTTCAGTGTGTTACCTAGTAGTACAAATCAATCCCACACAATAGATGTAATGCTCTGCAGTACAGAGGAGATGTTCAGTGTGTTACCTAGTAGTACAAAGCAATCCCACACAATAGATGTAATGCTCTGCAGTACAGAGGAGATGTTCAGTGTGTTACCTAGTAGTACAAAGCAATCCCACACAATAGATGTAATGCTCTGCAGTACAGAGGAGATGTTCAGTGTGTTACCTAGTAGTACAAAGCAATCCCACACAATAGATGTAATGCTCTGCAGTACAGAGGAGATGTTCAGTGTGTTACCTAGTAGTACAAAGCAATCCCACACAATAGATGTAATGCTCTGCAGTACAGAGGAGATGTTCAGTGTGTTACCTAGTAGTACAAAGCAATCCCACACAATAGATGTAATGCTCTGCAGTACAGAGGAGATGTTCAGTGTGTTACCTAGTAGTACAAAGCAATCCCACACAATAGATGTAATGCTCTGCAGTACAGAGGAGATGTTCAGTGTGTTACCTAGTAGTACAAAGCAATCCCACACAATAGATGTAATGCTCTGCAGTACAGAGGAGATGTTCAGTGTGTTACCTAGTAGTACAAATCAATCCCACACAATAGATGTAATGCTCTGCAGTACAGAGGAGATGTTCAGTGTGTTACCTAGTAGTACAAATCAATCCCACACAATAGATGTAATGCTCTGCAGTACAGAGGAGATGTTCAGTGTGTTACCTAGTAGTACAAATCAATCCCACACAATAGATGTAATGCTCTGCAGTACAGAGGAGATGTTCAGTGTGTTACCTAGTAGTACAAAGCAATCCCACACAATAGATGTAATGCTCTGCAGTACAGAGGAGATGTTCAGTGTGTTACCTAGTAGTACAAATCAATCCCACACAATAGATGTAATGCTCTGCAGTACAGAGGAGATGTTCAGTGTGTTACCTAGTAGTACAAAGCAATCCCACACAATAGATGTAATGCTCTGCAGTACAGAGGAGATGTTCAGTGTGTTACCTAGTAGTACAAAGCAATCCCACACAATAGATGTAATGCTCTGCAGTACAGAGGAGATGTTCAGTGTGTTACCTAGTAGTACAAAGCAATCCCACACAATAGATGTAATGCTCTGCAGTACAGAGGAGATGTTCAGTGTGTTACCTAGTAGTACAAAGCAATCCCACACAATAGATGTAATGCTCTGCAGTACAGAGGAGATGTTCAGTGTGTTACCTAGTAGTACAAATCAATCCCACACAATAGATGTAATGCTCTGCAGTACAGAGGAGATGTTCAGTGTGTTACCTAGTAGTACAAAGCAATCCCACACAATAGATGTAATGCTCTGCAGTACAGAGGAGATGTTCAGTGTGTTACCTAGTAGTACAAAGCAATCCCACACAATAGATGTAATGCTCTGCAGTACAGAGGAGATGTTCAGTGTGTTACCTAGTAGTACAAAGCAATCCACACAATAGATGTAATGCTCTGCAGTACAGAGGAGATGTTCAGTGTGTTACCTAGTAGTACAAATCAATCCCACACAATAGATGTAATGCTCTGCAGTACAGAGGAGATGTTCAGTGTGTTACCTAGTAGTACAAATCAATCCCACACAATAGATGTAATGCTCTGCAGTACAGAGGAGATGTTCAGTGTGTTACCTAGTAGTACAAAGCAATCCCACACAATAGATGTAATGCTCTGCAGTACAGAGGAGATGTTCAGTGTGTTACCTAGTAGTACAAAGCAATCCCACACAATAGATGTAATGCTCTGCAGTACAGAGGAGATGTTCAGTGTGTTACCTAGTAGTACAAAGCAATCCCACACAATAGATGTAATGCTCTGCAGTACAGAGGAGATGTTCAGTGTGTTACCTAGTAGTACAAAGCAATCCCACACAATAGATGTAATGCTCTGCAGTACAGAGGAGATGTTCAGTGTGTTACCTAGTAGTACAAATCAATCCCACACAATAGATGTAATGCTCTGCAGTACAGAGGAGATGTTCAGTGTGTTACCTAGTAGTACAAATCAATCCCACACAATAGATGTAATGCTCTGCAGTACAGAGGAGATGTTCAGTGTGTTACCTAGTAGTACAAAGCAATCCCACACAATAGATGTAATGCTCTGCAGTACAGAGGAGATGTTCAGTGTGTTACCTAGTAGTACAAAGCAATCCCACACAATAGATGTAATGCTCTGCAGTACAGAGGAGATGTTCAGTGTGTTACCTAGTAGTACAAAGCAATCCCACACAATAGATGTAATGCTCTGCAGTACAGAGGAGATGTTCAGTGTGTTACCTAGTAGTACAAAGCAATCCCACACAATAGATGTAATGCTCTGCAGTACAGAGGAGATGTTCAGTGTGTTACCTAGTAGTACAAATCAATCCCACACAATAGATGTAATGCTCTGCAGTACAGAGGAGATGTTCAGTGTGTTACCTAGTAGTACAAATCAATCCCACACAATAGATGTAATGCTCTGCAGTACAGAGGAGATGTTCAGTGTCTTACCTAGTAGTACAAATCAATCCCACACAATAGATGTAATGCTCTGCAGTACAGAGGAGATGTTCAGTGTGTTACCTAGTAGTACAAATCAATCCCACACAATAGATGTAATGCTCTGCAGTACAGAGGAGATGTTCAGTGTGTTACCTAGTAGTACAAATCAATCCCACACAATAGATGTAATGCTCTGCAGTACAGAGGAGATGTTCAGTGTGTTACCTAGTAGTAAAAAGCAATCCCACACAATAGATGTAATGCTCTGCAGTACAGAGGAGATGTTCAGTGTGTTACCTAGTAGTACAAAGCAATCCCACACAATAGATGTAATGCTCTGCAGTACAGAGGAGATGTTCAGTGTGTTACCTAGTAGTACAAAGCAATCCCACACAATAGATGTAATGCTCTGCAGTACAGAGGAGATGTTCAGTGTGTTACCTAGTAGTACAAATCAATCCCACACAATAGATGTAAT
This sequence comes from Crinia signifera, assembly GCF_055691185.1. NCBI lineage: Eukaryota > Metazoa > Chordata > Amphibia > Anura > Myobatrachidae > Crinia > Crinia signifera. The sequence continues at coordinate 208,999,037 of NC_139222.1, read as the reverse complement.
GCTCTGCAGTACAGAGGAGATGTTCAGTGTGTTACCTAGTAGTACAAATCAATCCCACACAATTGTGTAATAAACTCATCCTTAAGTAAGTTTAGGAACCCACTGCTTTTAGCTGACATACTGGTCTCATTAGTTCAGTCGATGTCTGGAAAGTTAAAATCCCCCATAATTAATATCTGAACCTGATCTGGTGATTTTTTGATTTGGTCTAAAAGTAGTGTCTCATTTCTTTCATTAATGTTAGGTGGTCTGAAACATACCCCTTTTGTATTTGATTTTTTTGTTACTTTCAGTTATCTCTACCTACACGGCCTCAGTATTATCCAAGCTCATTTCCTTCTCACATGGTTTTAAGTTTGATCTTAAATAAATGCACACCCCTCACTCTTCTTTTTTCACAGTTTTTTTCTGAAAAGGGTGTATCCCTCCATGTTTATGGCCCATTCGTGTGACTCATTGCACCATGTTTCCGTTACACCAATTATATTATAGTCATCCTTGTAGCCAGGGGTTCTAGTTACCCAATTTTGCCTGCCAAGCTTCTTGCATTGGCCAACAAGCATTTCAACTTACTTTCTCTCTCTTCCCCTTGCATACACAAAAAAATAGAAGGGGACTGTTCTCGGGAACAAACAGAACAGTGTTCCCGAGAACAGTCCCCTTCTCTTTTTTTTGTGTATGCTATGATAACCCCTGACTGTTGGAAACTGCACCCCCATAACGAATAAAGGATATATCTTGGGGATAAAAAAAGGTACTTATGTAATATCTGGGCTCCCGTTTTTCTTATGAGACCGCGTCCCCTCGTGGGGCTTGCTGCGCTCGCACGCTTCGGGCATGGTGGCTCGCTGCGCTCGCCACACTATATAAAATCAACTCCATGCGTAGTTGGATAGTAGGGGTATGAAAAAAATGGGGTGCATTTAACATGGGAGCCCAGATAATACATAAGTACCCCCCTTTCTAGGTTTGTTCATGTTCTTGAAGTGCTACTGTTTTTTTACTAAATCTATTGTTTCTCCATGACCCCCTTCTACCCCCTCCATTCTGTTGCTTACCAGCTCCTCACTATTCCGTCCTTCTAGCCCATAGTTTATTTAAAAGATTGTGGGAGATATTAAAAGGATGAGAGATTCAGAGAGATTTGGTAAGATATCTCCAGGTTTTTTAAAGCGGCAATCATTTACACAACAAAACCAGTTTGATTTTGAAGACCACATATGGTCTATGATAATCCAGATGCCCTGACTAGCACGCATACCCATGGAGTTTACATGTACTCGCCAAGCATCTTTGGAGTTTACATGTACTCTCTTAGCACAGTTTTCCTACCTTTGCTATATATCATGTCCTTACATTTGAAATCGCCTCCTAGTTTATTTGTACTAGCCAGTGACATTATACATATGTATGATCTACTGTACATGCAAGACTTTGCTGCTAATATTGCCACTTGCTTTTATCTGCTATTTTAGTGGGGTGTTGTACAGTGCAGAGGTGTTTGTGCTGTACAGAGGGGTTTGTGGTAGTGCAGACTGCAGAGGGGTTTGTGTGCTGGGTTATACATTATATATATATATATATATAATATACTTAATTATATTGTATAAATTGTACTGGTCGTGTGTTAGTCAGGCTGTCAGTCAGTGTAGTGGTGTACAGTACACAGGAAGGCTGTCAGTCAGCTTTTCATTGTTAATTTTTTTTTTTATTGTGGTGTGTGGTCACTGTGGTGTGCTGCACTGCAATCCAATATACCATATACTACCGTCAGAAGCAGAACAAGTTCCGTGTTTGATTGTTCTGCCTCCACGGTCCACGCAGTGTTATCCAAGCCCCATCCATAAAAATACAATATAAAATAAATGTTGCTGTTCTTTATTTTTTTGGTACATCTGTACTTTCACGGCGCCAGCATGGCGCCGCGCGTCAGAGTCCCCTTGCGGGGCTCGCTTCGCTCGCCCACACTGCGGGCTCGGTGGCTAGCTACGCTCGCCACGCTAATTAAAATCAACTCCATGCCAACATGGATAGTGGAGGTATGAACTATCCATGTTGGCATGGCGTTAACTTAGTTTATTTTACTTAATTAGTGGCGAGCGTAACCCGGAAGTACGCGCGGCGCCATGCTGGCGCCGTGAAAGTAAAGAAGTACCATTTTTTTTGCTGTATACTGCACCCCAATAGTATACACCACAAGTTTTGTGTGTGATTGTTCTGCATCCACGCAGTGTTATACAAGCTGCGCATTAAAAATAATTAAAGTAAAAAAATCCAAATCAATTTTTCTCTTCTTTATTCATTCTTTGTGTGTACTGCACCCATAGTATACTTTCAGAAGGTCCGATGTGAGTGTTCGGCCTTCAAGCAGCATTATACAAGCTGCGCATTAAAAACAAATTAATTTTTTTAAAGTAAAAAAATCCAAATCATTTTTTCTCTTTATTCATTTTCTGTGTGTACTGCACCCATATTATATACTGTCAGAAGGTCCGTGTGTGATTGTTCGACTCCACGCAGCGTTATACAAGCTGCACATTAAGAAAACACGTTCTGCAGCCCAATACACCATACTGATACTGTCAGAATTTCCGTGTGTTAATAATTAGTCAGCTTGCTGCAGACCTTGGCCTAAATTGAATGAAAACAACATTGGCCCTTATTCTGGTTGGTGCGGTCGAGCCGCATATGCGGCTCCGACCGCACCAGACGAATCCCCGCCCACCCTACGGATCGCCACGGCCGTCCGTACACGGACGGCTGGCGATCCGCATAAAAATGGTGGAGGCTACGCCTCCACCATGGTGGGAGCTGCCCCCTGCATTCGATGGTCGTCGACCATCGAAGGCAGGTCCGCACGCCGCGGCAGCTCCCGCAAGCTGAGACCACACGGACAATCGTCCGTGTGGTAGCTTGTATGGGGGCTGAAAGCTGACATCCGGCGACGTCAGCTTTCCGCCCCCATGAGTTGCGTCATGCCCTCATTAGCATGCGTACGCCCCGCGTTTGCATGGGAACGCCCATGAAACGCGGGGCGTATACATAGGGAAATGAGGGCATGAAGCCCCTCACTCCCCTATACGCCCCCTTTGCGGCGTAGTAACGTTATGTGCGGCGAATTCGCCTGCACATGCGCAGATTGACCTCTGCGCATGTGCAGACGGAAAACATCGGCGGTACGGCCGCACGCGGGCCGTACCGCGCGAATCAGAATAAGGGCCATTGTGAGCTGTAAAGTGGTTAAAATTGCCTGAAATTGCTGGAAATTAATGTTATTGAGGTTAATATTGAAAAATGCCAAAAATTGCTTGGATGGGTGAAAATCGCTCATTCTGTATGCACTGACCAATTTCCAGCCCACTGATTTTCCCCATCATCGCTGTGCATACACGCTGGGCAAAAATGCCCAATGTGTATGCACCTTTAGACGTGTTGCTGTTGCTGTGGGTCCCGTAATCCAGAGATAAGACTTCTTAAATTACAAGATTGATGACATTAATATAATTCACACTATGTATAGTCAGTTGTAAGGAAATGCCTTACTGACAATCTTAAAGTAGTTTTCACAGAAAATCATTTAGAAGCTGTCTGATGTACGGTATGTTACCATATTTCTATTACAGTCTGTCACATTCCAAGGTATTGAAAAGGATCAGGGAACACAATCATGTTAGAAGCAATGTATGCTGCAAATTCCTTTATTGTTTCCTTTACTCGTTTACAAATACCATTAAATCAAAACCACAATGAAGCGGATGCAGAGCTGCATATAAATTCACAGTGCAGTCAATTGCTGTGAATTTTCACACTGCACGTGCTCCATAGTCAAGATGTAGCAACACTATGAGAGTTTATAATAAAGGAGCTCCGAAATTCAGGCAAACTTTTTTCTAAGTTGCATAGAAGTTGTATATTAATGTATGATATTACTTGAGCTTTAAGTCATGATATACTGTAGGTCTAAAGATCGGAACGACCAATCGTTTAAAAAACTTTCTGTGTGTGTGGGCATGATTACGATCTAATGCGGATGCCCGCCGGTTATTCATCGAAACTGCTGATCCCTTCAGCAGGTGGAAAGATGAATGACCCATCATGCATGAACTGGCACACATTGGCAATGATGTGGTATATGATTTGCAGTCATTAAGCGAACCATCTAACCCTCTGATTATTTACTCAATCGTTCTGTGTGTGTGTGTATGATCAGGAGTCTTCTGGATACAAAAGGAAATTGGATAAACACTGACAAACTTGGTACACATATGACTTACAATCTGGTAACAAACACTGTGGGGGTAAGACACCCCTAGCACCCCTAGGGGTGGGACTGCAGCACAGAGTACATAAGGAGACAGCATAACTTCGGAGCTCCTGGAGTAATTTACACCAAACTTGGTAAACATTTGTCTTACAATATGGGAACAAATACTGTGTGGGTAACACACCCCTAGGGGTAGGACAGCAGCACAGACTATAACAGGACATGCATGATATGTCTGACTACAGGGCTGCATGTGACAGGGGAAGTGACATGATGTGAGGAGGGGAACGGAGGTAGCACAAACCCACAAACCCTGAGAGTTATTTAGTGGCAGTAGCAGGGACTCCAGCAGCACAAAGTATATCAGGAGATGCACAAGAAACTGTGTAAATAAATTGAACATTTTACAGGGGCATTGCTCTAATTTACCATCTTCACCCCTTGGCGAAGCACAGATATTCAGCTAGAAATTATACTGCCATATGTATGCCAAGCACTCCCTTCCAAGGCCTTCTTCTCCAATTACTTTGAGTGGGGCTGCATCCAATGATTAGACTTAACACTCTGTAAAAACCTGCCAGAGACAGAGGCCACCATATATTCTAGTTCTATGCTACACATCTCAATCAGTGTATACTGTGGTACTTGTGCCTAATGCCAGACTTAGAGTCTCCACCAAATCCCATCTAAGTAATTCTGTTTCTATCTCCACTATGCTATGGGGCTACCATGGAGCAGAATCCCAGTTTTTCAAATCTCTCTATAGTTGCATTCTTATTAACAAAATATATATATAAGACAGACAGATCCAGAAATGTAATCTTATTTCTGATCTTCCAATGTTGGTATTTCCACCTGGCTTTGACAATGGTTGATTCTACATATGGAGTTTCTCACTTTTGCCCCCTGCAAGGCTTCCCTTGTTTGCAGATGTACATTAGTGTGGGAATTTTCCAGTATTATCACATGCCTTATTGTGTCATACTTAGGGCTTGTATATGTCCTCTAGTCTGTAGTCAGCTTCATGAAATTTAAGTGAAGGCGTTGCCTTGTTACACAACTCAGATTTGTACGCATGCCTGATCTTCTGACACAAGCCTCCCTCAGCTTTCATGATACCCCATAACATGCCTTTGATTTGACATATTCATGTCACATGTTGTCAAATTTCTTCCTCCTGAAAATGTTGCAATACTGTCTGCAACAATGAAGATCTCCGAAATACCTTGTTGTCTGGCCTGCAGGTCAGGTTTTCTGTTTTCTTTGTGAACTGTTGACTGTCATCTAATTGCATTCACCTCTAATCAGAATTCTCTTTGAATCCACTGACAAAAGCAACCTACAGTATCAGAGACTTGCATTCCCTATGTATTCCCTGTGTGCCTTGTGCTCAAGTCAATCTGATTCCAAGCAAGTCTCAGCCTGACTCCCTAGCTCCTGATTATATTCTACTGTGTCCAATGATTAACCTGCCTAGCTGTGTTTTTGATCTGCATCCTTCTGTCTTCAGTGCTGTACCTGGCTTTCACCACTGCAAGCTTATTCAAACTTCAGTCATTTATCTCTTATCTTCCATAAACCTTCAAGCTTCCTGATCCTCCATCTGCAATAACAACAATCTGGTCCTGTCCCTGTGTTTAACTGACAGCTTCTCCATAGACTAACTGCTACCTGTGTCCTCACCCGTGCCCATACCTTCCAACTTCTTTGCTTCATAAATAGGGACACTCGCGCGGCCGAAAAGGGGGCGGGCGTATGCAAATGAGGGCGAGGCTTATGCTAATTAGTCGTGACCTCATTTTCATATGAGAATAGACGCTGTGCGCACGAACTTCACCAAATGAATATCTTTGTTCACCTGTGAGCTATCTTGGTTTTGTGAGTACTTACCTTCCACATCCACCCATTCCACCAGTACCCAGTGGCAGTCTGTTCCTGTTTCACCACTAACATTTCCACTCAGTCCATTGTGGCATTTTATCTTATCCTGTGTTATCTTGCATCCCTGTACTTCTCAGCACCACAGTTGCAACTTGCACACCAGTGCAGGATCGTCCAACTCTTTCTCCATTCCGGCACACTTTCCCTACTTCAGGCCAGTATTTAACAGTCTTCTGGTGCCCTAGTCCAGTCTAGTTCAGTTCTAGTTAGACACTGTAAGTATCCCAGTATCCAGATTGCCCCAGTAACTGCCCATGGGCCAGGTGCACTAAGATTCAAAAGTATAATAAAATGGAAAGTGATAAACATCCAGCCAATCAGCTCCTGTCTGACATTTTTCAAACACAGTCTTTGACATGGCAGGTAGGAGCTGATTGGCTGGCTGTTTATCTCTCTCCATTGTATCACTTTTGAAGCTTAGTGCATCTGGCGATATGGCTGGACTGATCTTGTGTCCAGAGACTATCTGGATTGATCTGGAAAGGGCGGATATACATGTATATGAACACACACACACACACACAGAAACCTTATACTATAAATTTCGTGTTTGGCCACGACAAGGTTTTTGTAACAAGGAAAGAGGTTTTTGGTGGTGACTGGTCGCACAGAAATGATCAGAGAGTGTTTCAAATGGCCACTATCAAAGTCGATATTTATATGATCAAAGAACAATAAGTGAAAAGCGTAGATACGTACTATGTCCGTAACCTGCGTACCCTTTATTCCTAGCTACATGCGAACAAAACGTAGCGCAGCGTAGCGTACCTTTATCGTGTATTATACACTAAAGAACCAATGCATTAATAGGAGATCCCTTCGCAGTACTTTGTCTCTAATCTGCGAATACACTTTTAAGGACAATGTCCATAATACACCTTATCGCTAGATGCGAATAATAGACGAGACCACGGTATAAAGGTGAGGAGATAGATTCTCCGTAAACAGTGTATTTAGTCCCTAATGGACAAAAGGGGATTACAGAAATAAGAATATACAGGGTAACACGTGATACACTTTTCTAACAATAATAAGTACTTTAAAACACTTACAAAGATGCAGAAACAGATACAATCATAATCAGCCACATTACATAAAACGGGAATACAAATGTTACCGTCAGGGAAATAGCGCAGCGCAGTCCGGTCGGAGCTCGCTATATTCAGATTGAACTATAGCCCGGGTTAATGGTGAAGGGATTCATCAGCAGTTCCAAAAATAAAAGAAAGAACCAGCTCAGGGATGGCTATCTTATAGGGTCAGAAGGGGGAGGACAAAGGCCATTCCTATTGGTCAGGGTTCGAATGTCCAGTCCTTAGTGATTGGGCAAGGTATTACATCTTGCTTGGAGACGCGCAGGGGGGGGAAGGGTACTTTGGTGTCCTTTTGTTTGCTGGCATGTCGTCGGGGGTCGTAAACAGCAACACAAACTAGTTACAACTGCATTCCTTTGCCTCACACAGGACACATGATAAAAATACATATAATAGGTATTTTGTCCGTAATTATCAAACCAAGGGACTTGCGAATATTTGGCTGCGACCGGAATGCTGCGTATGGGACACTGAACATAATGATACCAAACATGTACAGAAACAATCGTGTATTTCTAATTAAACTATGTGTAGTGCACTAATCCTTTTTTTTTTTTTTTTATTATTATTCTTTATTGGTTTTCATTTATAAAAAAAGAACATACACATAAAATACATAACAATACATAACAAATAGTTCCAGTTGATATATACAGGTCAGTCTAGATATTAATTAAGATTACACCTATTACTATGAGGTTCCCAACCTCTTGACCTCAAAATATCCGGGTGGGGGGGGAGGGGGGGGGAGGTGGGCTTGGGTAGCTCTATTATTATTATTTTTTTTTAAACACTATAGTAATATTGGTCTTTGTATACTACTACCTAAAGCTAACTCAGATTTCCGCAATCCCACTATCTTGTCTCCATTCTGTTTTCTCAAAGGGAAATATTACTTGGCGTTGTATATCCTGTTCCAGGGACCTTATATAATACTTCCATTTCCCATAGAATCTTAAACCTCCCTTTTCTGGGTCTATCATCGAAGTTTGTCTCTCAAAATACATTGTTTTCCTCAATAATTGTTTCACGTTTTCTAGCATAGGGGCTTTCCTTGATATCCAGTTGTTCAATATAATTTTTTTTGCGATTGTAACAATTATTGTCAGTATAGGTACCAATTCTCTGTTATCCCCCTTCAGGTTCCAGCTTGAAAACTCTGCACATAGTAAAGCTTTCGGATTAATTTCTACCTGGATATTAAACGTGTTATTTATATAATTAATCAATTTATACCAATATCGTCGTATCTTAGTGCATTCCCAAAAGTTGTGCTTAAAAAGTGCATTTTGTGCTTTGCATTTTGGACACCTTCCTTCTTCTATTTGAACCATATGTTTACGTTGTCCTTGGGCTATATACGCCCTGTGTATAGTACGAAAGTGCACCTCTTGTAGCAGTGCTGACGGTAATTGTTTCAAAGTGCTTTCTAATTGTGATAATGTGTCTAGTGTGAAAATTCCTTCTGGGAAATCTCTTCCCCAGGCTGTGATTAGTGAAACCCATAGTTTCTGTTTGCGTATGTTCATTACATCCCAGTATAGGTATCTTGTCCTATATGGGGTTGTTTTAATTAATTCAAGTAGGTTCATTACCCTGCCCCTATTTGCTTGTGAAGTGTGTGGTGTTAAATTTTGAATATAGTGACGTAATTGTAAATACATAAAGAACTGTTTTTTCTCCAGTTTAAATTTCTCTATTAAAGCTTGATATGTCAGTAGGGCCCCTCCTGGGTCGTATACATCTTTAACATCCATGATGCCTTGTTCATGCCAGTTCTTGAATAATATATTATCCATTGCTGGCTGGAATAGCGGGTTACCACAAATTGCTATATATTTAGAGGAAGAATACGAAGATTGTAGGCTTTTATGGATTTTTATCCAAGCCAAGTAAGAGGGCATAAAAAAAAGCATTTGACTTTATTTTTATGGGAAGTGCTTTCCTTGGGGTATGCAACAGTGCACTTAGAGAGTAGGGTGCCACTAGATTTTCTTCTATCTCATAATTGGAGTATGTTGACCTACGTAGCAGCCAATCTGCTAGATATCTAAAAGAGACGGCCAGTGCAAATGCCTCTGTATTGGGGATTGCCAGTCCCCCTTCTTTGCGACCTAGTTGTAGTTTATTTAGCGCAATTCTAGCTCTTTTTCCTTGCCATAAAAATTTAGAAAAAGCTTTATTACATTTCAGCGAGTCTTTCTTAGACATCTTCATAGGCAGCATTTGAATTGGATATAGAATTTTTGGCATTATTATACTCTTTAAGGCAGCTGCTCGTCCCAGGAGAGATAGAGGTAGATTTTCCCAATCGCTGAGGTGTTTACTTACTTTTTTAATAATAGGCGTATAATTATTATTATATAGGTCCCCTAGTTTAGCTGTAATTTTAATGCCTAGATATTTTAATGGGGTTGTTAGGTAGTGGAATTGCGTGAATGTCTGCCTAAACTTAGCTGTTATTGGTACATTTCCAAGACACAAGATCTCGGATTTATTCCGATTCACCCTGTACCCTGCAAATGCTTCAAATTGGGCAATGTTTTTGTATATACTCTGTACTGATGTTTCCGGATTAGAGATAAAAAGTAGCAGATCGTCTGCAAATAGTGAGATTTTAATTTCCTTTGCTCCTACTTTTATACCTTGGAATTCTGGATTTGACCTCAGGAGTATGGCTAATGGTTCTATTGCGAGCGCGAACAGTAGTGGGGAGAGAGGGCATCCCTGGCGGGTCCCCCTTTCTATTTTTATATGATTTGATAGTTGGCCATTGCTCAGGATTTGGGACGTAGCTAGATTGTATAACGCCTTCAATGTCTCCTGGAATTCCTCAGGAAATCCAAATCTTTTTAGGGTCTCCCAGAGGTGGTCCCAGGAGAGAAAATCGAAGGCTTTCTCTGCGTCAATTGCCATTAAAATATTTGATGTTTTATCCTGCAATTGGTCTAAATTCTGTATTACCGCTAATATTTTCCTGATGTTACGCGTGGAGTGCCTGCCCGTAATGAAGCCTGTCTGATCTTCATTGACCAGTAGTGGTATTGAATGTTTTATTCGATCGGCCAGTATTTTAGTAAATATTTTGTAGTCGACATTCAATAATGATATCGGGCGATACGATTCCAATTTTTTGTTGTCTCTCCCTTTTTTTGGTAGCACTCGTATTAGGGCTGAGTTGAAGTATTGTGGCGTACGATGAGTACTTAATATAGAATTGAAGAAAATTGTGAGGGTTTCTGTAGTTTGGTTGAGCAGAATTTTATAGAATTCTCCTGTAAACCCGTCCGGGCCAGGAGATTTTTTAGGCTTAAGAGCTTTAATGGCTGCTTGTACCTCTAGGGGAGATATCGGGGTGCATATTTTTTGAACCGTTTCTGGTGCTAATTTAGGGAGCACTATTCTATCCCAGAAGGCTGTTTTTTCCTCAAGGTTCGGTTTATCTTCTTTATAAATCTGTTCATAGTATCCCCTAAATGCTTCCACTATCTGGGTACTTTCTGAAATGATCGTACCATTTTTGTTATAAAGGTTGGGAATCAGAGTTGGGGCATTTGAAGCTCTAAGCAGGTTTGACAATATACGGCCTGATCTATTTCCTAATTTATGGTATCGATATTCCTTCTGAAACGTATATCTGTCTATTATATCCTGAAGTATATTTTCAAATTTTTGTTTAGCCAATCCATATTCCATTTTAGTTTTTGCATTTACTGTGGTTTTAAATTTTTGATATGTATCTGTAAGTTGTGTTTGTGCTAAATTGTATTCCTGTGTCTGTTGTTTTTTATTTCGGATCTCATATGAGATCAACTCGCCTCTTATTACAGTTTTTGCAGCTTGCCAATAATTTTGTGGATTTTCTTCTAAATTTTGTATATTGTTCCTTTTAAAGTCTTCCCAACATCCTTCCAATTTTTCTTTAAGTTTGTGTGAATTCGCGAGGTAGGTCGGGAACCTCCATTGTCTATATGTCCCTCTGTCCTGTAATGCCACTTTTGCCCAAACTAACGCGTGATCTGAAATTGTTATGGGTTCTATCTCTGATGTTATTACTTTACAAAACATATTTTCTGAGAACAATAAGTAGTCAATCCTCGATAGTGACCTGTAGACACCTGAATAGCATGTATACTCCTTCTCTAGTGGGTGTTGGGCACGCCATACATCCATTATTTTTAGTTGTTCACATATCCATTTTATACCATATTTCGGCATTCGCGCCCCCACGGGCCGTTGCATACTTCTGTCCATGTATCTAGAGGTCACCAAGTTCATATCCCCACTCATCAATATATTGCATCCCGAATAAGGTCTAAGTCTATTTAGTAACTTAAGGAAAAAACTGCTACTATATGCATTTGGTGCATATACGTTAACCAATATATATCGAACTTTGTTTATACAGACATCCACTATCACGTAGCGCCCTTCATCGTCACTGAAAGTAGAGTTAATAGTGTATTGAATCTGGGAAGAGATCAATATCGCCACTCCCCTTGTTTTTTTTATTATATGCTGCAAAGGCTATCATCTTCCTTCCCATCATATTCAATTTCACTACCTCCTTCTCCATCAAGTGAGTTTCCTGGAGAAAGGCTATACCAATCTTAAGTTTATTTAGGTATGTCAGGACCTTTTTCCTTTTTATTGGGGAGTTTATTCCTCCCACGTTCCACGTTGCTATTTTAAATCCTGACATACCCGGGCAATTCTTTCCATTTACCTCTTTGCGTCCCAAGCTTACAAATAAGGAAGGGGGCTACACATAAGGACAACATACTTAGGGCAGACATGACACATATACATAACATTACACAAATACTAACAACACTCCTTCCTCTTCCAAACAGAAAAGGAAGGAGTATATTAACTACTTTCAATATTGACTTCCTTTTTTTTTTTTTTTTATTAGTGCTCCTAACCTCTAGCCTCCATTTTATATAATATCTTCAACTCTTCAGCATATGTTCTAGCTGCTCGCAAAGGCCAGAATAGCCCCCATGCAGGTCCCAAGCCCGCCAAGAGAAGGACAAAAAAAAACAGAGATACATCTATCATTCTGTCCCTGTTCTGGTGCCCTTTGTTTATCTTTGGAGTGTCTGTTATATCTTTGGCCCTTATTCTGATCTGTGCGGCCGGAGCCGCATACGTTGCTCCGGCCGCACAAACCAATCCCCGCCTACAAGACGGATCGCCACGGCCGTCCGTACGCGGACGGCTGGCGATCCGCATGAAAATGGTGGGGCGTACGCCTCCACCATGGTGGGAGCTGCCCCCTGCATTCGATGGTCGACGACCATCGAAGGCAGGGCCGCACGCTCCACCAGCTCACGCAAGCTTAGACCACACGGACAATCGTCCGTGTGAAAGCTTGTATGGGGGCGGAGAGCTGACATCCGGCGATGTCAGCTTTCCGCCCCCATCACTGGTGTCATAGCCTCAGTACCATGCATACGCCCCGCGTTTGCATGGGAACGCCCATGAAACGCGGGGCGTATGCATAGGGAAATGAGGGTATTAAGCCCCTCACGCCCCTATACGCCCCCTTTGCGGCGTATAAAATTTTTGTGCGGCGATTTCGCCTGCACATGCGCAGAGTGACCTCTGCGCATGTGCAGAGTGAAAACATCGGCGGTACGGCCGCACGCGGGCCGTACCGCCGAGATCAGAATAAGGGCCTTTGTTATTTCGGCAGGGGGGTGCTCATGATTCTCATGTTTATTTCCTCAAGGTATTTCTGAGCGTCCATAGGTGACAAAAAAACTTTGTGGTTTTCGCCTTCATATATCCTTATTCGTGCTGGATATAGCAGCGTGAACTTCCTATTGGCTTTAATCAGTGTAGAACAGATTGGGCTGAATTCTCTTCTTGCTTTGGAAACTTCCATGGAATAATCCTGGAATAGCAGGATTTGCCTTCTTTCCCATTTTAGATCTCGCTTTTGTCTGGATGCCGACCATATTGCCTCTTTATGGAGGAAGTTTAAGCATTTAAAAATAACTGCTCTAGGATGTTTTATTTCTTCTTCTCCATACCTAGGTTTGCCCAGGCAGTGTGCTCTTTCGATCACTAGATCCGTGCAGGCTGCTTTTATGTCCAGTAGTTCTGGTAGCGAATTTCGGAGAAAGTGTAACAGCGCAGGGCCTTTTACCGTTTCAGGTAGTCCTATCACTTTGAGATTTTTTCTTCTTGCTCTGTTCTCCATTTCATCAATTTTTTCCCCCATCAGTCGTTGGGTTTTTTCCATCTCCGCTAGTTGTTGCTTTAATTGCCTTGTGTCATGGAAAACTTCTCCCAGTCTCTGTTCAGTCTGGTCCATACGTATGGCTATCTGTTGTACTTGGCCTTTGATTTCTTCTACGGCCTGTTTCATTATATCAGCTTGCACCTGTAGCATTGGTTCAATGGTGGCCTTAATTGCCTGTACCATTTCTTGGTATCCACTTGATTTTGAGCCTTGTGGGGTAGCTGGTGTTAATACATTTACGTTCATCTCCTCTTGTTGCAGGCTTACATTGCCTGATGTTCCAGCTGCTTTAGTTGACTTACTTGTAGTGGTTTCAGGGGGGGATATCCCTGTCGCCTGGCGTGAGCGTTCTGCTCGTTCTTTTTGCGTTTTGGGAGGCATTTTCGGGGATAAATATCTATCCATACACTGGACCAGCACTTTAACCGTTTTTTTATTTTTTTTATTTTCAGGTTTATTATGCTTGAAACTTTTATAAGCCCCTCCTCTGATCAATGTCCCTCAGTGGTGCTCAGGTCTTATACATTTATTGGGCAGCTATAGTTGATATTCCAAAAGTGGCTATTCAGAATTGGGCTTTTAACTCTTGGCCCCTCACCCTTATGTGATAGTCTGTATGCGTATATATGGGTTGTTATTAGCCACTCCAGCCAAGCTTAGTACAGTAAATATAAAGTCAGTTTCAACTCACCCAGACCATAAGGATTACTTGCCGAGATCCAGATATAGATTTCTTCCCTCAAGGTCACTTCCTTTCCGAGGGTTACTTTATCCTTGTTTTACTTCCTACACACCATACAGTTCAATTGGTTCCCCTTTTATGCTCTGGCAGGATTGGTCTGGAAAGATGTAGCAGGCAGCTTGTCTTAATGACTATATTATCTTGGCGTTATAATTTTAATGCTTCTTGCCTTGGGGCTGGAGAGTTTCTCCACAGATCACCTTTACTTTCCCTCTGCAAGTGTCGACCCCAGATGGAAGGTTCGCCTTTACGGGCCGTCTGTGTTTTGTACGGTGCGGGGTACACGGCTTCACCTCTCTGGGTAGTCTGAACTCTCTCAGCTGTTTCAACCCCTAAGGCAATTTAGCAATTTAACTGGGTATCTTCCGCACCCTTGGTCTCTGCAGTTTCTAGAATTTATCCGGAATGCCAGCCCGAAATGCTGGCACTGTGCAGGGCAGGAAGATCACTGAATTCGGAATAGGGGTTTCTGAACCGGGCTGGAGAATCAATGCACGTTCGGGTTGGATGCTCTGTGTTAGGAAGGAGGGTCAGTGGCGGTGCAGGGTACAGCTCTGGAGATTGTGCAAGTTGCCTCGTGTCTGATTAGATTCTGGGTCTCCGGCATTCGTTGCCGTTCAGCTGCAGACTGCAGCAGCGCTCCAAGCGTCTTTTGCCCGGCGGCTCTCTGTAGCTCTCTCCCGGCAGCTCTCTGCACTCTCTCCGTCAGGGTTCCACTCCCCTCTCAGCGTCACACAGGAGCGTTTCCCGGCGGCTCTCTGCTCTCGGCAGGAAGGTCACTGAATCCGGGGTAAAGGGCTTTGTGCTGGGCAGGGGGATCAGTACACGTTCAAGTTAGGTGGTCTGTGTTGGGGAGGAGGGTCAGTTGCAGCGCAGGGCAGAGCTCCAGGGTTTGTACAGTCTGCTTCGTGTCAGAATCTCCGGCGTTCGTTACCGTTCAGCTGCAGGCTGCACTCCAAGAGTTTTGTGCCCGGGGCTCTCTGCGGCTCTCACCCGCCAGCTCTCTGCTCCCTCTCCTTCAGAGTTCCACTCCCCTCTCAGCGTCACACAGGAACGTCTCCCGGCGTCTCTCTGCTCTCGGCAGGAAGGTCACTAAGCCCGGGGCAAAAGGGCTTTGTGCTAGACAGAAGGATCAGTACACGTTCAGGTTAGGTAGTCTGTGTTGGGGAGGAGGGTCAGTTGCAGCGCAGGGCAGAGCTCCGGAGATTGTACAGGCTACTTTGTATCAGAGTCTCCGGCGTTGGTTACCGTTCAGCTGCGGACTGCACTCCAAAAGATTTTATGCCCGGGGCTCTCTGCGGCTCTCACCCGACGGCTCTCTGCGCTCTCTCTCCTTCAGGGTTCCACTCCCCTCTCAGCGTCACGCAGGTACGTCTCAGGGGCAGCAGATTAGACTACTGCGACTTCCGCCTGTTCTCTGCTGCTCCGTCAGTTTCCGTGCTTCCTGCTGCGGTACACGGGCGATACTTCAGGCGCTGCCAGGGGGCCTTTCCGTCGGAGTCAGTACTTCATTGCTGCCGGTATTTTCATTTTTACTTGTAATATCCGTAGGCTTAGAGTCGTTAGGGCTAGGGTAACGGAGCACACATTCACCACGGCTCACTCCATAGCCGCCGGAACCGGAAGTCGGTGCACTAATCCTTTAATTAACTATATTTTATTTAGTGTTAGTGGCATTATGAATTTATGTGTAATAGTATGGCTGCGCTTCTGGTCCACTTTGTCACACAGACTCGGGTATGTATACTTTATTTGCGCAACTCTGCGAACCAAAATGGCGGCCATACTATCCTAAAATGGCGTGTGTGCAACTCGACTTTAACACCACCTAATAGGCATTGATGGTTAATCAGACGTATATCAATTAGCGGTGTGCTACCACTGGACACGGCAAAGTTGCAAAAAAAAGGGGGGAAGAAAGAGTGTCTCGGTGTGGTGCACCTACAAAGTTTAATAAAATATAACCTTTATTCATTAAATTTCAAAAAGCTGCAAAATATACAACACAAATACATATATGATACGGACAGTGAGATTAAAAGGAATAATCCTCACACCGTGAGGCCCCCAGGATCTGTGTCCCTTCTTTTTATCTCGATTTTTCTGTAGTGGTGCTTGTTTTTTTGGTTCATTCTTTCTGACAAAATCCTTCTTAGATGGACAAAACCATGTGCATTGCAGGGGGGGCAGATGTAACATGTGCAGAGAGAATTAGATTTGGGTGAGTAATTTTGTTTCTGTGCAGGGAAAATACTGACTGCTTTATTTTTACACTGCAATATAGATCTCACTTTGAAGTAAAACCTAATCTAATTCTCTCTGCACAAGTAACACCTGCCCCACCTGCAGTGCACATGGTTTTGCCCATCTAAGAAGGATTTTGTCAGAAAGAATGAACCAAAATAAGGCCCAGTGTGAGGATTATTCCTTTTAATCTCACTGTCCTTGTCATATATGTATTTGTGTTGTATATTTCGCAGCTTTTTAGAAATTTAATGAATAAAGGTTATATTTTATTAAACTCTGTAGGTGCACCACACCGAGACACTCTTTCTTTCCCCCTTTTTTTTGCGTTTTTTTTGTAACAAGTTTTGTGCTATCTATTGTGTTGGCCACATCTGTACTTACAGTACTTCACCACGTACTGTGTCATAGTCACGTAAGATAAATTGAGGAAGGACATTGTAAATATGCCACTACTTTAACATTGGCAGTTGGTCCCATTCTCAAGTGTCATTGCAGCAGCAACACTTTCTCCCTACTATTTACAACATGTCAGGCATGTGTGTGGAGATACTATTACTGCTAAAGCTCAGCAGCTACGGTATATATGGCAGTGAAGGAGTTAGCTAAGTCTACCATTCTGCCACATTTTGAAGTGCTAAGCCGCAAGCGGCATTCCATGTGGAATCACATTTGGACTGATTAACTCTGCGTTAATTCAATTAACAACATGTCATGTTAATTACATAAATGCATTTTTGCAGTAGAGTGAGAAAAGCACATCAGTTCAGGGCAGACTTTATAGAAGCTTTTTGGGATTTTATCACAATTGCACATAACCTGGTTTGTAAAGATCAAGTAGATGGGCAGCAGCTAATAAGACCTGACGCAGGCAGCACAAGGGTTACTGGGATGCATGAGGTAGACCAAAGCTTTGTTATAAGTGTCGATTAGACTTTTTGTCATTCTTCATATAAATGATCCTTTGTATCATTATTCTTCTCTGGAACGCCATTTCGATGCCATCGTTAATCAAGTGTATAAACATAAATAGTTAATGTGGTGTAGGAGCAATCTGCTCCATTGTATAGCAGCTGGTATGCCATCATGATGGCAAACATTTTTATGTAGATGCACTTTTTTTAAATTGCTTTTAAGCTGTAAAATTGCAATTTAATGGGTAAAATGAGGGCATATTGTTAATATAAAAAAGAGCAATGCACAGTCATAGTTGCTGTAATTGTTATTACGTATTGGGGGGTTAGGTACCAATAAAAAGAAGTAAAGTTTCGCTTGTGTGTTTATTTAGAGCATTTTTTTCTATTCCCTGAGGCTGATGCAGAGTGAGCCTGCACACGTAGCGACGAGCGATGCTAGAACGCTCAGCACACAGTGCTGCACAGAGCTGTGCCGCTGAGCGATCTGTCAGGGTAATCGTTCTCCGTGAGAACACTGGCCCTGATGCTGGCGACCCGGTGATGAACTAGATTATCCAGCATGCTGGATATTTATCGCCAGGGCAATAGCGACGTGCGGGGCTGCGCAATGCTATCGCTATGCCCCATACACACAGAGCGATGAAGGGGCATTTTCTAAGCGATCTAGGGGTAAATGCATGAAGCTGGAAGAGATGATATGTGCAAGGAGATATTGCTCCAGCCAGTCAGCTCCCAACTGTCAATTTACATAGTGAAGCTGATTGGCTGGTGAGGTATCAGCTTGCACATAACGTTCTTTATGGAGATAGACACCACTTCTCCAAGCTTCATACATTTAGTGAGATCACTTAGCGAATACCCTGAAATTGCCCCATGTGTAGGCCCCAATACACCAATTTGTGTAGCGTATCTTTTTATAGAAAAACTCTGCTCATTCCCAAAATCCACTTTAATGCATTTGTACCTATGCACAGGGCCGGTGCAAGGCACCGGAGCGCCCCAGGCGAGTCGGGGTGGGGGCGCCCCAGTGCCCGGGGGTGGTACCTGGTAACTGTATTATAAAACTGGCGGCGTCGGCGTCCCTGCAGTGCTGGAGCGGGCAGGGGTGTCTGTGCCGCGGGGGTACCTGCGGCGCTGTCACTGTGTATAAAGCTGCTGTCGGCGGCGGTGGGGTCCCTGCGGTGAATAGAGAATAACTAGCGCTATGCAGCGGCGCAGGAAGCGCTTCTGATTTTGAAAACACTTGCCGCACGCTGATTGGCTGAATCTCAGCCAATCAGCGTGCGGCAAGTGTTTTCAAACCCAGAAGCGCTTCCCGCGCCGTCGCATAGCGCTAGTTATTCTCTATTCACTGCAGGGACCCCGACGCCGCTGACAGCAGCTTTATACACAGTGACAGCGCCGCAGGTACACATAAGCCTGCCCTAATCTGACTGATCTGTGCAGGGTTCAGCTAAATACAGATGTGTTTTCTGCTGAATTCGTAGCTGAAAACAGCAGTATGAATGTAAGTAAATGAGCCGACCACCATAGAACTCATGGCCATATACGGTCACGTTCTATCAATGGTGTACTCATTCATACAGCTGAATTCGGCTGATAGTAAATTAGCCGTACATGGTTTAACAGCCTTATTTTAGATCAAATGCATACATTTGTACCCATTTGATCTTAGTAAATTTACCCCTCAAAGCATATTTACTGATTCACATAGAACAGTGGTTTATATATAGGGGTTTATTTTTTACCATTTTTAAATTGTACTTTTATGGGTGAAATCCAGATACAAAGTTAAAACAAGTCTGATTGTATTAACATCAAAACCAAACTTAAACAACAGTAAAATACAGTTTGTTCATCTTAGCCATATAGTATGATTCTTTTACCTCATTATTAAAGTAAAAGTATTTTCTGGGAAAAATGGAAGAATTTCATTAATGAAAAGGGCTGTACTAAAGTGTTACTATTTTATATTTTGAAACTTGTACTAAGTCATGTACTTGTAATGCAGCAAAATCAGATATATTCCAATTTAACAGTTGCTCCCTTAAGCAGACAAATAGGTAAATTTCTGCAAGGCAGCTCATGAGTCGGCATATTTCGCAGTAATGTAGTAAATGACCGTTAATGATTGTATTTATTTTATCTATTTTCCTGCAGACTGTGCACCAGATTTACTGGTTGAGGGGTTTTCTGCAGTACATTCAATTTAATAGCTAGTACATGCCATCTGTCATGGCCTGCCAATACATTTACTCCTGGGCCTAAGCACTCATGCAATGTCTCACGTGCTATTAAAGTCAGTGACTCTAAACACTTTACTACCAGTTGCCAAGTTAGCCACAAGTTTACCTTGTACATGGAGATATTTACTGCAGCAGCAAGGCTGGTGCAATGGTCGTACTCTGGGGGAAACTCAGTCATGTGCACAATGGCCGCAACACTCTAATGACTGCTGTCAATATTAAGGCCATTATACACTTGTCCGACTTGTCTAAGCCACAAGTCGGACCCGATTCCCTTGAACCTCCTCGGCAGTTCCTCACATGCGATTTGGCACTTGATGTGCCACTTTTTACATGTGATAAATCGCATGCGATTTATCGCATGTTAAAGGACTCCCAGGGAGCTGCACATATGATTTATCCGTCCTCCGACTTCAACCCAAAGCACACAGACTGTGCGTCAGGTCGATTCGGATGTCAAACACAGGCAATTTAGCCAGTTTTCTCACCCTTTACTCTCATGTTCTGATTTTGTCAGTTACTTCATTTGTAGCTACATCATACTCCAGAACAAAAATGATTGATCTACAGTAGTTGTCACGTCATTTAATACAAAATTCTGAGGCAATTTCTTTGTACTATTAAGCTATAATTGAGAACCTGTGATATCCAAGCAGTTGCCTGATTAATTTGCTTATGTGCCACATACTGAGCCCTGGCTTCCCACTGCTCAAGCTTCCTTGACGTGTAAAAAAGCTGATATGGTTTTGTCTCTTAGATACCTATGCCTCTAGTATCCCAGGCTACAAATACATGGTCAATGCTGTTTTACATCGCAGTAGTGTATGGCCAGCGTAATTCTCTGTGCACATGTTCCAACTTGCACGGACACCCTCTGCTGGAAACAATTTTTCTTGCATTCATACTTGTTCCTGTAGCAGCAGCCTATTGCCCGCTGCCCTCTAATGCCCACCCAATACCCCGGAATCCCCAAGCCTCGTGTGAAATTCTGGGGATTGGGTGGGAGTTGCAGGACAGCAGGCGATGGGCTGGTGGAACAGGAGCCTCCCACAGAATCCTGGAGTGTTGGCATGAATTGTATATGGAGCAGCTCTGATCCAGTATTTCTATGGATATTTGTATTTGGCAGGATGGTACAGAAAGTTCTATCTATGTACAGTATGGACTATTTGCTAACATCACTTCTTAAATGACCTGTCTCAAAACGCATTTAATAGTCTTTGAGAGAGTACATTAAATGCATTAAAATAATGCCTGCCAGAGGCCGTATACTTCTGCACATATTCTTAAGGGGTTTGCACAGTGTTGGAACTTGAGAGAAATGTTTTTGAATGTAACTTCCTTAATAGAGTTAATGGTTCTGTGTCTTGTTAAATTACAGCTGTAAAAAAAGTTCAAAGTGGACATTTCCTCTGGTCCTCCAATTTATTTGTGACTGAATTGATTAAATGTCTTCTTTTATTTTCTATGTACTTTTAATGATTAAAGTTGCGATTCATTATAAAAGCATTTTATTCTAAATAAATTACTAAAAAACATCAAAGAACTTCATACCATGTCTGTTTTAATAGAATAACATAAGGGCCTTATCTCTCCTTTCACATTTTAATTTATTTTCAGTGTCCAAAAAACAGGGTGCGGAGAATGAACAGAAATTCTACACATTTACTACATTAGCTTTCATGGCATTAGGACAACCTTCATCCATCTGAGACTCATTTTGATTTGACAGTAATGAGTTAATTTAAACTGACAATATCACAGAGCAGATCTGGAGGAAATACAGAGGGGCGGTAGCTGAATTTGACATATCCAGCATTATTAATGGCAACAAAAGTAAATGCCAGGTTTTGCATGCATTGTAAGGATATTAGAAGGACGTCTGTCGGATGCCAAATCCAGTATGTGCAGTAATTAAGCCTGCCATATTCTACAGTATATAATGCATACAGTAAGGTTATTGTCACCTTCATGATACATTGAGATCTGCAACTTTTAATGTCAGCCTCTACACATAGAACGTGCAGTCACATACAGAATATTTCTTGCCTTCTAGATTGGTAGAATTTCAGACTTGTAGAACATTTGGTAATGTGTGAAATAAAACTGAACTTGCCAGATGTTGTGTTAAAAAAAAATAAAAAAAAAAATAAAGAAGAATTAAAATAAAATCTGTAACTTGCATTAACTTTTCAGGTGTTTACATGTGTAGCGCACAGTTAACCATTTCAAATGTAAGACGGTCGATATGCGATAAGCAGATCTGTGATGGAGATCTTCTGATCTAGGAAACCTTGATGACTTTGACCTCTCTGAGCTTATTAGGACTTTTTCGGGCCACAGATAGCATCTCCTGCACACCTCTGTCTTTCTTGAAATTAATCTTAACCACCAGGTTAATTGTGTGAGCAAAACATGGAATGTGTTAGAATTCACACAACTGTAATGCTCTTCCAATATTGCTGGCATTCAGCAATCACAAATCCCTAGAAGAGTCCAAGTGGAGAACACTATTTTGCATTAATCCCTTGAGTTTCTCTAAGAGATTGTCAGCCAGAATGCCTCAGAGTAAAACTGGTGATAAACAGAGTAGCCTGCCTCTGAATGAGCTGGAATTTGTGAGATGATGATGATGCTGTTGGTGCTACTGAAGGCAGTAATCCTACCCAATGGGCTGTCCGACACGAAGTCTTTAGTTTCCCCTGTACTGCTTGTCCACATATCTTTGGTTAAGAGGACTGTCAGTACAATAGCATTTCGGAGGACACCATTTAGGTTTTTTCTAATGTCCTTGTACAATGCAGGAATTTGTTTTTCAGTGAAGTGGAATATAGATGGTATTTGGAAGCAGGGATACAGCACTTTAGATAACTGTTTAAAAGCCAATGCAGGAACAGCAGATACTGGTCGCACATCTAATACAATACAAGCATAGCTTTTTTATGGCTTCAGTAATCCACTAAGCAACAGGGTGACTGCTGTCATATTTGGTCCCACTTGAAAATGACTGTTTAACAGTCAATTGCTTTGCTGCATTAGTATAAGGTGAATTCCTGGTCCCCTTCTGAGATGAAGATCCACTAACAACTACAACAGCAGCAGCAGAAGGTGTAGCACTCATGGATGCTTGTGCGGAAGCAAGCATAGGAGTGGAATGAGCCATGCTAATTAATTGGATGCAGGACTACTTCCAAACATTATTGAGGATACTGATGGTGAGGGTGTTGGTGGTGGAGATTGCAGGCACTTGGCTCTAACAGAGCTAGGTGAGAGTGGACTAGATGTTACGTTTTTAGCCAAAGTTTGCGAATTTGTCAAAGACGATTCATGATTCTGCTGCAAGTGAATTCATAGAGAGGAGGTTCCTAGATGGTGACGGTCCCTACCTCTGCTTACTACAGCTTAACAAAGATACATATGGTTTGACAGTTGTTGTCCGGATATGGGGAAAAATAATTCCACACATAAAAAGTGGATTTTTTTATGTCTTTTGCCAAGGCATGACAATTGACTTTTTTATCCCATAGGCAACAACTGTTTCCATTGGTGCCTGACTGATACAAACAACATCCTCATTAACATCCTCATCAACAACGTCCTCATCATCAACATCTTCATCAGGGCCAGCTACACATAAATACTCCTCTTCTTGGTGCATTTCCACAGAATCATCCTCAATTTCTACATCAGCAAACTGACTTGTGCTGCGCATCCCGACATTTTCAGAGTGTGCACAAGTGGTGGAAAGAGCCCCCTCTTCCAGTACAGTACAGTATTGAAAAGATCAGGCTCATAAATGGCACACACGGACACACCTTGTGATGTTTCTGAGCATATAGTTGGTTCCCATGCCTTTGAGTTTCATTTTTTGACACCTCTGCTGTGAAGGTTTACATGAGAGGTAGAACCATCAGGCATAAACAGTGGCCAAGGCCTTATCCTTTCATTGAAACTTTGAGTGGTATTGCCAATTCTTTGTTTCTCTGTAGCTGAATATACTTTAGATATACTTTAGATTTTTTTACCTTTCCCCCCCAAAAAGTTATTTTCTTCCATTTGATATGCCCTTAATTTGGGCAAAGGTCTTAGTAGATGATGCTGGCAAACTTGGAATAATATCATGGCTGCTGGCAGCAGTTGCAGAAGTATCTGGTATGTGCTTCCTTCTCTCCTCTTAGTTGTTCATCCTACAAATATATCACAGCACAAACCGTCCGACAGTCACACAGTGGGGGTGCAGCCAGCAGTAACACTAACATATACACAGTGGGCTTTGGAAGGTAGTCACAGTACCGTATTAACAGTTGAAGTATGGCCGACAGTTACTGTACCATATACACAGTACGGTACAGAGGCAGCAACAGTACCGTATCAAGAGTTGGGGTACAAGTATAGCTGGCATTCACAGTACCTTATACACACTGGTGGTACAGACAAAAAAAAAGAAAACTCTTCACTTTTGGTGATCCGACCACCAGACCTTAGACGGCAGCTGCTCCGTATGTGGGGGGTACAAAGAGAAAAAAAAAGTAATTTTTTTTTTTTACTTTTAATATGTTTTTCTTTTTTTTTATAATAAACGGATGGGATATGGCTGGCAGTCACAGTATCATATACAGTACATAGTGGAGGTATGGCCTGCAGTGACAGTACAGTATGCACACAGTGGGGTTGTCCAGCCATCATTGACAGTAAACTACACACAGTGGGGCTATTGGCAGCAATTACAGTACACTATGTACACTCAGTGGGGCTATGGTAAGCAGTCACATTTCACAGTACAGTATGTACAGTGGGATTTTATGGGGATGGTCAACACTCACAGTATGCACAGTGGGTATATTTTTTAAATAATAAATATATGCAGTAACAGTGGGGTGTATATTAAATAATAATATAAATACTGCAGAGTGTGCAGTTGAGCATGCACTTTCAAGGCTTGGATCCCATGTAATAGCCTTATATGGGATCCAAGTCTTGCGAGTATCCGACGTAGAGAAGACAGCGTTCACCCTCGCTTGGGGATCCAAGTCTGGTGGTAATGCGGACTAATCCCTAGTAACCACACACACATTTGAAGTGACTATGGTACGTTAGACCACTTCCTCACGGATCCCCTACATAGACTCATATTTCTGGTTCCCAACTTTTTTCAGACAATTCTACATATATGTTTTTTTTCTTTTATTTACGCATGTTTGAACAAGACACTAGTACAAGATGCTCCCTATTAGGATTCAACAGGAAGCACTCTGGAAATTATCCTCATTTAATTTTTTATGAATAATACAATATTTGTTTCTCCCAAGTACTTTTCTTCCAACTTTGACTTGACATGACAACCTCAACATGACAAACCTTTGACATGACAACCTCAACTCCATCTTCAGCAGTGAGTTAATCTACATTATGGTCCATCATCAGTACACAGAGGTGAATGTAATAGCCTGTCAACAAATGAGTCAGATATAGAATTGTTATGCTTATATTAAAAATCTTTGAAGGGACCTGTGTAATTGCGCCCATATACATGTGAGATATTGCATGTGATCCATGCAATTTTGATAAATCTCAGCAACAAATTGCATGGATCGCATACCATTAAATGTTATGCGCGGGCCCTCCGGCCAGATATTATGTGCTGCAGTGGAGCTGGCGGTGGGTGGCAGAAAGGCTGACGGGCGGCGGTAGGTAGTGGAGCTGGTGGCGGGCAGCAGGATGGCAGTTGGGTGACAATAGTCAGCCGAGCTGGTGGCAGGCAGCAGAGTTTGATAAAAAAAAAAATTCACAAGACTGGGCAGCCCTCTGATTGGCTGAGAGAGCTCTCGTCGTCCGGAATGTGAGAGTAATTACTAAATATGCTCCCGCTCCTGCTTTTGTGTTCATCTGAATCCATTGTCTTAAATTCCTTTTGTATCCATTTGCACTTTGTGGTTCTTTTGTTCTGCTAATACAAGGTAACCAATTATCTGATAAAACATTAATCACTTTATTATACAAGTAACAAACAAATAAATAAATAACAAACAAGAGTAATTTTTGCCTAAAGCTGTGTACACACTGGCCAATATATATGTTAGGCACCGCCACTGCTGCGGTGGATCGCTGCGCTCGCCACACTTTATAAAATCACTCCACGCCGACGTGGATAGTGGGGGTATGAAAAGGTCGTAGGACACGTACCGCCGCCCCTCGCGGGCTCGCTGCGCTCACCACGCTTCCGGTTCACGTTTATACTTGGGGGGTGGCGTGGGGGTTCATTTAAGCATTGTAAGCACCTACAATTTATAATCGCATCCCATCGCATTGTATGGCATTGCATGCCATATACAATGGCATACAATTTTTGGTACTCTTTACCTAGCACGGCGCCCACGATTTTGATCGTGGGCATCGCAGGTAAAAAAATCGCGGGCATCGCGGGCATTGAATGCACTAAAAATCGGGTGCGACGCGACCGACGCGATGCCCACGATTTCCCATAGGGAACAATGTTAAATGTCTCAATTGACCCGATTTTCATGTTCAATGCCTCAATTGACCCTATTTTTCCATAGGAAACAATGTTAAATGGCCCACAGAGGCCAAATAGGCACCCTGAAGTGTGAAATGGCCCCCACAATTGTTAACGCCACCCCACGATCAACGTCAACCCGACCTTTTCATACCCCCACTATCCACGTCGGCGTGGAGTTGAGAATAGAATAGTGTGGCGAGCGCAGCGAGCCACCGAGCCCGAAGCGTGGCGAGCGCAGCGAGCCCCGCGAGGGGACGCGGATACCTTCACAGGTAAACGCGTCACTTCGCGGGCTTCACAGGTATCCGCGTCCCCTTGCGAGGCTGGCTGCGCTCGCCACGCTTCGGGCTCGGTGGCTCGCTGCGCTCGCCACACTATTCTATTCTCAACTCCACGCCGACGTGGATAGTGGGGGTATGAAAAGGTCGGGTTGACGTGTACCGCCGCCCCTTGCGGGCTCGCTGCGCTCGCCACGCTTCGGGTTCACGTTGATCGTGGGGTGGTGTTAACAATTGTGGGGGCCATTTCACACTTCAGGGTGCCTATTTGGCCTCTGTGGGCCATTTAACATTGTTTCCTATGGATAAATCGGGTCAATTGAGGCATTGAACATGAAAATCGGGTCAATTGAGACATTTAACATTGTTCCCTATGGGAAATCGCGGGCATCGCGTCGCACCCGATTTTTTAGTGCATTCAATGCCCGCGATGGCCGCGATGGGCGCCATGATAAGTAAAGAGTACCCAATTTTTAAATTGTATGCCATTGTAGAACATCGGCCAATATCCCGTCGCATCGCATCGCATGCGATATGGTCTGCGATGCGATGGGCGCGGTGCTAGTACACAAGTACCCTTTAAAATATTACCATGTACAGTAGTTGTAAGTAATAATTATGTGATGTAAAACTTCTGTCCTCATACTAGTCTATACATTGCATTAATTAATCTCAGGTAGCTAATTCTCAGAACTTTCATTTTATTGAAAGACTTCCCATATAGCTTGACTCAGTAAACCGCAGTCAGTATGTATGCCCTGATTGGTAATCCCAGCTGGTGCACATGCTGATTACTATATCTACATGTACTGTATGCCCCTCTGGAACACCTGTTCAGGGTTTGAGTTTCCTGGCGCACGATGTAAATTGCTCATTTGAAAACCAAGAATGGGTTTCTAAATTGTCAAGTGGCACCAATCAGGGATATTAATTACAAGGATATATGTTTGCTCTTTGGTGAGCTGTTTTAGATTGTGTCCAGTGTTTAAGGGGGTGAAGTGAGTTGCTGTGTTGGCATTAGAAGATGGAATACAAGAAAGAATCCTATTAAGTTTATTGTGGATCTGATATACTCCAATACATATGAAAAATGAATGCAAAATGTAAAAATAACTTAAGTAGTAATTTATCTACATTTGAAATAAGCCCGTTTGAGAAAGTTTAAGGGCGGGATGTACTAAGGGAAAAATGCGGTAAAACCCCCATTTTCGGGAGTTTTACAGCATTTTCAAATGTACTAATACCCAGCCGCCATGTCTTCTCAGGGCAGGGTATCGCCACCTTTGGGTGGCGATACCCTATTGAATCCTATGAGCATCTATAGCTGCTCCCCCTAGCAGTATGTCAGAGCCGGATGTCCTTCCAGTTGCAGGGGGGAGGAGCTGCCGGGTACAACCGCTGAGCCGTGGATGTGACCGAGATCCCCCGCACACCATATCACAGGTATTGCAGGGGGCCTCCGTCATCAATTTAAAAAAACATAGTACATATGCGCTAGAATCGCTGCGGTGGTGCGGCGAGGGGTGGTAATGTATTTTATTACATCCCGCCCTAAGCTTTAGTTAAAGTTCAACAGTGGGGCGGAGCTGGAAATATGGAGTCTTTAGCTGGCCATACACTAGTGCTATTTGGACAATTTTCACCTGATTCCGATGGATCGGGCCGAGAAATATATAAAAAATTGTCCTAATTGCATGTGTTTATCATCCGATCCTATGCACAGTCCTGTGTGCATCGTATCAAAGTCGGAGATCGGACCTGCTGCACGTCCGACCTCTGACTCGCACAGCCTCCCGGCAGCGGGGTATGGGAACGCACATGCTACAGATGGAGCCAGGCTCTGTGTTTCCTCCAACTCACCATCCACTGGTACCTGGTGGATGGCGAGCACTACCGGACATGGACGCGCAAGCATCTTACACGCTCACTTGTCCATTTCCGAGAATAGGGCGTGTGAGCGTCCCTGATGTGCCCGCACACCATTTGGCGGATGGCGAGGGCTGGCAGGTGGCAATCGGCTTGCCAGGAGCAGCTCTGATGAGAGCGTCTCCATCTGTATATCATATTCAAAAGGACAGTTTACAATATACAGTATGTGATCCTGACTTCATCCCTCTCAGAAGTTGCGTAGTGTATAAGGGATTTACCCTATAAGGACACCCTGTTTATATGGTCACAAAGATGGCTCTATAAAATGACAAGCAAATTAAAATCTAAAAACCTGTAAAAGATGTTAATAGGCATAATACAGTACATTACAATACAGGGGGAGTTATTCTTATTTCTATTGTAGTGCTTGTCTATGTACACAATGTTATGTATACATGAACACACAATAGTGTGCATCGTTCTAAGAATATCATCTGTTCTGTAATGGGGCACTAATCCAGAATGTTATGGCCATATGCACGCAGCCTGGATAATAAAACATTGTTTATACAGTATCTACAGTATGTTACTTACTTTGGACCCCGAGTTGCATTGTGAAGGGTTAATCTCTGAAGTGCTCTGGTATAATGTTCTGGAATTATCTATGTTACTGACATCTGCTTTGGCTCAACGTAGCTCTTCACTTCAACCTCTCCAAGTAAATACTAATTAATACAATTACTGTGTCATAATTAGAATATGGCCATATGCCTGGGACATTAAAAAGCTTATCTGCTTCGGAGCTCCATAACACAACATCATCAATTCCCTATAGTGCCAGAAACGCAGACAAGCTGTAGTGGAATTTTAACATCATTTGAACACTTGGAGGTGGTAGGTGGAACCTGTATGTAAAATCAGGTAGAAAATATCAAGTGGTATCTGTACATTCTACAATATGTTTGCATTATTGTGTTGCTAGGGGAGGTCACTCTTTCATAACCTGTCTGTTAAATGTCAGCCACATTGTGTTTCTGAGTCTATACTGGCAACGTCAGTGGAATTCCTATTTAAAATATCAGAAGTCATTGCAGTAAGATATAGCACCCAATATATTCATTCCTGCAGACTTAACTTCCAGTAATGTCTACAAATTGCTTATTCTCTTGGAATGAAGCAACTATACTGTACCACTATTGCACATGAATACTGTATGTCCTTCACAAAAGGCAGTTGCCACTGTTCCCAGCCCCTAGTGCTGTACAGGCGATCAGATCTCTTCCCTACCTGGCTCAGCTCCCTTTCGGGACGGGTGTGGTACAGAGGTCCGTCAGTCGGGATCCCGACTGTCATTAGCCTGATGTCAGGATCCCGACTGGCCGGACCCAGACAGCATGGTGAGCGCAACTAAGCCCCTTGCGGGCTCGCTGCGCTCGCCACGCTACGGCCACGGTGGCTCGCTACGCAAGCCACCTATTCTATTCTCCCACTATGGGGGTCATGGACCCCCACGAGGGAAAATAGCTGGTGGCCATCAGGAACTCGGCTGTCAGTGTTTTGACAGTCTGCATCCCGACGTCGGGTAAATGCCTGTCGGGATCCCAACTGTCAGGACTCCGTCC
Source organism: Crinia signifera (assembly GCF_055691185.1). Lineage (NCBI taxonomy): Eukaryota > Metazoa > Chordata > Amphibia > Anura > Myobatrachidae > Crinia > Crinia signifera. Next base: position 208,969,053 of record NC_139222.1, on the reverse strand, counting down.
GGCACCCTTCGGGACTATGTAAAAACCGGACCCGGACTAAACCCTGGACCGCCGGACCGGACATCAAAATCTGCAGTCCGGGGCTTGTAGTGTCCGGTCCGAAGGGTGTCCCGTCTGCGGGTGTCTTGTCCGGGGGGGTCCCTGTGATAGCTATCATCAGGGACATGGGGAAGTGGAGATTGCAGCCTCCCCGTGTGGTCTGGACCGTTCAGTTTTTGCTACATGCCCGGACCATACAGAGAGGCTTTATTCTCCCCCTCCTCCACTCCCTGGTGACAGGTGTCACAGGCAGCCCCCCCCCCGGACAGGACACCCCCGGACAGGACACCCCCTGGACCGGACGCTACAAGCTCCGGACTGCAGATTTTGGTGTCCGGTCCGGGGGTCTTGTCCCGGTCTTGTCCCATACCCCTCCCTTTCTGCTTGCAAGGCTAACTGCCTTTCTGTTCCACACTTCCCATTTGGCTAATGCTTGTAGCTCTAATAAATGTAAGTCTGTGTTCTGGTATTAGAACCATGCCATATTTGCTATTTTAGTCTACCAAACATGGGGCCAATTTGTAACTGTTCGCAGCACTGCGAATACGCAGTACTAATTATTTGAAAATCACCTTGCATGTGCAAACTTCGAAGCGCGCATGTGCATCATGTGATGAAAGCCGGGGACGGCTTTTTGTCGCTGCCCATTTACAAGCCGGCTAGCGTTTGAGGGCAGCACCAGGTCGCTTTCAGGGAGCGTCGCAGAAAACGCAGGCGGATCCCGTTCGATTTCAGGTAAACAGGCTGTGAAATCAGCTCTGGCCCTGGACTAACCAAGATCATTGCAGCACCGAGTAAGTATTTGGCTATGCGGCAGCTACAGATATGGAGGGTGGGGGGGATACATTCGATTATAAGTGACTGTGAATATTTTTTCCCATATTGAAATGGCTACAATTGCTTTTGCAGCTGTGCACAGTAGAGGGCCTGATCGCTGGGCTCTGAAGGTTAGCAGCCCAGCGATCAGACCCCTTGTTCATGCAGTTCTGTGATATTGTAAAAAGTGCTTTGTTGCTGTGAGGATCCAGGACATATCTGTTATGGGTAATGATGGTCACTGAAGCATGAACAAGTTCAGCAAGTTTATGACATTTGGAAATCCTGGTGACTATAGGAAAATAATATAGTCAGACAAGCAGGAATCAGGTCTGGTGACCAGAAACAAGAATAATCACCAAGCTAAAAAGTCAGGAGCACAAACTCTTTCAGAAGTATACAGATAAGGCTGGCAAAGGCTATAGAGCAGCAACAGCTGAAAAAGGGAAGTGGGAAGAATGGTGAAAGCTTCTTATATCAAGTATAGCAGGGGTCCTCAAACCATTTTGCTCTGGGACCCCATCAGACAATAAAAATAATTACAGGACCCCAGCAAGTTACTGCAGAAGGTTATCACATACACATGTGTAGGCAGCAGACAGCACATACATGGCAGCATTGTGGAGGCACAAAATAATGTGAGTCTAAAATAACAGACAACTCAACAGATTTCTAAGACTCCTTGAATCACTCACTGAGATTAGAAAAGTCATAAGCCTGATGGTCAGCAGCATGGAGTCGGGACCCAATTCTGAAAAGGTCAGGACCCACTTTGGGGTCAGGACCCTCAGTTTGAGAACAGCTGAATTAGAGTAAAAAGGTGGGCCAACAGGGGCCCTAAAGTGGGTTCTGCAGTGGTAAATGGAATTGTAATGGTGGGTGATTGTACCAGGGAAAGACGAGGTGTGCATGTTCGTGAAAAGGGGCATGGCCACATTAAATGTGGCATGGTCATTCCTCACATGGTTCAGGATGCACTAAAGTCTGCTGGTCTTTTATAAAAGTCTCTTCAAGGGTTTCTTTTGTCTGTGACTTGTCTGTCACTGTACCACCAACATCCTCTGTATTATGTGCATTGTTTTTTAATGTCTGTAAAGCGCCTTGAGTCCTGTTGGAGAAAGTGCGCTATATAAATTTGACTTACTTACATTTCTCAGGGTTGGCGGTAAACCTGTGTGCCCGTAGAGACTGTAAACAGCTTCTGCCTTTGGTAGGTGTGACTCCCAGTCAGAGCTGAAAATAACAACGTTGTCTAAATAAGCAGCTGCATATTCCCTGCAGATTGGTGGGGCACCATGTAAACCAAAGGGTAGCACTTTATACTGGAATAAGCCCTCTGGGGTAGAGAATGCTGTTTTTGCCTTAGCAGCTTCTGTTAACGGAATCTGCCAATAACCTTTTGTCAAATCAAGTGTAGTGAGATACTAACTATTGGCTACATTTTCTACCAACTCATCAACCTGGGGCATAGGGTAAGAATCAACTGGGACACTTGATTTAGTTTACGAAAGTCATTGCAGAACCTTAAAGCACCTGAAGGCTTAGGTACTGACAATTGGATTAGTTCACTCACTGGTGGAATTCTCTATTACCCCCAGGCGAATGCGATATGGCCTTTGTTTATTAACATAAAGGGTGAAATCTCTTACATTCTGATCTCTCATCCTATTAAATTTCACCCCATGTTGGATGATCTGCTGGAATAGCAGAAAACACATCATGATAGTGCTTCACCAAGTTCACCACTTCCTGTTTCTGTCCAGGAATAAGCATGATTACCTGGGTACCTGGCACTCTGGAACCTTTTTAGCTAACAAAGAGGGCTAACTGGCAGTTTCTTTCCAGGGTTTCTTTGCAGTGGTTATTACAGGCAGTAGCATACAGGCATAGCATACAGGCACTATTAGCATAACAGACTCTTGAAAGGCTCCAATGGTCCCTACAATAGAAAACCCCCTGGCCTGTTGCTAATCCATCATTAAGAGCAAGGTGACTCTGCCCTGGAAACCCTTAAATCAGGAAATCCCAGGTGCTGCTGGTTATACTCCTGGGATTCTGCTATTGCTCCTAAAACCTGGTCTGGATCATCCATATTACTTCCATGTGGGGAAATGCTGACTCTGCCATGCTAGATACAAAAACTTTATCTTGCAAAAAGTGATTGATTCCAGAAAGTCCTCCTACTCTTTCTTCACATCGAACAAGGACTTATGAAGCAGTTCGTAAAAGTTTTGCCAAAAGAGAAAAGTTAAGTATGTGTGTGTTAAAGTTTCCATGATTGTCAAATGCTAAATTGAAGGATGGCACTTTTGTTTAGGAAGACATTTGAAAACTAATAGACAATGAGTTAGAAAAGAAAATGGAAATACTGTAGTTGAAAAAGGCTTGGAATGCTTTTAGGGAAGTTTGTAAAGATGTTTTGTGGGAACTTCAAATATCCAAACTACAAACAAATAGAAAGCATTAGGTTATTCGAGGATGTTGAAAGTATACTTTTGAATACATTCCTACTAGAGAGGCACAAGGGAAAAAAGTTCACCAAGACAAAAAAGTGATATAATAAGGATACCCTGAAATCTGGAACATTAATATGATGGAATATGGTTGGATGCTGCACATAGTAAATGGGAGGTGGCTGGAGAGACAGAAGACATGTGCCTAGGGGTATCACATATTGGGGAGGTGGCACAACATGAGAGTCCCCCTAGGTCACTAACTAGCCTGATGAGGCAAGGTAATTTTTCTTTTCTTTTTTTGTTGTTGCAATTATAACATATTTTCTTATTTGTGCAACAGGCACAGGGTGTGGGGAGGGGGACAGCAAATTTTGGTGTGAGAGGTGGGAGTAAGGTTGGGGATGCTTTCATGGTCTGGAGGCATCAGAGCATGGGGTCTGGTTAGAGTGACACGATGGGGGACTGGCTGGGGATACATAAGGAGGATGGCTTGTGAGGCAAAAGCTGACTCTGGAGACAGAAAGGGACAGACTGTTGAGAAAGAAGGGGGTCTGGCTGGAGATACAGAAGGAGACTGGATGGAGAGACAGAAATGGGGCTGGCTGTAAAGTCATAAGTGAGGCTGGCTGGAGAGACAGGGGAACTAGCTAGAGAGACATAAGGGGGTCTGGCTGGAGAGGCAGAATATGGGGGATGGCTAATGAGACAGAAGGGGGTGGCTGGAAAGACATAAGGCGATAGCTGAAGAGTCATAATAGAGTATAGCTTGATTGACAGAATGGGGGGGTAGCTAATAAGACTTGATTGAAAGACAAAAGGCAACTGGTAAATCAGTGTATGCTACAGTATAGAAGATTTAGGGGACAGTAAGCAAAGGATGAAAATGGAATTTTACTTGCAATAGGTCTGTTTAGTTTCCTGCAGGCTGGCCCCCAAATGCAAACAAAACTGGACTGGCATAGCTGTGTTACCGTGATACAAGAAAAATAACCTTATAGGCACAATCAGGGTTTTATTCATATTAGTAGTCCCGAAATTTTTCATATTATAAACATAAAAAAGTACCCATACAAAGTGTTTCATTTATAGATGGTAACATTTAATTAACATTTGTACATGCAAGAGAACATCATGTAGAATGGGTTCAGTATGGTTTGTCAAGATTCAATATTTTGAGTCATACCATCAACTACATCACACATACAGATGTAGCCATGCTCGTTACCAGATAAATGAACACGTGTGTCTCCCATCGTCATGCGTCTGCATCTAATTTGCTCCCGCAGCTTATAGTAAAGCATTGAGTGGCAACATCGCAGCATGGCGATTCTGTGCCGCAGGTGCGAATTTGGAGCAGCAAATGGGAGTGAGCAGTGGCGATCCGGCAGCGATTATACAGTTATATGAATAATGCAAAGAAGATATTTTTAAGTTCTAAATATCTTATTTGCATTATTCTAATGATTGTTATAGTCAACCCTCTGAAGTATATTGGAGTATGGTGAAAAGAGATAGTCTAAGAATAGACTCAAGGGAACCAATAAGGCTTTTAGGTGCACTCTTGTAAAGAAATTATATAGAGATGATATGATAAATTATATGTATTAAAATATAACTTTTAATAGTAGGCTTCTAAAATAAATTGCTTTTAGAACTCATATATGTACACCTTATGGATAACATAAACATATCCCACCGAATTTCGGCTAGTCATATAAGGCTTATTAAGTGCGAAATGATTTAGACAACGATTTGCCAGATTCCCTGTATGTTGGAGCATGACAGGTGAGACTGCCTTCCCTGCCGACACTGAACACACATCACTGGCACATTGACCGAGTACATGCTGACATGTTCCATGCACGTGTTAACATGTAAAATGTTGACTACATAAACATGTTGACACTGTAAAATGTGAAATTCTGGTGTTGACATTAGATCTGTTTATGCCACTATAGAACTGCTGACTGCATAAAATGTAGAACTGATGTAACTTAATATGTATTCCCCAGTTATCTTTTACACACATATGAACAGATGCTGCTTACTTTGAGCTTTAAAATAATCAGTTTAAACTCTTGATTTTTGTACCACTTAAATGTTTTGTACAGATGTCTTACAAAGAAACAGAGACAATTTTTAGAATATATAATATAGAGCTGAGTGGCTCAATTTTAACTTAGTTCTTCCAGCTAAGGGCCTAATTCAGGCAAGACTGCTAAAGTGAGTAAGCTGCCGCCCAGACACATAGAGTAACCGCCCTTTCAAAATTGCAAGATAATTGATAATGGATCATTAATTGCAAATCCATATGCAATTCACAGACTATCGAAAGGATTTTACCATCAATGCAAATGTGAGTAGATCTGAGGATTCAACTAATCTGTGGCTAAAACAGGGTGGAAGTGTCATCAATGGCTTCACAGACACTCCTCAAAATGCCTGGGCACACCTGCTTTTGTCCAACCACTACCAGAAAAAGTAAGGTTTCCTCCCACAAATGTCAACTTCCTGTCTGTCCTGTTACACACGATGCTACATACTGTAATGCACATTACGCCACACCATAATGCCCCTTACACAATATGTCAAACACAGTAATGCCCATTGCACATTATAACACCGTAATGCTTATCGCATATTAGGTGACATACAGTAATGCTTATTTCTCTTTATGCCACACCCCGTAATGCCTTTTGCAGATGATATCCTGCACACATTGTAATGCCTATTACATATTATGCCATACACAGTTATGCTGTACACTGGCAGCAGGGACTACCGTCACAGCTGATGGCAGTCCCTGCTATGTTATGTGAGTACCATAATATTAAGGGACTGATTGTTGAGTTATGAACTAAGGGGGCGGTGGGGATTGCAACTGCTGTGTTCAGGGGACAGGGGAGTAGATGCTGCAATCTGGGTCCAGGGGAGATGGGGTCTCTTTACAAGTATAAGTTCATCCCAGCTGTTGCCTGTGATGGAGTTTTGAGCCCCCTTAAAAAAAAATCTAGATATACTTTTTAAAGGGACACAAAACTCCATCACAGGCAGCAACTGGGTGGGTTCATACCAGTTTGTTGCCAGTTTGACCAGGAAATAGGTGCAATCTGAAAGGGCTTACCAGGTCCAGCAAACCAGCAGCAAACCCAGAATTATAAAACTGTAAAAAAGTAGGGTTTTTACTGGTTAGTTGGCAGGTTGCTGTGCAGTGTGAGCGGCTTAATGGAGGAGGCAGTGTTTGGAGCAACGTGCCTCCTCTCCCGCCCCCAATGACCCTCCACCTAGCCCCCGCATGACGTTAATGAACCAGCAATATTGCCGGATCACTGAAGGGACCAGATAGAGCAAAATGCAGGGTCACTTTGGGACTGAACCGTTTCCAAGTCCCGGTGCGACCCTGCATTTTGCAATCTGAAAAAGGTATGTTGGTACTTGTTTAGTTTCATGGCGATAGCTCTATGCTACGCTGAGAACGAAGCTTAGGCTGTGAAACTACACTGGGACCAGAGTGGTGGGTGGCAGAGGGAGCAGGGTGGCTTTTATACTTATGGTCACGAGCGACAGGCGGCAGCTTTCAGTCCTCCTCCTCCGGCAGTCACTCCCCGGCGCCAGCAATGTACATAGGGGGTTATTCTAGTTCACTTGCAAAGGCACAATCACTCTCTTATGGACAAAACCATGTGCACTGCAGGTGGGGCTCATGTAACATGTGCAGAGAGAGTTACATTTGGGTGAGTTATTTTGTTTCTGTGCAGGGTAAATACTGGCTGCATTATTTTTACACTGCAATATAGATATCAGTTTGAAGTACAAACCCCACCCAAATGTAACTCTCTCTGCACACGTTACATCAGACCCACCTGCAGTGCACATGGTTTTGTCCATAAGAGAGTGATTGTGCCTTTGCGAGTGAACTAGAATAACCCCCATAATTCAGAGCATTGCCACTGGGGGAGCATCATATGTTTTCCCTGCTCCCCCAGCGGCACTACCCTAATTGCATACATTGTACGCTGGAAGTGCCGAAGGAGGGGGACTGAACGATGGCACCGGGGAGTGACTGCCGGAGGAGGGGGACCCATCAGTGGATCGGGGGGACCCAGCAGACATGGTGGCCGGGCCGGAGGAGGGTAAGTATAATGCACAACACACACACATTTCCCCCACTATCCGCGTCATTTCACCACTATCCACATCATACCCCCAGTATCTGCGTCCGCTCGCCACACTTCGGGCTCGGTGGCTCGCTGCGCTCGCCAAACTTTATAAAATCAACTCCACACCAATGTGGACACTGGGAGTATGACGTGGATAGTGGGGATATTAACCATTGTTTAGTTTCAGGGCTACAGAAGCAGTTACGTAGTTTACGTAGGCAGCATAGTGCTGTATTGGTATTCTCAATACAGCACTACGTTACTGCTGCCGTGAAACTAAACAAGTACCGGTATTTTTCAGACCTGATCGCTGGGCTGCTAAATTGCACTGCGATCAGATATACGCTGCCCTGCCAGAGTGAAATACCACCCTGTGCAAACCTGCCAATTGCTTGGCACGGCTTGTGATAATTAGCTGAATCGGCACTTAGCATGCGCAAGCTGCTCAACAAAAAATGATTTTCCACTGTGTGCAGTCTTTGAGTAGCCCAGGACATACTCAGCGGGAGCTATAGAAACAGTCGGATTGGGGCCGGTGCTGAAATCACTCGCCTTCCCCTAAAACACCTGGGCACGATTGCATTTTCCCTGATACTCATAGAAAACGTCCATTTACCTACCCAAAATGCAGTCTTCCTGTGTACGGCCAGCAATAAAAAAGTTATCAGGATTTTATCCCAGGACGGCCTTGCGCATGTGCGCTACGATTATGATAGGTGCAATTTATCGATAATTTCCTGGCCTGCAAATTTGCAGCCGTGTGATAAAGTCTAAATAACACCCTTTGTCCTGGCAAAGCTGTTGCTATACATTCCTCCTTCATCATGCTTGTGACCTGACCTTAAATTGGTAAGGCCCACATCCATTACTGTGATTTCTTCGTGGGAAGAAATCGCAGCCGATCCCCATTGAGCTGCCCTGCAAGCACGTCGGATCGGATGTCAAACGCATCTGATTTGGCCACTTTTCACCCGATCCGCAGAAATCGGGTGAAAAGTGGCCAAATTGGACTAGTTTATGGGGGCCTATACATTATGTTAGTGCGTGCTGCCAATTTACATTGACCTGAACGGATTCAATACGGTAACTGCAATCTGTTTAATTTAGGATGTGTACACAATGTAGACATTTATAATAACAACACTACCATGTATATAGTTACAATGTCAAAACTGTTTAAATTAAACATTTAATTAATCGTTATATCATTTTTACCATTTTTTTTTATTACCGACCGTGACATTTATGTTACCTTTGTTTGTAGACACATTCCTGATTTGCCTTCATGCCGAAAGCCTTGCACCACAGACATGCTCAGCCAATGCAATGCATCATTTGGTGACCACAGTTTTAGAGACTTATCTGCCCCTATACAGAAGTAGAAATCAGCCAATGCGCTCACCACCCTGTACCATAATTCTCTGTGTATCCACAGTCTTCCTGTAACCTTTCCTTTCCATAATACGTCTGTTCCTGTAAACACCTCCTGCTGCTCTAACTACTCGTATTGTCAAATATTACTGATCATGAGTAACAACTCCCATCGCTCTGTATCACTGAAGCCTGTAACCCATCTGATATAGGAATATGGTTTGAATCATTATCACATCCAGACATATATTCTATACTCTTTATTATCAGTGTTACTGCAAATTCAAAGTTGATAAATGGCCTACAATTAGATTCAAAGGCCAGAGACGTAACCCATGATGTACTAAAATGGTATTGATGTTAGTTGGTTTGTTAGGCATTGCCCAGAGCACTGGTTCTGCAGGGGTTAACAGAAGGCATCTGCCTTTCTGCCTTATTGATTTATTCCTTTAGAGCTTTAATTATACAATCCAGCTCCCCTTAAACATGAAAAACTGCTCATCTCTCCGTGCAGTTAAAAGGCACTGAAGTATGACAGAGGATCTGAGCAAATTAAGCAATTACAATCCTGAAAGAAAAATAAAACTACAGAGATTTCAAAGGGGCACAACTTCAATGGGGGGCCCTGTGTGTTATGAGAGAGGAATACTGGCGAGTGAGATATCAAATATGTAAGCTCTTCTTTGCTTGGTTTGGCGAGTAAAGGATGAAGCGTTATTGTCTGGGTAGCTGAGCCCAATAATTTTGCATGTCATAATCATTTAAATTAAACGACAATTCAAATCTGAGCCCCTGCATAATCTGTCAAATTAAATATAATTGATTTTCACATTTTTAGTTAATTAAAAAAGATTAGTTTTAGCATTTGTTTTGCAGTTTATTTTTTTATTTTTGGGAATATATATACCTGTAGCATGTTCCCACTGAAAGACAGCTGCCATTAATATGCCTACCCTGCTGGAATGGCTTGGAGGCTCCCGAAATTCGGGCCCCCCTCCCACCTCTCACATACCCACGGCCTCCCCCGCATCTTCCTACCCCACCAATAAAATCCCAACTTTTTTTTGCCATGGGGTGGGCCTTGATGATGTAGGTATAAACAAATATAGAACGGTTAAGCACCCAACAGTTAGGAACACAAAAATGGGTAAAAAGGTATATATCAACTCTTACTTCAAACAACGATGTTCTCCAAAAAGATCACAATTTCTTATCCAAATTTCATCCGTAGTGGATATGTATATGCAATACAAAATTTTTTTTTGAACAGACTGTTATATTGTCCAATATAGATACTATAAAGTTTTTTAGGGGTCCCAGGGAATAAACCCTTGTGGTTTTTTCTCTCTCTTGCACCTCTTCCCCTTGGTGACTGTTTGAAATAGCTGTTATCGGTTCACCACGTGACACCCACGATCAACAAATGAAGTGCGTACATGTATGCTTACATGTAGATGCGTATGACTAAGCACATCAAGGTTTCTTTTACACCTGTCACGTTCTTCTCTCACTCCGATTACTCCGAAAAAGGTGGGTACATAGAATGTAAAAACATACAGGACTCTCCATCACGCCCCTAGTGGCAGCGGAAGGTCACCTCTCCAGGCTTCTCCCGGAGAGGAGACATTAAACGTGTCATTAGTATGTGTCATTTATAGTGTGAAGTGGACTTGTCATATACAAGGTGCTCCCACCTAAAACCCATGAGTGGTCAGCCTATTTATTTCTTTTATTTATTTATTAACAGTTTCATATATAGCGCACACAGATTCCGCAGCGCTTTACAGAGAATATATGACCATTCCCTGAACAGTCCCTACCCCAGAAGAGCTTACAATCTATATTCCCAACCACTTGTACACGCACACACAGACATTCTAGGGTTCATTTTTGTTAGGAGACAAATAACCTACCAGTAAATGTTTGGATTGTGAGAGGAAACCGGGGTACTTGTGAGTTATCTGGGCGCCCGATTTCTAAATCGGGTCGGATCGGGCACATCGCATCAAATCGCATGCGACCATCGGATGCGATGCGATGACCCGATTTTTCCATAGGAATCAATGTTAAAATTGACTGAGTCCATTTTAACATGGAATTCAATGGGAAAAAGGGGTCCTTTTCATACCCCTACTATCCAAGTGGGCATGGAGTTGGATATAAACCTGTGGCGAGCGTAGCGAGCCACCGAGCCCGAAGCGTGGCGAGCGTAGCGAGCCCCGCGAGGGGACACAGAATACCGTCCCCTCGCGGGGCTCGCTTCGCTCGCCACGCTTCGGGCTCGGTGGCTCGCTACGCTCGCCACAGGTTTATATCCAACTCCATGCCCACTTGGATAGTAGGGGTATGAAAAGGACCCCTTTTTCCCATTGAATTTCATGTTAAAATGGACTCAGTCAATTTTAACATTGATTCCTATAGAAAAATCGGGTCATCGCATCCGATGGTCGCATGCGATGCGATGCGATGCGATATCGCATCGCATCGCATCTGATTGTATGCCTTAACTTAAGGCATACAATCAAAAAATCGGGCGCCCGGATAACTCACAAGTACCGAAATCGGAGTACCCGGAGGAAACCCATGCGAGTATGGGGAGAATATACAAACTCCGCACAGTTACAGCCATGGTGGGGATCAAACCCATGACCTCAGTGCTGTGAGGCAGTAATGCTAACCATTACACCATCAGGCATAGTTTCAGTGACCTTACAGCTGTGGTGTACAGTATATTGTGCACAAATCTACATTGTGCAATTAAGTTAAGTTAATTCATTAGGTGGGTGGACAACAAATAGGCTTTTGGCTGATCTAGGTCACATTCTTTCAAAGTTACATTCATGGATTTTGGCAACAATTCTTGTCAGCCATAAACTTGCATCAGATGGTATTGGTGAGTTGTGACAGGCACACATAGTCGTGAATTACAGGGTATCAGGGTTTCTGAGAAGGGATTTGGGACACAACAAGGGTGACATAGTATTAGGTGTGTCCAGGAAAGGATTGGGAATGAAGTTTGTAAGACATGATATTAGGTGTGCTGGGAAAGAGATTGCAGATATGGGATGGGTGAAATGTTGGTGTGTTCTGTACATATTTGGGATACCATTTGGGGGACATAATAATGATAAATTGAGCTAGGGATATGGGAAGATTCAACGGTGGTGGTGGTGACATATGAGAAGGCGCACTCTATATTCTTGTTGTCTATGCTGTTATTCTTCCCCCACTAACAGGGGGGACTTATAGAGTTGTAGCCTACAAATATGTATTATAGCGCAGTGAAAGGGTTGCCTTCTTTTCATATATATATATATATATATATATATATATATATATTTATAAATATTCAAATCCTGGGATCGTGATTGGTGGGACTTCAATCCCGGGATTGGAGTCTTCGATCCCATCCTTTTTTTACTAGGCAAGTAGCAAGTGGTGGGATATACAGTACATACTGTATATATTTTATCACAAATGAGTAAATATCATTTTTTTGTTGGAAGTATTAATGTACATAGAACACTACAGTGTCCATATATTTTTTCAGATTTTCATAATGCGGCTAGATAATCATACACATAGCAAAATAATGTAGATTATTTTCTTCCCCTCTAAAGCAAAATTTTTAGAGACTTTAAAATATCTATTGTATCACTTTGGGGCTGGTTCAGAGGTGTAACAAAATGCTAGTGCAGATGCGTCTACTGGCGGTCACCTGTGGGACTTATTGAGAGGTGGACACAGAAGGGCACACAGCTGTGTCTGTTCATGGTCACCTATCAGTTACTTTATGCATATCCTGCTAAAAAGCACTTCGCTGGTGTACATCTGTGCAGTGGTGTAGCTAGGTGCCACAGTGCCCGGAGCAAGGGCATGTTTCGTGCGCCCCCCCCCCCCCCCCCCCCCCCCCCCCCTCTACCCGAAGGTGTCGGGTAGAGAGAGAGATGGAGAAGAGAAGGAGAGAGAGTGTGACAGACTGTCAGAGTCAGAGAGGGAGGGAGTGTGGGGAAAGAGGATGGGAGGAGAGAGATATATAAAGAGAGAGGTGAAATGAAGGGGAAGTGATAGAGTGTTAAGAGAGAAGAAGGAGGAAGCGCAAGTAGGGAAAAGAGGAGTTAGAGAGAGCAGGGGGAGAGAAATAGCAGAGAGACAGAGGGAGATTGACAAAGGAGTGCAGTTCCAGGCAGTGGCGGGCTGGGCCAGGGGCAGGGAGCCATGTGCCTCCCAGGCCAGTAGATTTATGCAGCTTTAGGGCCGCCTGTGTGTGGCCGGGAAGGACCGATCAACTGACAGCCAGGAAGGATCTCTCCTTGGCTTTCAGCTGTCGGTATGAGCAGGGCCGGCCCGACTATAATGCTGCCACAGACAGGAGGGCGCCGCGCTGGGAAGCCACTGATATGTTACAAACAGCGCCACTGTTATTTCAACTGTGCCGCTGCCTACTACAACCTAATTGGAATTTTCAGTGCGGCCGCCGCGCGGCAGCCAATCAGGCAGCGACGGCTCCTGATTGACTCACAGACTGCACGCGCCGATTGCCTAATAGTAGGCAGCGCAGCAACGCATCTGAAATACCAGGGGCGCTGTTTGTTTCAGCAGTTTCCCAGCATGGTGCCCTCCTGTCTGTGGCAGCTGCATGACCCAGCTCTGCACACAGTTCTTTAGAGGTAAGAGGGTAGCACTAGCTACTGGGGCTGACGTGTGGGTGTTACTTTAACAGGGCAGACACAGGTTACATTGTGCACTGTCCGGGCCCTCACTGGAAAGACCTGGCTGCCCGGTCCTCCCTTCTCATTTAGTCCTCCCTCTCTCTCCTCAGTGGCCACCCTGTCCCCCTCCTCTCTACGGGCAGCAAACGCCCATGCTTAATAGTATAATAGCCATGTCCATCTGCTGTGGGGGAGTGAGTCAAAGATGCTGTCAGTGAGAGAGATAGAGGGAAGGTCAGGGGGAGAAAGAGGGTTTTGTGGAACAATAGGGAATGAGATAAACAGAGGTATATGGAAGAAGGTGGAACGAGGGCTGTATAAGCCCAAGTGTAGTTAAGAGACTGTGAATTGGGCTGGTTTAATAAAGTTCAGTGAAAATGAATAGGCATAGAAGGAGGGGTTAAGGCTGGGCGGGAAGCCCCCACCAATGGGGGGCAAAGGGGGCAGCACCCCAGGTCAGGGGTATATAAGCTGAGGTAGCAAAGGTTACATTTCCTCTTTGATTTTTGATCTGCAGGGATCAGCGTCACAGGAGATAAGTACAGCGCTGCATTTCAGTGTCTTACCTCAGGTTAAAGAACAGGTCCAGCAGGCCCAAGAGAAACGCCCCACCGCCGCGCTGGCTGGCGGACGCCGCGCGCCCGCTCAGCCATGTCCCTGGTCGCGGGGATGTTAATGTCGGGCGCTCCGTGGTGACGGTAGCCGGGGGCGGCGGGTCGCGGCCTGCATCGCCTGCCGCTCATGGTAGCGGCGGGGCAGGCGAGGTGACCCCCCCCTCCTGCCCTCTCCACATGCGGCTTTTATTCCCCGGGATCCGGAGGCATCATGGCGGCGGGCGGCGGGGATGCTGGCTCTGCCGGGCCTTCTGCCGCGGCACTGAGAGACGGGGAGCCGGGCGGCGCGCCTTCAATCCACTCGCGCTCGCCAGGCTCTCTCGCGCTGGGGGAGGACGGCGGCAGTCAGTCAGGGTCCCCCTCGCAGCACACCGCTACAAGGGGGGAGAGCCTTAGTGGGGACGGAGACCGCGCAGCTCCCTGCGCGGTCTTGGTGTCTCAGCCGGGAGACAGGGGGACGGCAGCGCCCCCTGCTGACTCCCAGGGTTATACTCCGACAATAAGAGTCGAAGCGCCATCTGCTGGGCAAAGCAGGCAATTGGCAGAGGCTCAGACGCAAGGAATAGAGCAGGCAGGAATTGGGAATAGGGGCGCAGGCTCCCCGGGTGCCAGTAACCAGTCAGAATTTGTGGATGTGGGTGAGGGCCGCCCGGGCAGGGGGGTCAGCCCTATGATGGTTATCACAGGTGGCCCCACGCCTGGGCAAAATATGGAAGGAAGGCCTCGCCTATGGCGCATGCAAGCGCCGATAGCGGGAGGGCATTATAGACATGGGGCAGCTCACCCCCCGGCCGGGGAGCGAGTTTATGAGGACCAGGGTCTGGGAGCAGGGGGTCAGCCTCCTCAGGGAATTTTTGTACCTGGGTTGACAGGATATGGGACCCAAACACAGCACAACTACGCACCAGGCCCACAATTTATTCGGGCTCAGGGAGGCTTGACCCATTACTTCCCCCAGCAATTCATAGGACAGCAGGGGCAGGGGCAGTGGCCTATGCAGTATCAAACATTTGGGAGTTACGGCGGGCCTCATTTCCCATACTGGGGTTCTGGGCCCGGCCACTCTTTCAATGTCGGCATGCCAGCATACAACCCATACATCCAACAAGGTGGATATGGTTTTACTGGCTATCAAATGCAACCACATGGGGGCTGGGCGACGCCGCCAAGGGGCCATTTTGCGGCGGGCCCTGACAGTCACCTTAGGCAAAGCGAAGCTGTGGCAGACAGGCATAGGCTTAGCTCTCGCGGATCGGCCTTGCAGACAGATATAGGGGCAGCTGAAGTTGGCGAACTGGCATCGGGTTCACCCAGTCGTTCAGTTATTGACGCTCCTTCTATTTCAGCCTCCGAACTACGGCCAACTACACCGATGCCTTCGTTGGAGTCGAGGTCTCGTGAGAGGTCGGCACATGCAACAACACCGCGGTCGACTCAAGGGGAGAGCGCATCAGCTGCCCAGACATCCAAGAAGGCGGGAGAGGCATCGGCCACAAAAGAAACCACTGTGAGTGAAACAGTGGCGGAAGTCGATGAAAACACGTCGCAAGAGGGAGATGGTGAAGAGGAGGGTTCGTCTTCGGGTG
Source organism: Crinia signifera (assembly GCF_055691185.1). Taxonomy (NCBI): domain Eukaryota; kingdom Metazoa; phylum Chordata; class Amphibia; order Anura; family Myobatrachidae; genus Crinia; species Crinia signifera. Next base: position 208,953,299 of record NC_139222.1, on the reverse strand, counting down.
AGTCAGGGTCTTCAGCATCTTCAGGTGGTAGTGATGATTCAGGCGCTGCTAAGCGGCCGCACAAGCTAGCGAAGCTAGTCGCAAAGCAAGTGGCAAAAGAGGTGCGGGGGAAAAAGCGTAAGAGGCAGCCTAGCACACCAGCAGCGCCAGCAAATACGGAAGCATCGCACTGCTCTAACACAGCGGTAGCTCGAGGGCTCAGGAAGGGAGTTAGGGAAAAAATTTGCAAAGGTAAATTTATCGATTTCTTTACCATCACAACAGAAATGAAGAAAGAATTCGATAAAGCAAAGAAGGCTACGCCCAACGGCGAAGCAGCCTTTAAGGGTTTCCATAATTGGTTAAGAGGTTTTCTGGCATTTTCATCATGTTACCTCACGCTTAGACCCACAGAATATTTGAATGTGATTAGGTATTTACATCTCATAAACGAGACTTTTATGAGTTATAAAGGTCCGGCGTGGAGGGAATATGATGAAAAGTTCAGGCTTTGTCACGAGGGTACCCCCATCATGCCCATGGGCTCAAAACATGTTGAGATCTGGTGGGAGGTTATAGGGAAAAGCCAACCTATGACAGAACCCGCCGGGAAGAAGTCCTTTCAGGGGGGAAAAGCATCGGGGAAATCCGGGGGGAAAGGGCGTTGTTTCGCTTACAACGACGGAAAATGTGACAGAGGGGCCAAGTGCCGTTTTAAGCACGAATGTAAGATATGCGGGGCAGGCCACCCTGCCAAATCCTGCAAAGGGGGTAATAAGTCGGGGGACACCGGAGAGGGAGCGTCTAGCTCTAAGTAAGGCTGAATCCCCCATAGTCGTACAACAGTTGGCTCTTTATTTGAAAGAGTACCCCAATAAGTTAGATGCGGAGTTTTTGTTGGAGGGTTTCGTTCATGGTTTCCCATTACCCATTCCAAAGAGTTTTTTCACGTCCACAAATAAGAATCTAAAGTCAGCCAGGGAATTGCCGGATGTGGTTAGGGATAAGGTGCTAACTGAGGTCAAGCTGGGCAGGATGGAGGGACCTTTTGAGGTAGCCCCTATACCGGATCTGTGCATATCACCGCTAGGAGTGGTGCCCAAAAAGACTCCAGGCAAATTTCGCCTGATACAGCACCTGTCCCACCCACCTGGCAATTCTGTCAACGATGCCATTCCTGAGGAATTGGCAAGCGTTCGTTACCAATTATTTGATGAAGTTCTGAGTTTGGTTAAGAGTTTTGGTCCAGGGGCCCTTATGGACAAATTGGACATAGAATCTGCCTTTCGGTTGCTCCCACTGCACCCGGAATCGTTCAGATTTATGGGTTTTAAGCTGGAAGGGGCCTATTATATAGATAAATGTCTCCCCATGGGCTGTTCGATTTCTTGTTCATTTTTTGAGAAATTTAGTACATTCCTTCAGTGGTGCATTCAGAGAGAGGCTGACTCCAGAGGGGTAGCTCACTATCTGGATGATTTCCTTATAGTAGGACCAGCAGGTCGCGCAGCATGTGGGGAGACATTGCAAGTCGCTTTGCGGGTTTTCAGTTCGTTAGGAGTCCCCATAGCCCACGACAAAACGGAGGGACCCGTAACGGTCCTGTCGTACTTGGGTATCGAAATTGATACCGGGAAAGGTTGCTGCAGGCTGCCAGCGGACAAGGTCCACAAGTTGCGGGAGCTGATAGTTGAATGCGGGAAAAGAAAAAGAGTTCAGCTGAGGATTGTTCAGTCCCTGCTGGGTTCTTTTAATTTTGCTTGTAGGGTAATACCTATGGGCAGGGTTTTCTGCAGGAAATTGGAAAGGGCCACAGCCGGGGTTAGGGATCCGCACCATACAATCCGCTTAGGAAAGGAAATTAAGGATGATTTGAGGACATGGTACGAATTCTTGATTAGCTTTAATAGTCGCCTAATGTGGCAAGCCGATGCGGCTTCAAACTGGGACTTGCAGCCGTTTACAGACGCTGCGGGATCAGCAGGCTTTGGTGCTTTCTTTCAAGGGGAATGGTGTTGCGGAAAGTGGCCGCAATCCTGGATTGACAAGGGGTTTACAGTAAACATGTTATTACTGGAACTTTTCCCCATTATAGTCGCAGTGGAGCTATGGTCTGGCCAGCTAGCAAACAGAAACATAATCTTCTGGTGCGATAATTTAGGGGTTGTCCACGCGGTAAACAATCAAAGGGCAACATCGCCGGAAGCATTAAGATTGCTGAGACATCTTGTCCTTATTTGCTTGAAGAACAATATCAATTTCAGGGCTGAGCACGTACCAGGTGTCGAGAATGAAGTGGCAGATGCTTTATCAAGATTTCAGTTCAGTAGATTCCGCGAACTAGCTCCAACAGCAGCCGAGACCGGCCTAAGTTGTCCAAATTCTGTCTGGCAGGTGGTAGAGCCGGCATGACAGAATTGGCATTTCGGTCTTTGGCGCCAGCGACTCGTAGGGCATACGGAAAAGCCTGGGAGGATTGGTGTAGATATCAACAGCTGCCGGAGGCTAGGGGTAAGTCTGTTGATGACTGCCTCCTGGCTTTTGTGTGGGACAATTATAATAGCGGCCGGTCCAAGTCGGCTATGGCGGCGACATTGGCTGGAATAGCTTTTCATTGCCGTCTATTTAGCATGCCAGATCCAACGAAGTCTTTTATTCTCAGTAAAGCGATGAAGGGTTGGTCTCGGGTACAGCCGGGTCAGCCCGATAATAGACGCCCCTTGGACGAAGTTAAGTTAGTAGAGCTATTGCAAGTGTTAGCATCGGTGGCAGACAACGACTCGGAGCTAGCACTCTTTAGGGTGGCTTACGCCTGGGCCTTCCACGGCGCATTTAGGGTTAGCGAGCTAACAGCGCGTAATAAGAGAGTACACTCGGGCATGCTTTGGGAGGATGTGGTGGTTAGCAAGGAACAGGTGCTATGCAGGCTGAGGAGGTCTAAAACAGACCAGCAAGGCAGGGGCACCTGGATTACGCTGAGACCACACCTAAACAAGGGTATTTGTCCAGTTACTCTAGCTGGCGAGTATGTAGCAGTGAGACAAGGTGCGGCCGCACAATTTTTAGTGCATGCAGACGGGTCTCCGCTAACGAAGTTTCAATTCGCTGCCGTCATGAAGAAGGGACTAGCTGCGATAGGGCTAAGGCCTGAGGATTTCGGAACGCATTCGTTCAGAATTGGCGCAGCTACGTCAGCAGCAGTGGCAGGCTTGCCACAGAGCGCAATCAAGGCCGTGGGCAGGTGGAAATCCAATAGCTTTAAGAAATACGTTAGAGTTGAAATGCTTTAAGTGTAAAGTATAAGTATAAGTTAATTATAAGTTAAGTATAGTATGCGCCTGTTGCGCGGGTCCAAAAACGTCTCGTTTACAAACGGTTGGGGAACGATTAGCGTTCCGCAATCGTCGGTGTGGAGTGAATTTTTTATTTTTCCTCTAAGAGGTGCTTAATTCAATCTGGCCCCAAACTAAGAAGCCCTCTAGAGGTTTTTGAGTTTTTCACCTCCACTTGGACCTCAGTCAAAACCCCGTTAATTGTTACTATAGAGCATAAGTAGAGATACTAATCATTAGGTTTTGCTTCCTTTTCAGCCCTTCCCCCTCCCTTTGGCCCCACAGGGGTAATTTGGTTTGTAGGTCACTCATATGTTTTCTGGGCGGAAAGAAACATCCTAGCTAGAACCTCACCAGTGCTAGCGAAGGCAAAATCAGTGAGATGGTTAGGTGTTAGAGGCATGTTGTGGAAGGACCTACTTGGGTTTTTAGAGAAGAAAAGTAGCGGATTTGTCAAGCCGGATATCCTAGTCATACATTTGGGAGGCAATGACCTGGCTAAAACTACAGGTATAGCTTTAAGGATCAAAATGGAGAAAGATCTGACGGCTTTGTTACAAAATTGGAGCGGCTTGAAGCTGGTGTGGTCAGACATTGTACCACGTTTTTCTTGGAGAGGCGCCAAAAACCCTGAGGCAATTGAGAGGGCTAGGAAAAAGTTAAACCACGCTTTAACCAGATTTGTCTTAAGGCAAGGGGGAGTGGCAGTGAGACACCCAAACATTGTGAAGGAGAAACCAGGCATGTACAGGCCAGATGGGGTGCACCTCTCAGAGGAGGGCATGGCGGTTTTTCTGGGTGATATTTTTAAACAGTTAATTTAGTATTGGAGTGCGTATTTGGTAGGGGATGGCGGGGCATTGGTACTGGGTGCCTAGGGCAGTAGAGGGTACCATTGCTGTGGCGGGACAGCACCCTCGACCAGGATTCTAGAAGGGTGTCAGGTGGTCCCTGCGTGGTATTACCCCTCTCCTTGCCAGGAGGGCGGACGGGCCTCGACTCAGCGCGGTGGGGCGACGAACATTTAGGCGGATATGTTCGCGTCAGGCCTTAGAGGCGGGGGGATGTCCACGCAGGGCGGGCTGTGCCTTTGGTAAGGGGTGTTTAGGAATTTGGGAACGACCTGGTCGTTGCCCGGGGCAACACCCCTGAACGGTCTCTGGTCTCAGGTGCCTGGTCTTTGCCATCCCCTTTTATCAGGGGTCATACCAGTTTCTTAAATAAATAAGTATGACCGTTTAAACTAAGCTATCGGTGTCGCGTCTTTATTTTTAGATAAGTGTGTACGTGTGAAGTTATTTCTAGGCCGTTATGTAGTTATAAGAGTACAAGCAACATATTCACTAGGCTACTTAGGTGGAACGAGGGCTGTATAAGCCCAAGTGTAGTTAAGAGACTGTGAATTGGGCTGGTTTAATAAAGTTCAGTGAAAATGAATAGGCATAGAAGGAGGGGTTAAGGCTGGGCGGGAAGCCCCCACCAATGGGGGGCAAAGGGGGCAGCACCCCAGGTCAGGGGTATATAAGCTGAGGTAGCAAAGGTTACATTTCCTCTTTGATTTTTGATCCCCACCCTCCCTCTCCCTTTTTCTCAAAGGCTTCGCCTCATAAAAATTTGATTCAATTGGCTAATTTTCTTAATAGGCGGGACAGCACCCTCGACCAGGATTCTAGAAGGGTGTCAGGTGGTCCCTGCGTGGTATTACCCCTCTCCTTGCCAGGAGGGCGGACGGGCCTCGACTCAGCGCGGTGGGGCGACGAACATTTAGGCGGATATGTTCGCGTCAGGCCTTAGAGGCGGGGGGATGTCCACGCAGGGCGGGCTGTGCCTTTGGTAAGGGGTGTTTAGGAATTTGGGAACGACCTGGTCGTTGCCCGGGGCAACACCCCTGAACGGTCTCTGGTCTCAGGTGCCTGGTCTTTGCCATCCCCTTTTATCAGGGGTCATACCAGTTTCTTAAATAAATAAGTATGACCGTTTAAACTAAGCTATCGGTGTCGCGTCTTTATTTTTAGATAAGTGTGTACGTGTGAAGTTATTTCTAGGCCGTTATGTAGTTATAAGAGTACAAGCAACATATTCACTAGGCTACTTAGGAGAAGGAAAGGGATGAGAAGGGGAGAGAGAGGGAAACACTGATACAGAGAGATAGAGGGTGACAGAGAGAGATTGGGAGGTTGGAGAAGGAGCAGAGCAAGCAGGATTGAGTTAGGGAGAGAGGGGACATCAGGGAAAGAGAGTAAGAGAAAGAGACAGGGAGATACTACTATGGATGAGGCTGGCACACAGAGGTGGGAGCAGGGGAGGCAGGCAGTCAGCGGGGGTGGCTGATACATAAAGGAGACATGTGGAGCTGACACACACAGGCTACATGGAAGGGGTGGCTGGGACACACAGTAGACAGCATGGGGGGGGTCACCTGCAAAGGCACACAAACAATTCAGGAGTGTGATGCGCCCCCCCCCCCGCCATCCTTCAGTGTATGGGAATGGGAGGAGTATTCTGCCACTTGTAGTCCCACCACAGTACCTTGAGAGCTCCTGCACTAACAATGTCTCCTATCCTACCCATAATCTGCTCTCCGCCCTCACCTCATGCAGGTAACGGAACGGTGGCTTCCCTAGCAGTTTATCGGTCAGCGGAGGCTTCCTGATCACTTTCTCCAGGGATTCACGCATGCGGCGGATAACTGCGGCCTCTATCCCCGGGAGACAGGGAAAAGTGTCTGCTGTGGGCCTGGAGCCTGACGGGGAGAGGCGGCACTTGGTGTGGGATCCTGGTTCTTGTTTACATCGGTCTCCAAGGATCTGGTTCGGTCTGTTCTGCACCGGCCAGTCCTTCCCTTCCCACAATCCGTAGCGCTTGCTGTTCTGCGCATGCACCGCCTCCGCCATTACTAAGCGTCCGCCACCATGGCAACCGACCACAACACGGCCGGGGGTGGGCCAGTCACGCTCCTGCTGCTAGTACCAGGGGGCGGGGCTGTGTCACTGCTGAAAATGAAATTAAATACACAGAGGTACCTCGGGCGAGCAGGGCGGGGGAGCCGGTGGCAGAGCTCCGGCGCCAGGTGACATGTCTGCGCCCATAGCATGTGCTCCACCGGCTCCGCCCTAGCTACGCCTCTGCATCTGTGCCCCATACACTTCAACCATATGTCTGACCCTGAAGTCGGATGCGATTTCCCTTGAACTCCCCCTGGACCTTCCCAGGAGTGATTCCATACGATTTTGTACTTTGGTGTAATTTTTGCATAAGATATATCTCATGCGATTCATAAAGTCAAGATAAATCACATGATATATATGTTATGGCATACAATTGTACCTTAAGATATATCTGGTGGCTGGATTAGGTAATTACTAAAGGTGGAAAATGGTGTGAGTGGTGGACATTTGGATATTGTTGGATGTTGGATATTGTTGGATGTTGCTCTACCGTTGCTGGTTGTGAAGAGGTCCCCATAACCGTTCAAGCTTCAAGATCCCATAAATGTATAGATGGGGCCACTCTCATCTGAGTGGCTCCCATCGCGAATACCGCGTTGTGCCACCCTGTGCCGTCCTCCAGAATGGGGTGCGCGCACGTCGAGGCGCTCGTGTGCCCCATTTTTGGCAAAGGAGGTGCGAGCATGTGAGACGCTAACGCGTCCACGTCCCATCCCCAGCGACAGATTGCTATCCACCAGAAACCTGCGGATGGTGCACCGGCGGCCACATGTGTGTGTGTGTGTGTGTGTGTGTGTGTGTGTGTGTGTGAAATAAAATAGAACTGAACCATTTCTGCTGTGACTTCTCTTGTTTGTAAAATGTACGTGGCTCTGTGACTGACAAACATCATTTGAGTCCCTGACTGTGTCTAAGGATGAATGACAGTCTGCTGCAGTATTATTGCCTTAGTCTGTGTTCTAGAGATACACAAATCTGAATTTCATGCATAAAGCATTAAACAAAAAACCTATGTTCTGGCCTGGCCTTAGGACCTAATGATGCTTTCTGGTGACATGTATGAGAACGTCTCATTGACTTGTATGTCAGTGCTTTGAATTCTCAGCTTGTATTAATTCCTCAGTGCATCTCTAAAGTGGCAGAATGTAGACATAACATTTCTCCGCCCTTGAAGTCTGTCAATCAATATTCAATGTATATTTTACATAAGTCAAGTTCATCACCACTTGAAACATTAATGTATCATACACATGTTTGAAGGGCAGGCAATATGCTTACCTTAGTTTCTGATGTATAAAAGAGCAGAATGGACTATTAGTATTATTGCAAAAAGCAGCACATACTGTATGACCTTATTCGGGTCCGTAGGTTCACATGCGAATTTGCATGGGAGCGTGATGTTTTTGAAATGCACATGCGGATTTCTGCGCATGTGCATGCACCTGGTGCGTGCGTCCATGGCGAACGCACCCTACATTGTGGCCAGTGGGTGGTGTGGGGCAGCAGACCGGGGAACTCACCCATTGGAACGCCCGGCGTTTCATGGACATTTAATTCAAATTAACCAGAATAACCCCCTCATAGAGGGGTATTCAATCACTGTTGTGCTCCCGCAGCCATCTCCCGACGGGGGAGATGGCTGCGGGGCCCTATTCAATGCTGTCTTCCCCGACAGCATTGAACAGGGGTTTTTGGCAGAACGAGCCCGACATCATAAGCTGATATTCACTAGGAATAAACAGGCGCTTTGACAGAGACTGTATCACTAAAAAAGCAGCTGCTCAAATGTGGGGGTAGTCACACCCCACTTGAAAAACACCAAAGGGGACAAGCACAAGGCAAGTCGAGAAGGACAGTACCAGATGATTGGAAATGTGTATCAAATTTTTACTTACATAAAGTATACCTGAAGATACAATAATTACATTAAAAGCAATACAATAAATGAAAAAATGAAAAATGAAAAAATGGAATAATAAAAATGTTCAGAAACAATTGCCAAGCCTCTGTTGATGGTTTTTTGTGTGGAGAGGTTGTTTGGGGGTTATCACTTGAAATAACAAGGTATGTGCACAATTACCAGATGGTGAATCCAAAATCTCCTTTAGTCAAATCAAAGGTTGTGTCCTCTCGATTGTTACGGCGCTGTCAGCTGCCGCTGGAGGAAGACTGGAGTTTCCGCTCACTAAGATATTTCTGTCCTCCTATTGAGGTGAGTAGCTGTCAAACAGGTCACCGGAGGGGTCCTTGGAGCGGTGTCCACCAATATGTAGCAGCAATGGAGTGGATTTGAAAGGTAGGCTTCCGCGCACAGTGGGGGATCACTGTCACAGGTGATAGATGGTATGCTTGGGTCACCTGGAGCTCCTGTGTGCAGTGTCCGCCAATTCAAAAGGTGGATGAAGAAGGTAAGGGAGGCAAATGTCCACAGCAGATAAGTGGTCCACACACAATATCCAGAGGCTTGGAATCAGCACCTAACGCATTTCACTGCGCCCTGCAGCTTTATCAAAGGCTTGGAAATTGTTTTTAAACATTTTTATTATTCCATTTTTTTTCATTTTTTCATTTATTGTATTGCTTTTAATGTAATTATTGTATTTTCAGGTATACTTTATGTTATAAAAAATTTGATACACATTTCCAATCATCTGGTATTGTCCTTCATTACAAGCGCTGCTCGACTTGCCTTGTGCTTGTCGCCTTTGGTGACATCACAAGCTGTCAGGCTCGTTCTGCCAAGAAAAGCCGGAAATAGGCGAGCTCCTGGCCGGAGCTCGTCTATTTCTGCCCTCAAATCGCGGCCACGCCCCTTTCTCGCCGCTCGGTGGCCGGGACATTGAACCCCGACCGCTGAGCTTCAGTCGAGCAAAGTGAGAACGGGACAGGGGCACGGCTGTTGAGCTTGCTCGACAGCCGTACCCCTGACATTGAATACCCCTCATAGTGTGCTGCATGTAATGTATTTTTTTAACATTTCAAGAGGTTAATAAGGCACATTAAAAAGAAAATAAATACCTATTTGTTTGCATTCGATTTTGTTCCTAAGTACATAACTGCTACATACAGTAAGGTACAACATTACAACATTAGTAGCAGCACAACATTTATTGCGTTTGTACCTTAACAAAACCTTAAGCTAGCTTATCTAAAAATAGAACACGCTGACACAATAACGAATCTGACACCATAGCTCTAGATTTAAAAGGTCATAGGTATTTATTATTTGGTAGGACCCTTCTCCATGAAAGGGCTGGCAATAAGGCACCACGTGATATCCAGCTCTAGTCACATAATTTGGCGCCAACTTAAACACCCCAACAGTGGCGTCACTAGGGTTGGTGTCACCCGGTGTAGTAACTCATGGTGTCACCCCCCAACTTTCCATAAGCCGGAGATAGGATGCTTGTGCACGCTGAAAAATTGGGGTGTGGCCTATCAGAAGGGTGTGTGGCCTGTACCGTGATTGTATTGTGTACCTGCAGATTGTGTCAGCGCACCTATTCTAATCTTCTAGTATTATAGCAGTGCTGTATAGATTAATTGATTGATCAGTCCAGCTTAGTTCTTCCCTGCAATTTTACAGGCTACTTAAATCATTAAATACTGTTTATCCGTAATGCCAATTACACATTATGCCGCAACACCGTGATGCCAATTACACAATAAGCCGCACACCGTGATGCCCATTACACCGCGCACCGTGATGCCCATTACGCCACACACCGTGATGCCAATTATACAATACGCCGCACACCATGATGCCCATTACACCGCACACCATGATGCCCATTATGCCACACACTGTGATGCCAATTACACAATACGCCGCACACCATGATGCCCATTACACCGCACACCATGATGCCCATTATGCCACACACTGTGATGCCAATTACACAATATGCCACACACCGTGATGCCCATTACACATTATGCCATGACTGGGCTATTTAAAAAAAAATAGGGATAATAGGCACCATACTGCCTATTACATGTCACACAACCATATTATACCATATGCCATAATGCATTTTCAAGGACAACAGAGACAGTTAACACCATAATGTCTATTATACGTCACACACCCATTACATAGTATACTACATCCCCATGGCACATAACATGTTTGTATTGGGCACTAATGCCCATTACAAATTATACCAAACACCATAATGCCTATTACACGTTATCCCAAACACAATGTAATGTCCATTACATACACCATACACCGTAATGGCTATTACAGTACAAATTATGCCATTTAAGTGCTGCCTACCTCCATTTTAATTGCTTGGGGATTCTTGCTCGATGGCAGGGCCTTCATGCTCGATAGCAGGGCCTTCATGCTCGATGCCAGGGCCTTCATGCTCGATGCCAGGGCCTTCATGCGTGATGCCAGGGCCTTCATGTGTGATGCCACAGGAGGAGTGCAAATGCCCGTTTCCATAGGGGAGTGCAAATGCTCATCATTGCAAAGTGGTAGTGCAAATGCTTGTTGACTGACTGAGTGAATCTGGATTGGTGGACTCGAGGCTGAGCAGTGAGCATGTGCTTCGTGAGCTGGCGCTGCTGGCTGCCAGTGCCTGCTGTTAACCTGCTTGCTGTGCTGCTCCAGTCCTGGCTGACAGTGGCCGTGGCCTGGCCTGGGCCCCAGTAGGGACTGAGGACTGCGAGTCGAGCTGTGCAGTGCCCAGCCTGTAGAGACTCTCACTACTGCCCCCCCCCCCCCCCAAGTCCTGACTCCTCCCCCTTCCCAGTCCTAACTCCTCACCAGACTTATGGTCAGAAAAACTACTGGGCTGAGAAATGGGGCAGGAAGTGGAGGAGAAGCCTGGGGAATTGGCAACAGCTATGGGTAAAGTATAAGCAGTGAGCGCTGCTCTCCTTGTGCTCCCTGTGTGTCTGTGTCACCTGCTATCCCGGGGATCTGTCACCCAGCAGCAAAGCCCAGAGCCCTCTGCCTGCACCATCATGTTGGCGCTCTGCTGCGCTGTGACCAGCCGCGTGTATCCAAGTGAACAGAGAGGAGGAGCAGCTGCTGAGTGCCCCGATCACCCAACACTGTGCGCACAAAGTACCGGTGAGGTTCAACGCCCATGGCAATTGCTATGCAGTACCGGAGGAGGAGCAGGTCAGCAGGAGGGAACATGAGAACATGATGAGTGACGACATGCTGCCTCTCCTTCCTCCTCCCAGCACACGCCGCGGGGGAGTGTCAGTCACAGACTGAACTAAGTGTCACCGTCACATGGGTAGGCATGGGATGGATGCCTGCAGCGTGCGTGCATAGAAATAGACAGCGCCAGCCAGGGCCGGGGGAGGAATTCCTGGACATTGTATATGCCTGCAGAAGGTGGTGTCACTCCAGAAACTGGTGACACCCGGTGCGGCCCACACCCCCCGCACCTGCCTAGTGACGCCACTGCACCCCAATTACTAAATATGGCAGCGGCTGAAACGCACCATCTGACTAAAGCATAACTTGACACTGGGAAGTCTCAACACCCCTTATGTGGCCAGTGTGGGCACTGCCGAGGAGGAGTGCCTAATTTGTCTCCCCACAAAGACAGGACACACTCGCTCTCTTTCAGTATGCAGTGCCTCCCAACGCCCACTTATGCCACAAGTGATGCTGGACCGTGACGCCGTACTGCCTAGAATGTACCAAAATTTATTTGGATGCCTGAAAGGCAAGGAAGGGTGGGTTGGGCTGAAACTTCTGAAAGAGGTTCAGCAGGATCCTGAATATATACCCTTCTCTTAAGCTCATGCCCCATTTCTCCCTCATAGGCTACCAGACAAAACTGCAACTAAACTTGAGACAGCTAGCCGTCATCAACTTCTCCTACAAACACTTAGGCAGACCTCGCTTAATCTAAATGTGGGTGTGAGGTAATGTTTAGACTCTTCAGGGAGTCAAGGAGATTGCTACTGTGCCAGAGAAATTTAAGACATATTCATTACTATTATTTTTACTAAAATAAGGTTAAAAAGAGTCCGTATAAAAATTGGAAGTTGGCTTTTATCCTAAATGACAACAAACTATTAGGAGATTCTTATTTTAGCTAAATGACTGGCCCAATCATCAACGTCAACATTTTAACAATGGGTTTTCTTGCATAACATGTAAAATAATATGGAGACAGTATAAATAAATATCATAAGGATAAGTTATAGTGCCGGATATAGGGGAACGATTCAGAGGCGGTGCAAATTGACAAAGCAAGGCCAAAAAGAGGTATAAATCAGCGATTACATTTCTGCAATCCCCTCACAACTTGACTGATGGGAAGCCGCTGTTTGGGTGTGGTAACCAGATCATTTTTGGGAATATCTGGAAAAAAGCAGGCGTGCCCAAGCATTTCATGAGGGCGTGTGATGTCAGCTCCGGCCTTGATCAGCCTACTGTATCTCTTTTGGAGAGTTGTGAAAGGGTCAGAGTTACGAATATTTGCACAGGCTCGGAAAACAATTAGATGGTGAGTGAGTTCCGTATGGATTTGCAGTTGGCCGGCGATATTTTTGCATGTCATTCGCAGATTTGCACAGGGCAGGTTTTCAGTCTGTCTGAGGGGTGACCAGGGGTTAAAGTGGACCTGAACGCGGCGGAACTGCGTTCCGTCAGTTCAAAACTGAAGGCAGAACCGTTCCGCCTCCGTCCGCCCACCTTGCCTGGCCTGAAAAGTTTAAGAGCTGCCTATATCAATGGCTCGCTTGTGGGAGACGGGCGGCATTATAGTACATACATGGCCCGCCTCCTCCCTCCTATGGCAGGCTGGGAATAGGTGTGTTGATGTCATGGAGCGACGTCTAGTCTTATTCCCCGCCGAGGCTGCAAAAGAGCAGAGCAGCAGCCGGAAACCACAGAGCTCAGTGCGCTGTGAGTGAGAACAGAGCGGGCGCCCGGCACACAGGCAACGGAACTTGCCAGCCAACCTCTACCTCCTCATTCTGCTCCTGGACCCTCTCCCACTGTCCATTATGAAACGTAGCCTAAATCAGTGAGTGGAGAAGGGGGAGAGGTGGGGGGGCACTTATATTGAATGATTTTCTGAGTTTGGGGTTTTAAATAGTAAATAAAAAGTAGGGATTGGGTGTAGATGGGGTTGTTATTAGTTATTAGTTGTCTTGTAAGACCACACCCATTTTTTGCTGAGCGCCGAAGGCGCACAGTAGTGGTGGCGGATACTTGAGTTCCACCACTTTAAGCACTAGTGGTGACTATCTGATCACAGTCCTCTTCAAATTCGCACAGAAGCAATCAGGTCTGACTCAGTCCAGTAATGCTGTACAATTCAGGAAGCCACTTGAGATGCTGACCGAACTCTGAGGATTTTTTTAAAAGGGGCAAAAAATATATAAGGCAAAACCATGCCTTATAAAAGATTGCCCCTATAAAAAAAAAAAAAAACTCTTTACATCCAGCCCATAGTGTTTTATCCTTACGTTTCTGTAAGGGTAAAAATGTTACAGAAAAGTAGGAATGTCTTATTAAATCATATATGCTTAGTTTCCTTCTGTAAATGGAATATTTGAGTTTGCTTAACAGAGACTTTGTTGCCAATATAACTATATCCCTCTCCGTGGTGCTTTAGAAATAGTTTTTTCAACTCTGGTGACCTCTGCCATTCTGCTCCCTCTCTCCACCTTTATCACAAATAATATTTAATCATCTACTCAATAGTATACCTGTATCACTCCCACATGTTTCCCTTCAGTTATTATACTTTTTTATAGTTTAAAATGAAAAATCTGAGTTTCATTGTGGAGAGTTATAGCTGCCCCTTGATTGTACAAGCCATCTAACCATGTACCAGTTTATGCATACTTGCCATCCCTCCCAAAATGGCCGGGAGAAACCCGAAAATCGGGTCCATCTTCTGGCCCCCTGGATAGGTAGGCAATACCCCACATCTTCTTCAGATCCCCTTCCTCCACCCCACCCACTTCCTGCGAAGCCATGATTCACAACATTAGGCTGCAAGGGCTTAATGAAATCAACACCGTTGCCCCTCCCTGATCTGCAGATCAGTATCTCTGGGAGAAGCCGGGAGAGGAGCGCTGAAAAGGATGAGGTTTTATATGTCAAATTGACAAATTGTTTATTGTGGTATTTTTGTGCTTAGAGATTTAAAAAAAAATGACAGAAAAGTGCAAAGCAAAGTTAAATTCACAGCTATGCACTTAATATAAAAAAAGCAAAGGTTCCTACCATTTTCCAGTATAAAAGCAATTTTCAACCTGTGTGTTACTTATGGTCTTTTCTCCCTAAGAATACAGATTTTCACAGCAAGATAGCTATTTTTACGAAGAGTCAATGTATTGCCTTGTACATTGGCTGGCTCTCGTGTTTTTCTTATTCATATTTATTATTCCATACTTCTGAGTTTATATTTTGTTATTTGTTGGTATTAAAATGAGCTGTTAGGTGTTGATAAGGCAATCTTGAAGATGTTCCCTGATTTGCATGGTGATGATGCTATAAGCTGCCATCGCGGCTTGTCTCTCCTGCAGGTCTCGGCTATTGCTGGGTGACCAGGACATCACATCACTACCAACTGGCAGTCCTGCTGTTCACTAGGCAATGGGCCTTGCAGGTGAAGGGAACTCTGAGCAACATCATAGCAACATCCTATCTTCTATAGAACTCCCATCTTAGTAAATAAACACCTAGGAGTCCCACACAATTAGTACGTTGGAGTTCCCTAACATTAAAACCAGCCCCAACATTGCTAGGGCTGTGAGTATTACTCAGCTTGGATCCAACTCTACAAAATTGGGCTCAAGTCTTGGCTACAGCCTAACAACAATTGTAGAACCTTGGATTTTCCTCTCAGGAAGAGAACAGGAGAGTCATCTTTTCAGTTCAGGGGGCTGTGAAAAAAAACCTAATCTAAACTGTCCAGATCATTTCTCGGGAGAATAAAACCAGGTTTTTTATTTCTGTGAGACTTGTAAACTATATTTTAAACTCAGAGATCAGGGTAAAAGACTCAGCATGTTGGGATTGGCATCTCTACCCTGCAATGGGATCCCCCAGTTTTAGGCCTTCTTCACTGTGATTGGTGTATTATATGATGCCCCAGATGGGGCCACATCAGCAAAGGTACATCAATACTCTCTTAAGCAGGGACGGAACTCTGCCGAAGTTTATTGTATGATATTCCAATATTGGTCCAACAACAGCGGCTGCAGTGATCCTGCTTTACAGAGACAATTTTGTTATGGTCGCAAAGAACAGATACAGGATTTTGTTGTCCGAAATCTTGTTCAAGAGCAGCATTATGCAACTGGCAAATAGAATTAATAGACATACTGTATCAAGGAGTAAAGACTGGGACAGGAGCTACTCTCGCTGCCATCTCGGGTGGTACCTTCTGAACCTGCAAAGTATTGAGTTGAGCCTATGCAAAGTTGGACATTTTAGTGTCTGGCAAGGAAAAACAGGAGATGAACTCTGGGGTTGTGCTTCTAATGCAGTGGCAGAGAACATCTTGCCAACTCCTGTCCTCAGAATGTAGGAACAGACAAGGCTTGAGTGAGAAGGAGATATTCATTTAGGGCTACCTCCAATCTCCTCAAGCAACATTCATGGGAAGGAGGTTAAGGCTTGTTTACATAATGGAACCATTGGAAATTTCATCAATATTTCATTATAATATTCATTCATTTTGGCTAAGATCAAGTGTAATATCTGTTCTTATCAGTCGGGTCTGGACCGCCCCCCTGGCAGAGAATAGAGAAAGGTTGGACTAAACCACCTTGCTACTGAGCTGAGGACCTGAAATACCTCATGTTCTGGGCGGGTGCAAGGTCTGGCTGAGTATCTTCATCCTGCCGTAGGGGGGGGGGGGGGGTACACACCCTCCTACTGGTGGGGAGGGGAGAAGCATCGGGCCTAGTAGATGGGGCTCTTGTTCGGGGGTCTATAGCCTCCGAGGGAGAGTCACTCGAAAAGCCTGGTCTAGTATCCAATCCCAGGAAGATGGGAAAAGCTGGGACCGAGTAGATTGCTCTCTGGTTCGGGGGTTCCAAGTTCCCTCTGCCAGAGAGACAGCGAAAAGCCCAGCCCAGTACTCAATCCCTGGGAAAGGTGAAACGTCGGGACTGAGTAGGTGTTTTCTTCTCCTTCGGTTGGTCTATTCGGCCGCTGCGGGGGAGACTCATCGAAAAGCCCGGTGGAGTATCCATTCCCATGCCGGGGGGCCGGAAAGGGCCTGCTGGTGAGGCGGAGAAACACTTGGTCGGACGCTGACTGGCTGGCTGCCTGGAGTCCGAGGCTGCACTGTGCCCCCGGGGAAACTCGGGGGTGCTGAACCTGCACGGGTGATCCCCAAATCACCTGGCACAAGTAAGCACTTGCACTGCGCACTTCCCCCTCTAGGATAGGCTGCACGTCCTTACCTCGTCCTTTTGGATGGGGTAGGACAATTTTTCACACCCCCACCCCGGCCTTCTGGCTGGGGTCCTCTTTATTATTTATTTCTCTTCTTCTCCACGTTCGTGCACTTTTTCACGTTTTCTGTTTTCTGTAGTGTGTCACCTTTTTTGGGGTTGTGTGGTCGTCCCTTACGGGCCTTCCATTTCCCCAACGTGCCAAAGCTCTCGCCTTTTGGGGAGAGCTGCGGTCCCCCCGAGGACGACCCTGAGCCGCAAGGCGGAGGGAAGTCCACTGTGGGTCTTTCCAAACCTTCGGGTGCGGAGGACCCACCGTCTTAACCCTTCCGGGGGTTGAGGAATGAGGGTCTCTCTAAGCTTCGGCGAAGAGGACCCACCGTTCCCTATTTTCCCCTCTTCGGCCTTATGGTTGAGAGGGGTTAGGGGAAAAACGGGGCCCGTCTCCTTCGGGAGATAAGCCCACTTCGAACGCACGGCCCCCTTTGCACGTGTTTAGGCACAGCACTGGTGGTAGGGAGCACACCTCGGGCTCCTGAGTTTTTTTCATTACCTTTGTCAGTCCTTAAGAAATCTTGGTGAGAATTTGAAGTCACGGGGCCTGATTCAGAGGTGATCACTGTTGTGCGAATTCGCAATCCGTTTGATTATCAAGCTTGCAGCAGGGCCCTCCTACCTCCAAGTCTGTTGTTACCCAGTTTGTTTTATCACTGTCTACTATTGTAAAGCGCAACGGAATCTGCTGCGCTATATAAGAAACTGTAAATAAATAAATAAATAAATTATCAAATGACTGTACATGCAAAGGTATCATAGAGCACAAGTGTGAGACAAAATAGCGATGATAAAAATGGAAATCTCTAAGCACAAATTGCTCAAAATTTGACTGACAAGAAATCTGCGTTTGGAGGTGGTAACACAGGGGATGCGGTCATTTGGTCTACAGCATGATTGTCGACAGTCATTAGGTCGACACCATTAGATCGACATGGAAAATGGTCGACATGGGAAAATGTCGACATGGGAAAAGGTTGAAAGGTCATTAGTTCGACAGGTCATTAGTTTGACGGCCAAACAGTCGACAGTCAAAAGGTCGACATGGGGTCTGTCACTGTTTTTTGAGCTGACATGTGCTAACAGGCGGTCTTTTATGCCCTACCATCCACTAGGGCGTGGTGGGAGAATAAAATAGTGTGCTGAGCGTAGCGAGGCACCGTGCCCGAAGCAATGCGAGTGCAGCGAGCGATGCGAGGGGATGCAGTGCACTTTTAACTGTGTCCATGTCGACTATGTTAACATTTGGGTTAAAAAAAAACAGTGAAAACCCCCATGTCGACCTTTTGACTGTCGACTTAGACACTGTCGAACTAATGACCTATTGTACTAATGACCTTTTGACCTAGAACCATGTCGACCTTTTCCCATGTCAACCTAGACCCATGTTGACCTTTTCCCATGTCAACCTAATGGTGTCGACCTAATGACTGTCGTCCATCATGCTGTAGACCAAATGATCCCAACCCTAACACAGGTGTGCCCAGTTGTTTTCAAGGAGGGTGTGTAACATCAACACCAGCCTCAATCAGCCTGTATCTGTCGCAGAATTGTGGAAGGGTCAGACTTACATCTGCACAGACTGAAACAAATCATTTGATGGTTCATGAATTGCATATGGATTTCCGACAGTATACCGGATAACGATATTTTCACAATTCACTCCCAGATTTGCACAGGGCGGGTTTTCTTTCTGTTTTAGCGGTGGCTAACTACATCTGCAAATTTAAAAATGGACAATCACCTTTTAATCATGTATGCTGCCATGAGTTGTGTACAATTACAGCTGTACTGCCATTTGCCGTGTAAAATTCCAGGGCTGCCCCATGTATGCCGCATAATTCCAGGGGTGTTGCCATGTGTAACATATAATTCCAGGGGTTCGGCCATGTATCATGTATAATTCCATCGGTGCTGCCATGTGTCATGTTTAAATCCAAGGGTGCTGCCATGTGTTGTGTTTAATTCTATGGGTGCCGCCATGTGCCGTGTATACAGATGGAGCCGCTTTCATCAGAGTGTCATCTGGTGCGACTATCGGCATGCCCCATCCATCAGAATGGGGCGCGCGAGAGATGCAAGCCATGTGTGTTGTATAATTTCTGGGGTTCCCCATGTGTGCCGTATCAGTCCAGGGATGCTACCATGTGCCGTATATAATTCAAGGGGTGTTGACCTGTGTGCTGTATAATTCCAGGGTGTTGACATGTGTCCTGTATCAGTCCAGTGGTACAGCCATGTGTGTCTGAATCATTACGGGGATGCTGCCATGTGTGCTTTATTCCTCCAGGGGACTGCCCTGTGCTGTGTATAATTCCAGGGGTGCTGCCACGTGTGCTGTAAAATACCAAGTGTGCCCCATGTGTGCCATATCAGTCCATGGGTTCTCCCGATGCGGGATCTTGAAATATGGGGGACCCCTACTCCTTTTCTACCCTGTATTTTGGGAACCAGTACCGGCCCTTGAGCCTGGCGCTGGTTTTAAAAAAATCCAGGGGACCTCTAGTCGGTTTGCCCCGTGATTTTTTTTAAACCAAGACCTGCTCTTTGAGCCTGGGGCTGGGTATGCTCAGGAGGGGGGAACCCCAAGTATTTTTATTTTTTTTATTTTACATATTTTCTGGGACAGATCCATGCACAGATCGCACTGGTCTGTGCATGGTTCTGTCAAAATTGGCTATCAGAACCTGGTCTGCTTGTGTGGCGATTTTTGGTAAAGTTTTCCCGAAATCGCATCCCATTAAATTTGTGAATTGTATACTTTTTAATGGGAAAACATCTGGATGCAAATTGAAGTATGGTGAAAAAATCACCAGTTCAGAATAAAATAAAAAGTTTTTTGAATAAAAATCGGAAAAAACACAAATTCGCATCCCATTAAATATCACCCGCAGTGTTTGATGATTTGTGCGCTGTAGCTAACTATATCATTATAGTCCATATCATTTGCCTTTAGTATGTATAGTATGTATGGGGCTTTATTTTCTGTTCATTATTATACTAGATAATTTACCATTAACCAGGGAGAGGGGTGGTCAATATTGGGAAGTGGGTTGTGGCCTTTTTTTTTTCATTTTAGCAATGTCTGTGCAGAGCAGGGTTGTTATGCATGGACTGGGGAGAAGCTGGCGTATGTGTGTTTACATCCTGTGGCTCCTCCCCCTGAATAGCGCTATTGGGCGCTTAATGGCCAATCCGGAATCACTGACATAGCCACATTTTTACACATCACATAGCCAGGAAAATAATCAAGTGACTGCATAGTGGATGGACTAATCTATTTACAGTGCAGGAAGAAATGCAGGAGGCAAGTGTTACCAGTGGCAGCTTTTATATATGGGCTGCAGAAACCAGGCTTTTGCAGTACCATTGTTGGTACTGTGCGACAGTGCGTGCACCGGGCCCATCAGCTGCTAATTGCAATATACAGGTAGGTGCCGGGGTCCATTGCTGTTGGGGGCACACAAAGCCACAGCGTGGCCAGCAGCAGAACCCTCCGACGTCCAGGTAGTTGGCAAATGATGGGAAAAAGATGACATCAATTGAAGTATAATACAGTATGCCAGACTAGTATTCACCCTACAGACTTAAATAACGATCAATTGTTACTGGTATAAATGTTTACTATCACCAGAAATGTACAGACAATTAGTATTACACAGATTATCTTTGCTTAACCTTATAGCACAAATACAATATTATTCAAATAGTGTAAGAAAAATTATAATTAAAACAGTACGGGTGACATTCTATGGTTTTACCTAAATGCGCATCTTTTTTTAGCGCACCACATCGCCGCAAATCGCACTTTTTGAAATCGCACTTTTCAGTCATAATTCCCATATTTAATGTGATGCGTTTTGGAGGCTGAAAAGTGCGAAGAGGTGCGATTTGCGGCGAAGTGGTGCGCTATCTTTAGTCCTGAAAATGTGCGATTTTCATGTCTGAAAATCGCACGTTTGCAGGAAAGCGCAAAGTTTAAAAAAAAAACGCGCGCGGGGTCCCCCGCCCGAGCATAACCAGCCCCGGACTCACTGAGCCGGTGCTGGTGACATAAAATCAGGGTCCCCGACAAATCGGGGTCCCCTTGATTTCATGAAACCAGCACCAGGCTCAAGGTCCGGCGCTGGTTCCCAAAATACGGGGGCCAAAATGACTAGGGGTCCCCCATATTTTAAGAACCAGCACCGGACACAACCAGCCAGCAGGGTAATGCCACAGCCGGGGGAAACTTATTATATAAGCTCCCGCGGCCAAAGCATTAACCCCCTGGCTGGTCAGCATGGGCAGGGGTCCTGGGGAAGTGGGGACCCCCCCAATGAAGGGGTCCCCCCCCTCCAGGACTTACCAGCCCATGCTGATAGTCCGGGGCTGTCCCCGATGCCCTTGGGCGGTGGGCATCGGGCTGATGGATTGTGTAAAAAAAAGAATAAAAACTATTGTTTTTTACTGGCGAACTATGAGTCCCAGCAAGCCTACCCCGCATGCGCATCTAGAGCAGAGATGTTCCTTCCTCGGCGTCTGTATTCAGAATGATTTCTGGCCAATCAGGAGCCGACTTTCTCGGCTCCTGATTGGCCAGAAATCATTCTGTCCAGAGACGCCGAGGAGGAAACATCTCTGCGCCTGTCAAAGTCCTGCGAGCCGGGTACCAGATGGGAGCAGCGCTGTCACCGGAGAGGATGCCGAGGTCGTCGCCGGGGACCTGGTGAGTAGGATTTGCTTCCTTAGGTACCCCTGGGGACTACCTCGGATCCTGGACCCCGGATTCTTCAGCCCAGGAGCCCCGGAACCCCAGGACCAGCCCCGGAACCAGGACCAAGGCCCCGGAACCGGACTCTTCTGCCCTGGAGCCCCGGAGCCCGGACCCAGGATCCAGGGACCGACCTACGGGCTCAAGGTAGGTAAGTATCAGTGTGTGTGTGTTATGTGTGTATTAAACTTTTATTTTACAGTGTGTCAGTGTGTTTTTGTTAACTATTTTTCTACTGTTGAACTACAAGTGCCAGCGGGCCCTTTAATGCCCCGCATGCTGGGACTTGTGGTTCTCCAAGTCCCAGCATGCGGGGTAGGCTTGCTGGGACTCATAGTTCGCCAGTAAAAAACAATAGTTTTTATTCTTTTTTTTACACAATCCATCAGCCCGATGCCCACCGCCCAGGGGCACCGGGGACAGCCCCGGACGATTAGCATGGGCTGGTAAGTCCTGGAGGGGGGGGACCCCTTCATTGGGGGGAGTCCCCACTTCCCCAGGACCCCTGCCCATGCTGACCAGCCAGGGGGTTAATGCTTTGGCCGCGGGAGCTTATATAATAAGTTTCCCCCGGCTGTGGCATTACCCTGCTGGCTGGTTGTGTCCGGTGCTGGTTCTTAAAATACGGGGGACCCCTAGTCATTTTGTCCCCCGTATTTTGGGAACCAGCGCCGGACCTTGAGCCTGGTGCTGGTTTCATGAAATCAAGGGCACCCCGATTTGTCGGGGACCCTGATTTTATGTCACCAGCACCGGCTCAGTGAGTCCGGGGCTGGTTATGCTCGGGCGGGGGACCCCGCGCTCGTTTTTTTTTTATTTTAACCGTTTTTTTTATTTTTAACACCAGAACCCTGCACAGAACATTGCGATCTGTGCAGGGTTCTGGCTACTTCGCCAAACAGAACCTGGTCTGAAATAAGTGCGTTAATTAGACACCTAAAAAATGCGATTTGCAAATGCGCATTGCATTAAATAAGCGAGTTGTATACTGTTCTGTACGAAAACATCTGGAAGCGATAAAAATGCGAATTAATCTCGCACTTTTAGTCCGCATACCTTAACGCACATAATATGCAATTTCAGTCCCTTAGCGCATCCCATTAAATTTGCGATTTTAAGGAAAAATGCGATATCGCCATTTTGCTGTCTAATTAACGCAAAAAAAGGCAAATCGCATTCCATAGAATGTCACCCATGTCTCACTGCCCCCTAAACAAAACGTAGATCTACTGTATCACTTGTCTGGTTCATAGCAGTGTGTAATATGCTGTAGTGCAAAGTGTATACTAAATCTAATATATAAAAGCGAAAACTTGTCTGTCCTTCATTCCTTCTATACAGAGATATTATAAAGAAAGGGATCCAAGAATACAAGCTGGATATGTTATTTCTGTACTTTGGATGCGTGTTTTATTGTGGTGAACAGGGAAGGAAAACCCTGCGCAGATAACTTTACACTAGCTGCTTGGTGCACCCCTTGGGAGACACATCATCATTTGTTTGCAATCGCATTGAATCAAACTATTACCTTAAAGCAAAATTCCCAAATTTGCTCATCATCTAATATGGACTTGCCACGCCAAACAGGCTGAGCCGATGATGGAGTGGGTGTGGTCTGATGTGGAGGGGCATGGACTACCCTCCCTTTTCCTCATTTTGAGGGCATGCTCACTGCTTCTCTAGGAACTGGGAAGCCCTCGGATCCCCTCCTTGCACTGATTAATCCCATGCAGATTTGCATGCACATGGAATTTATTCAGTGATCACTGGCGGCTCTGCAGAACAGTGATGGTCACCTGCACCCCTAACTGTCACCTGCAACCCACGAGAGGGATATCGGGACAGTGTCCATTGTAATCTGGATAGCTGGGAGGTATGCCTTAAAGTGGCAGATACCTTTTATTTAATGGACAATCAAAAAAAACTCAGGGTAGAATAATTTTAACTGCTGCAATACATCTGCACTGAATAGCACATTGAAAATAGGTTATTGATGAATCGCAGGGGAATTGCTTTGTTGTCTTCATAATGTACACGAGAGGCAGCCATTTTTGTCAGCTGATCCTATATTCAGTTTACCAATTTACTAGGAACCAGTGGATATTTCTTTGTGATGTCACTGAGTTCTGGATGGCCTATTTTCATGAAAGTTCTTTCAGCAAACAAAATGTCTGCCTCCTTCCTGTAATAGTAGTAGAAGGAGTTTAACAATTTATGCAAATTGTCCTTGGTCCCTGAGTTTCAAGTTTAGGTTATATTTTGCACCCTTTGCTTCATCCAATAATCATCCATGTGTTCAGTCAGATGCAAAAATCTCAATGGATATTAATATTCATATGAAAATGACTTACATCTAATGTGATTACACACACCATTTGATTCAGTAATTTGTACTACACCTGTAAAAGGATAAAAGAAACATCCCAAAACAAATTTAGTTGCTATGATTTCTTTATTATTTTCCAGAGATTGCCCTGGGATTTTAATGAAATAAGGGATAATTTGTGTAAAAAGTTCTATTCATCCATGTGGTTAATTAAGTGAGTAGCAGATAATCAATGGTACAATGAAGTTTCAGATCTATATAATTTGCAAGTCAGAAAACATATAAATACAAGTTGTAAAACCAGCAGCAGTGACAAGAGGAACAATAAATATTATCTGCTAAGTATATACCTGGGACAACTGGAGACCAGAGGAGCCCAGGCAAATAGTATTGCTACGTATTCGTTTCTGTGTCACAAATGCCGCCTAAATACAACAAAGTAGTTGGGGGAAGTATAGTAAAGTAAATGTCCAACAAACTTTAACAGACCCCAACACACATACCTCCCAATTGTCCTTATTTGGGCAGAACATTCCCATTTTTGGGGGGACTGTCCAGCTGTCCTATCAGCGGGCGGCATTGTCTTTAATGGGGGGTCAGTGGGGAGGGCAGTTGGGAGCACTTCTCTCACTCGCAGAAGAAAAAAATGGAGTAGCAGAGCTATATTTTATCTTGTTTATCAAATGATTACATTGTAAAATCAGTCCAACTGAATGCCCCCGGCGAGGGAGTTTCTGTGGCAAGGGTGGCTTGTTTTCCTTGAGGATCGCCGGGCGCTCATTTTATTTTTTGTTCCGGGGAGGAGTTTTGTAGTTAACAGTGGTGTAAGGCAGGATATCTGCCTCTTTATTCTAGTTTTCTCACCCTCCCATCCTGTTAGTGTAAGGATTGTGCGGAGGCTTGTGACTTTAAAGATTAGCAGCATTTTTGTTACCTTTAAGGGGTATGTAATGTGCCAAGTGTCCTACACAAGAAGTGATAATACCACCTGAATGGGTGGTTGTGGAATGGTGTGTGTGCATAGCCAGATTAAGAGGTAGAGGTGTATTAAGATCTGCAACCCCTCTCTGCCGCACATCTCCGGATACTGCATAGATAATTGTCGCATATGCACTAACCTATGCAATACTTATTGCAAAAAGTCAGCTCTTGCGTTAAGAGCTGCCCTTTGTGATGAGAACGCCGTTGTGCTGCGAGCCCAGGGTCTCCCCCTCCCTCCCTTACCTGGGACTGCTGCTGCTCAGAGGGACTCCGCCTCCTCCTCCCTACACCTGGAAGGGGATGTAGGAGCTAGGAAGGAGGAGGACACTGGTCCGGGCAGCGGAGCACTGTGCTGCCTGAATTAAGGTGAGGGGGGTGGCATGCATCGGTGCAGGTTGGCGGGGCTTCGTGTGGGGTGGCGGGGCTGCTATGGGATATCGCCAGATTTTGCTGACCAGATAGATGATACAGTAAATTTTATTTTTCTATGTGTATTTTAAGGTTAAGTCGTCTTTGTTGCACGTTAAGAAAACTTTATAAAACAGTTTTCTCTGAATTAGATGGCGATATAAATATTACCCAGACATTTTTACACTATTATTTTATCTAATATACAGTAAGTAAGTTTTATTTATATAGCGCACTTTCTCCAACAGGACTCAAGGCGCTTTACAGACATTAAAAATAATAATGCACATACTGCAATACAAAGGGTTATCAGTACAAAGAACAGACAACAATGGCAGTACAGATGTACATCACACATATAGATATGCACAAGACGCAGTCTAATAAGGGACACGAACATTGGGAACATATTTACCAAGCTGTCCAGTACCCAGGCAGCCATTTAGCGGCGCAAACATGGTGATTGCACACCCAGTAACAGTACTGATATATATACTAGATGTACTCTAATGAGGGACACAGACATGGGGAACATATAATTACTGAGCTGTGCAGCACCCAGGCAGCCAATCAGCGGCGCCACATGGTGATTGCACAGCCAGCTAGGTAGTCAGTAACAGTACTGAGATATATACTAGATGTACTCTAATGAGGGACACAGACATGGGGAACATATAATTACTGAGCTGTGCAGCACCCAGGCAGCCAATCAGCGGCGCCACATGGTGATTGCACCAGCCAGTACTGTACATATAGAACACAAAAGAACAGTACAGGGTACACAGAACAAAACATAACATAATTAAAGCACAATTCTTAGTACACAATACAGCTGAGATATAAGGTAGTGAATGAGAATAGATGCAGGTATAGATTGTAGATGAGTAAGAGAGCTGTAGTTGAAATACAAGAAGAGTGCTGTGAGAACAGGAAGGAGGAGGGCCCTGCTCTATGGAGCTTACAATCTAGAGGGAGGGGGAGACAGACAGGTGACATGAGGTGCAGGTTAGGAGACCTGAGGAAAGAAGTAAGCATGGCAGGGATGGTCAGGACACGAGGCAGCAGGTAAAGAGAATGGACAAAGTAGTCCTCTCTCTCCTCCTATCCTCCTCTTCCCCCTCCACCTGCACCCTTGACCCCTAACAGCTTTGCACCGTGGGCCATGCCACAACACACCCTGCTAGGGGCAGAAAGCATGCAGAGTGAATAGGGAATGCACAGGATTGAGGAGCCATGGCTCTGGTACAGAGATTGGTTCAGTATGGAGTTCATTGTCCTGGCTGTGCAGACTGTAGGTGATGCTGGGTCAGGTAACTCACTGCAGAATTCTGGATTTTCAGTGGATGATGTTTCATTTTATGTCCTTCTGTGTTCCTCCGGTATTTCTTTATGTAGTTGTTCAATGTTTGTTCAACTCTTTCTTTAACTGTTCAGATGGCACCCTTAGTTAACAACACCCTTTTTTAAAATAGCAAGCTGCCTTGCTTCTAACCCTACAGAAATACTATCCCAAATTAAGGGCAAGGCAAGGCCAGACCATTTGCCCACCTGATTGAAATGCTAATTGTACAGAGATCATAAACTAGCCTGATTGGCCAACCAAGAGGTATGCTAATATTGCCTTGCTTAGAACCTTCCAATCTATACATACATCTAACAAAATACAATTATCTATTGATGTACATACATTTACAGCAAAAACATGCCAGAAGATTATGCAGAAGCTAGGCTGGGATCTGTAGTGCAGTGGATGTGGATGTTACATACCTGTTAGATGACAAGAAATAGATGGATTAGTCCAGATTCATGCAGAATAAAACTGTTCCTTTAATGTACACAATCCATACCTCTCAACATGACCCATTTCAGGAGAGAAATAATCCTCTCTAACTGGCCTTCCTTCTTTATTTAATATTTGCAATCATCTGTGCTGAAATTCCTGTAATATAACTTAAATAGATCTACAGAGGTGATGCCAATCATATATCAAGAGGGTCGTCCAGATAGAGGGTATTTTGTCCTTCCTGGAATGGGTCCTGTTGGAAGGTACACAATCTAATATTCACCGCTCCTTTCACACGGCCTCCTCTCTTAAGTGTCCTGGGCCCCCCCTAAGCCTTAACCCAGCCTCGGGTGTGTGTGTGTGTGTGTGTGTGTGTGTGTGTGTGTTTTCCTGTCCGATTTTAATGCCACCACTATTTAAAATTGTAATTATTACTTGTTCCTGTTGTGTCTTTACATAGAACAGAGGTTCACAAATGCGGTCCTCAAGGCACTCCAACAGTCCAAGTTTTAAGTATATTTGTGGCTCAGAACAGATGGTTAAATCATTGGTTAAATTAAACTGAGTGACGTTCTAATTAAGTCACCTGTGGCTAAGCATATACCTAAAAGCTGGACCGTTGGGTTGTCTTGAGTACTGCATTTGGGAACCTCTGACACAGAAGCATAGAATTCACTGGCAGGAAACAACCACCTGACCACTTGATTTGGTATGCCACATAAAAAAGAGGTCTTTGGCTTGATTTGATTATTTCAAAAACCTAAGAGAACAATGATCACTATTGTTTGTGTTGTATTTCCTCATACAAGAGTCAATAGATGAAGATTCAACTATGGTACCAGATGTCTTTAAAAAAAAAATTGAGTGTATAAAGAAAAATAGTATTCAAATAACTAAATAAATAATTAATGAATCCCTCCCATATGTAGCAAATGTGAAAAATGTGTGACTTCCAGACAACAAATAAAACACAGATGTCTGGCAGCTAAAAAAGGGTTACAATTGAGGTTAGTATTTGGTCACCGACTCAGTATAGATTTATACAGACCCAAAACACATGCCCATTTTACTCCAGTCAGCTGGTTCTGTCTTATTTTTTTATTTACTTTACTTTGTATTTCACCATAATATCTTAACCTATATGGTGTAACTGAATGTGTAGAAGCCGATTCCTCCATTAATTATCATTTGGTACAATACGTTTCTTCATTAATGAGATGTGTAGGAGGGATGATGTGTGACAATCAGTAGAGCCAGGTGACCACTGACCTTATTCTAATGTGTCACCCCATAATAGTGACAGCAACATATGTGTGAAATCCCTTGTACCGGAAGAAGAACCATGCCTGGTGCACAAACTCCATATGAACGTTATACACATGCATCCCTGGTAGGGGAATAACCCCTGCTGATTACTGACACATATTTGTATTAGCAAGTAAACAGAGAGTGCTGAAAGGAAAGACACTGATAGTTCCAGTACTGTATATGAATTCAAATTCAAACAATATAGATCAAAGTCTAAGAACACGTCAATCAACTTTGGTGTCCCCTAGCTTAATGGAAGGGGGGGGGGGGGTCAGTTCCAGTGGGGAAAAAAATCAAATAAAAAGTGTGTGTGTGCCCAGGTCTCACAGGAGTCATCCATGTGATGCCAAAATATATCTAGGACAGGAATTTCCATAGAGCACAGACTGGGTGGGGTGTGTTGAAACTGAAATCTAAATTGAAGTGTACAAATAATGCAGCCAGTATTTACTCTGCACAGAAACAAAATAACTCACCCATATCTAACTCTCTCTGCACATGTTACATCTGCTCCACCTGCAGTGCACATGGATTTGCCCATTTTGAGAACAAATTTGTACTGTGATCAGATCTGAATAAGGGTCTTTGTCAGATTTTAAATTGAAGAATTAAAGATGTGGGGCCAGATTCTCTAAGCTTCAAAAGTGATAAAATGGAGAGTGATAAACAGCCAGCCAATCAGCTCCTACCTGTGATCTCACAGGCTGTGTTTGAAAAATGTCAGGTAGTAGCTGATTGGCTGGCTGTCTATCACTCTCCATTTTATCAATTTGAAGCTTAGAGAATCTGGCCCGTGAAGTTTTAAACTGCAAACAGTCTGGTGAGTGCGCTCTATGAAAATTCCTGTTCTAGATATATATATATATATATATATATATATATATATATAGAGGGGGTCTTCTCATCTTTTGCACAGCACCTACTGCACTTTATCTGTACACCCGTCCTGATGAAAAGGCATTGGGCCTTGAAACGTTGACGATAACGATGACAATGTATTACTACTAAAACTTTTTTTCACCAAAGTCCGGAGAGTGCCACTCTTTATTCCTGGAGTTTTCTCTGGGGGTTCTCTACCTTATATATATATATATATATATATATATATATATATATATATCCATATAATACAATAAAACAATAATAAAATCAGTGACAGAATCAAAAAATTCTTTCAAAGTAGTTCTTTTGAAGAAAATTTATTTTTATTTTGAAAACCGTGATCAGTACCCAACGCGTTTCGCCTCCAAAAGAAGCTTCATCAGGGGTTTGTGATCTTTTATTTGGAATACAACATTTTATGTCTTTCAAGGTCAGGTCAAATTTGATTGTGGACAAATATCCATGAAGGTCCGATAAATTATAGACCAAAAAGATAGAACCTTAATCACAAGAACATATAATATAAAATGAGTAATTTTCTTTAGAAGAACATCTAAACAGAAGCAGCTTGGATCCCTAGGAGAGCACATATCCCCACACCTGAGGGATTTATTCCAAAAAATTTATGGTGATTAACCCCAGAAGTCCACGGTTTATGAAAACTAATCTGCGGATATAATTAACCTATGGATCTAGTATGGTTGCATTTACCACTAAATGTGCTTCCAATTAAATCCTAGGAGACACTCCACCGCATTCCTATAGATGTTCTTCTAAAGAAAATTACTCATTTTATATTATATGTTCTTGTGATTAAGGTTCTATCTTTTTGGTCTATAATTTATCGGACCTTCATGGATATTTGTCCACAATCAAATTTGACCTGACCTTGAAAGACATAAAATGTTGTATTCCAAATAAAAGATCACAAACCCCTGATGAAGCTTCTTTTGGAGGCGAAACGCGTTGGGTACTGATCACGGTTTTCAAAATAAAAATAAATTTTCTTCAAAAGAACTACTTTGAAAGATTTTTTTGATTCTGTCACTGATTTTATTATTGTTTTATTGTATTATATGGACATTACAAGAAAAGGGCGCTGAAGACACTATTGTGTAGTGTATTGAAGGTGTTTGCAATCCCAGCTAGTAGGGGATTGAGTGTCAACAGCGACCGATATAGAGTTTGAATATAATAGCACAATTTTAGGGATTTTGTGTTGAAATATATATATATATATATATATTTATTATTATTTTTTTGTGACAAGGATCACAAACACGGGGACACAGATGAAGACTTATGGTGTGTACACACGGCAGATATGCTGTGCTATGTGAATCCCGATACGATCAGATCGGCATGCTGCAGAGACTATGTAGTGCAGATCTGCACTATATAGGTCTTGCCTGCCTATTTGTGCTCACACGGGAGCCCTAAAAAACCACACAATCTGCATACGATATGGCTTCCAATGTTCACTATATCGGCAACATCGGAATCCATATCGGCTGGTGTGTACACACCATTATTGTAGTTGTTTATTTTTAACAGCATGTCACAGCATAGCAGGTTAAATCCATATGCAGTCGGTATTACAGGCAGTAGCATACAGGCACTCTGAGCATAGCAGACTCTTGAAAGGCCCCCACTGGTCCCTATAATAAAACACTCCTGGCCTATCAGTTGGGTATCTATTCCACCATCAAGAGCAAGGTGACTCTGCCCTGGAAATCTAAAACAAAAATTCAAAACCTGGTCTGGATCCTCCACAATACTTTCATGTGGGAGGATGCTGTCTCTGCCACACTACAGTATACATGTATATATACGTGTGTAATATATATATATATAATATATATATATATATATATATATATGTTAGTTGTGGATGAGAGGCGCCACTTGTGCTGAATTAATGTTACCAAACAATAATATTCCCTTCTGTTAGAAAGGTGTCAGCCTGTCTTTTAGTAAAAGTATAGGTATATTACTTGGGGGTTAATAGATAGCAATGTAAAAAGACAGCGGCGACTAATTATTGCGGATGAGATAATTTAGATAATAAATATATCATTTAATAAGATGACAATAAACAGATGGCATGATGATAAAAGACATATAAAAGGTACAAGATGTATATAAAAAAATGTATATATAAAAAATGTATATATCAAAAAATTATTATATATATAAAAAAGAAGGGGGATATATATATATATATATATATATATATACAAAAGAATTACATAAACGTAAAAGAATCAGGAATAAAAAATGCTAATAAAAACAAATTTGCTTAGCTTATGAGGTGATAGGAGGTAGGTAGCCCAACGCGTTTCGTCGAGGAAGAAGTCACATCGACGAAACGCGTTGGGATACCTACCTCCTATCACCTCATAAGCTAAGCAAATTTGTTTTTATTAGCATTTTTTATTCCTGATTCTTTTACGTATATGTAATTCTTTTGTATATATATATATATCCCCCTTCTTTTTTATATATATAATAATTTTTTTTATATATACATTTTTTATATATACATTTTTTTATATACATCTTGCACCTTTTTCATGTCTTTTATCATCATGCCATCTGTTTATTGTCATCTTATTAAAAAATATATTTATTATCTAAATTATCTCATCCGCAATAATTAGTCGCCGCTGTCTTTTTACATTGATATATATATATATATATATATATATATATATATATATATATATATATATATATAACCATCCAATGGAATAAGCACTCTGGAGACTTAGTAAATGCAAAAAAACGTCTGTATTAGGACACTTTGAACGTTTTCAGGACCTCAGTCCCGTCATCAGAAAAATCCTACAGCACAGATAAACACACACAACCCCCCTACATATACCCCTGTACTCACCATACCGCGAAATCCCTGCACGCTGCCTCCCTGTCGCCGGAAAACCTCCAGACGGCGCACTTCCGGTAATCGCAGCAGCGGTACCATGGTAACCGCAATGCTTGCGTTCCACCAGGACCACGCAGCGTTCCAAGAGCTGCGCATGTCAACTAAGGTACCTGGCATACCTGGGATCAAACGTAGCGGGTCCATACGGCATGGTCATGTACACTAAAACACAAAAACACAAAAACATAATGTAAACAAAAACAAACAATACCGCTAACAATACATACATAAAGTTGTTATATCATGTGAGCGAGTTCCAGTTAATCTTATCGTTCAAGCCGCCAGGTCTGACGGTGCCTAAACGCAAGATCCACTGGGACTCTTTAATAATCAATTTTTTGACCCTATCCCCCCCACGCAAAGATGGGGGGACGTGGTCAATTATAAAGTACCTCAATTCATTCAAGGTATGACCAGCCGCCATAAAATGTCGGGGTACTGGCTGATCCACAGCCTTACCTCTAAGGGTGAGACTAATAGAGGAGCGGTGGGCAGCCATCCTCTCCTTGAATTTTCTGGAGGTTTGGCCCACATACCAGAGGCCGCACGGACAGGTCACGACATATATCACATATGAAGAATTGCATGACAAAACATGCCTAATGTCATATGTGCGATCACAATGCGGGTGGGAGAAGGATTTACATGCAGTCATGAAAGAGCAAGTAGTACAGTTGCTACATTTATAACACCCTGCAGGTTTAACGTACACATTAGCCATAGGTCGGGGAACCTCGGTCACATCTGCATGTACAAGACGGTCTCTTAAATTTCTACCCCGTCGATACGAAAGTAGAGGTTTAGACTGAGCTATAACAGACAGGTCCCTGTCGGTGCTAACAATAGGCCATAGGGCATTGACGGCCCGGCCCACAATAGGACTGGAAACAGAGAAGTCACTGACAAACGGTATTCTGTTAGCACAGTCTAAACCTCTACTTTCGTATCGACGGGGTAGAAATTTAAGAGACCGTCTTGTACATGCAGATGTGACCGAGGTTCCCCGACCTATGGCTAATGTGTACGTTAAACCTGCAGGGTGTTATAAATGTAGCAACTGTACTACTTGCTCTTTCATGACTGCATGTAAATCCTTCTACCACCCGCATTGTGATCGCACATATGACATTAGGCATGTTTTGTCATGCAATTCTTCATATGTGATATATGTCGTGACCTGTCCGTGCGGCCTCTGGTATGTGGGCCAAACCTCCAGAAAATTCAAGGAGAGGATGGCTGCCCACCGCTCCTCTATTAGTCTCACCCTTAGAGGTAAGGCTGTGGATCAGCCAGTACCCCGACATTTTATGGCGGCTGGTCATACCTTGAATGAATTGAGGTACTTTATAATTGACCACGTCCCCCCATCTTTGCGTGGGGGGGATAGGGTCAAAAAATTGATTATTAAAGAGTCCCAGTGGATCTTGCGTTTAGGCACCGTCAGACCTGGCGGCTTGAACGATAAGATTAACTGGAACTCGCTCACATGATATAACAACTTTATGTATGTATTGTTAGCGGTATTGTTTGTTTTTGTTTACATTATGTTTTTGTGTTTTTGTGTTTTAGTGTACATGACCATGCCGTATGGACCCGCTACGTTTGATCCCAGGTATGCCAGGTACCTTAGTTGACATGCGCAGCTCTTGGAACGCTGCGTGGTCCTGGTGGAACGCAAGCATTGCGGTTACCATGGTACCGCTGCTGCGATTACCGGAAGTGCGCCGTCTGGAGGTTTTCCGGCGCCAGGGAGGCAGCGTGCAGGGATTTCGCGGTATGGTGAGTACAGGGGTATATGTGGGGGGGTTGTGTGTGTTTATCTGTGCTGTAGGATTTTTCTGATGACGGGACTGAGGTCCTGAAAACGTTCAAAGTGTCCTAATACAGACGTTTTTTTGCATTTACTAAGTCTCCAGAGTGCTTATTCCATTGGATGGTTGTTTTGATTCTGAAAGTGGCACCGGAGCAGCTGTACCATCAGAGTGCCGACATGGGTGGACATCTATATATATATATATATATATATATATATATATATATATACTGTATGTATGTGTGTATATATATATATATATATTTACACATGTTTACATTTAATAAATGTTATACAGAAAATGTAAACAGAAGTTCATTAACAAAAATTCTTTAATCAAAGAAGTAAGCATAGTTATAATGATTGTGTAATTCTGTTAGTTAAGATTAAAAGAATTGGTACCACAGTTGTACCCGCTGCAATACTTGATAAATAGGCATAGCCCAGGGTTCTCACTGGTAATAATTGCCATGTTTTTTTTAAGTCATTGATAATAACGAGCCCTATCACAGGCAAATATACCTGTTGTTGGCAGTCGCATTAGTTTTTCAACCTTTGATAAAAAGGGGGCAATATTCAGCAACGTTTAATAAAGCATTTATGTAAACTGTTTAATGCACTTCACCTATCAATTTGCAGCACGTCTGACATGCGCATAAATGATTTGCGGTTCCTCTTCCGAAATGCTAAAACATTTGTTTTGGGGGCAGGTATTATTTTTACGGCTGCCTATATATATAGCATTTTAACGCTTATCTAGTGCTTATTAGGGGCTAGCACTGACTAGTATCAGAGCTGCCTCTCCCTGACCGTCCCCGTATTTCCATCGAGCACTGCACATTTGATAAGATTTGACTATAAAAATGATTAGAATACAAAGATGATAGAAGTCCACTTCAAGACAATACACAGGCTGTGCATAGCTCCTGCACAAAGTAAACATATGTCTCCTGAGGCAACAGGACTATATCCCAAATGTGTCATGAGGGATGCTAAATTCTACCATTGCATTTGGGCCTGTTCAAAAATACTAAAATTTTGGAGGAAAATAATGAACTTCATAAAGGATATGTCCCAGATTAACTTTCCTCTTGACTCCCAAGTTTGTTTGTGCCTGGATATCGGCCTTCAAATGCTCCCAATTTATCCCCCTACTTACAGTTATATTCACACTAGCCAAGAAACTTATATGAACTCACTGGATAGCCTCATCTTCTCCGAAATTGATTGAACTACGTTCTAGACTATTTGTTCTATAGGACAATCAGACACTCTTTCTTTCCACATCCGCATCAGCCCTCTCCTTCATGAAGAAATGGCTTCCATTCATACAAATGCTGTCTGAACCTCAGAAAACCACTGTCCTGAACCTGATGTTAGTAGAGGAAGACCACCACAAACTGTTACCCAGCTGATTGTTACCTATGCCTAGCTACCTACCCATGAAATGATACACCTTTCATGATAGCCCTAGAGATGCGAATACCTCTTCCTACTCTCTCTTACATCTAGGAAGTAAACTCTATGTAAAGATTCTCTCTCAGAAACCACCGACTTACATTGACATATTCTGACCTCACCCACCCCCCCCCCATCTCCTTTCCCACCCTCTTTTCCCCCCATTGTGTCCTGTCTCGTCTATATATCTACCCCAATACCTCTTATTGTATTATATGTTTTGTATTCATTTTCAAATATGACACCTACAACCTATTTTATGATGATGTATACACAGGGCTATTTTTCAGTAGGCTCCAGCAGGAACTGAGGCCCTTATTCTAGTTCACTCTTTCTGACAAAATATTTCTTAGATGGACAAAACCATGTGCACTGCAGGTGAGGCAGGTGTTACTTGTGCAGAGATAATTAGATTTGGGTGGGGTTTTACACCTGCCTCACCTGCAGTGCACATGGTTTTGTCCATCTACGAAATATTTTGTCAGAAAGAGTGAACTAGTATAAGGGCCTCAGTTCCTGCTGGAGCCTGCTGAAAAATAGCCCTGTGTATACACCACTAGACCGACAATCAATATCTATCTCACTATTTAAAGATGTTATCTAAGTGTCATTTGTTTTCTATGTTTTCTATTTTACTCTTACTGTCCACCTCCCATGATTGGTGTATTCCTCTTTGGACAGCATACATACGTTATTATGTACACTTTGACTTGGTATAAATTTATTATTACCCCACACAAGTGGATTCGTGGTTGTATAAACTATTCTCACATAATCGTTAATATTGTTTAATCACAAGTTGTGTGAAAATCAATAAAAACCTTGAAAACCAAAGAATACAAAGATGATACTTATAATGTATAAATATATTATTTGTATTAGTCTAGTCCGTTTTATAGTCAACACTCTGGACTATATACTGAGTATGACAGGTGAGGCTCTGCTTCCCCTGCCTACACTGACCGCACGTCACTGCTAACGGGTAACCTTTAGATAATAGCTTTTCTTATATATCTGAATTCGGGCCATATATCTTTTTGAAATGAAAAATCATACATCTTCTTTAACAATGTTCACCACACAAACGTTAACTACATTTTACTCTTTTGGGCTGTTTGTTGTTTAATTATTCTGCTACTATATTGAGGCAATGATGCCTTTTATGATTCTGCATGCAGTATGTCAATATAATATACTTATACCTTGTAGGCCCCATTCACTCATACCTGTAATCTATAGGGAGATTGTAGCCCCCTGCCCTCGCTTCATTCCATCTTCTGGTGACAGTCTGATGGATTACACCTCTACCCTGCGCACTAAACCTCTCATTTGTGAATTCCAAATAAAATCATCTCCACCAAGAAGGGAGAGTAGAAAAAAAATCACTAATTATTTTCTCATAACCCCACTCGCAACCTTCTGTTCAGATTAAGAAAGCGTTCTGTTACTGCAACATAAAACAGCACTCACATTTTCCCTTGTACTTGCAGCTGTGTGTGTGTGTGTGTGTGTGTGTGTGTGTGTGTGTGTGTGTGTGTGTGTGTGTGTGTGTGTGTGTGTGTGTGTGTGTGTGTGTGTGTGTGTGTGTGTTATTTTTGGGGTGAGGGTTTGTGTTTTTTTTGTGTGAAATTTTTGCAGCAGGGGGGAGTTTTTGTATTTTCTGGCTGCGTGTGTGTGTGTGTGTGTAGGTAATTAAAGGTGCTTATACATTTTCCAATAATGCGCAATGTTTTTATTCTGAGCATGTACATGCGCTGTGTGCCAGCGGTCACTGTGAATAGAGTGTTCGCCGGGTGAGCACACACAAGAGTGCAGGCAGGGCAGGGGATGCCCCATGGAAATGCCCAGCATTCCACGTGGGCGTACCCATGAAACCGCTGGGCATTCTCATGGTAATGCCCAGATGACACGGGTGCCAGGGGCGGCCAGCTGACATCAGCAGATGTCAGCTGGCCGCCCCTGTCCTCATACAGGACACATGCAAAGCTAAGACACCTGAGAGTGTCTTAGTTTTGTGGGTACGCTCCACATCATTCAATGGTCGGCGACCATCAAATGATTTGGATCTCGCCCCCTAGGCTGCAAATGGATGTTTATGCAAAACATCTTTTCGCAGCCGTGCGGGCAAATTCGCCCTGCAAAGGGGACGGGTGGCAATGCAAAAAGATATTATTACCTAATTCAGGCTATTGGATCAAATGTTTAGTTTCCAAACTCCATAGAACATCAGCCTGCCCATATCGGTCATTCAGTGAGGTTCCAGGTCATGCCTGATTAAGAGATTAATGGAAGGTATTCAGTCTATCCTGGAATATTTACTAGTGTCACTACCATTTCTCCACCCTGAAAAGGATTATTCTAGCAAGACAGCCAAAGCTTAGGCAATATTGCCTTTTATCTGGCCATATACCTCAATTTCATTTGAGGCCCATGGGCTTACAGCATTTTTACAAGTCAATGTACCCTCCATTGGATACAAATAGAACTTTAGACTGCAGAGTGGGCATTTCACGCATTGCCTAATTTTGTAACACACAGAAGGGGACAAATTCTGGCCATTCAAATGTTGATGGCTCTGCGCATGCACAAGTATGTAGTTGCACATGTGCAGACCCCAAATGGGGTTCGGCGAGTAATACATTCACCATTCGTTGTGGGGAGGAAGGTCCAGGGTAGATGGGGGGGCAGAAACGGTGCTCACCCATGGGCACACAGGTGGCCCGGCAAGCTTGCCGGGCCCGCCGGCTGACATCACAGGACGTGAGTGCATGCCCCATCTTCCGGTGACACCGAAGGAAATAAAATTCAGTTTGATGACCATTTAATGATTTCTCCTACTAGCGGGGAGGCATGCAATGGAATGTGTTATCGCATGATACCAAGGGGATTCGGGCGGCGGTGGGGGGGAGTGGGAGATGCTTAGTTCTGTGTCTAGCTGCTGAGCTACAGTACATTTAAGTAATTAACTACGCTGTTTTAATCAGGATATGCTAAATGGATGAGTTTTAGAAGATCAATTAAATACATAACAGGGACTGTTTATTTGGTAATTAATTGTATCCAATGATACAATTAATCTCAGTGTAGTGCGAAGATCTCCTTCAATCACTCAGTGTTGCTTAATCTCCTCACATGAGCTTCAAGTGATATATCTTTTCTGTAGTGTTTAGAAGCCTATCCATATAGATGGCCCGGGGTGATGTGTCCAGAAAAAGTAAAAAAATCTTAAAATTTAAAAAAGTTAGAGAGGCTTTTTTTTGTGTTATACCCATGTTCAGTTGCACTGCGTTCCAAAAGCTACTAGTCACAATATTGTATTGTACTTCTGAAAATCATCATTGATAAAGATTTAGCCCACCACCCCTCAACCTACTTGCCTACCTGACCCTCTCCATGAGGGAGAAAGTGCTCTGCTCCTGGACTTCCCTGGTAATGTATGATTGCCATCACCTGTGGTGAAACACCTTTCTCAGCAATTACCTAGCTCACCACAGGTGATGGCAATCATATATTACCAGGGAAGTCCAGGAACAGAGCATTTTCTCCCTCATGGAGAGGGTCAGGTAGGCAAGTATGGGCAGGGGGTGTTCTAGGGTGTGGGTGTACCCACAAACATGGTAAGTGCACCCATAGAAGTGCTGAGCGGGCCCCAGTGAACTCATACGTACCCCTGCCTGAAAATCACGCGGATATGTGCAGCCGCCGAGTGGCCCCTGGGTCACACGGCAGCTGCAAGTCCTGGGCACAGTTGGAGAAATCATTCGATAGTAGGTAACCTCTGTGTAGCCTCATGCAAACACATGTGTACGAGTACAAATCCATTCACATCCCTGCACAGATGTGTGCCGGTGGGGGGGGGGGGTCATTCACGGGTTGGTGTAACCCTGCTCACTGGGCTTTGAAAACCCGAGCCTAGGGAATTGAACCCATTGCTGCTTGTGAGAGAACAAGTCTTGATATTCTTAAAGCAGACAGTACTACAGGTTGGCTGTCTAAAATTGACAATAATGTGAGCTTATTCCATACTGAATTGCTAGCCTTTAAGAATTCTTGTATAAGATAATAATTGAAGATTACAAAGAATTGTGAGCTTATAACTAGCTTCACTGCAGTGAAGTCAAAATTAAGTGGTACAAATAGATCAGGGTTGCCTACCTGACCCTCTCCTTCAGGGAGAAAATGCTTTGTTCCTGGACTTCCCTGGTAATGTATGATTGCCATCAGTGGCGTAACTACATTTAAAGCAAACACACACACACCCCCCACCCCCCTGCCGGGAATTTAGGGCTCCCTTACCCCCCTTAAGTTAACACTCCCACCCCAGAAAAGTTGTCACCCTCCTTACCCCGTTGCCGCCGGACACGCAGATCTCTCGGGTCCCCGGCTCCTAGTAAAAAGTGACAATCGGAAAATGGCTGCCCCATAATGCAGACAGTTTTTGAGGATGCTAGAGGGAGGCAGTGGCCTCCTCTAGCAACCTTAAAAACTGTCTGCTGCGTGGGGGCAGCCATTTTCCGAGTGTCACTTATTAGCAGCTGTAGCCGGGATTGCAA
Organism: Crinia signifera; assembly: GCF_055691185.1. Taxonomy (NCBI): domain Eukaryota; kingdom Metazoa; phylum Chordata; class Amphibia; order Anura; family Myobatrachidae; genus Crinia; species Crinia signifera. The sequence continues at coordinate 208,913,379 of NC_139222.1, read as the reverse complement.
TCACCTGTGTTGAAACCCCTTTCTTATCAATTACCTAGCTCTCAACAGGTGATGGCAATCATACATTACCAGGGAAGTCCAGGAGCAGAGCATTTTCTCACTGAAGGAGAGGGTCAGGTAGGCAACCCTGAAATAGATATAGAAGGGGTCTAGTTGACAGATCTTTTGTTGAGGTGAAAGAACACACGGTACTTGTGTAACATTGCATGCCATATGTTGTGGCATGAGATGGCATGCGATGCGATTTTTCCCGTTTTTTTTTATGCATTTTTTTAAAAATCGCATGCGATCGCATGCGATTTTGATCACAAATGCATCCAAATGCATTCAAATTAGTAGGAAACATGTTAAATGCACCCCAAATGCCATTTTTCACACTCTACCACCCCCACTATCAACGCCAACCTGAATCGGGCGAGTGCAGCGAGCCCGCGAGGGGCGGTGGTACGCGTCCTACGACCTATTCATACCCCCACTATCCACGTCGGCGTGGAGTTGAGAATAGAAAGTGTGGCGAGCGCAGCGAGCCACCGAGCCCGAAGCGCGGCGAGCGGACGCGGATACCTTCCCAGGTATCCGCGTCCCCTAGCGTGCTTCACAGGTGTCCGCGTCCCCTCGCGGGGCTCGCTGCGCTCGCCACACTTTCTATTCTCAACTCCACGCCGACGTGGATAGTGGGGGTATGAAAAGGTCGTAGGACGCGTACCGCCACCTCTTGCGGGTTCGCTGCGCTCGCCACGCTTCGGGTTGGCGTTGATAGTGGGGGTGGTACAGTGTGTAAAATGGCATTTGGGGTGCATTTAACATGTTTCCTACTAATTTATCTGATTCAAAATCGCATGCGATTTTTTACTATACGATGCCCATCGTGGGAGCCGTGATACTACACAAGTACCGAACACACCTTCTGATCAATCTCAAAGATACTAATTTCCAGATGGGAGTGTAATAAGGTCCAAGAATCAAAGAGGGTGATCCAGGTTCACTCGCAAAGCACATTTGTTTTGTTAATTGACAAAACAATGTGACCTGGAGGTGGGGCAGTCACTTTACCTTTCAGTATTCTGACCATGAAAGGAAACTATTGATTACATATAAATCCCACAAAGAGAGTGCATTTTTAGGAACTAAATTCATGGTTCCTAGTGCTTTGTGTCACTGTGCTGCCAGTGTTAGCATATGTATACTGTACCATCAGGGTTGCCTACCCGACCCTCTCCTTCAGGGAGAAAATGTTCCTGGTTTTCCCTAGTAATGTAGGATTCCCATCACCTGTGGGGAGTTACTGTAGGTAATTAATAAGAAAGGTGTTTCACCACAGGTGATGGCAATCCTACATTACCAGGGAAGTCCAGGAACAGAGCATTTCTCCCTGGAGAGGGTCAGGTAGGCAACCCAGGTATAACATTTCATTTATATATTCTTTATCTGGTCTAAATGAAGATGTCCAGAATGATATTTTTTTATACATTTACTGAGAATATGAGTCTCTGCACTAGGGCTTGGAGAGTGGAAACTATGGTGTCAACAAGAGAGAAAAGGGACAGTTGGGAGGGTTTATGGCAACACCCTGCAAACTATAATGCTTTTCTGTTATTATGACTGTGCAGGGCCAAGGTGGAGGTTGAACTACAGTCAGGGGGTGGGGTGGGGCTCGGGGTCAGTACCCCTCGGCCCCCCTCTATCTAGCCCCCCCACCCACCCACCCCCCCTGTGGTCAGCATATATTTTTGTTTTTGTTTTAGCTAAAAGTTTTGTGCATGTGAGTGGGTTAGTGCTGCAGCTTTACTTACCTGCCAATGTGACAATAATTAATGGTGCTGAGCATTGGGATCCAAGGCACATGGGGCAGATGTATTAAGCCTGGTGAAGAGATAAACTGGAGATAAAGTGAAAGGAGATAACGCACCAGCCAATCAGATCCCAACTGTCATATTTCAAACACAGCTGATTGGTTGGTGCGTTATCTCTTCCAAGTTATCTCCACTTTATCTCCAGTTTATCTCTTGTTAAGGCTTAATACATCTGCCCCATTGACTGCAGAAGTGTGTAGTGCATTGCTGGGAGTTGACTAAGGCCCTTATTTAGATCTGATTGCAGTACAATTTGTTTCTCAAAATGGGAAAAACCATGTGCACTGCAGGTGAGGCAGATGTAACGTGCAGAGAGAGAGTTAAATTTGGGTGGGGTGTGTTGAAACTTAAATCTAAATTGCCGTGTAAAAATAATGCATCCAGTATTTACCCTGCACAGAAACAAAATAACTTACACAAATCTAACTCTCTCTATACATGTTACATCTGCCCCCCCCCCCCCCCCTGCAGTGCACATGGTTTTGCCCATTTTGAGAACAAGTTTGTACTGCAAACAGATCTGAATAAGGGCCTAAGTCCCATCTGAATAAGGGCCTGAAGCTGCCCATACACGGTCCGTTTAACGGATCCGTTTGTGACTTAAACAGCACATATCGGATCGGATCGCATCCCTTGTGCATGCAGTGTGCATGCACTGCGATCCGATACGATGTGTACCTAGTACAAAAAGTATGTGCAGCACATACTTTTTGTACCGTAGGTCCGTACTATGTGATGCGCGGGAGCACGCATCGCATAGTACAGAACGGATGCCGGCGAACGGCTCCGTGTATGGGCAGCTTTAGTCTCAGAGGCTGAGAGATTTGTGCTGAGCTCTGATTGGTGGAGCTTACCACATGCTTCTCAGGCCCTTGGAGGACAGCAGCAGTGGCCTAGTCACGGGAGGGTTTTTAATCAGACGCAGCGCTGAGCTTGGGAGGTCTCCTACAGAGTAAGGCACAGGAGGACAATCAGGCTTTTCATGTGGTTTATTTATATGTGTATATATATATATTAATCGTTAATCCCCCCCCCCCCCGCCGTTACCCATTGACCAAGTTTATACTGCCTTTACTCTATGTAAAGTTTGCAGACAACACTGACAAGTGGGAGGGGGGCCCCCCTGTCTAAAGTGCCCCGGAGGGTTAATCCATTGCCTACAGTAGTTCCACCTCACCATTACAGGTGGAGAAACTATGTTCCACCATGTGCCACCCTATTTAACCCCGGCTCTGGGCATAATTCAAACTTGATCGTAGGACAAATTTGTTCTCAAAATGGGCAAACCAAGTGCACTACAGGTGGGGCAGATGTAACATGTGCAGAGAGAGTTAGATTTGGGGGGAGTTATTTTGCTTCTGTGCAGGGTAAATACTGGTTGCTTTATTTTTACACTGCAAATTAGATTTCAGTTTGAACACACCCCACCTAAATCTAACTCTCTCTGCAAATGTTAGATCCGCCCCACCTGCAGTAAAGCATGGTTTTGATCAGGTCTGAATTATGCCCAATATATTAATCACTCTCACTGGCAAAGAAAAACAGGAGTATGCAGTTGCCCAGAATCCCCTATATATTAGATCAATCATTTAAATATGAAGAAAAGCTGTTGCATGGCCATGTCTGAGTATGTCGGATTTAGCTAAGCACTACATATATTAGGTGTATATTAATCCTTTTATTAACATAATGAAATCACACAACCTAGCTAAAGGTTAAAACAGCATATAAATGAATATCAAACTTGGCAAATGTAGAAAACCCAGATAATCAGAGAAATAAATTGTCTCCAAGTATAGAAAGGCAGAATGATGAAAGTTACAAACAAACTGGTCAAGACTTGGCTTAGTCTAACTATGGGCCTGATTCAGACCTGCTCGCTAGGTTGCATATATTTGCTGCCTAACGAGCTGGTAAACGTCGCCCCACCGAACACACGCCACCCCACCAGCTGAATCCAGTGGTGGGATTCAAATAAATTAACAACAGGTTCTATGTCCTAATGCCCATTGCACATAAAGCCGCACGCCATAATGCCAATAACACATAAGGCCACACACCGTAATGCCCATTACACATTGTGCTACACGCCGTGATGCCAGTTACACATTTTGCAGCACACCATGATGCCCATTACATATTTGAATCATGTGCCACTTACCTACATGCTCATTGCTAGGGTGGTGTTGCTCGATACCAAGGGGCTTCATGCTGGATACCAAGGGGCTTCCCGAGGGCCTCAACCGGGATCCTTAAATCAGGGGGCTTAACTAGGCCAGGTGACTTGGTCTCTGTGAGCCCTGAAGGAAGGGGGTTATAAGTCCCTTAGTGTAGAAGGGGTGGAAATCAGTGGCAGGGTGCCCACAGAGCGGGTGCAGCGGGTACGTGCGGGCATCTGGTCGGCCGGTAGTTGATGGCTGCTCGTGGTGGGCAGGTAACTGGTGGGCAGGAGACAGGGTGTCACATAAGCAGCTGTGACAGCCGGGCAGAGAGCTGCGTGCTGCCCGGCTGTATACTGAAAGCAGGTCTGCGTGGCTATTTTGAATTCTCCCGCTGGACCGAGAGAGACAGTAGGATCTTGCGGCCCGCAGCCAATAAGAAGCCCCCATTGCCGCTCCATGTTGGCTGCCAGACCGCGAGCTCCTATTGGCTCGCGGACCAGCAGTAGCATTAAGAATAGCCGTGGACGGTGGCGCGTACTTAATTCCAGTATATAGCCGGGCAGCATGCAGCTCTCTGCCCGGCTGTCACAGCTGCTTCAAGTAACTTGTGAGCCTATGCAGCGCTTCTTGGCCACCGGTTCTGCAGAACCAATCATATATTAGGAACGGTTCTGCAGAACCGGTGCGAACCGGCTGAATCCCACCACTGAATCCCGTCACTACCATGCGAGCGGATGTGTACACTTATACATCCACTGGCATGCGGCCGCACAGAGGAAAACATCACTTGATGTTCGCTCTCCATTGAATGATTTTTCCTCCCTTCACAGATAAAAGTAAGTCTATACTTTTACTGTATCTTGGAAGGAGATGGCCTGAATGGGGAGCGGGCGCTGACATCATGTGACCCCCGAGTAGGCGGGGGCCCTCCTGCTTTCTGATGGGCCCGCCAACTTTTCTATGGGCACGTTTTTGTGGGCACACCCATGAAACGCTGGCCGGGCCCATCAGAACGCCCCCTGCCTGTCACTCAAGCAGCAAGAGCCCCAATGAATGAAAAATTTGCACATGCACTTAATCGCGCATAGGCTGACGCCCACTATCAGGGACAGGGACAAATTGGCCCTTTTATACTTTGACTATCACATGTGCGTCTAGACCACTGCCCGAGAGGCACAGATCTACGGAGTAAGAGGGCAGCATTTGTGAAAAGAATGGAGCTTGCACTGGCCCAGTGGCAGTTGAGGTATGGGAGGGGATTTTCTTTAAAACATGGGATAGGCACTGTGACCAATGGAGGGCTGTGCACTCTCTGCACATACTTCTGACGCCACTGCTCTGGCATAGCTAGCTGTGTACAAAAGTGCAAAAATGTAACTTTGTGTTGCTTAACAAGATTACTTAAACAATATAAAAGGGTGCAGAAGACGCACTTATGAGTATTACTTGGCATATAGAACCCATACACTATAAGCCCCGATGTCTCCCTAAATATATGTACAAAGATTGCCGAATTTTGTGTGGAAAATAGAAATACAATTTTAATACTTACGATTAATAGCCAACCATATGGCCAGCTGGTGATCATCCTGCTGTTATGATAGTGGGCCTATTTTTATGTAGAGGCCTGGACCTGCAGTTCCAACCACCACATTGTTAATCTAGCCCTGCCATTCTACATGGGACGCTCCAGATTCTTATGCTGCTTTCCATAAGTAAAGAAAGTTTACAGAGGTGTCTCCTGGGAGCAGGTAATGAGAATGAGCCTTGATTAGTGCTGAGTGGGCATCCAACAGAACAACACAAGGCTTATTGCAGTACATATCTGGGATTTATAAACTGAACATGTTCACTACTATGCTACTGATACCTTCAAAACACATTACTGAGATGGGAGATCTATTGAATATGGGATGTTGCCCATAGCAACCAATCTGAATCTACTTCTTATTTATAAGATAATAGATTGACTCTGGTTGCCCATAGGAATATCCTATCTTCAATAGAACTCCCATCTCAGTAAATAAACCCCTGTGACTATTATAAGCTGCTTTATTTCACAGGAGGGCAGTCAACTTACACAACAGTCATCTTTCTTGGCAAGACCCAGCACTAAGCTTACAGTGTTTAATCATAAGTCCAACTGTCTATATGATCAAACAGCTGCTCCTCCATCAATTGACCCTTCCATTTTTAATAGGTAGGCTACAACTTTGCTCCACCCTGTTCTATGATGACTTGAAATCCTTGGTTTTCATTTCCTGCTTCCTTTGTCTGTAGGCAACTCCAACCTGGAGCCTCCTTGCAGCATAAACTGCTGAAGTCCTATCAAAGACATTCGGCAAGTCATTTGTGGCAATGCCCATATGAATTGGACAGGACTTTAGTTAATTCAATCAATTAAATCTTTCTTAGTGCATCAAAATATTGTGATATTATTTCCATGCATTCTGCGGGGCTACAGTATGTTCCATTTCAATGGATTTCTGATGAATGTGTTAAAATATGAGCACAACCTAAATGTTAGTAATTCCTTTCATGTAGCATTGTAACAAAACATGCATATTTGACACAAGAGTTGTTCCAGACTGTAAATATTTTATTAAATGTCATGGAATAGAACAAAATGTCACACTGCTTTTTGACTAAAAAGAGTGATAACAAAATCAACATACAAAAATAATGATGAATAATAACTTCTTGCAAATAAAAAAGAAATAAAGTACAGAGACAGAAAAGCTATACTCACATGCCTGTCATGTCATTTGCCATCTGGAAAAAGGCTAAAGGTTTTGTATAGTTCTCAGTAGAAAACTGATACTCAAAAACAGACAAATTCTAATTTCTAACACATACTTTTAAAACCTTATGCTTCCTTATACAAAGCCCTATTCTGTGTGATATCATTGCATATGGTATGCTGTGATTTGTTTTATAAGCATATTATTCCCTTGTCCATGCACAGTTCTAATAATGGGATCTAAAAAAAACATTATAATATTTTTTTTAGACAAAGTATTGTAGTTTTATTATTTATGCACCTTTAGTTCTGGGTTCTACCAGTAGCAAGAGAAGACCTTTAGAAAAGCTTCACAAGGTAACTGGAACAAGTCACATTTCCTATAAATGTATTCTCTCCCACCAGAAGCACATATACTGTAGTGCCATAAGCCTAGGATTGTGTAAGACCCCCTCTAGTCAGGCAAAGTACAGCAAGTTTATAAGGCATTGATTCCACAAATGAAAGGAAGACCAATGGAGAATGTTGCTCCATGCCATCTGCAAAGCTTTCCAAGCACTGCAACATAGCAGTTATCAGTCAATGAAGTGTTCATGTGGACCAGCGGACCTAATCCTTGCCAGGTGAACACATCATTATGGAACTACAGTACCGCCACCAGCACGGTGACTCTATAACCTCATTAGGCTGTGCTACACCCAAACCCTACCACCAGCCCAAAACAAAGTGAACCGTGGCTTATCGGACCACACCACATTTTGTCAGTCCATCAGGGTCTGATTTGCAATGTAACAACCTCAGATGAACTGATGTGTCCAGTGTTGCGGTGTTTACAGGGACACTCTTGTGGGACTTAAGTTCCCATATCTCATGGAAACGAAGAATAGTACACTGACCTGCTAGATATGCCTCTGGTACCTCCTGTAATAAATGCCAGTGTGACTTGAGCCAATGTCACTTGTCTATTGCCATGGACAATTATGGGCAGATGGCACTAGTCACAATCATTAAGCACTCGTAGTTGGACTCTATGCTGTCCATGGGGGTTGGTAATTAATTTGATGAGGTATTTTCTGTACACATGTGACAGAATAGACAGAGGAATGTTAAATGCCCACATGACCTCAGGAATGGCGTGTGGAATCCATTGGCCTTGCACTATCATGTCCTTCTCAAATGCTGTTAAATCATGTTGGCTTGCCATGAGCAGCCTAGTCCTCTTCAAAGTGACTCCCGAGATGAGATCTTGTAACTGGTGCAGGTCTGGCCATTTCAAAGATGTCACAGAATGGTATCACCACCTACCATTACCTAATTCCATGACATTTGCCACTACACTTTGCCACTTTATGTTTTGTAACCACAAGATATTACCTAGGTTTCATAAAGAACAGGAGAGTAAATACCGTATACCAGATTTATCTAGGTGGTAAAAGAGCAGGGCCGCAGGTGGTAGATGTCAAAGCCAACTTATATGAGCTTACAGACAACAAAACTGGTAGCATGGGTAAAGTATGGTTTCAACAATGGAGCGCTAGAACTGTTTGGGATTGCACAGCCAAACCATTCAATAACAATGTACCTGATGCAACTAATAGGCACTCGGTTCAGAATCAGACTGATAGCAGATACAATACATTAAAACTATCTGGGTTCGGGCTGTCATTGATTAAGCTTTAAATGATAATAAAATCTGAAGCGGTCTTGCCGCAGACAAAAAAAGAGCCACGGTCAGGGCAAATAAAAACAGATACAAATGAGTACCAAAGAGAAGAAGGAGAAAAACACAGATTTATCTTCTAGCTATTTAATCCTTTGGCAGCCAATGGGCTAAGGACAACAATCCAGCCTACTGTAATACCAGCCAACCCGCATAACATTTTAATAGAGAGGGGCAGCCTCAAAAAAGAGTTCAATGTCTGCATATAAAATGCCATCATCTGTTGCTACGTTTCTGCCACAAGTGGGGTATCAACTGCTGCCATTTCTAACATTTGGAAGAAACATCACATTAACAGGCTGGTAACTAGTGAATGCAAGATACATAGGGCCAGATGCACTAAGCTTCAAAAGTGATAAAATGGAGAATGATAAAAAAACAACCAAACAGCTCCTGCCTGACATTTTTCAAACACAGTCTGTGACGTGGCAGGTAGGAGCTGATTGGTTGGCTGTTTATTTTATCACTCCATTTTATCACTTTTGAAGCTTAGTGCATCCGGCCCATATAGAGAGATGCAAATAAGTTATTTTCTCTCCAAAGAAATTTCAGACTTGTAGGATTTTTGGACTGGGCAATAAACAAAAGTGTTGACTGTTGGTTGGTTGGTTGGTTGGTTGGTTGGTTGGTTGGTTGGATGAAAATAACTTTCAAAGCATTGATTATGTTAAAACCATGATAGCTTGATTATGCTGTTGTTGTTGTTGTCATTATTATTATCCTTTATTTATATGGCACCACTAAGTGCCTACCAAAGAGCATAAACAAATGATGACAAAGGTAAATAGTGACTTATAAAACAAGAAAAAGTTGTTTATATACATTTCTGCATCAGTGGACAACACTCAAATAAACAATATGGAGACGGAAACCAAAGGTTATGTGTCATTGTAGGGAGTGTGGAGAAGATAATAGTAGAAGTAACAGGGAAAGCACACAAGGGGTGAGGGCCCTGCTCATGTGAGCTTACATTCTAAAGGGAAGGGTAGACACATGGGGTTTCTGAGTATGGGACAGAGGGTTGATAAAAAAAGTGGGTTGTTCTTATTAACCTTTATCCATATGGCACAACAAGGCTTCCATAGTGCCTTATTATATTGTTATAAACAATATGATACAATTTCCCTAAATTTTAGATTTTGTGAATAATCATGGTCATATTTTATTCACTTTTCCTAATTATTTATATGACTTTTATGTGGTTAAAGAAAGCTTTGGCAATAGGAATAGGCTGAATATAGATTAAGATAGCATTAACATATACTGTGATGTTTGATAAAAACCATACATATGCTCTGATAAATATCAGGTACAGATTGGGGGTTGTATATGGTATACAATTTGAAGAAAGACTGAGGGCCCAATCTAATAATTACAATGTTTAAGGGGATTGTCCACTTTTGCCAATCACATATCTGAATGTCCTAAGTGGGTTATAAAGACTTGATCATCGATGGGCGATTTTGCAGAGCCCTGTCATCAGATAGCTGCCACCCAGACAGAGTGAAATCCCACCCCGTGCAAGTCTGCCAAAGTCTTGGGAAAATCTCGCCGATCGGCAGCCAGCTGCAAATGAATACGCAACTCAATCAACGTTGAATGATTTATTTCAGTTTGTGTGTAACCTTGACCCTTCCACAACTTTGCGACAAACACAGGGTGATCAAGGCTGGAGCTAAAGGCAAAAACCTCCCAGAAAACGCTTGGGACCATCTGCCTTTTTTTCTGAAATTAGCAGAAAACAACCGGGTGACACCCAAAAACATTGGCTTCCTGTCAACCAACTTGCAAATGTCTTTCAATAATCCTTTGCCATGAAAATTTGCACAGCAGTGATCAGTTCTGAATAACCCCCTAGACACGCTTCTGCAGTGACAGAACTAGAACCACTGTTGGGGAGGCCACCACAACATAGTCAAGAGCTGATGGGCATGGCTCCCACTTTGACCATTAACGCACAGGCAGTGGGGGACCTTCAGCCTGTGTATTAAAGCCCTATTGCAGACCAGAATTAGGATAATCAATTGCAATGTCCCGATACTGAATGTCAAGGTCAGCTTTCAGAATTACATGACCTCTGTAGAATACTCAGAGCAAAATATGTACAATATACATATAGCGTTACATGATCTCTATGCAAAACCGGGACAAATATGTGACAAATATGCAATACAGGGAGCTTTCTAGTGACCTATATACAAAATTGAGAGCATTCCCATAACCAATATACAATACATAGAGAACTATATGTAATAATAGAGAGCATTCAATTGACCTGAATAAAATACAAATTTTGGTGACTTAACATTTAAATTCAAATGGTTTAAATAGTAATATTGTTATTAGATAAACTGGTTTCAGATATTGAACATGGCACAGACCATGACAAATGATAAAAAGTATGGTTAATACAGTAAGGGCGAAATGCAATAGGGTGAAATTCTTTAGACGTGCAATTTTTGGTCAGAATTTGCACGTTTTCCGAAAATCACATATTTATTTATTTATTAACAGTTTCTTATATAGCGCAGCATATTCCATTGCACTTTACAAAGGAGACAGTAATACAACAAACAGGGTATTTACAGACAGTCAAAAGCATATGCAATAGGATGCAAATTGAGGTAAAAATCTCACTTTTTACCATGGAATTTGCACATTTTTACCATTCAGGAGATTAAAACAAAATAGGGTATCCCCAGGATTTCTAAAACCAGCACTAGGCTCAAGGGCTGGTCCTGGTTCCTAAAATACAGGGGACAAAATTAGTAGGGGTCTCCCATATTTTGACAACCAGCGCCAGGCCCAAACAGCAAACAGGTTAATGCCAAAGCCAGGGGGAAGTTTTCACGCAGGTTCCCCTGACCAGAGCATAGCATTCATCCCTGTGGCTGGTCAGCCCGGCCAGAAACCCTGGGGGAGTGGGGACCCCCCAATAATGGGGTTACCCCCTCCAGAGTTAACCCTGCCCAAGCTGAAGCCCAGGGCTGTCCCCGGCGGCCCCAGGGTGGTGGAAAGGGGACTGATTGAATTGCAAAAAATGTATCAAACTATGCATCGTTGTGGAACTAAAAGTCCCAGCAAGCCTGCACCGCATGCAGGGACTTGGAGAACCACAAATCCCAGCATGCAGAGCATTAAAGGGCCTACTGGTATTTCCACAACATTACAATACAAATAGTTAAAGAAAACATGGACACATAAGAAAAGTAAAACTTAAATAGTAATCATTCTAAATTGTTTCTTATATTACAAGTGTAAGAAGATGGGGCATATATGATAGGCACCAGCTTGGTTTTTACTTGTAAAATGATTGCCACTTTAAAAAAAACATCTGAGATCAGGCAGCATCCTCTCCAGCAAACTAAGACCATATTACATATGTCCCCATATCTGATCTCCCCCTTTCTTTCAAAATTAGACTGCTGCCTTTTCAGAAACTTGGACAAGACCCTTTTCCTTTATTAAAAAATGATAACCCAGATCTGAACTCTTTGGTCATAAATTATCATTCTCTAAATCTGACTCCTCTTCCTCATTAGAAATATATTCAAGGTCTGCTCCCCAGCTCATTAAAAAATCCACCCCAGACCTGTTTTTCTCTTTCATATTTCAAGCTAAAAATTAAAGCCCAGATATGATCACACCTCCAACCAGGGACGTCTTAAAAGAAGAGGAGACTGGGCGTCCTCTCTGCCTGGAGCAGCGCCCGGGATCAGTAGAGTCTGAGCACTCTAGTGCACAGACCCTTATGTGCATGTGCTTACTTGCACTGCATTGTGGAGTCTGAGCACTACAGCACTCAAACTCCATTGTGCATGTACAGATCACTGGAAAAATGGCCACCACTATCGATGGACTCGGGGGGGGGGGTAAGTATTACCAAAAGATGTACAGTGTGGGCCCCCCTGGGACTTGTGTGCATCATGCACTGCACCCATTATAGATACGCCGTAACCTCCACCAAAATATTGAACCCAGATCTAAGCCCACACACAACCATAAACATCAGATTTTTTCCCCTTTCAAATGCATTACCCATATCTGACCCAACTCATTAAAAAACATAACCAAAATTGACCTCCCTTACTTAAAATGATACCCCAGATTTGACCAGTTTTGATAGTCCCAACCACCACCTCACGTGAAAAATCCTACCCTCAATCTTAATATCCAGTTTCCTCCCTCTCATTTAATAACCGTAGCCGATTCTGCAAACCCATTCTCTCATTGAATCACTTTAAAAACTCCCAGGTTGGCTCTGGCAATCCACCAATCAGTATTCTGGCAGCCTAGCAGCTAGAGGCGGTCTATAAATGGCGGCTTAGCCTCAGGCCAAAGATGCTGCCCAGCCACTTTGTTTATAATCACCAAAATTGCCACCAGGTTCTTGAGTGGTTGATAGATCTACAGTGTCTAGATAGACAGTCAATGAGTCGACATGCAATAGGTCCAAATCATCAAAAGATTGACCTGGAACGGGCCAATATGTTTTTCATGACTTTTTGTTTTAAATGGCTTGTTCTTACTTCACCATCTATGTTAGCATAGAGGGATATGCAGCGTGGCACCCAACCTGAAGCATGGTGAGTAAAGAGGGCCATGGAAGGTTATGCGACAGTTGTTGACATGGACACCAACAAAATGTGAAAAATTCATGTCAACATTTTCATGTGTCTACCTTTTTATGTCAACATTTTGACCCTGTCGACCTAATGATTGTTGACCTTTTCCATGTTCACATTTTGACCTTGTTGACTTTTTGACCCTATTGACCTATTGCATGTCAACCTTTTGAGTTAGACCTATTGCCTGTCTATCTAGACTAGGGGTGGGCAAAAAGCGGCCCTCCAGCTGTTGATGAACTTAATTAAGGCAAGGCATGCTGGGGTGTGTAGTTCACCAACAGCTGGAGGGCCACTTTTGCCCACTCCTGATATAGACACTGTCTATTTAAGAATCCACATCCGTCCTTGAGCCGATCTCTTCAGTGTTAATGTGGACCTGGTCATTTAGTTGAAAAATGACTTCACACACAAGCCAACAGCTGTCCTCTTCCAACCACATTTACCAACATACCCATGATGTGATGAATCAATCATATTATTCTCCAGCATTTCCGAGCCACAAACACTTTGATGTTGGGCCAATTGCTAGAAATATTTGCTGATAACGTGCCTGTGTGGCCCTTATCTAAAAATGGAATTGACAGAGGCGTTATTAGCTACTGTTTATCTGTTAGAAGATACCCGGAAGATAAATGGATACACGCAGTTAAAGAATTCTCAAGACATCCAGTGTAATAATCAACAAAAACATACATCAGCCTACAGCAGGGAAGAGACTCTGCTGCTATAAATTGACAACTTCAGCAATGGAGGATTTTCCACATTTCGTTAACAATAACAAAAAAACGTTCACAGCTCCCATATATAATGCAGCACTTAATGTAACACCAAATCCTTAAAACATAGGTTACCTTATATAAGTAAAAGCTACTGCTATTAACGTTTATTTATATAGTGCTATCTTACTCCACAGTGTTTTACAATTGGGAACAAACAGTAATAAAACTAGGCTTGCATTATTTAACAGATAAAGAGGTAAGAGGCTTAAAATGTGTAGGAAAATAGATGGTTAGTGCAGGAGGTTTGCAGTGGGAAAAAAAATTCTTAGAAGGGTTATGTGATCCAGTCACGCAGCACAGATGACTTGTGGTAAGTATGTTACAGGTTGAGTATCCCTGTAGGTTTTCAGAATATCCCATTTTTTTAACTCCTCCTTTCCTAGATTATTTCGTTTTTTATATTTACCTGGTCCCCCTGCGTACCAATGGTGCATTGCGTGGGTGCACCGATGATGCCATGCATCATTGGGACTGGGAATGCCTCCAATGATGGACATGATGGATGCGGGGAGACACCCGTAGACCAGGTGAGTAAGAAAAAAGACAAAGGATATTTAAAAATCATGAATAATCCTCTATCCACAATGCTTCTGGTCAAGAGCATTTCGTGTAAGATATATTCAACCTTTGAGTACAGAATGGGAGAAAGTAATGAAGATAAATGATGCAGATCGTGGGCAGTAATGAAGGGTTTATTACTCTCCATTTTATCACTTTTTGAAGCTCTCGTCCAATGTAACATATATTTAGCAAATACATGGTTAGGTCATGACCTGGCTTCTCTGATACCAAACTACTTTAAGGCCACATGATAATAGCACATACAGAAACGTAAACTAGAGCCAACCTACATGGAGTCACCATTAGGTCCTCCAAATGGCACCACAAGTACCAGCATGCTCTCCAAATGCTACTGTATATGACACTTGCACAGTCCATGCAACCAATCCAAGGACTAGCAGAACTGAGCGCTGAAATTATGTACGTTTCCAAAAAAATATTTGTCCGCTGCTGCTTGCAGTAAAGGCTCTGATCATCCTGTGTGTCTTATGGCCATATAGACTTATAACTACCTACTTCCAGGGAATAGTGATCTAGTGAGAGTAGCCAGTGCTCTTGTGGTGCCCACCGGTTGACCCCCCATCACTGATCACCGATCCAGGATGCAGGTAAATGTAATTAAATGAGATGGTCTCAGGGGAATAGCCACCAGCGGCGCATGCACAGAAACATTTTTAGGGTAACTTTTAAGAGAAACAGAATTGGAGTGGATTCGCAGGGGCAGAGCTTTCTTTCAAGCTCTGTCCCTGCATGCAATGATTGATACCCCCCACCCCCACCACAACCACTACCACCACTCCTACAGATAATTGAAATGGTCTTGAAATATACTGAATTATCGCATTGCGGATTTGGTCATATTTATCACCAGGGGTTAAAGTGATGGGGGAACGGTGAGTTCCCCCACCTCTACATGACCACTTTAAGCCATGTTTATAAAAATCTCTTCTGCATCTGAGATGTTGATTGTGATAAACATGCCCCTAAGTAACTTAGGGCCTTATTCTGGTCTGTGCGGACGGAGCCGAATATGCGGGCAGGACCGTGCGTCCTAAACCCCGCCTTTCGTACGGATCGCTCACTCCGTCCTAATGCGGTAAGAAGCTGTCCGAACGGACCGCAAGTGTATTTCTCATGAATACACCTCCTCCATCTCAGGGAACCTCCCCCATCATTCGATGGTCACAGACCATCAAATGCAGGACCGAGTGGTCAGGCAGCTCCCGCAACCTCAGACCACACGGGCATTTCTCCGTGCAAAAGCAGGGATCTGGGCGGGCAGCTGACATCCGGCAATGTCATATGTCCGCCCCCTGCACGTGCGTCACGACCGCATTACCATACATACGCCCAGCGTTTTCATGGGAATGTCCATGAAACGCGGGGCGTATGCATATGTTAATGAGCCCAAACAGCCCTTCACGCCCCTCTCCACCCCCTGTTCGTAGTGTACACATTTCATGCGGAATTTGGACGTGCGTCCCGTTCGCACATGCGCAGAGACGCCTCTGCACATGCGCAGACTCTAAACATCAGCGGACCGACCGCACACGGACATTACCGCACCAACCAGAATAAGGGCCAAAATGTGTAATAAACTTATACCATAGTTGTCTACCCTCTTGGATCCTGGTGGAGAATCCCGGTTGAAGTTATTATCTCCTGCTGCCCTGCATCTTAAATCAAATTGTCAGGATTGTTTACTTCAGCCAGGGTACCGCCAAGGAATTTGCAAACACAATGATTTTCTGCAGCATGATTGCTATCTGGGAATAGCGTTCATTAATGTCAACTCTCAGCAACTCCCTCTTAAACTGGCCATACATCAGACATGCTCACAATCATGATTGTGTCCAGATTTCCCTTCAATTTCCCAGCAGAATTGGTGTTTTTTGGACACACAATGTGCACATAATCTGTTGTACAATCCAGTGGCGTGCGGTGGGGTGAGGCAGGTGAGGCACAACCATTCCTGTCATACTAACGCAGTGGTCTCCAACCTTTTTTGGGGCGGGAGATACTCGAGGCAAAATAAACCGCCTGAAGAGCTACTAAAATTTTTTAAAAACAAGAAATCTGCATAATAATCAAAAAATGCCATTTACACATTATGCCACACACTGTAATGGCCCTGACACATTATGCCGCATACCACAATGCCCCAGACACAATATGCCACACACTGCAATGTCCAATGTGTCACAAACATACCTCCCAACACTGGAGACAGAGGAAAAGGGTATACACATATACCCCACAGTGCCACCCCACAGTGCCAGGAACATGTATGCCCCCACAGTGCCAGGAACAAGTATGCCCCCACAGTGCCAGGAACAAGTATGCCCCCACAGTGCCAGGAACAAGTATGCCCCCACAGTGCCAGGAACATGTATGCCCCCACAGTGCCAAGAACATGTATGCCCCCACAGTGCCAGGAACAAGTATGCCCCCACAGTGCCAGGAACAAGTATGCCCCCACAGTGCCAGGAACAAGTATGCCCCCACAGTGCCAGGAACAAGTATGCCCCCACAGTGCCATGAACAAGTATGCCCCCACAGTGCCAGGAACATGTATGCCCCCACAGTGCCAGGAACATGTATGCCCCCACAGTGCCAGGAACATGTATGCCCCCACAGTGCCATGAACAAGTATGCCCCCCACAGTGCCAGGAACATGTATGCCCCCACAGTGCCAGGAACATGTATGCCCCCACAGTGCCAGGAACATGTATGCCCCCACAGTGCCATGAACAAGTATGCCTCCACAGTGCCAGGAACATGTATGCCCCCACAGTGCCAGGAACATGTATGCCCCCACAGTGCCAGGAACATGTATGCCCCCACAGTGCCATGAACAAGTATGCCCCCACAGTGCCATGAACAAGTATGCCCCCACAGTGCCAGGAACATGTATGCCCCCACAGTGCCAGTTTCCCAGCACCAGCAGACTCACCAGTGCTGCTGTCCCCCTGTGCCGCTGCTGTCTGTTGTCGTCGCCGCCGCTGCTGCTGATTCCTCTCTGAGGAGAGGAGAGCACCGTGAGTCTCTCCTTCCCCTCACTTCCTTGTGACTGGGCGTCCGTCAATCAAAACTCGCGGGCCGGCTCCTGATTGGCTGCTGGCCCGCGAGTTCTGATCCGCAGACGGCACAGTCAAAGGAATCCACAGTGAGGGGTAGGAGAGACGCGGGATGCGCTCTCCTCCCCTCAGAGCAGACAGGGAGAAGGGATGGGCGGGCGGGGGGGCGGGCGGCAGGCAGCTGGCTGGATAATGGAGTGGCGGGCGGCTGGCAGGGGCAGAGTGGTCAAGCCACCCGGATCGCTGCCGCAAGCTACTGGTAGCTCGCGAGCAACGGGTTGGTGACCACTGTACTAACGTATATGCCAGAGTTTTGAATTTTTAAAATATGTCAAAAATACAAATAATATATAAAAAAAAATCTTATTTTTATTATTCTAATCATTTTTATAGTCAAAACTCTGGAGTAAAAAGTCTATGGCAGGTGAGGCAGTGCCTCACCTGGCTATCTTTTCGGCACATCTCTTATCAAAACTCATCGAATCTCCAGCAGTGTATTCTGCTGCACATGTGTATAATGCTGGCATGTACCCCATGGCTCATATATTGTGTGCAAATCTGGCTCTGGTACTTGCCAGGGACTCCTCAGCCATTTACCTCATCGCACGTCCCTGGTACAATCCAGCTACTGCATACAACCAAGGGGTCAGTGCTCGTTGCCAAGGGTTATTGTGCATTGCCAGGGGTTAATGATCGCTGCCAAGGGTTAATGCTTGTAGCCAGAGGTTAATGGTCATGGCCAAGGGTTAATGCTCATTGCCAAGGGTTAATGCTCATTGCAAGGTGTTAATGCTAGTTGCCTGGGGTTAATGTTCATTGCCAAGGGGTCTTGAAGCTTCGGAGGAGACAGACGCTAGAGGTCATACTTAACCACTAGCGTCTGACAGGGCATAGCGATGTGCTCCATATCAGATGCTAGAGGTCAAATGTGATCTCTAGCGTCTATCTCCTCTGAGGCAGCGGGTGGATGGAGGAGTGTGCGGGAAGGTGGTGGTGGGCGGAGGAGTGCAGTGGAAGGTGGTGGCGGGGGAAGGCAGCTAACCCATCAAATGACCGATTGCATGTACTTAAACAGACATGCAATCTGGTCCCAATCATGACTAATCGGAGGACCAACCATTTAACCTGTGCACACAATCTGCATGCAACCCGTCTTCCATCCCCTTGAGATTATATACTAGGGTACAATCTCATTCAGGTGTATGGGGGCCACATCCTGTGTAACAGCAATCTTCTTATCTCAGTGTCTGCTAATGCTCTATGGTGTGAACTGGGGGGGAGAATTTTTATTAGTAACAGAAAAATAGAATTTGATGGCAGGTAAGAACTACTTGGACCATCTAGTCTTTGGATAAACACACAAAAGGTCCAATACAAAGTTATAAAGTCATTTTTTTTACCAGGAGATTATCATAGAAGTAACAGTTTAGAAAAAGGTTAAATTGAATTTGGAATTTATTGCACAAGCATCACATTTATTATTATTATGTTTATTGTGCTGAGTGAGAAGAAAATTAATTTTACAACAAATAGTTGCAAACAAATACATTCAAAATAGCAGACAGCAATGTTATTATCAGTACTTGCTAAATTTCCCAAAATATATAGTTGATTATTTTATATAGAAATGTATGCCCATTGGTTAGAGCATGACACACCCCCTCAACAGCGCACTGTGTGAAATTCTACTATTAACTATAATCCCCTGAAACTAGTTTTCAAAACTAGGCAATTATTACCACTTTCACATCACATTGCATTGGTCTGACTTTGCACTAACCTGGTTCTGGCACTTTTGCACTAAATCCAGGTTGCCCATAAAACAAAGAGCATCCTTTGTTTCCAGGTTATACTGTAAGTAGTAAATTTTCCGGGTTACCATAAACCTTGGTTTAAATTGCAGTGTGAAAGGGTATAAAGCGGCATACACACGGGGCGATTTCAGCCCCATCTGTAAGCCGATCAAACTAGATCACTTAGAAATGGAGCACTGTGTGTGTATAGCCCCAGGCGACGGCTATGTGCTATGGTCCCACACCTCACTATAGCCTGCAGGGAAACACCGTGCTTTCCTGTGAGATTGGGGGATTTTGCCTATGAACAATAGGTAAAACCCCACTCTGCACAGATCGCTCATCACTAGGGTTACCACCTAGTCCCTTTAATTCCGGACACATGTTAATTACACAGGTTCTGTGGCAGTTTAAAATCAGGTGAAGTGGAGTCTTGAAGTCAACCAGCCACAGAACCTGTGTAATTAATATGTGTCCGGAATTAAAAGGACTAGGTGGTAACCCTACTCATCACACATCGCGGTGTGTATCATAGGGTGTAATGCAACAACATGTGCTGACTCAGCATAAGCACGTCGCTCAGGATGGAGGCCAGCGTCACCCCGTGTGTATGGGGCTTAAGGCTTGTACACATATTGGAGTCTTGTCATGGGGTGAGACAATTTCTTATAATTCAGTAGGTGTCTAGTTTTAGGAATATAATACTGCTTTCACATTGCAGAAATGGGTAATGACACGGTATTCTTAAATGGGACTTTAAAACGGGTCTAGCCTTGAGACCTTTCACATTGCAGGTGAAAACCGTTTTAAAAATCATTTAATACCATTCAAACATTCAACCCGTTTAACCCCCAAGGGACACGTTTCAAGCCATTGAAATAGATCCATTCACACTGCCTAAAAAACGGCTTTAAAACGTGTAGGACTCTGCTTTTTAACTGTGTTGAAATACCGGTTAACTTTAACCGGTAAATCAACTCTGGCACTTTCACATTGCAGCCTTAAACGTTTTAAAATGGGAAAAAAAATGGCAATATACCGTTTTAAAAGTGCGATGTGAAAGGGGTATAACAGACAGGGGGAGATGTAGCAAACCTTGGAGAGAGTAGAGATATATTTTTAGGCCCTACTAGCCCAGCAACTTTTATGTATGAGGTGGGACTGTCACAACTTTTATACACTACAGCTGGTACAGCTCTGTAAAACATGCCATTTTATAAATATGTAATTTGGACGATAATGTCACTTTAATAGAAGATCCTTCTAAAATGTTCTCTTTTGGTCATCCTCAATCCTTATGATTAATAGCACATTTCTGAAACATTTATTCTTACTTTACAGCTTACATAAAATCTCTCTAATCAATAATTTAACACCAGTGTGTTATTTTACCTGAAAAAATCCACATAGGGCATTAACAGCTGCTGAAGATATAAAAATGATGATTATTTAACCCTTACACTACACATGCTCGGAACCTAATAGAGGTTATTTGAGGACAGTCTTTTGAGTGAACTAACACTGCCACTCAGTGGCCAGCCCAGACAGCCTTGCTGGAGAATAAACACTCACTTGTGAATGTGTTACAAGTCCCAGATGAGTATGACTACAGCGTTATGTGCTTTTACTGTTGCTCGTGAGATCAGAAGCCTTGGACCTTTTCTCTCATTCTGTCATAGTGGAAAAAGCTTTGCGATAGGCAAGAGCTGTTGACACAGACTGTGTTCCTTTGAATAATGCGCTATAGGCCATAGCTTCAACAATAATGGGAAAACATTAATTACGCCTGTTCTTAAAGGAGAACCCCATTTGGAGCATAACGTTTAGATATAAGATATAAAATAAAAAATCAAATTTATTTTCATTACGACAATGTGGCAGGTCTGTGATGTCTCCAACAGTCTTGAAAAGACAACCTATTTTCTTTCTTGGGGATGGCTTTTTTTTTGTCAAGACAAAAACACCACCTTGGTAAAGTGTTACTAACCAGTGCTCGCCAGTAATATGTGTCTTGCCAAGTTTCTCATAGCCCTAGGCATGAGAATTTTGTATACCAATTACTGTATGGGGCCATCTTAACATATGGGCTCAATTTTGCAGCTGCCCAAGAGACCCCCAATTCTGGGGGCATTCCAGCTGGGGCAAATTGGGTTGTCAGCATCTGCCTCCTAAGCTTCTTGGGAGGCAGTGGTGAATGCTGTCTGGTGCTTTCCATCAGTTAGAGTCCAGTATTTACTTGCTGCCACCCAGCCTGCAGCCAGAGAATGGCAATCAACATGCCAACTTCTCCACTTGTCCACTTCTTCACACTCCTCTTTACTCTTCAAACAGAGGCAAACACAGGGCAGGAAGGCTTTTAGTAAACTGTCTGAGCTGGCCTTAACAGGACCGGACCCAAGTACAGGGATCTTTCTGCCACCACTTTTTTTATTTTTAAACCAAAATTGGCCTTAGTATTAATGTGCTTACTGGTGGCTGGGCCCTCCCTAAAAACATCTGCATTGTAAGTGCTGCGCAGTGGCTGGGTAGCAAGTATTAGGGGGGTATTCAATCTGGGGTCACGGCTGTCGATCTTGTTCGACAGCCGTGACCCTGTCCCATTCTCTGTCTGCTCGACCAAGAACATGCAGGTGGGATTCAATTTCCCGCCTGCAGTGGGATGAGAAGGGGGCGTGGCCGGGGGTTGCAGCCGGGAAGAGGCGAGCTGCGGCTGAGAGCTTGTCACTTCCCGGCCATTCTCGGCAGAACGAGCCCAACTGCTTGTGAAGTGGGGTTCGTTCTGCCGAGCTCCCCTGTTCAATGCTGTCGGGGAAGACAGCATTGAATAGGGTCCGGTGGCCATCTCCCCCGTCAGGAGATGGTTGCCGGTGATTGAATACCCCCCCCCCCTTAGTCTGAGAGGACAGTCCACATGTGTGTCACGACCAGAGTATGTATGAGTTGATAATGGGGATGCTGTTTACCAAGCATGAGACTACATAACAACCCTCGCCAACTCAGTTAACGCAGCAAAAGTGTAATATATACATGTATATATTCTTACAAAACTAGATTTATTTTGTGCATGTGGAACACATCATGGGGGAAATGTAATAGGATGAGAGAATCAGAAAGTGAGAGATTTGTTAAGACATCTCCAGTTTTTTTAAAGCAGCAACCATTTACACTGCAAAAACATTTTGATTCGGAGTGTAAATGATTGCCGCTCTAACAAAAACTAGAGATTTCTTCCCAAATCTCTCACTTTCTGATACTCTCATCTCATCTCATCCTATTACATTTCCCCTTCATTCGTGTGTCCAATCCCCTTTTTTATGTTTTCAGTGGCACAATTTGCAGAACTCATCCCAAGTGAACATGGTTAATGCTGCACCTTTGAGGGCACTCTCATTTTCATATGAAAACTTCATGCATGTCGTGCAAAATCAGTGTTTTATTAACCAATAGGCTGCTTAGGCTACCAGGACCGGGAGGGGGCCATGCAGGTGACTGCCAAAGAATAAAAGAAGGCCTAATTAATTCCATGCTTGTTAGCTATCACCCATCCTGATGAACTGGAAAAGGTGACTGCTAGTTGTCTGTGCCAATGTTTACTGATGGAACCATTACTTTATGTATACTGTGCTACAGCACCAGCCAGGCAGCCAAAAGCAAACATTTCCTTCCTATGCCACAAACATTAGCTCCTACATGTCAGTTGTATAACCTTCGATGCATGCACATGGGCAGTATAAAAAGAGAGTTGCCCATATGGGATACGGTCGGTTGGTCGACCTAATAATGGTCGACACCATTTGGTCGACAGGTGTATAGGTCGACATGGTTTAAGGTCAACAGGTGTCTAGGTCGACATGAGACAAGGTCGACACATGCATTAGTTCGACATGGGTTAGGTCGACAGTCAAAATGTCGACATGAGGTTTTTCACTTTTTTTGAGCCATCATGTGCCGACAGGCGGTATTTCATGCCCTACCATCCACTAGGGCGTGGTGGGAGAATAAAATAGTGTGCCCGAAGCATGGCGAGCACAGTGAGCTATGCGAGGGGATGCGGTGTACTTAAAACAGTGTTCATGTCGACTGTGTCAAAAAGCGAAAAACCCCATGTCGACATTTTGATTGTCAACCTAACCCATGTTGACCTAATGTATGTGTCGACCTAGACACGTGGACCTTGTACCATGTGTCAACCTACACACCTGTCGACCTTGCTGTATGTCGACCCAATGGTGTCGACCTAATGACTGTTGACCATCATTAGGTCACCCATAAACGGGTGTTCAGCAGCAAGAGCTACAAGTACATAAGCCTAAGGCCCTTGGAACCTTTAATCAGGCCCTGTGCAAAACCCAATACATACCTGTGACACTTAGGTAAGCTTGCCTTTTGCTCATGAATGCCAAGATTAGAAAAGTCGCTGAATTGATGTTCCCATTCACTGATGTTCGCACTTCCTTCACTTATACAGAATTAATATAAAACCAAAAAAATAACTTCTCTTAATTTATCACAAGCCCCACGTCTTTCATCTTGTTTCCTAGCATGATATGACAAGATGAATTTACATATTAATCTTTGTCAGTCTGCCGTTTGCTGTGTATTTACCATTATATTAACAGCATCCCTAAGAAATAGAACATTCTGTATTACCATTCACTGAAATGCATCTATTATGAATAGTGCAGTTAACTGTGTAATACATAAATTATTCGCATTCATTAGTCAGTCACCGAAAATGAGAAAGCCTAACAAAGCACATCTTTGCATATCCATTGCATCACACTCTGTCTACATCTGCTATGGTGTTAATGTTAGATTAATGTAGTGACTGGTAACACAAATCCCAAGAGGTTAGTATTGGATTTTAATGACAATTTGACAAAGCGTTTGCAAGGTAGTATACAAGATATCCTATTTATCTAAAAAGGTATAAAAAGAAGAACATATGTTTTTCTGTCACAACATTCTATCAATAAAGAATGAAGTTGCAACAAGTGAAACAATGCTGTATCAAGCACAAATGAGATCTACAGTAATTAACAGCAAAAAACGGACTCGGATCAATGTTTCACAGAACGCAAAACAATGCACTGAGAACATTGAACATGAGAAACTTTGTATGATCTCTATCTGCTCTCTGGATACTGTCTAGTAACACAGGATCTCAAACTCAGTCCTCAGGACTCCACACGGTGCATATTTTGCATGTCTCCCAGGGGCGGGCTGGGCTCAATCAATGTGTGTGCAGGCCGCCTTTGTTCTTAGGCTGCTGCTGCAGCCACGGCTCACCAGTCTCCAACTGGTCTCCGGAAACATGGCTGCCGACCTCCTGCACTGAGGACATGTCTAGTGTAGTAGGCCGGCGCCCATGTTTCTGGAGACCAGTCAGAGACAGAGACTCTGGGCTAGATTCTCTAAGCTTCAAAAGTGATAAACTGGAGAGTGATAAACAGCCAGCCAATCAGCTCCTACCTGCCATGTCACAGGCTGTGTTTGGAAAATGTCAGCCATGAGCTGATTGGCTGGCTGTTTATCACTCTCCATTTTATCACTTTTGAAGCTTGGAGAATCTGGCCCTCTGTGTGTTCTACTTATACTTCCCCGTGCTGCAGCCCGCCTCAGTCTGGCGTCAAGATCGGTTAAGAGGGACTGTGCAGGCAGAGCGGCCTGTCTGGTCCAGTTATTATACAGGGGGAGCAGCCTGTGGGGGTCCAGTAATTATTATAAGGGGGTGCAGCCTTTGGGGGTCCCTTTATTATTTTACAGGTGAAGCACCCTGTCGGGGTCCCGTTATTATTATACAGGGGGAGCAGTCTGTGGGGATCCCATTATTATTATACAGGGGGAGCAACATTTGGGGGTCCCGTTATTATTATTATACAGGGGGAGCAGCCTGTTGTTGTCCCGTAATTATTATTATACAGGGGGAGCAGCCTGTGGGGGTCCCGTTATTGTTATTTTTATTATACAGGGGGGTGCAGCCTGTTGTATCCTGTTATTATTATACAGGGGGAGCAGCCTGTGGGGTCCTGTTATTATTATAAGACAGGGGGAGTAGCCTGTGGTGTCCTGATATTATACAGGGGGAGCAGCCTGTGGGGGTCCTATTATTATACAGGGGAGCAGCCTGTGGTGTCCTGTTATTATTATACAGGGGAGCAGCCTGTGGTTTCCTGTTGTTATTATTATAAGTCAGGGTGAGTAGCCTGTGGTGTCCTGATATTATACAGGGGGAGCAGCCTGTGGGTGTCCTATTATTATACAGGGGAGCAGCCTGTAGTGTACTATTATTTTTTTATTATTATTTTTATTATTATTAATACATATTTTCAAAATGAAAAACCTCAATTTAACTATGCACTGTTACTTATGGGCCAGTGCTCTGGACTTGCCCCCCAGGCTAAAAGTTGCCAGCCAGCCCCTGAGTCGTCTCCTCACAGAAGGCCAGATGCATTAAGCTTCAAAAGTTACAAACTGGAGAGAGTGATAAACAGCCAGCCAATAAACGCCTACCTGCCATGTTACAGGCTGTGTTTGAAAAATGTCAGGCAGAAGCTGATTGGCTGGTTGTTTTTCACTCTCCATTCTATCCCTTTTGAAGCTTAGTGCATCTGGCCCATGATCACAAGTGAAATAATTAGCTCCACCTGTGGATCTTTTAAAATGTGTCAATGAGTAATAAATGAACCTGTGCACCTGCCGGGTGACCTGGAAAATGTGAACTGTGTGGCGAGGACCGAGCTTGAGAACCCCTGATCTAGTACGTAATATTGACTGATATAGTGTTTTGGACTGTGATGTAATCCCACATCTAGGACTGCCACTACCAGCAGGGCCACCGAGGGGGGGAGAGTGGGTACTAATTACCCGGGCCCGGGATTGCTGGGAGAGCCTGGCAGGGGCCCTGGCCTATCCCCCTGTTCCCCTCCGTCCCTCCCGTGAAGCAGCAGCACACACCTCTACAGCATGTGCTGTGCTGACAGCAGGCTCAGAATGAGCGTCTCACTGACAGCGTGAGAGCTCATGCTGAGTCTGCTGTCAGCATATGCTGTAGGTGTGTGCTGCTGCTGGGGGGGGCAATAAAACTCCCCCCTTGACTTATGCTGGCCACACATCAGACCAACTTCAGACCAACTTTTTTAAAACCCTTCAAACCTCCAACCATCCAACTCGACAGTCCAACTAAAACAGTTCCCCATACATCTAACCAACTTTTCTTCCAACCAGCAAAATTTTTTATTTTTTGTTTAGTCCAGCCAACTTCTGTCCAACTTCTGATGTCACAGAAGTGGGTGGGTGGCAGGTTCTGCCTATTTTTTTTTTTATAAAATGATTTAATTCCACCTTTATGAGACAGCAAGCAAAAAGTGAAATTAAATGAAACTCTGGTTCACACACCAGGCAATCTCCTCAAAGTCACATTTATCTGTTCAAATTGCTAAATGCAAATAATTTGTAACAATATTCCTCAGTGTTGCAACATAAGCCTCCATACACACTAGATTACCTTTTAAAATATATTGCACATTTTAGCCCTTCATAAGGTCCATACACACTGGGCAACTATGCCCAGCGTGTATGGACAGCGATGATCGCGTTCATCGATGCGGGGAAAGCCGCTCAGTGCATACAAACTAAGCCGCTTTCCCCCTGCCCAGCGTCGTTAGTTGGGGGAGGACAGTGTTGCATAGCGAAGTGCTATGCAATGCCGGTCTGAAACGCTTATCTGCTGGTATAACCAGCAGATGAAGGCTTTCCCAGCGATGTTACGGGAGCGCCCGCAGCAGCGCTCATCGCCGGGGCATACACACTGGGCGGCTTTGAGCTAAAAGCCGCTTAAATATGCTGTTTTGAGCGACTTTCAGCTCAAAGTCGCCCAGTGTGTGTGGGCCTTAAGCGATATCTTTTAAGAAAATAGTTCAATGTCTCTCTCCCCCCCCCCACCCCCGAAGGGCAGCACTCATAACTCCAATAATTAAACAAAAAAAACATGTTAAGGCACCAGCCAAAGTTTTTACAGTTATTGGGAATGGAAAGGGAAGGCGGGGAACTGCTCCTATGCCGCATCTGTTGCTTGTCGTGTGCTGGAAGCTGCGCAGACTGGACACGGCGCTCACACAAGCCGGCAGGAAGGTGCCGCTTCTCTCCCAGCAGGAACCTTGGGGGGGATGATTACCATAGCTAAGCCCGTCCCCAGCAGCGCCAATACAACTTCTCCCCCCAATGTGTGAGCATGTTTATTAACCGAGCACCCGGTCTATATTTGTGCCGTCCTTAAGAGAGTTCGGGGCAATATATGCGCAATCAGCAGCTATCGACTGTTGTTGCTGAGGTTGCATATATACCGCTGTCTGGCATCTGCTTGTGGATACCCAGTGAGCTGGGCAGGTTGTAGGTTGATGTCATATGCACTTTGATGGGAGAATCGCTGGAAGGGGGAGTTTTCACTGCTTTAATACACACGGAGCCCATACATACCGATACTTACCTATCTTGAGCCCATAGGTAGCCCTCGGTCCTGGTCCGGTGTCCTGGTATCCTGGTCCTGGGGTCCGGGCTGATTTTTTTGTAAAAGATAGAAAAAAACCCATTGAGTTCTGCTGTGGAACTATGAGTCCCAGCAAGCCTGCACTGCATACTGGGACTTGGAGAACCACAAGTCCCAGCAGGATGCCCATTAATTGGCTTGCTGGGACTCTTAGTTCCACAGCAGAACCAATAGTTAAATAAAAACACACTGATGCCAGAAAAATAAAACTTTATTACATACACAGCCCGTAAATACCGATACTTACCTATCTGGACATGTAGGTAGGTCTCCATCCATCCATCAGCTGGTCCCGGGGCTGGATGATGCTGCCAGAGGATCCCTCAGGGGTGACTGGGGATGATGCTGCCGGGAGGGGCTGGGGATGGATGATGCAGGGGGGGGGGGGGATTTTAAGGGTACATGAGTTGATCCAGGAGGGCACAAGGGCAAATTATATTTCTATTTTTAGTACACAAAAAATGTTAAATAAAGAAAATGAATATATATCTATATCTCATTTTCTTTATTTGTCATTTTGAGTGTACCTGTGGGGTTTCCGCTGCTGTGATCCTACAGTCACTTCTGAGGGGAGGATGGGGGCAGCGGTGCTGCTATTAGTGCTGCGGGGAGTTGAGGGTGCAGTTGTCAGGTCATGCGGGTCTGCAGCGGTCAGTGATGGGTGGGGTACAGCTGTCAGGTCAGCGAGAGGGGGTAAGGGTAACATGGTGATTCCATGGGGAGTGAGAGGGGGTAAGGCAACGGAGAGTGAGGTGAAGGGGATAAGTGGAGATGAGGTGACGGGGAGTGAGGTGAAGGGGCGAGAGGTGACAGGGATGAGACAATGGGACAAGAGGGGGGGGAAGAGTTACAGGGAGTAAGTGGGGCAGAGGTGATTGAGAGCAAGATGGTAGAAGGTGACGGACAATGGGTGAGATATTGGGGTGATTCCGCAGGGGGCAAGAGGGGCTTAGGTGATGGGGAGCAAGATGGGGGTGAGGTGATGAGGAGCGAGATGGGGGTGAGGTGATAAGGAGCGAGAGATGGGGGTGAGGTGATGAGGAGCGAGATGGGGGTGAGGTGATGAGGAGCGAGATGGGGCTGAGGTGACTGGGAGCAAGATGGGGCTGAGGTGATGAGGAGCGAGATGGGGGTGATTCGACAGGGAGTAAGATGGGGTGAAGGGACGGTGAGCAAGATGGGGGTGAAGCTGAGCGAGATGGGGGTGAAGCTGAGCGAGATGTGGGTGAAGCTGAGTGAGATGGGGGTGAAGCTGAGCGAGATGGGGGTGAAGCTGAGCGAGATGGGGGTGAAGCTGAGCGAGATGGGGGTGACACAATGGGGAGCGAGAGGGAGCCAGTGAATGGGGGTAAGGTTACGGGGCGAAACATAGAATGTGAGAAGGGGGGGGGTGCCCCACAGTCTCACACACACACACACACATACACCGCGGGGCCAGGTGTCGGACATACTACTGCTACTCCCCATTCATTCCCAGTCTAACCTGCTTCAGCTGTCAAGCGCCGGGCGGCGGGGGTCTCAGAGTGCGGGCTCCTTGTGTGCAGCTTCTTGTGCGGCTCCCGTTGGCTGTCAGCGGTGGAGCCGTCACTACAGCAGCGGGAGGGAGGGTGAATAGCGCGGCCGGGTCCCAGTGCTGCTGCTGTGTTTGAAGTGTGGAGCGGGCGGGAAGTATCAATATGCCCCGCCACACTTCTAGCGCTGCTTCCATGTGGTATCGGGTCAGATGTCTCTGCAGTGCACAGGAGCCCGGCTCTGGGACCCCGCGCTGCAGCATTTAAAAAATGTTTAAAATTTAATTTAAAAGTAGTTAAGCCACTGTAGCTGGGTCTCCCGCACAGTACCGCCGGATGCCGGGTCTCTAATCAGCGCGGCAGGCAGCAGCAGGGTCTCCCGCACAGCACTGCTGCATGTCTCCCCGGTGCGGGGGGGGATGATTTCGGGGGTAGGGGGTAGCCAATGCCGGGTGACACTGGGGATCTCCTCCTTGTCAGCTGCTCAACACAGCAGCTGACAGGGAAGGAGTAGGTGCTGACAGGGAAGGAGTAGGCGGACACTGCTGGTCAGTGTCCGCCTACTTATTGGGCAGTTGCGGAAACTTTCCCCACACATCAGCACGATCAGCTGGGAAAAATCAAACAGGTTTGATTTTTCCCAGCTAGTTGGAACGACCGTTCTGGGCCGTTTTTCAACGTTTTTGGCCGTGTGGGAGCAAACGGCTGATAATCGTTTGCTCCCACACACTAGAAAGATTATCATTCCAACCAGCCAAAAGTTGGCTGGTTGGAACGATATCTGTCTGATGTGTGGCCAGCATTAGAGTGTTTTTTCAACCACACTAAACATTTTGGGGTGTGGCTTAATCGTGGGAGATTGCCCCGCCTCCCACGATTAGGCCATGCCCCCAAAATTTTACCGGGGCCTGGCATACCTCTCGGCGGCCCTGACTACTAGTACTGTATGAATTTAGAATAGGCAGCCATGCAAGTGAGTATTACCCAGCAGTAAAAAGAAAAGAAAAACTGTCAAGTTTAAGCATGCTCTGTAACACAATTGCAATTCACAAATTGAGAAGTTGAACTTTGTCTTTTTTTCTACCTTGCCATGTCACCACTGCTGTATTTAAATGGGTGCAGGGTGCGGTGGGTACACGCTACACCAATTTATTGAATACCTACAGTACCCTCCTGGTGTCCCGTAACAACCGAAACAGCACTGTAGAAATCACAAGGAAAACATCACTGCTGCCATTTTCCTTGTCTTTTTCACATCTGCAGTAATACAATTGGTGGGAAAATGTGCGCCGCACCATTTTCCCAGATATCTGCGCATGCACATTACAGTCTGAGCCCTCTAGTGCTTAGATACTATAGCGCTGCCCGCAGATAGCAAAGTGCCAGGCTGATGGAGCAAACTACACATGGGAATCCAAACAAAAGGAAAGAAAAGATTGTCACGATGTGATGCACCAGAGAAAATAATATTTTCTCTGGTGCATCACATCGTGACAATCTTTTATTTCCTTTTGTTTACTGGTCCAAATATTGTCCAGTGATAGCACACCCCCACTAATCTACAATAAGGACCCTCTTGGGTGCCAATATCTAAGGGGGGACATTTAACAAATACAATTCTATTGGCTAAATTCTCAGTCTTGTGCGATCGACTTCCCACTACGTTGCCCTACACATGGGACTCCTCCTCTCTTAAAACGCCCCTGCATGCAACTCTCTCTCATATGTATATATATATATATATATATATATATATATATTCAATTGTTTTTGCCAGTGCTGTGGGTGCTCATTTCTTAATTGTGCACATCACACTCAAATGGTGCCCAAAAGCCCAATGTTGGGTGCATATCTGCTCACCACCTCAAGAGGGTGCAGGCAGAAATAATGGGCGTCTGAGGCACTCGCTTCCAGCACCATCAACAATTGAATAGCTCCTGGTCACCTTAAATGGGAGCTGCAGCAGCACAAAACAATTGAATTCCCCTCTCCA
Organism: Crinia signifera; assembly: GCF_055691185.1. Taxonomy (NCBI): domain Eukaryota; kingdom Metazoa; phylum Chordata; class Amphibia; order Anura; family Myobatrachidae; genus Crinia; species Crinia signifera. The sequence continues at coordinate 208,882,014 of NC_139222.1, read as the reverse complement.
CTGTGTTTGCAAAGCCTCTCTGTAGAATAGTGTACTACGTAGGATTACAGTATAGATGATAGACAATGTCTAGGTCAACCACTAATGGTCGACAGTGACTAGGCTGAAATTGAAAAAAAATCAATAATGCCACACGGATTGATCCAGAATTCACATAATGCTACAGGGATCGAGCCGAAATTCACAATATGTGCTATAAATAGGGGCATTGCGCGCCGAAGGCACATGTCAAAATTTACGCCAAAATACCATTACACGTTAAGCCACACACCCTAATGTCCATTACGTATTATACCAAACACTGTAATGCCTATCACAAATTATGCTACATAATTGCTGCTTAACTACATGCTTGTTGCCTTGGGTTCCATGCTCGTTGCCATGTGGGATTACATGCTCATTGCCAGAGTTTATATGCGCTTTGCCATGTGGGATTACTTGCTCATTGCCATGGGGGTTACATGGCCATTGCCAAGGGGGAATACAGGCAGAGAGTGGGGGACTGCCTGGCTGTATTCAGAGCACTGCAGGTCCTGGCTATTTGATTAATAATATAATGAAAGCATTGACAGCCGGGCAGAGAGTGGGGAGCGTGAGATTTCAAATAGCCAGGACCTGCAATGCTCTGAATACAGGCAAGCAGCCTGCCGCTCTCTGCCCGGCCAGTCAATGCTTTCAGTTATTCCTGGTTGCAGCTGTCCCCTCGTTACCATGAGCGGTAGCTCAGCGGGAGGCCGGCCCAGCATGCCCGGCATATAAAAAATGTCTGAAATGATGGGGGGGGGGGGGCATGTGCCTGGGTTAGTCCACAGGATTTGTTAGGTTTAGGTACTAGGGGGAAGGTTAGGGTTAGGCTGTGAGGAGGGAGGGTTAGAAAGACAGGGAGAAGGTAAGTAAACTTACCATCCCCCTGTCAGGATTCTCTCCATCTGGATGCCAATGTTGGTCTTCTGGCCACCAACAATCCTTCTGACACTCATCCTTATGTATTCCTCATACACACCATATTTGTTTTTCCTTTATTTTTTAAGAGGGAGTGGGCACCAAACTACAAATTGCATATGGGCGACTGGGATGGACGTGCACCCCTATTGCAGTCATCTGAATCCAGGCACAAGATGCTCCTTAGAGCATAAAATAGAAGCAAATGTTATAACTTGAAATATATTGGTATTTACTGATTTTCAACAATACTCTAAAAGTCAAATGTAAAATCTGCATTTTATCTGTGCTCTATAATCAACCAGCAAGGAAAAATGTATTGCCACCAAACCACCATCCTTAGACCATTCCTGGAGATGCACTACAGTCTCGGTACTTATATGTTAGTTTAGCTCCCACTATAGTTAGTATGCTCATACCCCTACTATCCATGTCGGCATGGAGTTGATTTTATATAGTGTGCCCACCGAGCCCGAAGCGTGGCAAGCATAGCGAGCCCCGTGACGGGTCGCGGAAAACTAAGCAAATAGCTTAGTGGGCGCCCAACTAACATATAACTATCCCACTTTATCACTTTTTAAAGCTTGACACATCTGGCCCCATGTTCCCTCTCCCCAGGTTGTCACCTGCTCATCACAGTATGAAAAGAAGAAATGCCTGCAAACCTGTATGTGACTACCGTGTTCCTAGGAGGGGAGAGGGAGGGGATATAGGTAAATTAGGAGGGGGATAAAAGATGAACAGGGAATTCAATGAAGGGAAATTAAAATTGATAGATAGATGACAGAAAATGGGATGTGTATAAAGTAAAATATGGTGTCAAAATAGAAAGATGGAAGCAGAAGAGAAATATGAGGGTGAAATATTTTGGTTAAGAGAGAAGATGGGCTGAGGTAAGAAGATTAATGGATGTGTAGCCTCTGATGAAGAGAGAAATAAGAGACCTTTCTGGTCCCTGCCCTATACATCATGTTTATGACACCAAGTTATTTCAGGCATGGACAAGCCTCCTGGACTCTTTGCATAGTAGTTAAATAATATTCTGTCATAGGTCACATCCACACATTTCAATATCAGTGTTAGAGTAGCATAACCCCAGGACTTTTATCTCTATGTTTATGGAGGCCACTGAGATACGAGGTGACCTCTTTGCAGAATATAAATATATACATAGTCAGCTGCACTTTTCTATTCCCAGGTCTCCTGTGAGGGAGTTAATGAGATGTGTAGGGAAACTGTTACAGCCTGACATTTGCCCTTCCCCTTTATATCCCAGGCCTTTGATAAGGAGCCCAAAGTTGCTCATTAATCTTCAGCTCCCTAGTTCATCTGACATGCATGTGTTTAAAATAACCTTACCAGCTCCTGTCAAATGATTACACAACCATTACCCGTGCCATACATACCTACATGTAAGCTGTGCGAGATACAGTACAGGAAATACTGAATAATTCAGCGCTGTCATAAAATAGAAACCAGCTTATTCATACAATACCCCAATTACTTAAGAAGTAATATGACACATAATAATGAACATTCAACTCTTCAATTTGATATTTATTTTGCAAGCTATTGTTATCATCTCCCCTGCTATTAATAAATAAATCATTTCTCGTGAAAAAAAACCCCATTCATTTCCAAAAATAAAAAGATCCAATAATATATTGCTTTCAACCATTGTCACTCCAAGCTGTAATTATTTTCAGTCATCTCGAAAGAATTTTTTAAAATTATAAAATGGACATAGGGCTCCCAGTCTATCACGAGACACTTATATTTTCTTATAATTAGCTGCATACAGCCCAGTGGCTCACTACCTTCTTCCAGGTCCCAACCATTGCTAGGAGACCAGGATGCCAGCATGCAGCTGCAATGAGAGGTCTCAGCTGGTTGTAATAACTGGGACACTCAATACTGTTATGTGCAGCTCTACAACTGTAGACTATATTTATTCAGGGGGCCTGTCTCTGTTGAGTCATTCTGATTGGCCATTGTGATAATAGACAGAAAGTATGGGGCCCATACACCTGCTGTTTAAAAGGGAAATTACGCAATCCCTTGACCATCGCGCCAGGGGCAATAGGGATATTAAACATCCTGAAAAATCCTGATTCCTCGATCCCAGCGGGGATCGCGGAATGTGGACATATTGTAAGCTCTTACTACACTCAGGTAGTCCTGGTGGCATTTCAGTACTAATGAAAACATCTCTCCCTATTGGAAAAGGGTTGTCTGTTATAGGTGAAGACCTCTGTAGTGTAGCATGGTTCTAAGAATCTTAAACAATTTCTCTAGTGGGCCCTCACACATATGACCCATTTTTTTTTACGTTGAACTTCTATCAAAACAGATCCAACCCTTTCACACATTTTTAGCTACAGATGTGCAGCAGGAACGGAGATCGTTTCAGTTTTGAACAACTACTTCAGGCTAAAGTTTAATAAACAAACCTGCCCACGGATGAGGCAAAACCCCAAATGGGCAGCTATACCTAAATGGCTGCAATAGGTGAACTAGGTGAATAGGTGGTCAACTAAACTCATGGGAATAGAGACAGATTCCAAAATTCCATCCCATACCATCTGAGGAAAGGAGACACAGAGGGTGAGATTTAATAGGATGAGAGATTCAGAAAGTGAGAGATTTGGTGAGAAATCTCCAGTTTTTTTAAAGCGACAATCATTTACACTTCAAAATCAAACTGGTTTAGCAGTGTAAATGATTGCCGCTTTAAAAAACCTGGAGATTTCTTACCAAATCCCTCACTTTCTGAAACTCTCATCCTATTAAATCTCTCCCAATCTGTACTACCACAAGCAAGAGACCAGGTTAGCAAGCTGAGCAAGGGAAGTCCCAGGCTGCTTCCGCCACCTTGAAGCCTTGTGGCAGGGATGAATAGTCATTCCTTTACGGACAGTGTCAGTCACCACATGAGGCAGTGTACCAGTGCTGTTTGGGTTAGCAGAAGGAAGAGAACACCCCAGGTGATGAGACACATCATCAGTCCATACCTACCAACTGTTCCAATTTTGATAGGACAGCTACAACACTTAAGCGGCACTAGAGCTTGGTACCATACATTCAGTGGATGCGCTGCTAAAAAGGTGACTGTTGCAGCCACATTCCCATTTTACCACAGCCATGCCCCCACCCCTTCAATGCACATACATCCTAACATTTGGCATATGTCCCAAACGTTGGGAGGGATAAAAGTCATCCCCAACATCAATTTAGCCTTGGTATGCCTTGAAAGGAATTCAGTTTTCCTGCCATATAGCCAGATGTATCAATATTTGAAAAGGGATTAAATGGAGAGGGATAAACAGCCAGCAAATTAGCTCCTAACTACCATGTTACAGGCTGAGTTTAAAAAATGACAGGTTGGAGCTGATTGACTTGTTTATCACTCTCCACTTTATCATCTGGTCCCTTATGTCCAATCAAAACAACCAGGTAATGGGGGTGTGGCCTGGAGTAGCTTGTAGTCGGACGTGTTTGTCAGCTCTCCCTCAGAAATCCTGATAAAACATCCTGTTTTGGAAAATATCTGCATTTTGGATTGGAAAGACTGGTGGGCAGGGGAGGCGATTTCCGATTTCCACCCCGCCCACCCCAACATATATTTATGACAGCTATGTACTTAAGACTGAAGTCATGGAAAAACCTTTTTAAAAAAGGAATTATGTAAGAGTCAGGGGGAGATATATTAAGCCTTGAAGATATAAATAAGTGGAGAGAGAGAAACTACCAAGCAATCAGCTCCTAACTACAATGTTACATGCTGTGTTTAAAAAATGACATATTGATTTTTTTTTCTGCAAATACCTTTTATTCAACTGTGCATTTCCAAAAATATTTCTGCATACTTTCTCAAGATGTCAAAGATGCATTGTATACTTACTCTCTTGGCATTTAGCGAGGTAGAAAGGGGACATGTGCAGGTATGCGGAAACATGGGGCCTGCCATGTTCCAGAGACTAATTTCACTACTTTAGTTTTCCTTTCACTGTAGGACATGGGAATATAAGGAATAAGAAGCATAGACTCAATGGGGGAAATTTACCAAAACGGATTCGTAGAAAAAAGGTGTATTCGTAGGGAGAAATACACCTTTTTTTTACAAATTTGTATTTTCGGGATTTTCTCTCCCCAAAATACAACAATTCGTAGTCCTAGGGATGGAACATTCGTATTTTTATTTACAAATACGAATGTCTACAACATCGTTAGGATACGACAGAAATCACCATTCAAAAGAATGGTGGTTCCTGATTTACTAAGCAGCCGTATAGAAAATACGGCTGCTTTTGTCCACGAAAATACGGCAGAAAAATAGAACACCATTTTCCTGTCGTATTCTCGTTTTAGCCTGCACGGATCAGTAAGATCCGTGCAGGCTGCGGTGTAAAAATAAATAAAATAAAATAAATAAATTAAAAAACGGCGTGGGGTCCCCCCCCCACAGCCGAAACCAGCACCAGGCTGACAGAGCCTGGAGCCGGTAATTAAAAATCAGGGAACCCGACAAATAGGGGTTCCCTGATTTTTAACAACCAGCCACAGGCTCCTGCTCTGGGGCTGGTTCCCAAAATACGGGGGACAAAATGAGTAGGGGTCCCCCGTATTTTAAGAACCAGCCCCAGGCAAAACCAGCCTGCAGGGTAATGCCACAGCCGGGGGGAGACTTTTTATACAAGTCCCCCCGGCCAAAGCATTCATCCCTACCGACCAGTCAGCCTGGCCGGGAGCCCTGGGGGAGTGGGGACCCCCCAATGAAGGGTTCCCCCCCTCCAGGACATACCTGACCAGGCTGAAGCCTGGTACTGTCCCCGATGCCCCATGGCGGTGGGCATCGGGCTGATTCAAGTGTAAAATAAAGATTAAACTATTGTTTTTTACTGTGGCACTACAAGTGCCAGCAAGCCTCCCCAGCAAGCTGGGAATTGGAGAACCACAAGTCCCAGCCTGCTGGGCATTAAAGGGCCCGCTGGCACTTGTAGTTCCACAGTTAAAAAAATAGTACACAAAACACACTGACACAAATTTTAAAAAAAAGTTTAATACACACATCACACACACACTGATACTTACCTATCTTGATCCCGTCGGTAGGTCGCTGACTCCGGTGTCGGCGGCTCTGGTGTCGGCGGCTCCGGTGTCGGCGGCTCCGGTGTCGGCGGCTCCGGTGTCGGCGGCTCCGAGGTGGGCGTCCTGTCTGAAGAAAATCCATGGTGGACCTGTGGAAGGAAATCCTACTCACCAGGTCCTCCATGGATGGTCTTGTGTCTTCTGTCTTCTTTTCCAGGGCTTATTTCTTTATCTTCTTTCTTCTTTCTTCTTCTTTACGCTGCCGGGACTTTCAGAGCTTCAGAGATGTTTCCTCCTCGACGTCTGGACTAAGAATGAATTCTAGCCAATCAGGAGCCGCCTAGCGGCCAATCAGGAGCCAGTAAAGTTGGCTCCTGATTGGCTAGAATTCATTCTTAGTCCAGACGTCGAGGAGGAAACATCTCTGAAGCTCTGAAAGTCCCGGGAGCTGCCGGCAGCGTAAAGAAGAAGAAAGAAGAAACTTTTATTTTCATTGTGTCAGTGTGTTTTGTGTACTATTTTTTTAACTGTGGAACTACAAGTGCCAGCGGGCCCTTTAATGCCCAGCAGGCTGGGACTTGTGGTTCTCCAAGTCCCAGCTTGCTGGGGAGGCTTGCTGGCACTTGCAGTGCCACAGTAAAAAGCAATAGTTTAATCTTTTTTTTACACTTGAATCAGCCCAATGCCCACCGCCCAGGGGCATCGGGGACAGCACCAGGCTTCAGCCTGGTCAGGTAAGTCCTGGAGGGGGGGGACCCCTTTATTGGGGGGGGTCCCCACTCCCCCAGGGCCCCTGGCCAGGCTTACTGGTCGGTAGGGATGAATGCTTTGGCCGGGGGGACTTGTATAAAAAGTCTCCCCCTGGCTGTGGCATTACCCTGCTGGCTGGTTTTGCCTGGGGCTGGTTCTTAAAATACGGGGGACCCCTACTTATTTTGTCCCCCGTATTTTGGGAACCAGCCCCAGAGCAGGAGCCTGGGGCTGGTTGTAAAAAATCAGGGAACCCCTATTTGTCGGGTTCCCTGATTTTTAATTACCGGCTCCAGGCTCTGTCAGCCTGGTGCTGGTTTCGGCTGTGGGGGGGACCCCACGCTGGTTTTTTTAATATTTATTTATTTTTCTATTTTTTTTACACTCTGCAGCCTGCACGGATCTGACTGATCCGTGCAGACTGCTAGAACAATTCGTATTAGTGGCCGTATATATGGCCAGCTGATACGAATGAATACGACATCGGAGGGTTACAAAGCAGTCGTATATGACTGCTTTGTAATTTCCCCTCCGGAACACGACTGTGCATACGACTGAAACAGTCGTATGCAGTCGTAGGGAAAATACTAATACGAAAAACTAGGTTTTTCATATTGGTAAATTTCCCCCAATGATTCAATTGTTTTTCATCAGCACTTCAGTTAGCTATCCCCAAGGGTGGCGAGCTGAAATGTGCGAATGCGTGGCTAAACCTGACCATAATGAGCGCAATATATGCCAAAAAAATAGTTCACATGAATATCACCCCATGATCTCCCCTCACTTTAGATGGGAGATTGAGTATGATTTAACAATTGAATACCATGCTTTATAAAGGGGATGTGATACTCTTGATTTCATTCATAAATTTAGCTAAATGGACAAGCTTGTAAGAGAAATGTAGGGTGAAATGTAATAGGATGAGAGATTCAGAAAGAGAGATTTGGTAAGAAATCTACAGTTTTTTTTAAACCGGCAATCATTTACTCTGCACAGCCAGTTTGATTTTGAAGTGTAAATGATTACACTTCAAAATCAAACTGGCTGTGCAGAGTAAATGATTGCCGGTATTTTCCTATGTATCAATAAACGTCTGCAGCGTTTTCGCTTTGCAGGGTATCGCCACCCTCTGGGTGGCGATACCCTATAGAAGCCTATGGGCTTCTTTCGCCGCCCGCCGTACGCCGTCCGCGCGCCCACCCCCTCCCGTCCTCCTGTGATCATCTCCTCCCCCTGGTGTGACAGCCGGCAGGACATCCGGCTTCAGGGGGGAAGAGGAGACAAAGGGGGACGCTGGCAGCCGCCGGTAGGTGACGGAGACCCCCGCAGCCAACATCACAGGTATCGCGGGGGTCTCCGTTACCGCAGCCTGATGCTGGCCGCATATGTTAGTACATATGCGGTAGCATCGCGGCGGCTGCCGTGCGAAGGGTGGAGATGTATGTTGATACATCCCGCCCTAAATCTCTCATCCTATTACATTTCACCCATGATTTCCACTATGTGCATTTCCAGCTGGACCAGCACATTCACAATAAAAGACTAATTCAGCGGGGAGACTAATTTCAGCGGGGAGTTCTTATAAGTGCAGTGTGAACAAACACACATATATTCATGAGACATACAATAAAGGCTCTGTGCATCCATATGTTTTACCGTTCCATAAATAGCTATCACACTATAACCATTTTAAATGCTTTTATAACTTCAAGTAAGGAGACATTAAAACTGAGTTGAATCTTGTGTCGTTCCTCTGTCAAATGTCAGATTTTTACGGGTTACATGCTATCACCACCGGCAATCCAATGGAGGGAATATCCACAGGGGTTAGGTAAGTATACTTATCCCCCCACACACCCTCCATCCCCCCAACGATAACTCTCCCTCCCCACAGCCTAATCCTCCCTTCCCCCCACAACCTGATCCTAACCCTACCTGCTAGTGCCTAATCCTAACCTTTGTGTCTCCACTGCCTAACCATAACCACCATTCTGAGTGACTAACCCGGACCCCCCACACACACACACACACACACACACACACACACACACACACTACCAAACCCTAAGTCCCCCAGTGCATAAACCTAACCACCCTTCTTCCCCAGCCTAAGCCACCCCGCATACTTACGTCTGGCATCCTTGCAGATGGGGTTCTGGCACTGGCATCCCATTAATGTCAGGATTCTGCCACCAATCTCCTGGTGGTGGTCAAGATGCCGAGGTTGGTTTTCTGAACGCCAGCATCCCCCTGCTGAGATGCTGTACGCATCCCCTTTGTACATGTACAGTAGTAGTTAGTCATGAATGTATATATAAAGCCACAATACTAACTAAGCATTTTTATATACTTTTCTTATAATACTTTTTGTACAATCAAAAATGTACATTACAAACTTTGAGATGTAAGGTAATCACAATGCTGTACAGAGAGTTTTTGTTCTTGTTGATTGTCTTCATGATTCACAAAATACAGTTGGCAAAGCATAGTGATTATACAATCAAAAAGAATGGAGGATAAAAACAATATAATATAACAATAGAGACCAGACTAATCAAAACAAAATAAGCACTCGAGCAACATCAAGTCCAGCATGTCAATTTTAAGCCAACAGAGACAGAGTGAATGCGTAATAACTTCAACAGGAAGATAGAGGGGATGGGGAAAAAAGAAAAGTAATAACAAGTCTTAACATCCCAACTTTAAATCAGTAATTGTATTTCAGCAGCAGTGGAAGGTACTGTAGCCCAACACTCGTCAGCTACACTTGCAAAAATGCAGCAATAAATATAGGGATGTGAACCGGCCACTTTTCGTGTTTTGGTTTTGGGTTTTAGGTTCTGATTACCTTCACGTTTTGGGTTCTACTGGGTTTTGCCAAAACACCCCCTCAACATTTTGGGTTTTGGGTTTTGATTTTTTTTTTAAAGCATAAAAAACACTAAAATCACAGAATTTAGGTTTTTTTTTTTCCTCCTACGCTATTATTAACCTCAATAGCATTCATCTCCACTCATTTCCAGTCTATTCTGAACACCTCACAATATTGTTTTTAGGCCAAAAGGTTGCACCGAAGTAGTTGGATAACTATGATAAGCGACCCAAGTGGGCGGCACAAACACTAGACTGATACGGCACACTTAATAGCACCCCTGGACTGATATGGCACACTTAGCATCACCCCTGGACTAATACAGCACACTTGGCAGCACCCCATGAATTATACGGCAGACTTTGATTACCCCAGGAATTATACGGCACAGATGGTGGAACCCCTGACCTGATACAGCACACATGGCGGCACACATGGTATTATACGGCACAGATGGTGGAACCCCTGGACTGACACAGCACACATGGAATTATACGGCACACATAGAGACACTCATGCAGTAAAGAGAGTTATTCTTTTAATATAAAAATGGCAGCACCCCTGGATTGATACAGCAGAATTATCAGCACCCCATAAATTATACAGCACACTTGGCTCACCCCTGGATTGATATGACACACTTAGCATCACCCCTGGACTGTGACGGCACACTTAGCAGCACCCCATGAATTATACAGAAGACTTTGCAGCAACCCATGAATTATATGACACACATGGCTCACCCCAGGAATCATGCGTCACACATGCGGGCATATCTGACCTGATACAGCACACATTGAATTATACGGCACAGACGGTGGCACCCCTGGACAAATACAGCACACATGTGGGAACCCCTGGATGGATACAGTACACATGCAGGCACCCCTGGACTTATACTGGGCACTGGCAGCAGTAATTAAAACATTTTTCTTTTTAATTAAAACAATGTAGCCCCCTCTGTAGCACTAGCAACCCCCTATGCATAAATCACCCCCCCCCCAGCGTGTCATCCCCCCCAGCATGTTTCCCCCTCACTCTGCTCAGCAGACAGCCCTGTCTAAAATCACCAGCCTGTTTGAAAATGGCGCCGGCCGCCGGGAACTATATATCCCCAGGTCTCGCGAGAATCCGACAGTGGGAAGATGACGTCCGGCCTCGTTTTGGACTCGGAAAAATGGCGCCGACCATCAAACTCCTCGGATCTGGCCTCAGATCAGGTAAGTTCGGGGGGGGGGGGGGGTCGGATCGCTAGGATCCGAACCCGCTCATCTCTAAATAAATATCATTCAGTGTACTCAAAGGGGTCTATTCATGGAGCGGAGAAAATCCCTGATTTGTGCTATTCATAAAGTGGGTTATTTGGAGAAGTTCCTGAATTCTCCAATGACACCTCCTCTCTTTAATTGAATCACGTCACCACTGTCCTTTAGTATGGCGAGTGCCATTTATTACAGGGCAGAATGTCAGCTTTTGGCTTCTTCTGTACAGTATGTTCAGATCTTAGCATGACACAATTACAGTGCAAAACCGGCAAGGAAGTTGCTTACTTCCTTGTCTTCTTCTTGGCTCCATCTCCTGAACTCCCAGCAACCACTGCAGCCTCTCCTGTCCTTAGTTACCAGTGCATCTGCAGGAAGGACCACCACAAAGCATCGTCCACTGGATTGCAGCTGAAGTGTGGACTGCTGGAGTCCTGCATATCGCATTGCCAGAAATGTATATACAAAATGCTACTTAACAACACTGTACAGTATCTTATTGTATCAAACTGATATGATATAGAGTGAAAAGTAACACATGTATTTAAATAATCTACATAAATAGAAACCCAAGCCTTTAAAATATTTGGTACTTGTTTCCTAGCACGGCGCCCAGATTTCCTATGTACTGCACCCTAGGGAAATCGCATCGCATGGGCCATTATAACGGCATGCGATGCAATATTTTTTTTATGTAATTTTTTCTATGCTCATTTACCCCACTATATCGCATCGCATTGCATTGCATGTCCCGCATAATCGCATGCAATTTTATAGGGTGTGCGATGCCATGACATTAGGTATACAATAATACGATTGTATGTCCCAAAAATAGGTTTAACGCACCCCCCCCCCTCCCGCCCACACTATCCACGTCAGCCCGAAGTGTGGCGAGCGCAGCGTGCCCCGCGAGGGGCGGCGGAACGCTTCCTCCAACCTTTTCATTCCCCCACTATCCACATCGGCATGAAGACGATTTTATAGAGCCCGAAGCAAGGCTTGCGCAGCGAGCCCCGCGAGTGGAAGTGGATTATTCTACGTCCGCTCACCACGCTGCTTCGGGCTCAGTGGCTCGCTGCGCTTGCCACACTATATAAAATCATCTCCATGCCGACGTGGATAGTGGGGTAATGAATAAAATCAGAGGACGCATTCCGCCGCCGCTCGCCACACTTCGGGGTGGCGTGGATAGTGGGGGGGGGGGGGGTGCGTTAAACCTATTTTGGGGACATACAATCATATTATTGTATACCTAATGTCATGGCATCGCACACCCTATAAAATCGCATGCGATTGCATGCGATATTGCAGCAGATGCAATGCGATGGCTCAGGGCAGAGAGAGCAGTGAATAAATTACATAGGAAAATCGCATCGTACATCGCATGGCCCTAAAATGGGCCTTGCGTTGCGATGCGATTTTCCAACGCAAAATAGCCCACTAAGCAAATTGCTTAGTGGCCACCGTTCTAGGAAACAAGTACCAAATATTGTTCTGAACATGTGATGGAGGGTAGCTATACTTGAAAAGTCATCCTGTTCTTTATGCAATGTATTGATGCCTTAATGTCAAAAGTGACTGTTCCTCACTCATAACATAGTGGGTGACATTCTATGGACTGCGATTTGCGTTTTTTTGGCGTTAATTAGACAACAAAATGGCGATATCGCATTTTTCCTTCAAATCGCCAATTTAATGGGATGCGCTAAGGGACTGAAATCGCATATTATGTGCGTTAAGGTATGCGGACCAAAAGTGCGAGATTAATTCGCATTTTTATCGCATCCAGATGTTTTCGAATAGAAAAGTATACAACTCGCTTATTTAATGCAATGCGCATTCGCAAATCGCACTTTTTAGGTGTCTAATTATCGCACTTATTTCAGACCAGGTTCTGTTTGGCAATTTGGCCCAAAACTCATTTTGGTCAAGTGCACACATGGTTAATTTCACCACAGGTGCCCTCATTTTCACTCACAAACACCCCTACATAAACCCCAACATCATTAAGGACACCTGTGAGGGTTTAAATCATGGAGATTTTGCAGACTATTTTCAAGTTGCTTATCTGTGATGTGGCCCATTTGGAGGAGCTGCGCAGGAGGGAGGAAGCTGCGCAACAGATCCTGGTAGCCCCCCGACTACTGCGTACCCCACGTATGTATCGTGCTCGCCTGTACCTGGACTCCCTCTCGGATCGACAGGTTGTGGGGATGGTTACGCTGAACCCCATTATCCTGTTGGACTTATATGAGCAGGTGAGAGATGATTTGGACCCTTTTGGGGGAGCCAACTATGCAGTGTCTGGGTTGCAGAAATTAATGTGTGCCCTCTACTATTTGGCCACAGCCTCCACTCAGTCTGTGACCTCATGGGCCTTGGGGGTATCACAGGCCACTTTCTCTAAGCATTTTACTCAAGTGTTAATTGCTATAAAGAAGTTGTGCCGGACATACATCAGCAGCCGTTACTTTTCTGGTAAGCACATGTGGCCTGTACTCCAAAATGTACCTGTGTTGTAAGTGTACTCATAAACAAATTATTGACCAATACCATCTGTTTCCACCCACATTTAACCTAATACACAGTGCCCAACGGATGCACATGGTGGTGCTGACCTATCCCTTGCTGCTATCTAGCTTGTAAGTACATTTGATACATGTATGAATGAAGTTTGCAGTCAAACAAGGCTCACTGGTGTTGTGGAACTACACGTGCCAGCATGCCCTGACACACTACAACCATTACAGTCCAAACCATGAGTGTCACAGCCTGCTGGAATATGTAGATCCACAACCTTTGCCAGCCAAGGAGTTACCCCACACTACTTTAGTGCAATCCCATTGTCATATACCAGTACAATATGTTACAATTCACACATTAATTGGTATTTAGAAAAAGACACAAACACAATGGTATGCGGTTAGCAATTTTTACTTCTGTCTTCTTTTTTAGAAGCATTCTGCATTTTGCCATGTGAAAAATAACAACTGTGGGGGCATGTTACAAGATGTTTGGCATTTGACAAACTGGACAAACATTTATAGCAGCTACTTTCTCCCAGCATCAGGCAGCCCTACACCACTTCTAGACCCTGCACCAAGCCCACCACAGGTCCTAACACTCCGACGGGGTGGGGAAGTGGGGGAGCCACTTATTGGGGTGCTGGATACACTGCTGAGGGTTGATGCTGCGCCACCTCCCACATTGGCTTCCTGCTGCTGTATTTGGGCCTGCATAGCTAGTAAGGCATTGGTCTGCGCTGTGCATGATTGGGTTAGTGCTGTGATACTTTGCGCCAGGCTGCCAATATGCCTATTCTGTTCCCTTATTGCAGCAGTTTGTTCTGCAAAAGGAGTGTCAATGCTGTTAGCAATGCGCACATGAGTGCCTACACCTACCCGTACACTACGTGCAATTTTACGTAACTGAAGGAAGGTGTCACGCATGTACCCCTGGATATTACCTATTTGGAGGCTTTGGGAGGCCATGAATTCTAACTGTTTGTCCTTGAAATTAACCAAGGAGTTAGCTACTTGGGAAGCAGAAGCTGCTGTATGGGGTGGGTGGGTGGGGGTGGGTTGGGAGACACCCCACTTGGGGGAAGATCACTCTGTGACGAGGTCTGTATTTCTTCCTGTGCCGCAAAGGTGTCGACCGGATCAAGAATGATGTCCATTTCGTCTAACACCATCATTGAAGATTCTGTTTGGTTTGACCCTAGTTGTATAGCACCTGTGGATACAGATGAAGAGGTAAGTACTGATGCATATATAGGCCACACTGTCGTCTATACTGTTTTACATAGGGCTAGAGATGCTGGACGCACATACCTAGGGGTGTTATGTACTTACACATGTACCCCGATACAGCATGTAACATTGACATTAATAATATGTCACATGCCTAGCTCAGATAACATTCATTTCCATTGCAATGTAGCTGCTGGAGATGAATGTAGTGTGAGATATTGTTGATGTGACATGGGTGTGTGTACTGTATGTGTAATGGCGTGTTTTTTGTTCATTTACCTGCTTCCGCAGATTCTGCAGCAACGGGCCTTCTGGTCTTGGATGCGTGAGCACTTCGGGATGGACAATCTGTGCAAGGAAAGATGGGCAGTCATTATGGACCTTGCTATGGCTAAGCATTTGCTGAAAACATGCATTGAATTGACAATAATGGACAATACCCTATGGATAAGGACTGCATTATTTCCTCAACACCTTTTTTTTGGTTTAAAGGCAAAGAATTTTTTTAAAGATTATTATTAAACTAGTGTACACATGACAAGTGGATAATCTGTGGTATGTAGGCATGGCAGCTAAACCACCAGTACACCTCTGGGTTTTTGTCCACATACATGTTAGGCTGCTAGAAAGAATGTTACAGTGTTAATCAATATGAGCAGTTGTGGAACTACAGGGCCCAGCATTATCAGCAATTTAAAAGTAGGAGCAGCCAATTTCTTGTGCATGACCTTGCTGGGCTATGTAGTTCCACAGCAGCACTTTACTTAGCATAACAATACAAGTGAACATTACAGGTATAATACATTGCCATGTATGTTTAACATTGCATGGAGTCACACTTACCAGCTCTGGATGGCGTTTGCGGCCTATCGGAATCCGCCACGTGCATGCCAGGCAGGACCTCAGGGGGTATGATGCGCTTCAGCTTCACCTCATACGCATTGTAGCACACAGTGGTGGGGCTTCCTCCTCCAGTCTTGGTGGCCTCCTCCAACTCCATGGCCATTTTATTTTTCAACTGCCTTTTGATGTCGTTAAACCGTTTTTTCACATTGCGGACCAGGCGCTTGTGCTGACTGACAGCGTTCACCGCCTGGGTGATGTCCTTCCACATAGCCCTTTTGCGCTGTGCAGTGGTCTTGTGGTGAGATTTGCCAAGCAAACGCTCAAACACTGGCAGGATAGCCCGGACAAGTGCTGCATTTTCTTCATATGATAATCTGACCTTCCGGCCACTTTTTGTGCGGCCAGCTTTTACCTCCTCCTCCTCCTCCTCATTTTCAACACCAGCCATGTACCCCTCCTCCTCCATGCCAGTGTCTTCCTCCTCCTCACCAGCATCTTCCTCCACCTCTGACATGTGGCCCTCCTGCAGCTGGTGTGGGGTATGGTCTAGGTCTTGGCTGTAGGATGGGGATGCCAGCGGATCCTCAACCTCCTCCTGCTGGGGCTGGACGCCCAGGGTCTGGCCTGGGGCTGGCCTTGCTGTGGCCATGCTGCCTGCCACACTGCTGCCTCTCCCACTTGTCTGGCTGCTGCCACTGGTCCCTCTGCCACTGCTCCCTCTGCCACTGCTTCCTCTGCCACTCCTCACTCTGCCACTGCTCCCTCTGCCACTCCTCACTCTGCCACCAACACCTCTTCCTCTACTCACACTGCCACTGCTCCTCTCCATGCTCCTTACTTCCTATCAAAGAGTGAAATGGCGCCAATGCCCCTTTATATAGGGGGTGTGATGCATAATGGAGGGGACACAGGTGGGCCAATAGGTTGTGGGGTTCTTAGTCATGCGGAGACAGTTTTGTAAATCGCACTCCGGTTGGTCCAAAACTCGCACATGACCGGCGGAAGAACTCGCACTTTTTTGTTACTTAAAATCGCACCACTTCGCCTCAAATCGCACCTCTTCGCACTTTTCAGGCTCCAATGCGCATCACATTAAATATGCGAATTTTGACTGAAAAGTGCGATTTAAAAAAGTGCGATTTGCGGCGATGTGGTGCGCTAAAAAAACATGCGCATTTATCTCAATCCATAGAATGTCACCCAGTATATCTACTAACTAAGATTTTATTTACATCCCCAAAGATCCAATGAGATCCAACGTTTTAAATTAGCTTGTTTGGCTACAAAACAAAAATGGTTATTACATGTATGTAATGGGTGCAATAAAGAGCAATTTGTATGCTACGGAGAACATTTTATCGAATTTATAGAACATTTATTGAGAGATTCAGAAAAAAAATTGAGTTAGACCAAAAGCATATTCCAGAATCCCATAATCTGTCTCCATGACCAAATATTATGAGTAGTACTGGAATGATAGCATTTGGCTCCAACACCAGTTTCAGTATCTACAGAGAGTGTTCTGTGTACAGGGGAAATATATATCCTGTTTAAAACTCTTAAATGAGTGTCCTGCAAAGCTGCAGATCCAGAGCAGGCACAGTTTATTCTGTTGAAGAAAAGTGTAAAAAAAAAGGACATCTCAGGTAACTCTCTGTATCAAGCCAACTCATTGCCGCCTCACAGAAAACGTTGATTTGCATCACGTAGGACTAAATATAAGAAACTAATTTTAAACCAATGTTTTCATGAGAAAGTTAAAACTTCACTAAGCGCAGCTGAGCAATGAGTAAGTTCCTGTAAAGATAAAAGTTTATATATTTAGTGATAAGCCCAGTGGCATAACTATAAATATATGCGCAGATGGAAAAAAAAACATTCAGGCGTACCCCCTTCCTATGGTACCTGCTTGTTGTCAGGGAATTCCCCCCTCCCTCCAGCCACCCCTGATCTGTCTATCTAGTCTGGCCCCATTAAAAAAGTCCGGGGGCCAAATGTAATAGAGTGTGAGAATCAGAAAGTGAGAGTTTTTGGGAGAGTTTTCCCATTTTTTGTAAAACGGCCACCATTTACACTGCAAAACCAAGTTTGTTTTGCCATGTAATCGATTGGCGCTTTAAAAAAAATGGGAAACCTCTCCCCAAATCTCTCACTTTGTGATTCTCACACTATTACATTTGGCCCCTTATGTCCATCCCAAAATGGCCACCGCATCCTCTTGCAACCGTAATTGTCTCCTCAAAATCAGGGGACATTTTGGGAAGGACATTTAGTAGTGTTACCCCATAATTGAGCTGCTTGGACAGAAGTACACAAAGCAGCCTCTATTGGCGGTCACCCATCTGTGAGTTTATGCAACTGATTATACAAATTCTTTCCCTTTTGTACATCTGTGTGACCAAGGGCCAGATGTACTGAGCTTGAAAAGTGATACCTGCCATGTCACAGGCTGTGTTTGAAAAATCACAGGTAGGAGCTGATTGGTTGGTGGTTGATCACTCTCTATTTTATCACTTTTCAATGCTTAGTACATCTCGCCCCAAGTGTGCAAGGTCTGAGATACCCATTTTTAGTGTCCATGCATGCTATAATAGTTAGCGATTGGTGCATTCTTATACAGTACACTGCAATTGTGTCTTAATAGCCTAGAACAAACCCCTCCCTTTCATCAATTGAGGGCATGCTTGCCGATACTCCCGCTTTGGCCCCCAGTCCCCCGGTGCCCCGCAAAGCCCTCCCAATCCCCTGGAATTTCAAAGGCTAGTCTGAAAAGCCGGACAGCGCATGCGCTAGTCCGGCGCGATGGGAGCGGAGCTTGGACTAGCTGCAGCCTGCCATCCACAGAGCCTCCAGGGAGACTTTTTACCTGCAGAGGCAGCAGCGGAGTGTTCAGGTCACCCCCGCATGGTGGAAGCAGCAGGCTGAACACACAGAGGAGGGGGAGAGTGATGGGGAGCTACTGCTAGCACAGGAAGGAAGCAGCTCAGAGGGGAGGCTGTTCACAGGTTAGTGCATGTAATTCTGGCTGCCCGGGTAGCTCTATACTGGCTTGCACTGTGTGTAGACAGCAGTGTGATGTGATGTGATGTGGTGTGTTTGTTTTTGTGTATATGTAGCTTGGCCCTGACTCCAATGTGTGTTTGTAGGTGACCCCTGGGTGTATCTGTCATAGCTGGCACTGCCCCCTTTGTGTTTTGTGTTTGTTTGTGTGTGTGTGTGTGTGTGTGTGTGTGTAGTCAGGTACTGACCCCTATCAGTGTGTGAGTACACACTGGCTTTGTGTGCGTGCGTGTGTGTGTGTGTGTGTGTGAGAGTGACTGTAGGCTGGTTGTGACCCCTGTGTATGTGTGAGTAGTCAGGTACTGACCCCTGACAGTGTGTGTGAGTACACTGGCATTGTGGGCGGGATGTTCTAAAGGGAAATTGCGGTAAAACACCCGTTTTACAGCATTTTCCTATGTATCAATACCCGTCCGCCCCGTTTTCGCCCTCTGGGTGGCGATACCCTATAGAAGCCTATGGGCTTCTTTCGCCGTCCGCGCCTTCCCACCCCTCCCGTCCTCCTTTGATCTCCTCCTCCCCCTGGTGTCACAGCCGGGAGGACATCCGGCTTCAGGGGGGAGGAGGAGACGCAGGGGGGCGCTGGCAGCCGCTGGGAGGTGACGGAGACCCCCGCAGACCACATCACAGGTGTTGCGGGGGTCTCCGTCACCGCAACCCGATGCTAGCCGCATATGTTAGTACATATGCGGCAGCATCGTGGCGGCTGCCATGCGAAGGGTGGCGATGTATATTAACACATCCCGCCCTGTGTGTTTGTGTATAGGAGAACACTGTCCTGTGTCTGTATGTATGTGTGTGTGTGGGGGGGGGGGGTTGGGGGGGGGCTGGTAGTGACCCCAATGTGTGTGTATATGTAAGCTGGTAGTGACCCCTGTGTGTGTGCGTGCGTGTAGGTTGATAGTGACCCGTGTGTGTGTGTGTGTGTGTGTGTGTGTGTGTGTGGGCTGGTTGTGACCCCTATGTGTGTGTAGGCTGGTAGTGACCACTGTGTGTGTGTGTGTGTGTGTGTGTGTGTGTGTGTGTGTGTGTGTGTGTGTGGGCTGGTTGTGACCCATATGTGTGTGTAGGTTGGTAGTGACCCCTGTGTGGGTGTGGTTTGGTAGTAGGCTTGACGACACTCCTGCATTTTGCAGAAGACTCCCGTTTTAGCCACCAGTCCCCACCAATGCCCCGCATAGCCATCCCAATACCCCAGAATACTCAATCCCCAATAAAAAATCTGGACAGCACAGTGGAGCCTGGCACGAGTGGGCACCGCAGTGTAAATGGAGTAAATCCCTGATCCGACCCGGCTTGTATCCTTCTTCCAAATGCCGGGTCGGATCCGGGACTTTTGGTGTAAAAGGGGTCTTAGTAAGTGAAGGGTGTGATAAGCATAGGCTGCCGTATCACCACTGCTGTTCCTGCTGTGTGCTTGTAAGACTGTGCTGGGTGACTCAGGGGCACACACAGCAGACAGCCTACATCCTAACAGCCATGAAGGTCCTGTTCTAGTGTTCTGTTAGTGGAAATATATCAGTGTACCTAGCATCGGTTTATGTCATTCAGGGCCCACCCCCACCCCCTCCCAGAACATTCCAAGTGCCCCCATTGCTTCCACTCAAACCCTCCAAAAAGCCCCCCTGCCCCATCTGAAACAATACAAATAAAATCAAATAAATGGAAGCCTGTTACCTTTTTATGAATGGTGAGCTGGGAGACATGCAGAGCTGGAAGATAGGCACATTAATAATGTCCAGACTAATGACTTATTACCTCCCTTCCCCCTCCAATCCCAATGCAGGGTCTACATTAGAGGCGGGGATCATCTGAATGAGGTTCGCATTAGGAGTGCGTTATATTAGATTATAGTCTGTATACGAGGGGAAGGTCATTAGATAAAGGTTTGTAAATTAGGTGTGATTAGATACATTTCTGCAATTATTCAAGGATATGCAAATGAGCTGGGGGTAGTAATTAAATGGGTCTGTATTGGGGTCGGAGTTCGGGCCTAGCTTAGTAGTTGGTGGTCATTAGACAATTAATGGTGGGAGTCATTAGAAATGCATCAGACCCTTCAATTGTACTGTTTTGTTCAGTAAATTACTGTTTTTAATGGTCTGTACAGCAAAAGGGGCTGTAATTACATCTATGCGGGGGTCTGTGGGCTATTTGTGTAAGGGACACTACTGTGTGTCGTAATGTGAATAAGGGGCACTTATGTTGTGTAATATGAATCAGGGTCACTATGTGCGATGTAATGTGAATAACATTGTACTATTATGTGGTGTAATTTGAATTGGGGGTACTATTGTGTGGACCATACTCGTATGGGAGGAGCACCAAAATCTATATTTGCTTATCAAAAGAATTAAGCTTGGGCCAGCACTGCCTGCAATGCAACATGGTTTTGTCCATTTGAGAAAAAAAAAACTTTGTGATCAGGTCTGAACAAACCCCAATGCCAGTAGCCATTGCAAAAATTATAGGAGAGTACCCAGCAAATGTGTTACACCCTTCTTTAGCATGAATAGATTCCTGCTGCTTTTGTCAGGCGAACAAATTTCTGTCCCCCAATGCTGAGCTCCGCTACACAAATGGATGTGTACTTTCACACATCCATTCGCATGCGAACGTATGGCCACAAAATCATTCAATGGTCATTGACCATCTAATTATTTGGCATACAGCAGGCATACATGGTTTGGCATGCACAAACTTTGGCCCTCCATCTGTTGTGAAACTACACATCCCAGCATGCCTTGCCCTAATTTTAACATTCCCTAATAGCAAAACTATGGCAAGGCATGATGGGACTTGTAGTTTCACAACAGCTGGAGGGCCATAGTTCGGATATGCCTGGCATACAAAGCCTGCTGGGAACTACAGTGCAACTATAGAGAATAAAAAAAGAAAAAAAGAAATGTATTTACTTCCCCCAAATACCCTACTTTTGGTACTTATGTAGTAGCCAGACGCCCAATTAGCATACGTACGGCACCGTAGGGAAATCGCATCGCATGCAATTTTTTGCATGCGATGCGATTCGCTTTTCCTATATAATTTATTCACTGCTCTTTGTCCTTGGGTGGTAAGATCAGATCGCATTGCACCGGATTGCACCGCACTTAAAACGTATGCGATTTTATAGGGTGCCATGCCATTTAATTTAGTATACAGTTATATGACATACAATGGGATTTAGCCCCCCCCCCCCCCCCACTATCCACGCCACTCCGAAGCCTGGCAAGCGCAGTGAGCACCGCGAGGGGAGGCAGCGCGCATCCTCCCGACCTTTTCATACCCTCACTATACACGTTGGCGTCTAAGCGTGGCGAGGGGTCACGGAATATATGTAACGTAATACGCGTCCGCTCGTCATGCTTCGGGCTCGGTGGCTCGCTGCGCTCGTCACAGTGTATAAAATCAACTCCACGCCAATGTGGATAGTGGGGTTATGAAAAGGTTGCGAGGATGCGTTCTGCTGTGCTCGCCACGCTTCGGGGTGGCGTGGATAGGGGGGCTTGCGTGGATATTGGGGGGTGCGTAAATTACATTGTATGTCATATAAGTGTATACTAAATTAAATGGCATGGCACCCTATAAAATCGCAATGCGATCTGATCTTACCGCCCAAGGCCAGAGAGCAGTGAATACATTACATAGGAACATCGGATCGCATTGAATCGCATCGCATGCACAAAATCGCATGCGATGCGGTTTTCTTATGCAGAATAGCCCAATAAGCTATTTGCTTAGTGGGCATCTGGCTACTACATAAGTACCCTACTTTTTATTGTGTGTGTACTAAGTTGGGTTTGTCTTTTGCTTTTAACAGGTGCACTGCCGGTCCCAGAAGGCACATGTAGTCATTATATCCTTGCTTGGATAATCTAAATATAAAAATTTAAAGAGTTGCAAAAGTTAATTTTACCATAACATATATTATCAAAATCATATGAATTTGAAAAGGATTTTCTCTCAGGACATATTCCTGATGGCTGTGGTGCTGCTGTTCACCAGTGATCTGTAACGTTCCCTCTCGTCCTTCCTCGCTAAAGCTGGGCTGACATAACATTTTCTGGCATCGGGTTCTCAAGTCCCTGCCTTTAGTGTCATTAACAAGGCACTTCAAGTCATTAAAACTCACTAAAGCACCATTCCCTTCTCAATTATAACTAATTGGAATGTCAATTGTCGACTTTATGAGCAGCAAGCAGTCTCAGCAATGCGTGTAGTGGAAACCAGGCGCTATCCCCTTACACAGTCAGCATGCAACAGTTTTGTTTATGCTCTTATAAATTAAGGGCTCTTCTTATGAGATAGTCAATGCCTCATTATGCAATACTGAAGAAAAAATATATATAAAACATGAATCCTTCTGGCAGCCATCTTGACTTCCCACAGGGCAAATAAGTAACAGCAGAGAATGAGCCATTTGGCAATGAAATCAAGAGACTTCCCATTGAAACAGGGTTAATAAAACTAAGCACAGAACGTTGATGATTGCTGTTAAACGTGGCTCTTTATTTCTCACACAGAATGTGTCCTCTGGCTGTTGTTCAATAAGTCCATTTAACTCCCTGTCTGGTGCTATAAACAAAGGCTGAGCCATTAAACATGAGAAGAAAAGCAGGTGGGAGGGGAGACAGGCTTTCTGTACCTGTTCAAAGCATTTGGTAGAACACAATTTTTTTTGTCTAACTTGTAAGTAAAGCAGTTGAAACCATAATTTAAAGTAATTTACTAATTATTTTTTGTATTCAAAAATAGAACATTTAATTGTGCCATTGGCACCAAAAAAATAATACCCCTTTTCCACCTGCAAAAATATCTCGGGTCGACTCACAGTTTTTTTTGCTAGTGGAAATTCAAAATCCTGGATCGACTGACCTGTGACTCAAGGATAACCTGGGTCAATGCGAAGACAGAAGCCACTGCTGGGAGATGTGCTCATCTCCCAACGCCGCCCGACCCCGCCTCCCAATGACGTCACCCACCCAGCTTTATGCTGGGTCAGGGTGCCAGTGGGAAAGGGTTTGCATCTGGGTACAGAATCCCAGGTGCGACCCAGCTTGCAAGTGGAAATGGGGTATCATATAGGGTGACCAACTCATCCCTTTAATCCGGGACACATATTAATTACACAGGTTCTGTGGCTGGCTTTCACCCGGTTTTAAACTGCCACACCTCAAGACTCCATTTCACCTGGTTTTAAACTGCCACAGAACCTGTGTAATTAATATGTGTCCCAGATTAAAGGGATGAGTTGGTCACCCTAGTATCATAGGACATTACAATATTCTGTTATATCTTTAGCCCCTATGCCAGAGGTTCCCAAACGTGGACCTGAAGCCACCCCAATGGCCCAGGTTTTAAGGATAACCAAGCTTGGGCACAGGTGACTTAATTAGTACTTCACACAATTTGATTTAATCATCTGTGATCAGCCATGGATATCCTTAAAACCTAGACTGTTAGGGTGCCTTGAGGACCACATTAGGGCCCTTATTCTGGTTCACTCGCAAAGGCAAATTCCTTCTCAATTGGACAAAACCATGTTCACTGCAGGTAGGGCAGATGAAACAGGTGCATATAGAATTAGATTTGGGTGGGGTTTTACTTCAAAGTGAGATCTATATTGCAGTGTATAAATAAAGCAGTATTTTACCTGCACAGAAACAAAATAACTCACCTAAATCTAATTCTCTCTGCAGGTTGCATCTGCACCCCCTGCAGTGCATATAGGGGGTTATTCTAGTTCGCTCTTTCTGACAAAATCCTTCTTAGATGGACAAAACCATGTGCATTGCAGGTGGGGCAGATGTTACTTGTGCAGAGAGAATTAGATTTGGGTGGGGTTTTTCTTCAAAGTGAGGTCTATATTGCAGTGTAAAAATAAAGCAGTCAGTATTTACCCTGCACAGAAACAAAATAACTCACCCCAATCTAATTTTCTCTGCACATTTTACATCTGCCCCCCCCTGCAGTGCACATGGTTTTGTCCATCTAAGAAGGATTTTGTCAGAAAGAGTGAACTAAAATAAGGCCCATGGTTTTGTCCATTTGAGAAGGAATTTGCCTTTGCGAGTGACCCAGAATAACCCCCTGCCCTAAGTGCTTGTTTACCACTACTTTCAAGTTAAAGCAGTAGATTAGTGATTAAATGGTTAAGCAATGACAATGAGAGGTTTGCGTGAGACGTCAGTTCCAATACCAATATGATCTGCTCCTTGCAATTTGTATTCACTGTGTATTAAATGTATAATAAATAACCCACTAAACATGTATATATCTGTATGCCAACTAAAATTAACAATGACAGTAAATTAGAGTTTATGTACTTGAATTGAGTTGGTATAATACTTTTTCATGGATTTACATTTCAGAAGTGCCATATTCTGGATATATTATTTTAGTTTACTTTTTATGTGCCTGCCAATGTGAAGGTAAATGAATGCCCATGAAACTTCACTCTTAAGAAAGAAAGCTCTCACTACTGTGCATACTAACCTGAATGCCAAAGAACCACTCAACCTTCTCCTGAAACATTTTAGAAGCTACACATGTCCCCAGGTTAGGCTGAGATTGCCCATATTAAGCCGCACGGGCAGGCACGTACTATATGAATGTGAACATTGCAGCGCATTCATTGGGGCCTCTATTTTTTTTTTTGTCTGATAAGTGTGGCTGTATTTTCTAAAACCAATTACTTCATGGCTGCATGTCCCCAGGGACAGAGATTAAAGGCATATTTTATGGACTGAAGTCTGTAAGTTAAAGGCTCTTTGTTGGTTGAAGCTGGAGTAATGCTCTATAAATTAGGACTGAGCAGAGTGCAGTATTTTAGGGTCTTCCAAGGACAAAGGGAGGTAGAGATTTTGGCAACAGCAAACAGTGTTTAAAGTAGTTTGCAGTCTTTCTGGGAAAAGGGGTATATACCATGGTTTTGCCCATTTTGAGAACAAATTTGTCCTGAAATCAAGTTTGAATTAGGCCCTATGGTACTTATATGTTAGTTGGGTGCCCACTAAGCTATTTGCTTAGTTTTTCACATCCGCTCGCGGGGCTCGCCACGCTTCGGGCTCGGTGGCTCGCTGTGCTCTCCACACTATATACAATCATCTCCATGCCGACCTGGATAGTGGGGGTATGAGCGTACTAACTATAGTGGGCGTCCAACTAACATATAAGTACCGGCCCTATATGAGTAGTTGGATGTTTTAAAAGGTGTCAGTGAGTAAAGAATGCACCTGTGCAGCTGCTGGGTGACCTAGAAAATGTGAACTGTTGGGGTCTTTGAGGACCGAGGTTGAGAACCACTTCCCTATATCATAACTTCTTGTTGAAGAAGAGTTTGAAGAGAGGAAGTGCTAATTATTCATCTCCATAGGCAGGAAGCACCTTCACTGCACATCATGAATAAAGCTAGGAAAAAACATAAAGAATTTATTGAATAAACCTTGTGGAATATTGAAATGAAGTTTTGATTCAAGTAGCTCAATGGAAAATTCCATTGAACCTCAAAAAGGCGACTGAGTCTAGTTGTGCTCCTGATGAAGCTGGGAGACCTTTCCCAGGGAAACGCGTAGAGGCTGAGACTTTTTATTCACACCCCTGACACCATTATACTCCTGAGGATAACTTAATTTATACAAGCTTTACTGGAAACGGGACTTTTACTCTCCATTTGGTCCCCTGGATATACTGTAGGAGTATTACCTTTTATCATTTTTTATTACTTAATCTTTATATTTTAATTGTGTAATAAATCATTTTATTTGAAAGAAACTGTCAAATAATTTGAGAAACATAACTAGCGCCGGTTCCTTTTATTTTTTCTCTGTTGATCAATGTTAAAGGACTGACGATCCTTAAACCGGCCGCAGTTAGCAGCGCACCTTAATACCACCTTGTACCCGTGTTTTACTTCATTTTTAGAGTCCTGCATTGGGTGATGCAGCAAAGAACACAGCCAAAATAGTCACAATGAATGCATATTTGTGAAATAAGTCTCCAGAATGTGGAGGGCGCCATGTCTCCGGAGACATGCACATGTGCAGAAGACTCTGGCACAATGCCAGAGCCTACTGCACTGTGGAGAATAGAGGGCCCATCCACGGTGTGCACATGCCCCTGCTGCAGATCCAGCATAATGTCAAGCATAGTTCATTGTAAACTGATTTTTCACCTTAAAATAAATAAGAAAAGTCTGTACTTGTAAAAGTTCTTCTGAGGTTATTGACAAACAGCATGACCTGCAAAATAATGACTACTGTGTGGCTTATGAAACCCCATACAGACAAAAGAGCATGGGAAATTGAGGCTTTTGTACATACTGTAGGAAGGAAAGAGCTGTTCGTGCACGGCATGTACCCACAACAAAAGGGAGAAGAGATCATTCTGTAATGTCTCAGAGGTCTCCCATAACCTGTCAAAAATCAGCTTTGATATCCTGTACAAATAGACACCAGTATTGCTAGACATTATTAAACCTGCTTCTCTCCAAGTATAGAAAGTTCATCGGCATGCATGGAAAAACAAATTAAATTTTTACATTTTTTGTTAATTAACATTAAGGGCCTAATTCAGGTTGGTTTGTAAAAGCAAGCTCCTTTAATGGACAAAACCATGTGCACTGCAGGTGGGGAAGATGTAATATGTGCAGCCTACCACCACCTACAAGGCTCTATCCTCCTCCACCGCTCCTTATCTCTCTTCACTGATCTCTATCCACACTCCCTCCCGTCCTCTTCGCTCCACCCCCGACCACCGACTGACCGCTCACCTAATCACCTCCTCCCACTCATGTGTCCAAGATTTATCTCGCGCTGCCCCCCTGCACTGGAACAACCTCCCGCCACCCATCAAGCTTTCTGATTCCCTTACCTCCTTCAAGCGCTCCCTCAAAACCCACTTCTTCCGTTTAACCTATCCCTCCTCCTCCTAACCTCTTTTGCTCCTCCTATCCTGTCTACCCTACCCCTCCATCCGTTCCTACTTATCCTATTGTTTTTCGTTCGTCCACCCACCTCCTTTTAGTCTGTTAACTCTTATGAGTAGGGCCCTCCTTCCTCACGTACTCACCATACCTCTTTATCTCACCAGTGCTCCTGCCCGGTTCTTAACTGCCTCTACTTCATCTTCAGTCTCCTCGACAATTTCCACACCTACTTCAGAACTGATGCTGATTTTAGTTCTACCAGCTATACCCCTATTTATGCTGTATTTTATCAACACACCCTGTACGTTATCTTGTAATTTGTTTTTTGTTTGCTATGTACGGCGCTGCAGACACTTTGTGGCGCCTTATAAATAAACGTATTACTACTACTACATGTGCAGGGAGAGATACATTTGGTTGAGGTGTGTTGAAACTGAAATCTAAAAACTGCAGTGTCAGAATAAAGCAGCCAGTATTTACTCTGTATGGAAACAAAAATGTACCCCCCTCCCCCCCCCCTCTCTGCAGTGCACATGGTTTTGTCCATTAAAGAAGGAGTTTGCATTTGTAAACCAACCTGAATCCCCCTCTAAATGTAGTGTTACTATCTGAAACTTTGCTGTTCTAAGTACGAATTATTTAGCCTCTGTTGAAGCTTTTGGCTTACAGATCTACCATGAGCAGGGCCGTCTTCCCTGGGTGCCGGACGGGTTCCCGACAGTCGGGATCCCAACAGTCATTTACCCGACGTCATGATCCCGACTGTCAAAACGCCGACAGCAGGGTGCCCGACGGCCACCCGCTATTTTCCCTTGTGGGGGTCCACGACCCCTATAGAGGGAGAATAGAATAGGTGGCTCGCGTAGCGTAGCGAGCCACCGTGCTCGCAGCGTGGCGAGGGGCTTTTTTGGGCTCGCCATGCTGTCTGACTCTGGGCAGTCGGGATCCCAATGTCGGGATCCCAACTGTCGGAGTCGCATACCACACCCATCTTCCCTTATGTGCCCTTCCTTT
This sequence comes from Crinia signifera, assembly GCF_055691185.1. NCBI lineage: Eukaryota > Metazoa > Chordata > Amphibia > Anura > Myobatrachidae > Crinia > Crinia signifera. The sequence goes on along the minus strand of NC_139222.1, from coordinate 208,853,502 downwards.
TTTTACTTAAACCATCTCAATACTTCCTTCGATGGCATCTAATCCCTTGAAGCCTGGGAAAAGTGAATGTGCAATATAGTCTGTTCCACCTGCAATTTTTAGAATCAGAGATTATTGGTCTGATACTGATTCATGCAGTGGAGATGTCGGATGCAAGCAGCCAATGTTTTTCATCTGTGTATGAATCATGATGGGTATGGCAGGGAGACAGATGGAATTGGTATGTAGAGAGACTTTCAGTGGACATTCAAGGGAGGTAATGGGGTGACTATCCAGCTGCAGTTATGTCTACAGGTGGACATACACTGGCCAGCCGATACCCTTAAAGCTACATGCAACACTTTTACTGAGCTGGGACAAAGGGACAGAGCAAGGTACACAGTCCTTTCTGTACTGTGGGGGAGTGTAGTTATAAGGAACAAGGGACAAAGAAACGGCTATCATAACCCTGTTCTCCCTTCTTACCACAATTATCCCCTTCCTTCCCCCTAGTCCTCCTCCTCTCCCTCCTACCCTCTTGTCTCCCATTCCCCCCCTCATCTTCCACCCCCCTGTTGTGTTCTCTTCACAATCCTCATCTCCTGTTTTCTTCCCGCCTCATCTCCCCTAACCCCCACATCACCCCTCCTGCTCCCAATTCCCCACTTCGTCTTCCTTATCCCTCACCCCTCATCTTACTCATCCCCCTACCACATCATACACCCTCCCCTCCACCTAGTCTTCCCTCTCTCTCTCCTGTTTTTTCTACCTCATCATCCTCCTCCCCCCTCCTCCTCTTTTAATCTATTTTACTCTTTCTTTCCCCTGGCCCTTTTCTCTCAAGCCTCCCTCAACTCCCCTTCTGTCTCACCTTTCAGCATACTTCAGCAAGAGAGACAAACGCAGGCTCTAAAATTTGGTCAGGACTCCAGAAAAGATTTTCCCACTGTCCAGGACCTGTACCCTTCCAGAGCTAAAGAGCGGGCAATGAAGATAGTAAAATCACCCTGGCCAAGGCATATTAAACCTGCTGCCATCACACAGATGATACAGGGCCATGCCTGCCAGGTCTACCAGAAGCCTCAAAAGTTTCTTTCCTCAAGTGGCGCACCTGCTGAACACTTTAAGACCTCAACATTTCAATGACTAGACCTACTAATCCACTGCATGTAATTTACACTGTGTCCCATATGGTATATACAGAATATCTGTATGATTGTACATGTTCACCCACTTGTATACTGGTTACCTTCCTGGCTGTTGCATTGCAAACCGAAAAGAAAATCCTAGTATTCACAAGTATACCTGGTTCTGATTCTCTCTGCCCCAAATATCTCTCTCACACCCTATCTCTCCCTGACACCCTCTCTCACTCCCTAACACTGTCTCTTTCCCTTCTTCTCCCTGACACCTTCTTTCCCTCTCTCCCTTTCCCTCCCTGACACCCTCTCTCACTCCATGTCTCACCCTCACACAATCTCCCTGTCACTCCCCAACTCTTCCACTTTCTCTCCTTGACTCAATCTCTCCCTCCTTGTCTCTCCCCCTTTGTCTCTCATACACTCACTCTCTTGCTCCCCTCATTCTCTTGACCTCCCTTCCTTGACATTCTAGTTCTAACTTCTGCTCACACCCCTATTTTTCTCTTGTTCCTCCCCCTCCCTTTCTCTGGCACCTTTTCTTTCTCTAATTCCCTCTTTTTATATGAAGCCCATTCTCTTATCCTGACCTCCCTCTCATCCTAGCTCCTCTCTAGCTCTTTCACCAACACCCTCTTTCGAGTCGATTCAATTCAGCGCTCTTCTATTAGCGCCTGGAGGAAGCTCCCTTGGCTATTCAAATTATCACTCTACTGTCTGACTAGTGGATTTCTGAGAAAACAATGCTGTTTTGTGCCCTAGCCTGGCACAAACAGCATTGCAGCAGGGCACTCTAGTCAGAGAATTATGGTACTTGTGACTAAACACTTTCTTGTACTGGTATTCTCTGACTTAAAGGCACACTGACTTTAGTAGCCCAAGGAGCTGCCTCTTGGCATTATTCCCCCCCCCCCCTTTCTATGGGGGGCACTGTCAAGATTTTGCTATGGGGCCCACAAAGTACTAGTTATGACCCTCGCATTAGCATAAAGAAGTGGCCATTTCTACAGGCATCTGAATCATGCACTGTGGCTTTCTAATAAAAGCTTTTCAGCACAATTTTAATTTTTATAGTTTCTTAGATAAGAACCTATAATAATATTTTTTCCATTGCAGTGCTGAACGTATAGAGGTAAACTCGAGTTTTTTATAATCACACCGGCAGTGCGTAAAAATAACTAACTGGGAATACTCACCTGCATGCATTTGTATGACTGCACTGCCCCTATCCAGTGGTGCTGGGAGAAAGGGGGAGAGAGGGTAACATTACCTAGGCCTGATTGAGGGGCCCAGTGCTGCTGTGTGCTGGGCTGCAGTGTGGCCAGGGGTATGGGTCATAGGGTCAACAGCACTAAGGTCGACATGCATCAAGGTCAACATGACTGAAAGTCGACAAGGGGTTAGATCGACAGGGACATGAGGTTGACACAAGCATTAGGTCAACATAGACAAGGTGGACATACAAATAGTCGACACAGGGTTTTTCACTTTTTTATCCCGAATGTCGACACAGTCGACATAGACACTACAAAAGTGCACCACATCCCCTCGCATGGCTCGCTGCACTCGCAATGCATCCGGCACACTATTTTATTCTCCCACCATGTCCTAGTGGATGGTAGGGCATGAAATACCACCTGACAGCACATGTCGGCTAAAAAAAAAAGGTACTGTTTACCTAGAAGGGCGCCCACGATTTTGATCGTGGGCATTGTTAGTAAAAAAAAATCGCGTCGGTCGCATCGCATGCGACCAAAAAATCGCATGCGATGCGACCGACGCGATGCCCGCGATTTCCCATAGGGAACAATGTTAAATGTCCCAATTGAGCCGATTTTCCTGTTCAATGTCTCAATTGACCCGATTTTTCCATAGGAAACAATGTTAAATGGCCCACAGAGGCCAAATAGGCACCCTGAAGTGTGAAATGGCCCCCACAATTGTTAACGCCACCCCACGATCAACGTGAACCCGAAGCGTGGCGAGCGCAGCGAGCCAGCGAGGGGCGGCGGTACGCGTCCTACGACCTTTTCATACCCCCACTATCCACCTCGGCGTGGAGTTGAGAATAGAAAGTGTGGCGAGCGCAGCAAGCCACTGAGCCCGAAGCGTGGCGAGGGGACGCGGACAGCTGTGAAGCCCGCGAGGGGACGCGTATACCTGTGAAGGTGTCCGCGTCCCCTCGCGGGGCTCGCCACGCTTCGGGCTCGGTGGCTCGCTGAACTCGTCACACTTTCTATTCTCAACTCCACGCCAACGTGGATAGTGGGGGTATGAAAAGGTCGTAGGATGCCTACCGCCGCCCCTCGCGGGCTCGCTGCGCTCGCCACGCTTAGGGTTGACGTTGATCGTTGGGTGGCGTTAACAATTGTGGGGGCCATTTCACACTTCAGGGTGCCTATTTGGCCTCTGTGGCCCATTTAACATTGTTTCCTATGGAAAAATCGGGTCAATTGAGACATTGAACAGGAAAATCGGGTCAATTGGGACATTTAACATTGTTCCCTATGGGAAATCGCAGGCATCGCGTCGGTCGCATCGCACCCGATTTTTTAGTGCATGCAATGCCCGCGATGGCCGCCCTTCTAGGTAAAGAGTACCAAAAAAAAAAGTTAAAAACCCCATGACTGTTAACCTTGCCCATGTCGACCTAGTGCATGTTGACTTATAGTGGTTAATGCATGTCGACCTTAGTGCTGTAGTGTCGGCCTAACTACCTTATACCGTGGCCAATGAGGTGTTTAAGGTGATATTTTTTGCTGTATTTTATGCAAGGGTGCATGTCCACGCCTACCACGATTATGCCTTGCCCCCAGAAAAGTACCTAATGTGTGTGTCTGAACAATGACTGTTAGGGGCTATTTGGCTGGTACTTTATCTCCTTCCATACCTTAGTAAATAGAACTGATATGGCCCAATTGTATTAAGGGATTCAGTATGAAATCCCGGCGGTTGGGATCCCGGCGTTCAAAATCCCGACGCCGGAATCCCGACCGCCGAAATCCCAACAAGGGGGGGACGTGGATCGCCCCCCCTTGCGGGCTCACTGCGCTTGCCACGCAGCGGGCCCGGTGCCTCGCTACGCTCGCCACGCTAATTTTTTATCCCTCCAGGGGTGTCATGGACACCCACGGAGGGAGAAAGTGTCGGGATTTCAGCGGTCGGGATTTCAGCGGTCGGGATTCCAGCGTCGGGATTCTGAACGCCGGGATCCCGACCACCGGGATTTAAACTGCATCTCGTATTAAGCCTTAACAAGAGATAAAGAGATAAAGTAAAGAGTGCTAGAGAACCAGCCAAACAGCTCTCAACTGTCATTTCTCAAGCACAGATTGTATCATGATAGTTGGAAGCTGATTGGTCCTTAATCACCCTCCACTTTGGGGATATTCAATCTTTGTCGACCTCCCGCAGCCATCTCCCAACGGGGGAGATGGCTGCGGGGCCCTATTCAATGCTGTCTTGCCCGACAGCATTGAACAGGGTTTCTCCGCACAACGAGCCCGACATCACAAGCTGTCTGGCTCGTTCTGCCGAGAAAAGCAGGAAATAGGTGAGCTCCCGGCAGGAGCTCGTCTATTTCCGTCATCAACTCGCGGCCACGCCCCCTTCTTGCCGCTCGGCGGCCGGGACATTGAATCCCGACTGCCGAGCTCCAGGCGAGCTGACCGAGAACGGGACAGGGGCACGGCTGCCCCTGATATTGAATACCCCCCTTTATCTCTTGTTAAGGTTTACTACGTCTTAACCAACAGTGCCTAATTTACTGCATTTTGGTGTGCTACTGTAGTTCCTAGTTGTTGTGATTATATTTTTCTCCTCGGTAGGGGTTTTGCACTGTCATTGATTACATACTGTACTAAGCTACAATCTGGTTGAATTTTCCTTTTAGTCAGTAACATCATTAGAGTCACCCAGTGAATTCAATTACAGTGTGGGGTGAGCAGAGACTGTTCACCCCAGCGAAGAGAAATTGGTATCTATATGTGCTTCTATATCTTAAGCCAGGGGAAATATGTTTTGTTGTTGCTTGCACATAAAATGAGACCTTTCATTTCTGATCTCCTCCTTTGCTCGACTCTGCTGACTTTCCCTCTCCTATGTGATATGTTTGTCTATAGAAGCATCTCACCAAGCCTTTGATATTCTTCGATGCACTGTCAACTCTTTACTTTAGAGATCCACTTCCTACATTGCCTGACTCAGGCCAGCTGGAAATGCATTAAGATGCCTTCCTTACTGTTGTATTGATTATACGTTTAGAAGTTTTATATTTTACTGCAAAAATGCTGTTTTTAAATTCTTCATAAACTTTTTAACCAATTCTCTACATTTGTTCACAAAGATAGTTGTACTATTTCTAAATCAATAGTAAGCAATAAACAATTAGAGTGTGTGTATATATATATATATATATATATATATATATATATATGTATATGTATGTATGTATGTATGTATGTATATATATATATATATATATATATATATATATATATATTATATACACACACACACACACTCACAATCTTTAGAATGGAAGTAAAGAGATTATTAATTGACAGTAACAAATGTGTGGGAGAATAACATCAATCCAAGGGACAGTCAGATGCAAGGTTTTCTAGCCCCTGGAGCTCCAAAGTTAAATTTTATTTTGACTTGTTTAAATGAATGACATCTGTAGACAGAGGCAGAACTACCATTGGTGCAGCAGGTGCATTGCACTGGGGCCCCGGAAGACTAAGGGCCCATACGCATTATGCAATATTGTACATAATTGTTATGATTTAGTTTAGTACAATATTATATAATGTGTATGTGTTACCCCAGAATTGGGGGTCTCCCTTTTCTATACTCAACAATTACATTGGTGGCCAGTGTAGCCCTAATTAACCAAAGCCATAGAGGGTTGGTAGGTAACCGCCCTGCAGCAGGACCCAGCACTTACCCTGAAGGTGCTGGGAGATGGACAGGAAGGGTGCCCTTTGATTGGCGGCTGGAGGGCGTGAAGGAGGGAAGGAAGTGCCAACCTGAGGCGCGGGGGAGAAGTCATTGGCATGCCCAGAAGTGTAAGGAGTAAGCCCTGGGGCGTGAGTGACGTGTACCAGAGCCGACTGAGCGAGAAACGCCTACCGCTGCACTACGCAACGATCCAGATGCTGAGTGACAGGAGGAGGGAGAACCGGCCAGCAGCAGCATCCTGACATCCAGCCCCAGACCCAGCAGTGCGGTGGTGGCTAGGCAATGCTGAGAGGGAGGCCCGCGCACAGCCGGACAGCAGAAGACGGGGACCAGCGGCGCACGACAGACAGCGGGACCTGGCATCCCAGAGACCCAGCACAGAACACAGCACGGCAGGGAGAGACAGCGTGCACTGCTGACACACCGCCAGCCTCCCCAGTGCAAGCCGTGACCGAAGAGAGTGCCCAGCGCCTTTCCACAGCCCACAGGGTGAGAGAGGAAGCAGACGTGGTGCGGGATGGAGCGGAGCCGCGGCCTATACCATGGGAGCCCAGCAACCCCGAGAAAAGCCGGAAATAGGTGAGCTAGGCAATGCTGAGACATTGCATTAAGGTACCCATACCCAGACCAGTCTCCTGCCTGCTATTTCCCCTCATGCAAACCCTGCAGGTGCACCACCCTAACAGCCACAGCTGCAAATTAACCGGTCCGGGAGGCAGATCACCTGGTAAGGGCCCTATCTACCGCCCTCGCACCCCTTTACTAAGGTGGAGAGACTCATACCAAATTTATTAGGACCCATGTCGGTTGACCCCCCCTTGGCACAGATTGGAGATAGAACAGGAGTCCACAGCTGTGAAAGAGCTGCCTTGGTGCAGATTGGGGGTATGTTAAGAGCTAACAGGCCCGGCAGAAAAACCCATTAATGGAGTGACTCCTACAGGCAGGGCCACCTTTGGACTCCAGGAATATTGATAGAAAGGGGGCCACATTATCCCCATCTAAGTTGCGGAGCATAAACACTCTGAGTGCAAGTTACTGCACAGATCTTATAGACCAGCAGGACGAGAGCACCATCTTTTAGTGGAAGTTAGAAAGTGCTATTATATTGCCAGTTGTTTAAAGAACATTTCAGCATTCCCTTCTTCTTACTCGGGACAGTGCCCCATCAAGGATTTATCCTTTTCTACCGAGGAGGACTGTTATGCTAAGTTTTACAAGCACTGCGCAGTGACAAAAAGAGGCCTCCAGCTAACTCTAAATCCCTGTGCACAGGTCTGTCTTAGAGACAGTGTTCAATAATAGGAACTGGATACCCAGTCACGTGACATTACTTACAGTAAGGTATTAGTGTGCTGCTCTAAACTGTACCACGATTTATGTGGTGTGATGTAGGAACGTGTTATAATTTAATGTGATCACTAATTGCCTTGCATTGAAGTGAATTGATTGCCTTATTACAAATTGCCTTGATTGTGTTAATTGACGTTATATTTAATTTGTTCGAGAGAGTTGTTGGTACACTCCTTTGGTGACATGGCTGGTTCGCACTGGAGCTTTAATTCTGTGCTAGTGTAGCGTATCCAGTAAACCTGCCCCTTGTCTTTGGGCCCACTGCGCTAGTGTTGGCCAGCTGCGACAAAAGGGAGTTAGCCACCTGGTTCAGGTATCTAACTTTATTGCCAATAAACACCCTTGAACCATTTACCCAGCCTGATTCTTGCCTCTGCCGAAAGGGAAAGAAAAAGAACAGAGTACAAAGTAAAACAAAGGGTTACTGGCCTGTTCCTACCGGTTCACCACATCTAAATTTGGCGTCACGAACAGGATCGGAAAACATGTCGGAATCCCAAACTCCAACCACGTCGGGCCGAAGACTACTACCAACACCACCCAGAGAAAAGAACACTCCTATGGCAATGGCGGCACCGATCACAATGCCGTACTATTTCGGCGCAGCATGGATGCCTATGTACTCTGGAAACACATGTACTCAAGGTACAAGCACTTTCAAAGAATTTCTGGGACAAGATTAATACGACGTTCAAATTATAAAATTTGAGCGAGAAACAGAATAGAGATCCTGCTGGCGCAACTAAAAGGGTCTGCCCTGAGAGAAGTCAAGTCGTGGTCGGAGGATGAAAAATCGATGGTAGACAAGATACTCAGGAAACTCGCAAATATTCAAAGGCGATATCGGTAGTGAAGAGGAAATTGTACGCAAGTAAGCAGAAACTGGGGGAGATGTTGCGTGACTTGGGTGTGCGGGGCCTACAAGAGGCCATGAAAGCTGTGCAGGCGCTAGATCCTCAAGAGATACAGCGAGCTTACGAAATCCTGATAGGACTCTTCGTCGAAGGGGCACAGGAAGAGACCACCCACGCCCAACTCAGGATGTTGACACGGCAGGAAAGTGGCTGCATGTTCGCCGAACTCAAAGAATCGGCCCTGCAAATACTGGAATGAGACCCGAATACTGATTCTGAGGAAGAGAGAACAGCGGAAGAAGACTCGGAAGGCCGCTATGAGACTTGGCACTATGGAGCTAGTGAAAAGAGAGGAGCGGTTCTGCAAGAGGCACAAACCCCTGCAGGCCAGGACCCATTAGCTGCCATTAATAGCAAACTCACAGAACTGGCCTTAGACCTCGCCCAAATGGGGCAAAGACTGAAACAGAGTGAAGCCAGGCACAACGAAGAGAGAGAGGAGGCTAACCTCGGTGGAGCACGCCCAGAGAATCGGGAAGACGTGCAACTGATCAGTTCGCTGAGGAGGGTAGGCCGATATGCTGACAAAGCGGGCACATCAAAAGAAATTGCCCTCAGGGTGATTTAAATGAAGAGACCCAGAGGAGGAACGACCCCCGGGAAGAGACCCACTACTAGGTCCACAGAAGCAAGAGTTGTGGCCCCGCTTCGTGGGAGAATGCCCGCACGTGAAGATCAACATTAATGGTGTGACAGTGGAAGCTCTCCTAGACATGGGCTCCCAAGTCTCCACCATCATATTAGAAGAATTTGACCACTATTGGGCGAGAGAGAACATTGTCACACCCCCCACTACGTGGCTTTACCTGCTGGCAATTAACGGCCAACCCATCAATTACCAAGGTTACTGGGAGACAGGCGTCAAGATAGGCAAAACCACCCTGAAGAGACAAGGTTGCTTAGTGACCACTGCACCTTGTGGACACCTGCCTCCAATGATCTTGGGAATGAACATCCTCAAAAATTGCCTCGAAGAGATGGTTGAAGCACTCAAGAGAGAAATGAAGAGAATCGGAGTGTAACAGTCTAAGTGGCAATCAGCCACAAAGTCTGTTTAAGGGGCGCTGCTATGCTCAATCACACAAATACCAATATGACCATATAAATTTATATTTTATTTGTAAAAAATACATAGAACAAATTTAAATACATAAAAGTGCACTTTTTACATGGATATACACAAGACAGACAAGACTTACAACAAATAACACTTAAAAGTCATTTTAAATTACTGAGGCTGTGAGGCTAGAAATGGCTCTTGTAACACCTTTAACATAGGTATAGTGGGATAATGCCAACTGAGGAAGCCGCTGATGTGGTCTACATAGGCGGAGAAACGCGTTTTGAACTGTGCTATTTTCTCCAGATTATTGCTGGTTAAAAAGTCAGCTGGCTAAGAGTCTCCATTGTGGCTTGCTGGAGTCCTATTGGTGCAGGAGTACCTTCTACAAAAGCATTATCCGGAGTGCAACTCTGGTAAGAAAGGGAAACTGCAATCCTGTTATTTACCATCATTCATTTGGATTACAAATACGTGACCAAGGACTATCCACCAAGAGCGGGACTGGTAACTATAAGGTGGCATTATCCCACTATACCTATGTTAAAGGTGTTACAAGAGCCATTTCTAGCCTCACAGCCTCAGTAATTTAAAATGACTTTTAAGTGTTATTTGTTGTAAGTCTTGTCTGTCTTGTGTATATCCATGTAAAAAGTGCACTTTCATGTATTTAAATTTGTTCTATGTATTTTTTAGAAATAAAATATAAATTTGTATGGTCATATTGCTATTTGTGTGATTGAGCATAGCAGCGCCCCTTAAACAGACTTTGTGGCTGATTGCCACTTAGACTGTTACACTCCGATTGTCTGCAATTTAGAGGTACACACCCTCTTAATTAGTGCTGCAGCATTGCCCAATCAATTAGATAACTGTGTTTCTGCCTGGGTTATTGTACATTTTGGTATAAACCTGATTATTCTAGTGCAGTGCATTTACTGTCCAGCGCTTTTGGGTGACTATTGTCACATTTTCTGGTTTTTGAGAAATGAAGAGGGCAGACCCCCGTGAAAGGAAGACCATACAGCAGACGGTGCGTGTCTTAGAGGGGCAGCAGAAATTCACAGACGACTGGGGTGAAGTCGGTAAAGCCTGTATCACAGATCGGCAACCCATCCTACTACTGCCAAACTCTGAACACATCATCTAGTGTAAGGCCAGAATTGGCCCAGGAGGAGGAATGTACGATGCTGTGTTAGAACCCTGCGAACCCGACGGACAGCCACCATTCTCCGTTGCCAGGACGTTGACCCGAATCTGAAATGGCAGGGTGCCAGTCCAGATTGTTAATCCTCACAATCACCCGATCAAGCTGTACCGACATTGCCCAGTCGCCAGAATCTTCCAGGTCGACTTCCAAGACATCGTTGGACATAATGTGACCTTCGCGACAGACGACGAAGAAGAGGAAGAAAGGCCACCAGATGGAAAGGCGTGGTGAGAAACAATTTAAATAGGAGGCCTGACAACCACTGAACAAGAACACCAAGGCATCATCAAAGTTCAAAGAAACGCGGAAGAGCCAAAAACGTGTGGCACTATATCTCGACTTGGACCAACCCTCCCATCAAGGATAGACATAGGCCTATCCCTCCTGCAATGTACCAACCAGCGAGAAAAATGATCGAGGAAATGAGGGAGGCAGGAGTCGTATGTGAAAGCCATAGCACGTGGGCCTCTCCGATAGTCATCGTGAAAAAGAAGGACGGCAGTCTGCGGTTTTGCGTTGATTATTGCAAGCTCAACGCGGTGATGCACAAAGATGCCTACCCTCTGCCCCGCATAGAGGAGTCCTTAACGACGCTGAAGACCGCGGCTTTCTTCTCCACGTTGGACCTCATGAGCGGGTATTGGCAAGTCCCGATGGCTCCCGAAGACATGCACAAGACCGCATTCACAACACTGATGGGGCTCTTCGAATTTGAAAGGATGCCTTTCGGGTTGTGTAACGCGCCTGCCACATTCCAATGACTGATGGAACATTGTCTCCATAATTTAGAGATGATATTGCTATACCTGGATGACGTCATCATTTATTCAAGAACATACGAAGAACATCTCCAACACTTGGAGGAAGTTTTCAGGCTGCTAGTAAGATCAGGGTTGAAGCTCAAGCTGGCAAAATGCCATCTCCTCAAACCAGAGGTGGCATACCTGGGACATATTGTTGGTGCTCAGGGTGTGAGGCCAGACCCCGATAAAATCCAGGTTGTCCGAGACTGGCCAGTCAGTGAGGGAGGTGAGAAGCTTCCTCTGGTTTGGCGACTACTACTCCATGAGTTGCTGAGGGGAAAATCCGGGCAAGAGAGAAAGGGGACCGTCCCAGTTGACTGGGGGCCCAAACAGCAAAAGGCCTTTGACCAGCTGAAGACCTTGCTGACTAACACACCCCTATTGGCCTATCCGGATTACGAAAAGCCCTTCCTGGTGTATACAGATGTAAGCCACAAGGGGCTGGGAGCAGTCCTGTCCCAGATGCAGGATGGAATGGAGCAAGTGATTGCATATGCCAGTCGGGTACTCCGCAAAACCGAGTGCAACTGCGAGAATTATAGCACCTTTAGACTCGAACTGATCTGGGCTATCACGGAAAAGTTTAAAAACTACCTGGCGGCAACACCATTCATAATCAAGACAGAGAACAACCCCTTGGCTCATATGTCCACTGCGCAATTAGGAGCCATGGGTATCACACCTCGCTAACTTCCGGTATACCGTGTCATATAGAAGCGGCAAGGAGAATGGGAACGCTGATGCCTTATCCCGGCTCACAGTAGGCGATGTGGCCGAAGTGAAAGTTGACGTGGCGGAATACCTGGAGACTCCATTGTTCCAGGCCGAAGAGAAGACAATGGTATCCTCAGAACCTCTGTCGGTCACCGTGAACAAGTCCAATAACACCCTGACAGTTGTTGCACCTGAAGTGGACTGGGCTGAAATACAGCAGAAGATCCCTGTAGTCCAAGACCTCATCTGTCTCCTCTGACAGCGCCGTGGGTTGAACAAAGAACAACGACTGACAGGTGACCCCGAATTGGTGAAACTGTTAAGGGACCGAGAACAGCTGCAGAAACGAAACAGGGTTGCTTGTGCGTGTCAGCCTTCACCCAGAAACTCACCAGACTACCACACAAGTAGTGGTACCACGACGACAAGCCATGAGGCTTCTAGAAGCGTACCACAATGACTCAGGACACTTCGACACCCAGAAAACTGAAGCAATATTGAGGACCAGATTCTTCTGGATTGGCATGAGGGAAGATGTTGAGAAGTGGTGCCGAGAGTGCGTACCCTGTAGCCTCAAGAGACATCCTGAAGCCGGCGAAAAGGATCCCTTGAATCAGATCAAGTGTAATTATCCCCTGGAGTTGGTAGCACTCGATCATATCAATGTGGAACCCAGCTCAAGCGGATACACCTATGCCTTGACCATTACCGACCATTACACCAAGTTTCTGGTGGTGGTGCCAGTCCGCGACTTGACTGCCAAGACAACGGCCGAGCTGTTCTGGAAGAACTTCGTGAAACCATACAGTTACCCAGACAGGGTGTTGACTGTTCAAGGGCCCGCTTTTAACTCTCAGCTGTTCCATGAATTATGCTCCACTTACGGCTGCAAAAAGTTCCAAACCACCGCATACCATCCCCAGGGGAACGGCCAATGTGAGAGGGCCAACAGGACCATCTTAGGGATGCTCCAGAACTTATCCACAGAACAACGTGCCCGCTGGCCGAGTCTTCTACCTGAACTCACAAACATGTATAACAATGTCAAACATTGTTCCACGGGGTTTACCCCTTACTACCTCCTGTTTGGCCGACATGGGAAGTTACAGAATCTGAGCTCGTGCTGGGCATCAGCCGCGGGCAACGTGAAACTGCCAGGTGGAGCGGGAGAGCCAGACAGGCCTCTCACCGCGTCCCTACCTGGCGGTCGGGTACGCATGCGAGCGGAGGCAGAGCCAGAACCGGAGCCAGCAGGCTCCCTAGCCCTCGCTCTCCCTCTCGCCCCTGAGGTAATTGGCATCCCTGCTCCCTGAAGGAAGCGAGCAGGGACCCCAGCCTCCCTCCTTGGCCTACCAGACATATCAATAAAGGAAGGAAAGAGCAGGAAAAAAGATAAGAAAGCTATTAAAGCTGACAGTGAGGTAAAGTAGGTGAGGTAAAGTAGCAGAATAGCAATAAGAAGAAAAGAAAGAAAGAATGGATATAGATATAGATAGTGAAAAAACAGGGAATAATTCTCAGAAATCAACACAGTACTTATCAGTCCAACGTTTGAAATCAAAGAGGCAGAATATTCTAGAATCTCCCATAATCCTAACCTTAAACACGCCCATAACAACTCCTAACCAATAATAGCCTGCTGTGTAACATCCAATCCACTTTCAGAAAAAACAAAGTCACCCCATCACTTGTTGCCGAGGGCTTCTGGAATACATTTTATGCATGGGCCATAAAACTTATGTCACTTCATGCACACAAGGTGCACTCCATGATCTTTCTGTTTTTTCTTGATGTTTGTATAAATAAACTATTATTTTCTTGAATAACTTCAATCTTTGTATTATGTGCTGTACAAGTCTGAAAAAGACAGCATTTCATATTGCCCTGTTTTTCTGATTACCAGATGTAATAGAAAACTCTGCTGACCTATATGTTTCTGTGTATCAACTATCAAGTGTTAAAAAGCAATTCCAACTGACTTGAATGCTTACGTATAACAAGTGTAAAAAGCAGGTCTGCCTTCTCAAATGGCTTTTGTCCTAATAGTAGTTTGTCTTGAGTACCCTACAGGCAACAAAACATCTTGCTAGCTTTAGCAAGGCTTAAGTCAATAAAAAGATTGTGTCTCTCAACTCAAGACATCCGTGGGTCAACAGGAAATTCCCCCCTCTTCTATCTATAAGTAAAAGTGACAACAGTAATGTCTCTTGAACATGTTTACATCCCTAGCGACTGTACCTACAGTTAAACATCCATAGCTACTGTACATGCTGTTTAACATCCCCAGGTACATGCAGTTTAACAATCCTAGCTATCCCTAACTATCACCAGTTAAGGAAACAATGAATGCAAGACATACATCTTCATAATTAGGGCCAGATCAACCAGGCTTCAAAAAGTGATTACGTGGAAGTGAGAAATAACCAGCCAATCAGCTCTTAACTGTCATGTTTAAAACCCAGTCGGTAACATGGCAGTAAGGAGCTGATTGGCTGGTTATTTATCATTCTCCACTTTATCCCCCTGAGGACCTTATTCGGGTCCGTTCGCAGATTGTCTGATTTTGCACAATGTTTGCACTGTGCGTATGTGGGTATGTGCATATGCAGGGTGCGTGCATCCACTGCAAATAGACTGTTCACCAGGTGCATGCACCCAGGACAGCGGACGGGGGTCGGAGAGGGGCGTGTGTCGGTGGGCAGCTACATTAGCATATGGGAACGCCCAGCATCTCATGGACGTTCCCATGAGAACGCTGGGCATTCTCATACTAATGAGGCCATGATCGACATGCGGGGGGCAGGCAACTGATATCACTGGATGTCAGCTGCCCACCCATTTCCTTCCGAGCGTGCATACATATGTACGCTTGCTCAGACCAACCTTACATATATGTGCACCTTCCACATCTTTCACAGGTCAGTGACCATCGAAAGATGTGGGTGGATCACTCTGGCCGGCCAATGGATGTTACTGTGTAACATCCATTCACATGCCCTGTGTGCGAATCACGCTAGCAAATGGGTGGCGGCAGCCAGCCATTCAAAGGGCGGGGTTTGGTGGACTCACAAGGCTACGAATTTCCCCAAAAGCAACTATGGTCTAATTTTTATTCCACAGAGTGTCAATGGAATGACCAGCCTGTCCACTTTTTTAGTCTCTACCTAGGTGCATATGCATGGTGTGATGCATTTGTAGTCTGTGATTTGCATCCCACACAGATATGCACAGAATGCCTACACATTTGCAATTGTGTCCGGAATTATAAAACATAAGAAGTTCAGTAACTTCAACATAACTTCTCTGAATAGTAACACCAAAATGTTGATAATCAGTTAAAAAAGTTTTAATGAATAATTTAAAAAGTTGTTGTTAAAAATGATCAAATAATAAATAAACAGCACATCTAGGCACTTCTGCTAAATTAAAATGATTAGTGCCACTCTATACTAGAGGTGTGCATATACCGAAGGCGAACGGTCAGGGTAGGCAGGGAGGTAGAACCTCACCTACCTGTATAATATTCAAGTAAACTCTAGAGTTCTGAGTGTAAAAATTATTTGAATAATAAAAGATTATATTAAATTATAAATATCATGTTTGTATTCAAATTATTTTATAGGTAAAACTTACCACCAAATCATATAGGTTTGTGTCAATTTGACTGTGATAGTAACCAGTGCCTCCCCAGTCATTGACCTGGTGTAAGGGTAATACAAACCATTACACCATCCATACTGCCCATAGCAGTGGTTCCCAAACTGTGTGCTGTGGTACCCTGGGGTTCCTTGAGACTGCCCCGGGTTGGTGATCCAGGATCAGTTCAAATTAATTGCAATCAACTTAATAGGCAAAACCAGTGCTTGTGGCTGCCAATCATAAAATATGTGTACAAAATAGAAACAAATCCTGTCCCTCATATTTAACCCTTAAGATGAAATATACACAAACATTTTTGAATTTTTCATTATCAAACTTTTGGCCTAAGGATGCCGTGGATTGCCGTGATTCTAAAAAGTTTGGGAACCCCTGGCCCATATGATACCGTTCAGGGGCCATATTGACAGTGCTCTGACCTCAGTAATAAACTAAAGCAATACAAATGGTTTATTTAATAATAAATCAGCAAGCAGTTTAAACATGTATGACAGCAAATCAGGAAGATACTGGGAGCAGAACTTGAAGGCTCGGAATGATTAATGCACTGTCGCCCATCACTGCCCTAGATAGTCCTATTAAAGAAAAAAATCACAATTATAATAAAATTTTCTCAGACGTAGAAAAAACAAGAATAACGGTGTTAATTACATATACAGTGGCATACTCCACATTTCTGATACAGCTCGATCCCAGGGGTAGGTTTATTGTATTCTATTAGTTTGCCTAATTAATAGCGCTAAATATAAAACTGTCAATCTCTGGGCTCTGAAACATATCCAGCTAGCCGTACGACAGCAGGATATACGCAAGGCCAACACAGTTTAGCAAGAATGACTAATTTGTATTCTTAATAAAGCAGTCCATCCTTGCTTGTATGCGCCCTTGGTGAGAACGTATAGTCTTCCTTTGTGAACATCTACCTTTGTGAAGAACAAACAGAGATCGTCCTTCATGTAAGTGATTTCACCTTTCACTCATCTCCACATTATTCCTACTAACACATATAATTCTCACTTACAAATGGCTTTTACAGAAGACCCAGGATTCAATCATTAGGTCAATTACATCAGTGTGCATGTTCCGATTTAAGGTGGCCATACACAGGTCTGACTTCTTTGATGCACAAGTCGGACTTGTTTTCCTTTGAGCTCCCCCTGACAGCACCCCGGGGGAGGGGGGGGGTCGTATTTACATGAACTCCCGGGGAGCTGCGACGGGAATTCAAGAGAAATCAGATGCAATACATAGCGGTTGCTAAAAACCCGCTGATGATCCAATTCCTATAGATCACAGATTCTTAGAGTCGGTCCTCAGGACCCCACACAGTGCATGTTTTTCAGGTCTACTCACAGAATCGAGGTGGTTTTTGGGTATTACTTTCTACCTGCACCAGGTTTATGAAAGTGTACCCATAGGGGTGCAATATGCAGGAGCTGTTTTATCTACGTAGCAGCTGCAAAAAAACAGGTATGTCAGACCTGGAAAATGGAGACTAAAAACAAGCAAGGTGGGTATGCAGCTCTGGTTAAAAATCACAAGAGCATTGGATTAACTTTACATCATTTTTATATTCATAAAATGTATGACACTTTAATATACCATTGGATAGGACATATCACATTAAATTAAAATAATTATAATAATAAATAAAAATAAAGTTGCGACAAGGCAATTTAAATTGCAAAACACATTGTAGCAGGACAATTAGCAAGGTATATGATATCCTCACTGTCCGTTCCTATTGACACCTGGAGAAATAATGGACCAACTCTATCATGTTTTTAGAGTAGTTATAGTTCCCGTCCACCTGTTGGATTATGGGGTTATGGATACAAATTGTATTGCACATTGTTCCTTTTATGGTCCAAAGTCCCTTTTGTATATCCAATAAAGGTGTGGTGTGCACCATTGATGGTATTAGGTGCAAGAAGGTTCTGGTCCGTCCAGGCTGGTTCGGGCAGCGGATGGGGAATTTTAATACCGCTGAGACTTGTAGTCCACCTCCACAGGAAATTGTAATCCAACTACTAACGCGTTTCGCTTCTAAAGCTTATTCAAAGGTAGCATGGAATATGGAAAATCATCATTTTTTATTTAATGTGATATGTCCTATCCAATGGTATATTAAAGTGTCATACATTTTATGAATATAAAAAGGATGTAAAGTCAATCCAATGCATTTGTGATTTTTAACCAGCGCTGCATACCCACCTTTCTACTCACAGAATAACAAGTGAAATAATTAGCTCCACCTTGGATCTTTTCAAATGTGTCAGTCGGGTGACCTGGAAAACGTGAACTGTATGGGGTCCTGAGGACCCAGTTTGAGAATCCGATCAAACACCCAGTGATTTCACTCAATATGCGGCCGATCTGTTAGAATTGGGTCAAATCAGATCTGTGCATGGGCATCTTTAGATTATTAAGTAGGATTCTAATAACAAAAATGTAACAACTGTATCATACAGTATATTATTTTTAGAAGGGGATTTTTCGTAAAGCTCCCTTTTTCTCCCTTCATACTTAACCAAAATCGATAAATGAAGTACCATTTGAAAGTTAAGTGTACAATTGCACATTGTATTGTTTGTTTACAAATCAAAGTTAATTACTGTGTCAGGGTGCCACATACTTCTCTGCTGGAATTGTGCGTCTCACCATACATTGCATAACATGAGAAAATAAATCCATAATAACATTTGAAAACAGTTTTTAATTTCAGTCTTTAGCATAACTTACTCATAACAATGTAAGAAAATATAGCTTTCAAGGCTTGCAGTACACATGGACAAAACCATGTGTACTGCAGGTGGGGCAGATGTAAAATGTGCAGAGAGAATTAGATTTGGGTGAGTTATTTTGTATCTGTGCAGGGAAAATACTAGCTGCTTTATTTTTACACTGCAAATTGATCTTCCTTTGAAGTAAAACCCCACCCAAATCTAATTCTCTCTGCACAAGTTACATCTGCCCCACCTGCAGTGCACATGGTTTTGTCCATCTAAGAAGGATTTTGTCAGAAAAAGTGAACTAGAATAAGGCCCAGTGTGTCCGCCCCTGATTAGGAATAGACAGCAGCTGCATGCTGTCTCAGGTGCACAGCTGATTACTTCCCTGTGGCTGCCTGGCATCCCCATCGCCTAGGCAACCACTGGGGAAGAGGTGGTACCAACAGGGAGAGATACGCTGAGCGTCTAGCAACTAATGCCATGACGCCGTCCCGGAATGGAAGTTCAGGACTGGCAGTGACACGTTGTCCCAGCTGCTTAGCAACAGCCGGGACCAGAGCTGCAGGACCTGGCTGCACAGGACAGGTGCCGCTAATGTGGCCTCTAACAGTAACCCCCACCCCCTTGAGGAGGGGACTCCAAACCCTTTGCACCCGGTTTTCAAGGAAGCTGTCGGAAGAATGCTGCTTTTAATCTAGGAGCATGCAGGCATCTCTCTGGCACCCAAGATCTTTCCTCATCTCCACAAGTCTTCTAATGCACAAGAACTCGCTTGGAATCCAGAATTCTTTCAACTAAAAATTTCTGCTGGCCCTGAACAAGAATTGGCTTGTTTTTTGGAGCTCAGGTGACTCCAAACTTGAAGGAGCATACCGGCTTAAGGAGAGAACAATGAAAGATGCTGTTAATTTTTAAAGACTTCGGCAACAATAATCGAAAGGCCACTGGGTTAACTCGCTGCAGGATCATAAAAGGTCCAATAAATTTGGGCCCAAACTTGGGACACCTCTGACGGAGTTGAATATGCCGGGTGGATAACCAGACCTTCTGGCCAACTTTAAAGCGACACGGTCTCTTATGCTTGTCAAAGTACCCCTTGGCCCAAAATTAAGCTTGTTTGAGTGCTGAATAAACCTTTTTCCAAGACGTTCTTAAGCGTTTGACAAAAGAAGAGGAAAACATCCTCCACGGGTGCATCGAAAGAAGTACACTTGGGGTGAAAGCCAAAATTGCAGAGAAAAGGAGACTTTCCAGAGGCAGAATGGCATGAGGTATTGTAGGAGAATTCAGCCAAGGGCAACAACTTAGCCCAGTTATCCTGACATTTGAAAACAAAACATCGAAGATATTGCTCCAGACTCTGATTGACCCTTTCGGTCTGGCCATTGAACTGTGGGTGATATCCAGTGGATATTAGTCCAAAGACTAATATCGACTCCTAGACTGGCACAAAACAATCTCCAAAACCTAGCCACAAATTGGGATCCCCGGTCGGACACTATATCAAAAGGGAGTCCATGAAGTCTAAAAATATGTTGGATAAATAGCCGAGTCAATTCAACAGCACTGGGGAGTTTGCGCAATGGGATGAAATGCGTGTCACGGACTGGACTTGCTGTGTTCCTGGCAATGACCTGGGTGAACCAGTGGAGGGCGCAGGGAACCGGAAGCTTGGTGGTTTAAGGTATCTAGAACTCATGCACTGAGAGATGAGGATGACGCCCTGCTGGAGCCACGGAGGATTGACTAGACCCAGAGACAGAGGCGCGGAGTCGAAGTCGACAATGGTATTCACCAGTGACCCCCGCAAGGGGATATGGACTTCGCTGCAACTGCCGACCAGGTTGCGGCCTTCTGCTCGGGTTCCTCTGTGACTAGCAGGAGTGATACTCTGGAGACAGTTAGAGCAGTGACGGTAATGGGGTACTTAAACCATCGATGGTGGATCGATGGCACTGAATGCTGTAGAGCAACACAGAGGGCACAGGGGAATGAGTAAAGCAAGGGGTATTTAATGGAGTAGACTGCATACCGATGATGCGGCCTGGAAGTCGGCCGATGGTATTCGATGGTGCAGCCTGGATGCCGGTCGATGGTATTCGATGGTGCGGCCTGGAAGCCGAGAGGTAGCAGGTATCCGGAGACGGCACTGATAACCTGGGCTACACACAGAGAACTGGATCACATTAGAGATAGAAATTGTGGAGTCTTCTGGTAGAAGTGGAATGACCAGGTAAGCAGCAGATGATAGCAGTTAACAGCAGGACACAGGTAACCGGATCTCTGGAGCAAGCTAGGAGTCTTGGGGAGCCTGACGCTGGAGAACTTGCAGGGGAACTGACAAGTTGTTTAAGACAAGGAGGACTCTGGGAAGCTGGCTTTTATTCCTCCAGGTAATTGCTAATTAGCCGCAGCCTGCAGCAGCAGCAGCAGTACACAGAACCAGGAAGTATGCTTTGAGCTACCTGGATCATGTGACCCACAATCAGAACAGGGAATACACCTGGAGCCCTCTGTACTATGTGACACAGGGAATGGCTTGTGAGGCAGAGACATCACACCAGGGACTGCAGAGTGTGGCAACAGCTGATCTGCGGCGCAGTTTACACCAGCGTGCCGGTAAGGAACCGGAGTTCCTGACAATGCACCATCTTGCTAAAGCGGTCCACAGTGACCCAAATGGTATTGCATTGTGAGGAGACGGGTAATTCTATGATAAAATCCATAGAAATATGGGACCAAGGCTTAACAGGAATGGCTAGTGGAGTAATTGACCTATTGGTGACTTCCTGGAAGACTTGTTCTGGGCACAAATGACACAAGATGCCACAAACTGAGAAGTATCCTGACTGATGGTGGGCCACCAGACAGCCCTGGACAATGACTCTCAAGTCTTGGTGAGACCTGGATGACCGGCTACTTGGCTAGAATGGAATTCTTTGAGGACCAATTTCCAAAGCCTTTCTGGAATAAAAAGACGACCTTGAGGAGTCTCGTTTGGAGCAGATGATTGGGAGGCAAGAACTTGAGAGGCTAGATCCTGGGTCAAACCTGCCAGAATGACTGAAGAAGGAATTATAGGTACATCCTGGACCTTAACATCCTGAACTGGTTGGAAACTATGGGAGAGCGCGTCTGCTTTAACATTTTTTAGGTCCGGGCCCGAAGGTAATGACGAAATTAAACCTGGTGAGGAACAATGCCCAGCGGGCCTGTCTGGGATTAAGTCGTTTAGCAGACTCGATGTAAGCCAGGTTCTTGTGATCCATCACTACAGTGCCAGTCTTCAAATACCCACTTAACTGCCAACAGTTCGCGATTACCAACATCTTAGTTTCTCTCTTCAGAGAGATAGGCATAGGGGTGCATCTTATCATCAGAATAGGCCCTTTGTGAGAGGACTGCTCCGGCTCCAATATCTGAGGCCTCAACCTCCACGAAAAAAAGGATTTCAGAGTTTGGATGGCGTAACACTGGTGCAGAACAAAAGACTTTCTTTAATTTGTCAAACGCTACGATTACCTGTGGGGGCCAGCATTGAGGATCTGCTCCTTTCCAGGTCAGTTCTACCAAAGGGGCTACAATGTCAGAAAAAGAACAGATGAACCTTCTGTAATAATTGGAGAAACCGAGGAACCTTTGAAGAGCCTTCAAAGAAGTTGGACGGGCCCAAGAAAGAACGGCCTGGACTTTGTTAGGCTCCATGGAGAATCCCTTTGGGGAAATGATGTATCCAAGGAATGAGATTTGATCAACTTCAAATTCACATTTCTCCAACTTGGCAAAGAGATCATTCTCACAAAGTTTTTGAAGGACCATTCTGACATGGCGTCGGTGCTCCGTCAGGTTCTTGGAAAAAATCTAAATGTCATCAAGGAATACTACCGCAAACTGACCCAGGAAAAAACAGAACCTTGGAACACCGCCGGAACATTTGCTAAACCGAAGGGCATTACCAAGTATTCATAATTCCCCGTGTGTGTATTAAAAGCAGTCTCCTTCCCGGATTCTAATTAGATTGTAGGCTCCCCAAAAACACTACAAATTCACAGACCTGATCAAAAAGTACTGAAATGAGTGGTAATGGATAGGAATTTTTGATGTTGATCTTGTTCAGGGCCCTATAGTCTATACAAGGGCGAAGGGTACCATCCTTCTTTTCCAGGAAAAAGAATCCTGCCCCCACAGGAGACTTGGATGGGCGAATGAAGCCTTTAGCGAGGTTTTCTTTGATATATTGGTCCATTGCTTGGGTTTCATGCACTGAAAGAGCATACAAACGTCCCTTGGGAAGAGGATTCTTAGGAACCAGATTGATGGCGAAATCAAAAGGCCGATGCGGTGGCCTTGTATCTGCATCTTTCTTGGAAAAGAAATCTGCAAGGTCCCAGTATGGACGGGGTAAAGAAGACTAGACCGCTAACGTCCTGCAGAGAGGAAGAGAAAGACATCTGTTGCCACAGTTCAGCCCCCACTGGACGATTTCTCCCATTCCCCAGTCAATTCAAGGATTGTGCTGCCTCATCCAAGGCAACCCCAAGACCACCAGGGCCATGAGACAGTGGACTAAGAAGAAGAAATCTGCTCAAAATGAAGAGCTCCAATGGACAACTGAAGAGGGGGCGTCTGAAAAGTAACACAACTATTGGTAAGGGGCCATCCATCCAGACCACAGACAGAAATAGGCAAATCTAAAGCTATGGGCGTGAACCCCAGGGAGTTGGCAAACTCCAGATCCATAAAGTTTCCGGCGGCCCCACTGTCCAGAAAAGCAGTGGCGTTGAACCTCTTTTCTGCAAAAGGTAGTCTCGCCGAGATTAAAATCAAATTTAAGGGAGAGAAACTGGATAGGCCTAAATGAATCTCCCTAGCTTCACTTAGACCCTGTCTTTTATTTGCATAAGAGGACATGCCGGGGCACGGTGACCGGCACCCCTGCAATAAAAACATAGGCCCTTAGACCTCCTTCGATTCTTCTCAGTGATCGAGAGGCAGGTGGTCCTGGAATCGTCTGTCTACGCGGATGGCAAGCTTCATGAGCTTGTCAAGAGAGGATGGAGCAGGATACTGGACCAGACTATCCTTAATGTGCTCAGACAGACCAATACGAAACTGGCTACGGAGTGCTGGGTCATTACACCCCAAGTCTATGGCTCATCTCCTGAATTCAGTGCAATAAACCTCCACCGGACCTTGCCCTTGCCTGAGCGTGTGGAGCTTAGCTTCAGCTGAAGCTGCACGATCGGGGTCATCATATAGCAACCCCATAGCAGAAAAGAAAGAATAAACGGAAGAGAGAGCCTCCGTGTCAGCGGGGAGTCCAAATGCCCAGGTTTGTGGGTCCCCTTGTAGGAGAGAGATAATGATGCCTACACGCTGGGCCTCCAATCCAGAGGAAGCAGGTCGAAGTTTGAAGTATAACTTACAGGCCTCCCGGAAATTAAAAAAGTGGGAGCGATCTCCCACAAACCGGTCAGGCAGATTAACCCTGGGCTCAGAGTTCCTTGAAGTAGACATAACCACCCATTCATCCTGGGAGTTGACCCTCAGCGTAAGTTCCTGGAGTTTTTGAGTTAAGTTGTGAACCTGACCAGCGAGAATTTGAGCGGGTGATTTTTGAGTTGGATCCCTAATCCCTTTCTTTTACTGTTTAGGCCAGTTATAATGTTACACTCACCGGGGACTGCTGATGAACCCTAGCAGGGTCTTCCTGTGGAGTGCCCGGAGAGGGGATGATTAGGCGATAGGGATGGATTAGCACAGGTAAGGATCAGCAGGTCTTCGGTCGGAGGGCCTCTGGGTGTCTTCTGGGTAGCCACCCAGGCCTAAGTCCACAGAGCACACAAGCGAGCCTTCTTGCCAAATAACAACCCATTTCCCATAAGACTTTATATGTCTACCGGTACTAGTATTCCGCCTGGACTTACATCGACAAGTGGCAGTGTGGACTTAACCCCAAGGGCCCCAGGCGGCTACCGGTAGGGGGCAGCAAGCACAGAAACTACACTGCCTACAGAAAACTAAGCTGATACTAATGGCAGGACTGGGACACAATGAGAGGTGCAATAAGCTTAGATACAAAGACATAGGTCAACTGAGACAAGGTATTTCACAGTGATAAAGTGATCTTGACTAAGACAAAGAAGGTGCAATGAATGATACAAGAATAACTGCTATGCAGAAAATAGTGACATGGACAAAACAAACAGTAACTGAGGTATTTACAACACAGAACTGAGTGGCCTAAAGCCACGGCCTCAACACAGGCCCAAACTGGGAAGCTGGCCTCACACAGCTAACTATAAGTGTCTGCTGACCTCTCTGCCAAATAACAGTGTAGCAGTAACAAAAGCTTGATGGTACTTGCTTGCAGGAGAGGGGGAATGAGCAGCCAGGACTAGCCAGAGGTAGCCTCCCAGAATACAGGTAACAAGGGGTTAACCAGCAGGACACACCAATAGAGTCAGAGCAGTCTCCAAACACGTCTATAACCAGAGCAGCCCAAATGAATAACATAAAAGCTTGCTCACAGTGTTTCCGCCCTTGATTAGGAATAGACAACAGTTGCATTCTGTCTCAGGTGCGCAGCTGATTACTTCCCTGTGGCTGCCTGGCATCCTCGTCGCCTAAGCAACCGCTGGGGAAGAGGTGGTGCCGACAGGGAGAGACGCGTCTAGCAACTGTTGCCATGACGCCATCCTGGACCGGAAGTTCGGGACCGGCAGTGACGCGTTGTCCCGGCTGCTTTGCAACAGCCGGGACCAGAGCTGCAGGACCCGGCTGCGCCAGACAGGTGCCGCTAATGCGGCCTCTAACACATTTTCGCTGTTACTTAGCAACTACATGCGAACCCTCTTCTAGCAAGTTATCGCATATACTGTAGAGAAGAAAATTTATAGACAATTCAGTTTGGTTTACTGTCTTTGACCAATATCTTGGCAAGAAAGGGATGCTAGACTGTTGTAAACTTGTGTTCATACTTTATATTGTATTGTTTAGAAGCTTTTTTTTTTTTTTTGAACAGGCATGATCAGAGTCAAATGTATACCCGGGACCATTTATTCTGTTTATCAATTATATTTGCACATTACATGTATTTCTGCAAGGATTTACATTGCTGAAGGAAAAAGACTTGAATTGTTACTTATTTTGCAGGGATTTGGGATTATGAAAGATTTATCATCGAGCCTATCCAATCACACAGAACCAGCACACAAGCAGTACTCAATGAGGGATGCCGATAATAGCATACTACGTTGTGGCATTAATTATTTTTCATGTTTTATAACATTTAATTAAAAATGACAATGAGCTGCTTCAGTTTTGAGTTACTGTGCTTCTGATTGCATTTCATTAGTAACCAAATGCATAACGGAATTTCTATAAGACTTACAGGTTTATAGTATTTACAAGTGGGAGACCTTATTTAAGTATATTTCCATCACGGCAGGAAATATTAAAAAAAAAATATATTAATGTAAAAGATCCATTGTGTATTTTCTGCAATTAAACCCCTTACATGTCTAATTGTTGGCAAGACTAGTAGTGCATATATAGCATTACCAGAAACTATGCAAAATCCATGCTGTTTAGGAACAAAGGGTATGGCCCTCATTCACGTCATTGGGCAGATGCCAGCAGGTGTGAATGCACAAAGCAGCAGCTAACAAAGCCAGTGATACCTGGTTGGAGGGGAAGCGTTAGGCAAAGAGAAAAAATATCAGCTGTGGAATAATATAATTTCACCTATTCTTACCGCCCAATCCTCTCAAGCAAGATTGTCAGATTTTTTTTTTTTACTGTTGAAACAGTGCTAATTAGACTAATGGAACCACTAATACTATGCAGATAATCCAGGTAGGAAAACCTCCCATAGAGAAGCAATCAAAGTGAGATGTTCCTGCTGTATTAACGCCTTCACAGTTGGGGGTCTACTTACCAATGTGCTGAGGGCAGAATTTCACATTTGTGCTCATCACTCTCAACACTAATAACATTTTTTTTTTTTGGTATGGTATTCACACAATTTTTTTTTTTTTTTATAAAACGTTTTCAGAAACATCCATTAGTCTTTTCACTTATTCGACACAGGAGAAAAAAAAAAACTCATGACCAGATTTTATTGAATTTGCAGCAAACACGGTATTTTTTTTGTACTTCTTATAAACACAAATAAATAATTTGGGGCCTATTTAACATTAAATACTTGCTGGATATTCTGCAAAAACTGAAGCATCATGGAGCGTGGCCTGACAGGTAACACCCTTTGCAGATTGCAGTTATCCTATTGTAGCATATGGCATACTTGCCGGGGATGCAGTTAGTATCCCGGCGGTCAGAATCCCGGCGGTGGAAATTCCGACCCCGGAATCCCGACTGCCGAAATCCCAGCACTTTGTCTCTCTATGGGACCGTGTCCACGACACCCATAGAGGGAGAATAAATAAGTGTGCTGAGCGTAGCGAGGCACCGGGCCTGCTGCGTGGCGAGCACAGCAAGCCAGCAAAGGGGGGGTGATCTACGTCCCCTTTGTCGGGATTCTGGCATCAGGATTTTGACCACCGGGATTCTGACCGCCGGGATTTCATACCTGACCCTCTCCTTCAGGGAGAAAATGCTCTGTTCCTGGACTTCCTGGTAATGTATGATTGCAATCACCTGTGGTGAAACACCTTTCTTATCAATTACCGAGCTCCCCATAGTTGATGGCAATCATACATTACCAAGGAATGCCAGGAACAGAGCATTTTCTCCCGCATGGAGAGGGTCAGGTAGGCAAGTGTGGCCTATGGGCTACTATTCCGCAAATTCTTCCTTTGGATCCCTCGCTGTCGGCCTCTGGTGAAGCATGGTCCTCAAACAGTCAAACATGCTCATTGGCTGAGGAGGACCTGAACCAGGAAGCAGTATGTTAGCATTACACTATCACCATACTTGCCTAACCTCTCGTAATGGCCAGGAGGCTCCCGAAAATTACCCCTCCCCCCCCCCTTCTAGCACCCAGGAAGGTGGGCAAGTCTCCCGTATGCTTACCAGAACCCCTGCTTCCCCCTTCCCTGCTATAATAAATTCAGGGATTTCAAGTTCTGTGGAGGGAGAACAGAACTAAAATTATGTAAATAGCGCAATTTCACGTAATTTTAGCCTCTTCCCCTCTCCATGGACCCACGAGTAGGCAAGTATGACTATCACACTGCTCCCAGGCTCTTTGCTGGAGCAGACTCTTATTGGAGCCCATGTCCCAGCAAAAGGTTTTAAGTATATTTGGCATGCTCCTAAAAGCACAAACACAGGCCATGCACATTCGCATGGCTTGACCCCCTTCTTGAGCCAGTCACTCACCCAAGAAGCCTAAAGTTTGGAGATATGTATTTGTGGTTCTCCTTTCACCTAATCTAATAGTGTGTACACATGGTGCGGGATCCAGCGGGATACCTGCATCGGTTGGAAGGGAGGGGGATTCAACTTTATTATGCTTAATGCTATTCATTTAAATGTATTGCTTTCCCAATGTAAAGGAATTTAATGTGTAAGTTCACTGTGAGCAAGACTGTGCTATATTAACAGAATATTTTTTCTCAGATGAGTGAAAGGTGGTGGGCGGCACCACGGCGCTTTCTGGGAGTGACCCCTTAAAACACAGCAGTCTTCCCATACAGCCACACAGTTATACATATGGATGCGGGGGAGGCGGAGCCCGGAGAGTCCCTGGTGCCAGGTGAGGCATCCTCCGGTCAGAGACGGAGACACCGTGGCCCCCCAGATGCAGAGATGCCCCGTGTGGGGGTGCATCGGCTGCTGGTCGGCCTGCATGACTGGGCTGCTGCGGGTCAGCCTGGAGGTCCCGCTGGCAGCCCGGAGAGTGTGTCCTGCGCCTAGCAGCGGTGGAGTAGTGGCGGCCGGAGAGACGGCAGCAGGGAGAGGAAGTCCCGGCGGCCATGGAGTCCGGCCTGGCCCGGAAGTGATGGTGCATCTGTGGGTCACACTGAATGTCCCGGCGGCGATGCTGATGGGATGGGGCAGTGGCTCAGCCTGGGGATCCCAGGGATGTCATTGCCTGTCCTGGAGGCAATGTGGCAGCAGAGGTGGAACAGCCTGTGGATCCTGGCAGGACCTGCATCACACCAGCATGACCCAGGGGCCGATAGGATCACCTCACAACCCCCCAGCAGGCCGCACAGTGGCAGCAGCACCCCCCTGGCATCATTGACTCTCCCCCAGCCTCATTGACTCTCCACCCCACCCCCACCCCACGCTAGCCTTCGCTACAGGAAGATGGCACCGTAAATGGCTGCCTAGGAACACTGTGCACTCAGCCTTATGTAACCCTGTGTCTCCCATGTGATAACTGTACTGTCTCTGCTATAATCTGTGCTGTTCTTGTTCATACTGTTACCTATTTGGCTGCTGCAACGACCAGTGGCGCCGCTGATATCTGCCTAGGCGCTGTGCAGCTTGGCGGCATATATGTTCCCTGTGTGATAATTGTACTCTCCCTGCTTATATTGTTACCTAAACGGATAGTTGGAGACAAGCGCTATGTATGTTTGTAGCTTTTGAACGTTGTAAGTGATAATAAACTGTGGAGCAATGTTTGTATAAAACAAAGAAAATTATTGGTAAAGAACAAAGCTTAATCTGTGAAGAGACTGTTCTGGCCAAATAAAATGTAATAATGCAAGTGAGGATCACAGTGAACTGCAACACAGCAGAAGACTGGTCCTAAAACAAAAAAAAAAGAAGAAAAAAGAGAGACCACCGTTGCACCTAAAAGGAGAATGTGGAGAGATGTGTATACACAATCTCCAAATGTGGCCAGCAAAGCAAGCATGATATTACAAAGCCCCACCCACTTTGCAGCAATTTGGCATTATTTCTATTAAAATCATGTAATTTTACCATTGCCCCTATGGGAGGGGAGTGCTTGCCACTATATCACCACTGCCACAAATACCCCACTCCCCAAACCAACCACCACTGCCACCCCCTCCTTTTTTCTAGCTAGGGGCATAAACTGTGCAGGCAAGGTGTTATAATCACAAGGTTCGATGTGGTATTTATTTACATTTCAGTGAATTCAGCTAGATTGCATATCCCATTCTAAGTATGGGAAATGCGATCTAGGTACTTAAGCAATGTGAATTAAAGAGTTTGAAGCAAGAGTAACAAGAAGGATTGCTATGACTGTTGTTTGTTGTACATACTGCTGATTCTTACTATCAAGCCTCTTTGTGTTACCTTGCTGATTGGATATGCACTTTATGTTTTTAAATGGATATGCTCTATGCTTATTGCACTCTTTTTATACTACTGGCTGAACTGGTTCTAATTATTTAAGCGCATTGATATCTATATACCATTTACATAGCGCCCTAGAATGCAAATAAAAGTGTTGATGAAAAAGAACGTGTTACTACAGTATGTTGAAAGAATCTGTGCTTATTTCTGTGAGATCATGTAGTTGCCTAAGAGATTTTAATCATTTACTATTTCTCTATACAGAAAATATTCCTCAGTTAATCAAGATGGAAAAGATTTGTTTCATATATGATATGAAATGTGTAATTACCAAGAACAAATAAAATATACTCAGCTAAATCTTAGCAGTCACGCACATGTGCTGCATAAGTACATTTTTTGGTACTCTTTACTTAGAAGGGCGCCCATCTCGGCCATCTCGGGCATTGAATGCACTAAAAAATCAGGTGCGATGCGACAGACGAGATGCCCGAGATTTCCCATAGGGAACAATGTTAAATGTCTCAATTGACCCGATTTTCCTGTTCAATGCCTCAATTGACCCAATTTTTCCATAGGAAACAATGTTAAATGGGCCACAGAGGCCAAATAGGCACCCTGAAGTGAATAATGGCCACCCGAATTGTTAACGCCACCCCACGATCAACGTGGCGAAGCGTGGCGAGCGCAGCGAGCCCGCGAGGGGCGGCGGTACGCGTCCTACGACCTTTTCATACCCCCACTATCCACGTCGGTGTGGAGTTGAGAATAGAAAGTGTGGCGAGCGCAGCGAGCAACCGAGCCCGAAGCGTGGGGAGGGGACGCGGATACCTTCACAGGTATCCGCGTCCCCTCGCGGGCTTCACAGCTGTCCGCGTACACTCGCGGGGCTCGCTGCGCTCGCCACGCTTCGGGCTCGGTGGCTCGCTGCGCTCGCCACACTTTCTATTCTCAACTCCACGCCGACGTGGATAGTGGGGGTATGAAAAGGTCGTAGGACGCGTACCACCGCCCCTCGTGGGCTCGCTGCGCTCGCCACGCATCGGGTTGACGTTGATCGTGGGGTGGCGTTAACAATTCGGGTGGCCATTATACACTTCAGGGTGCCTATTTGGCCTCTGTGGCCCATTTAACATTGTTTCCTATGGAAAAATCGGGTCAATTGAGGCATTGAACAGGAAAATTGGGTCAATTGAGACATTTAACATTGTTCCCTATGGGAAATCTCGGGCATCTCGTCGGTTGATCGCACCCGATTTTTTAGTGCATTCAATGCCCGAGATGCCCGAGATTTTTTACTAACGATGCCCACGATCAAAATCGTGGGCGCCCTTCTAAGTAAAGAGTACCCATTTTTTCATTGTTTTAATCTGATGTAATCGCATAGCATGGGAGGCAGATAGTTCTGTGCTTCCATATATTACATTGTTTTATATATGCCAGGTGCCTCATATCTAAAGAAATGTGCGTCTGTTCATGCTCATCTAAAGAAGCTTCCTGATCTGAAATTCTTTCACTATTACATGATGCTAGAAATCCGATGTAGATGCTTAATCCTTTGAGTGCCAACATCTGTGAGAGATGTATAGAAATATCTGCAAAAAATGCCAGCATCTCATATTTGTTATATAAATTCAAAAAGGAAAAAGTGGTGCAACAAAAATATTATATTTCCTATATAAAAAGGGGTACTTGTGTATTATCTGGGCGCCCGATGTTGAAATTGTATGCCAGTACCTAAAGCATGTGATGCGACGCGATTTGACGCAATTTCCCTTGAAATTCCCTTGAAGTCAAGATCGCGTCGCATTGTATGCTATTGTATGGTATACAATGCGACGCGATGCAACGCGATTTGAGCTAAATGCCCCCCATTTCTATATGTACAGGCACCCAGATGCCTGTAAAATATGTGAAATGGCCCCCCAGACGCCATTTTTTATTGTATACCCACCCTGATGGCTAAATGCCCCCCATTGTTAATGCCACCCCACTATCAATGCCAACCTGAAGCGTGGTGAGCGCAGTGAGCCCGCGAGGGGCGGCGGTACGCGTCCTCCGACCTTTTCATACCCCCACTATCCACGTCGGCGTGGAGTTGATTTCTATACAGCTGCGCTCGCCACGCGAGGGGATGGGTATTACTTCACATGTAATTTGCGTCCCCTCGCGGGGCTCGCTGCACTCACCACGCTTCGGGCTCAGTGGCTCGCCACACTATATAAAATCAGCTCCACGTCGACGTGGATGGTGGGGGTATGAAAAGGTCGGAGGACGCGTACCGCCGCCCCACCGGGCTCGCTGCGCTCCCCACACTTCAGGTTGGCATTGATAGTGGGGTGGTGTTAACAATGGGGGGCATTTAGCCATCAGGGTGGGTATACAATTAAAAATGGGGTCTGGGGGCCATTTCACATATGAAACAGGCATCTGGGTGCCTTTACATATAAAAAGCGTGTCAAATCGCGTTGCATTGCATCGCATGCAATATGATTGTATGCAATGCGATACAAAGCGATTTTTAGGTGCGATGAAGAAAATTGGGTAAACATTACAGGTCATTATAATAAATAAAATTGTTTGCTTGCCAAATTTCCCACATATTTTGACAAATTCACTTGGCACTCAAAGAGTTAAAAAAATAAAATAAAGTACAGTACCTGTGCTAAAAGTAGTAAGGGACTCTTACATATCTTTTTTCGAATAGTCTATACAGGACTATGTTACCTACGGACTAAGCATTGGAGAAAGATAAAGTGGACAGAGGTAAAGTACCAGCCAATAAGCTCTCAACTGCCATGTTAAAGCCTGTGTTTTTAAAGCCCGATTTATTTTATGTAGTAAAAACCTGAATTTCCAGATGTCTGCATTTATCATTTGTGGCCCTCCGAAATAACTGCAGCAATTTTTATTCTTTGAGTGATTGAAGTAATTAATAGAGAAATTATAAGCTATGGACAAGTTATAAATGCCTGCCATTAGGTACATAAGCCACCAACATGTACACACAGTATGGTTCTGAATCCTGCAAGTATTCCAAAGACAAAAGGACAATTAACATTTTTTAATCTGAAAAGTACTTTTAATTCAGACAACTGAGAGAAAATACAAGTCAGATTATACTTCAATAGAA
Source organism: Crinia signifera (assembly GCF_055691185.1). Taxonomy (NCBI): domain Eukaryota; kingdom Metazoa; phylum Chordata; class Amphibia; order Anura; family Myobatrachidae; genus Crinia; species Crinia signifera. Next base: position 208,820,608 of record NC_139222.1, on the reverse strand, counting down.
AGTTTGTTATTGATAACATGAAGCAATGATGGTGTTTAGGACATACAGTAAGGATGTGAGGTATATAAGTGATAATGCTGTTATGATTGCTGTCTATTCACCCTTGCACAATATCTGCAAGCCTCCTGCTTGCTAAGGCTTCACCTATAACAGCCACTGTTCTCCGACGAATTGGGTCTACCAGGTACTGGGGTGCCGCCAGGTCTTATAGAGGACAAGGTGACCAGAGGAGATTGTGCAAGGCAAGGAACAGCAGCACTGCTGATGGAGCTAGGACTGGAAGGTGGAGTCCTACACTGGTTTCCTGTACTGGGATAGTATGCTATGGACAATAATACACCAGATAGGAAATAGTATAGCCTGGGATGCACCAATGCACAGTGCTTTTTCCAGCAGCTCTTCACTGCTTCCTCTCTGCTGACGTACTGAGCTCCCCCATTCTGCAGCATCTATTATAAGATGCTGGAAGGGGGCGGAGCTATCACGCAGCGAGCCCTGATTGTCTCGCACTGGAAGCCCCATTCAAAAGGCTGAAAGCCTATTGGAGGAACTTGAATCCTCTCGGATGCAAGTTCCTCCAGGCAGGGCCTCCCCTCTTCCTAGTTACTCTAGATATGGGCAACCACTCCTAATTTTTTTTTTCTTAAATTTGGTGCAGAATAAACTGTCAAGCAATTTTAAAGTAGAGATCCATCATTTTTTTGTTTATAACCACATCAATTAAACCAATTTAAATGTTCAAAGTAATGCGTGTTTTTTTTTCTTCCCACAACATTGTAGAGATTCTATACAAAACATCAAGATGGGCATATTGTGAAGGACACACTGAATGGAGGAGTATCTCTCAACTACATAGATGCTTATTGATGCAGTAAGTATTCCACATCAAGTATAATTATTTATAAAGGATTTTTGTATTTTTGTTTCAATCATATATTGACAATGGTCATGTACAATTTATATTCTAACAAACGTTTTATTTTTACTTTTCTTTGGAATGGACCTTTACACATTTACGCATATTTAGTTTTATTGTAAGGATTATTAAATGTGTGTTTAACTACTGAAATAAGCATTTTTTGATGGGTTTTCAAACTTTTCATTTTACATAAAAAATGATTTTGTACAACAAAATACATAGCAAGATAAAGACTTACTGACCATGATTTATTAAATTACCTAATTTTATTTATTTACAGTTTCTTATACAGCGCAGAAGATTCCGTTGCGCTTTACAATAGTAGACAGTGATAAAACAAACTGGGTAACAACGGATAGACTTGGAGGTAAGAGGGCCCTGCTGCAAGCTTACAATCTATAGGAGTGATATGCATATAGAATTAAAATTGTTCATTTAAGGAGGACTGGGTCCCTGTAGGAACACACACAGCTTTGGTAACTACCTGATTCTGTGCTCTCCATCGCAGTAGCCCTGTACATGCGCAGTAGGGGGAGGCCTTTAGGAAAAGACTACATTTCCCATGAGTCCGAGGTGCCAAGGGCTGCCTCTGGAAAGTGGCGAGAAGAAGGGGAGGAGAGCACGAGGGGGTGACAACAGCAGGCGCGAAGAAGGGGAGGAGAGCACGCCAAGTGACGAGAGGGGGAGCACGGCAGGGAGACGCGGTAGGACATGGTCTGGAGAGCGGGGAAACGGAGCGTGGCCGCAGGAGAAGAGAAGGGTAGTGTGTGGAGCGGAGGTGCCGCCCGCCTCCCCAGTGCGAGACGCTCTTGGAGAAAGATCCCGGCGCTGATCCCCCAACAGCTTGAGGAGACAGAGACCCGGCAGGTGAGCAGCGCCGGGGAGGAGAGTGACGCGACACCCCCCCACAACCCAGAACCGAGAGAGAGGGTGGCCAGAGGAGAGCCACGGCAGCGGTGACAGCAGCAGCATGGCGGGCATGGACTGAGAGAGGTCGGGCAGAGGGCTGGCGGCAGAAGCTGCAGAGAGAGAGACATGCACTGATCTGTGTGGCGGGTGAGCAGCGAAGTTAACCCCTAGGACATGCCAGTGAGTCCCTAATAATTCCCCCAACGCTGGTGACTCAAGAGGGGCACCCACTATACCCTCGCCTTGAAGAGCAGGCCATGGCCAGACCCTTTACCCCAGTAGAGAAGGAAGGAGAAGCGCTGGGAGATTACTGCTGATCCCTATTAAACACTGGGGCATAGAGACAGCGAGAGAGGGTCAGGAGGAAGAGAGAGACAGTGTGACCAATTAACCCTGTGGATTACAAATACCAGTCAGGACCCCCAATTGGAGCCAGATACTCATCATTTTTTTTTTTTTTTTTATATGTTTATTCAGGTTCACAAGTCAACACAAAACAACATTTGCATATGGTTACACATTATAAATACAACATTGTGAGGTCAAACGTGGATAGTGGTTATTCAAGCCATCGTCTTTGGAATAACGAATGTAACAAACACTAAAGGCCCATACACACTAATAGACTTTCATTTCAAAAGACTTTGCCAAAATCTTTGATAGATAAATCTTTCACCAAAGTAGTGCGTACACACTGGACTATTTTCCTCAAAGAGCAAGAGATTTTCAGGAGGCGAAAGACTTTGCTGAAAATCTTTCATATACAAGGCTATTTAAATAATGGGCTGGGTTTGAATTCCAAGGGGCCATTTTAATCAGTGCATTCCTGTTCTTGGTGCCTGATTCAGAACTGATTGCTGGGCTGCGTATATTCAGAGCCCAGCAATCAGGTAAACTCCACCCCAGCGCCGCCCGGGTGATAGTGACAAATTGTGGGTGACGGCAGCGTAAGGGTGGCCAGTGATGGTGACATATAGTGGGTAACAGCAGCGTGAGGGTGATGGGCAGTGGGTGATAGTGACAGATTGTGGGTGACGGCAGCGTAAGGGTGGCCGGTGATGGTGATGTATAGTGAGTGACAGCAGCGTGAGGGTGATGGGAAGTGAGTGAGGGTTACGGGTAGTAGGTGAAAGCTGTTAATGTACGGAGTGTCACCTGACGGTCCCGCAGTTGTAGAGTTGTACTGGCTCGGGGGGCACATGCCATCCTGCCACCTGACACAGTCTGCCACTGGAACTTGGGCCCCCAGAATTATGGGGCCCTAGGGCAACCGCCCATCAAGCCCTTGCATTAAGACGGCCCAGAATATATGCATTGCTGGCCTGTGCCAGCAATGTATATATTACTGGCTTATTAATAACATTGGTGCCCAGTGGTGCCAGTAATATATACATTGCTGGCATGTGCCAGCAATGTATATATTACTGCATTATAAAAATTATTGGTGGCCAGTGGTGCCAGGAATATATACTTTGCTGGCATGTGCCAGCAATGTATATATTACTGCATTATAAACATTGGTGGACAGTGGTGCCAGGAATATATACATTGCCGGCCTGTGCCAGCAATGTATATACTGTATTAATGGCTTGTTAATAACATTGGTGCCCAGTGGTGCCAGTAATATATACATTGCTGGCATGTGCCAGTAATGTATATATTACTGCATTATAAACATTATTGGTGGCCAGTGGTGCCATCAATATATACATTGCTGGCATGTGCCAGCAATGTATATTAATGGCTTGTTAATAACATTGGTGCCCAGTGGTGCCAGTAATATATACATTGCTGGCATGTGCCAGTAATGTATATATTACTGCATTATAAACATTATTGGTGGCCAGTGGTGCCATCAATATATACATTGCTGGCATGTGCCAGCAATGTATATTAATGGCTTGTTAAGAACATTGGTGCCCAGTGGTGCCAGTAATATATAGATTGCTGGCCTGTGCCAGCAATCTATATATTACTGCATTATAAATATCATTGGTGGCCAGTGGTGCCAGTAATATATACATTGCTGGCATGTGCCAGTAATGTATATATTACTGCATTATAAACATTATTGGTGGCCAGTGGTGCCATCAATATATACATTGCTGGCATGTGCCAGCAATGTATATTAATGGCTTGTTAAGAACATTGGTGCCCAGTGGTGCCAGTAATATATAGATTGCTGGCCTGTGCCAGCAATCTATATATTACTGCATTATAAATATCATTGGTGGCCAGTGGTGCCAGGAATATATACATTGCTGGCATGTGCCAGCAATGTATATATTACTGCATTATAAATATCATTGGAGGTCAGTGGTGCCAGCAATATATACATTGCTGGCAATGTATATATTACTGCCTTTAAACATTGGTGGTCAGCGGCTGCGTGTGATACACGCACTGTGGAGCAGGGGGAAGATGCGGCCAGTAAGCCGGGGGCGGGGCGTTCAGACAGGGGCGGGGCGATCCGGCGTGCCGTGTAGCTGGGCGGGGGAGAGGAGTCTGCTGTCTGCAGCAGGTCTGCAGCGTGTGCCGTGTGAGCCGGGCAGCGTGGGAGCGAGGAGGGGTGAGTATAAGCAGGGGGAGGGAGCGGGCGGTCAGCTGGGCTGAAAGTCTGTGATCTTTCAGCCCGGCTGCCGTACACATTTAGCGATGATGGCTAAAAAACCAGCCATCATCGCTAGATGTGCTGGTAAAACCAGCAGACTTCCCACCTCGCTAGCGATGATGCGGGAGCGTGCATCATCGCTAGTCGGGGATCTCTGGCCCATACACACTAGGCGATTTTGAGCTGAAAATCGGTCAAAACACCCATTTTGACCGATTTTCAGCTCAAAATTGTCAAGTGTGTATGGGCCTTTAAACGTCATGTGGAGGAGCCCTCCTCTTAGTATTGCTTTTATCAACCTCAGTAGCTTAGGTTAAGGTTAACCTCCGAATCATAATTTTTCTTATTTTTGTTTTAAACTTTACCAACATTTCTAGAAACTGTATAACATTGTAATGGGGGTTTGGTGGGAGGGGGGGAGACAGTATTTAACCAATCTAGATAATCATAGAATTGCACCTATGTTTACACTACAGTCATCGAGGCTTTGAGTAGATTGTTTTAAGGCTGCTGGGCGGCTCTCGATAAATGGGTTCCATAGTTGGTAGAATCTGGAGGGTGGGGTCTCTGAATGTCTAAGGATATCATATCTATCATAGTAAAGGTATTTTAATAGTAGTTGATCCACCTCATTTACCTTGGGGGTATGTGAAGATATCCAAGAATTCAGAATTACCTTCTTTGCTACTGTGACCGTAAGTGTTAAAATCGGTATGAGGTGTGAGAGAGCTGGGCTAAGGGTCCAGCTATCAAAATTTGCAAATAGTAGCGGCAGTGGATCTAGTTGCACTTGTATATGGTAATTCGTTTTAATAATGGGTATTTCAGAATTTTGAGTGTTTTGTGATAGTATTTAAATATTTTGGTATGGTCAGTTAATAAAGGGAATTCTTTGGTCCATTGGAGTGTAATTTCTTTCCAAACCCTATCTACGGGTAGGGATGATAAAGTTTCATAGATGTATTTAGCTTTAAATTTACCTAACTGAAACCTATGTGTCACACTTAACATTTTATTTGATGCTTCAGATAGGGGGTATAGGGGTGGGAGTGATTGCGTATAGTGGCGTAATTGGTAGAGGGAGAAGGAACTGCTGCTGGGTAGGCCAAAGAACCGCTGAACTTCAGATATGGTGTAAAGCTTTCCGCCTGGGTCAAAGACCTGAGACATTTTCCTTAGGCCCTTCCATCTGAGTCGGTAGAAGATGGAGCTATCCACCCCCGGCATAAACATTGGGCTAACATAGCGCAATCAATTGCATATTCTGAGTAATTATCCAGTTCCAGTAGCCACCCTAACGCAAATCGGCATAGTAGAGATTTCGCATACTGTTTGAGATCTGGAATATTTAGTCCGCCTAGAGACTTTGGGAGGTGTAATTTATGTAGAGCTATTTTTGCTTTCCTACCATTCCATAGGAACCGCGTAATACGGGAGTGGATTTTTTGAATGTCTTTGTTGGCTAGTTTGATGGGTAACATTTGTACTACGTACATGAGTTTGGGAAGGATCATTGATTTAATTACCTCCACTCTTCCCAACAAGGATAAGGGTAGATCTGTCCATGTATCCATGGATTTATCTATTAGATTGATCAATGGGGTATAATTTGAGTCATATAGCCTGGATATGTGTGCCGGGATCTGCACTCCCAGGTATTTTATTTAGGTGGATTTATTTTTCATGGTACGGAGATCAGCGTTGTTAAGGAAGAGTGGTGATGGGCCTCTCAGAATCATCAGTTCTGACTTATTAACAAAATAAATTTGGGAAGCGGTCTAGTTGTTGGGGTTTGTTTATCTATATTGGGGTTGGAGATTAAATTTAAATATCCGCATAGGATTATTGGTAAATGGAAATGTGGGGTGAGTAGTTTTAAGATATTTTGGAAGAACTGTTTTAAATATGTGTTGGGGGCATAGACATTAAAGATGATAAATTGTGTTTGGGCTATGGTGAGACGGCATCATGTGTATCTGCCTTCTGGGTCAGTATGTAGTGTCTCAGCTGTTATAGGGGTCTGTCTCCTACCCAGGGCCACGACACCCCGAGCCTTAGAGTTGTATGAGGCTGAAGAAAGTACTTGCCATTGGAGGATCTGAAGCTTAGCGGTTTCAGCAGGGGTGAGGTGTGTTTCCTGTAAACATACGATATCAAGATGTAACTTATTTAAATACATTAGAATGCGTTTGCGCTTCTGGGGGGAGTTAATGCCTCCCACATTCCAGCTGCCAATCGTGATATCAGACATCATGGTACATCAAAAATCAATCGTGGATTAGAGTAGTTCACACAGGTGGTGGGGTAAACCCACTGTTCAATAAGTTTATACTTCAATACTGTCAGAGTACAAATAGGGGGAGGGAAGAGAGGGGAAGGGTGAAATCTACAATCTAATTGACTTCCTAAAAAATATGTAAACATTTCGCACATCTTATTTGATGTGCAACTCTTCAAACAAGTGCATGCTCCTTAACCAAAGAGCCAACCATTTTAAATCAGGGAGCTTTCCCTGTGTATAGTTGCGTCGCCCGCCACAGGCATTGCTTTTTAATACAACATAGGAATATAACTGGGGGGGGGGAGAGAGGAGGAGGGGGGGTGAGGGAAAAAATGAGTCCATGAGAGGCTGTCACCATGTCGACCATTAAATCTCAGGAGGGGGGGCCCAGCCTCCCTGTGACACTGTGAAGGGTTAATCAGCCATCTTGTTTCTCTGTCTTATAGTTTCTGTTCCTGCTTATCTCAAGTAGTTATGTTCTGGCTTGTTTCCAGTACTCGCTTGCTATCCCGTACTCTGTAACTTTCCTCAGAAACCGTACATTCTGTGATTTCTCATAACTTTGCTACACACTCCCCTACAAGGCGACGTATAAGCCAACAGATGCTGTTATTCCCCTACCTCTGCACCAAATATTAACCAATCATGTAATTGAACCAGCGCCGTATGTTATGTATAAATATGTTGTTTTGTCATAATTAAATCAGAGTTACACCTTGCATACGTGGTCTCTGTTATTGATCTGTATATACGGGGTTAACTCTCACGGAATTCTAAGAAGTAATCACATTGAGGTCAAAGGGTAATTATAGATGAGGACGAACCCCGATAACTAAGTGAGTATTGGGCAATTCTCCTTCAAGCTGGGGGCTCGGCCACCGGGATCGAAGTCTATTATTACATACCTGTCACCAGACCCAGAGTCTGCTCTGAAATTAATGTAAGATCATAGACATATTTCGACCTGAACCTGTGACTCTACTCTCGGAGAGTATCAGAGATCACGTAGTAAAGTCTTGAACTTTTATTTTATATACACAGACTGATCTGGGATCAGATTGCCGTACTTGGAGTACGAGGAGACTGGGAGTCTATAAACTAATTCATAGTACCTCAATTTGATCACTTAAAACCTTTTCATGGCCATTCCTTACTGTCACTTTTATAAAATATAAGTTTTATATTATAATATCATTGTGTGGGTGGTAAGTTTACGCACAACTGATATCTGTTTTAATTTTGTGCCGTGCGGTTGGTAAGTTCACGCACAATAACTCTATTGTCTCATTGATTACTGTATGCCAACAGACTTGCGGACTTATGTTCTCCCCTTCGGAGTAACGCAACGTGAGGCTTCATATACAGTTTTCACATTATAACCACTGGACTCTATCCACTGTCACATAGACAGTCTGTGGTTCCACTAACAAATCATATATAAATAACAATTTATGAGATGTCTAAAGTGAATACATGATTCTATAAGTGTTTGGATAAAGACTAACCCTCACAGTCTGCTGCAACAGGTTTTACCTGCCTCTCTGTGATGACGCCCCTGGTCCATACACTTTGAATCTTTTCACGCTCTCATATTACATGTCAGATTATGAATGTCCACCGATAGGAAATTGCAATAGTTGCCAAAGTAGTTTAATATTGTGGTATAAGAATCCAGAATATTATCCAATATTGGTATCTGTCAACGAACAAAGGACAAGATTTAAATCCACAATTAAAACATTCTCTAATGGCATTGTGTATGAGGCAGTCCTCATAGTAGGTTGTCACTTACGCACAGAAATCACCAGTAGATATATTGATCAACTCTATCCTTCCTTCGTGACAGATCTACCAATCAATCTTTTCACCTATCCCATTATTTGCCCGAAATCTATTGAACAAATAAAACAATTACCAGAAAGTAGCCAGATTCTAAACCTCATAGATCTTAGTGAAGATTATAGTCATCAACAACAAATCAAAAAGTGGAAAACATTCACACGGAATCATAATAGAACTGTACACAAATATGGGATCAAAACAAAGTAAAATGACTGTAGTCTACCCACCTCCACTACCCAGTGAAACATGTAAAGATTACGTGGCACGTAATTCACCTACCAATTACTTTTTAATTGACCCTTGGGTAGATAATTTAGCGGGGTGGACCGAAAATTGTGGAAGTGAAGATGCCTTTCCCAGAGATGGTGGAAATTACCCATACTACATGGAAATGGTAAAAGGTTTATGTCTTGGAGATAAACAAGCCTGGCCATGGTATGATGCAGACCCATCTTGGGACATGAAATACATGTCTGCTGGAGGCGAGCAATGGCTTACCATTGCTCCCTTCTGGCATGACACCACAATTACAAAGAAACAAAGACAAATAAGACAAATATCAAAATCATTACATCAAAAAGAAGAAAAAAGAATTAAGAAAGTAGTTAAAATACTATCTCCACCCCCCTACAGTCCGGTATATCCCTCACTCACAGACACAGACCTGTTAGCCATAGGTCACCACACCTTATATCCTAGTGCACCTAACATCCCTGGCGCACCACCCGCGCCGGAAAGACACCCACCGGACCAAGTGCCCCCTCCTATTGATGGTCACCCTGATAGACCACGGAGGGCATCAACTTCCAGTGGTGACTCTGAGCCAGCCACTGATGATAAATACAAATTTCCCGTTAAAAAACCCACTTCACAGGAAATAGAAGAATACATTCTAGAATTACAAGAAAGAGCAAAAGAATTAAAAGAATTAGAACAAAGGGAAACTAGAGTATCTGCCGATGGTTCCATAATTGACCAGAGCTCCCTAACAAAACCCAGAGTTACTAGAAAAGGCACCAACCTGGAAACCTCAGGTGATGCGCAATCAGACACAGAAGATTCTGCCTCTGGTGGCGCCGCCTGTTCCACGTTTGTGGGTCCCTTCATGACCATCGGAGAACAACTCTTAATAAAAGCCATGGACATTGAGGAATTAAATAAAATTATCAAACACTGCCCTAAACCTCATGTCAGCCCCACAGGCACCATAGCTTATTTAAAGAAGGCTTGTTCAGGCCGCAAATACACACATGTTGACATTGTTCTAATCATTGAAAATGTCACAGATCACAATAGAAATTGGAACTGGAACAATGTCGCCACTATAGGTGAGTGTCCCGGAAAAATGAATACCAAGGATTATCCTCTAAATAATCCTGAAGGAATCAAAACCCTGTGGACCCAGATATCCACAGAAATGATCAGAGTATTTAAAACCAAATCCTCATTGCCCATTGCAGTGGCTTGTAAACAAAAATCCACTGAATCAGTTACTGAGTTTTGGAAAAGATTTAGAAAATGTTGGTCTGAGGAAGCAGGTCTCGACCCTGAAGGGATGGACACACTCCTCATATCCACATTTATTAACAATTTACATCCATCCATAGTTGTCACTGTCAAACAGAGTGTTTCCACTTGGACCTCTGATAAAATCCCACAATTCAGTGATCATTTGTATGAGAAAGAATCAGCTGGTTGTTTTGACATGAAGAAAACTGCAGTTTCCTCTACTCACAACTTCCAGAACAATAGTAAGGGTCCGCCCAATAGACAAAATAGGGGACCCCCACAAAGTAACAGGAGACCTTTTAGGCCTCCACAGAACCAAACCTTTCGTGCACCACCATACAACAGGGATTACAACAACACTGGCGCAGCTCATAAACAGACTACTTGTTTCAACTGTGGCCAGAACACACACTGGGCTAGAGATTGCCCTTTCCCTTCTCAGAAACCACAACAACCTTACACACCAAGACCCCAACAAGGGCTTTCCCGACAGGGTCCTACACCACCTCAAGAACACGTACGTTTCAGAGTTGACTGGACCGACCCTACCCATTGACGGGGCCCGGAGGAGGGTATCCCATCTTTTGTACAGTTCACTACTCACTGGGAAGATTCTCCCCTCATCACATTATATGTAGATGATAAGAAACTGTCCTTCCTAGTAGACAGTGGGGCCACTACCAGTGTTCTATGTTCCCTTAACTATGATGGTGAACTGCAAAAGACTACTCCTTCAATGGGAATCAACGGGATACCCACTGATACCTACCTGACCGACCCAGTTACCATACATTCTGACAAAGGCAGATACTTAGGACATCACCGGTTTAGAATCGTCCCAGAATGTCCTGTAAATTTACTTGGACGAGACTTATTTAGTAAATTTCACATCTCAATCACACCTTCCCCAAAAGGAAGTGGACTCCATGTCACATCACCTCATTTTCTTTTATCACAAGATTCCCTTGATCAGATTGATGAAAGAATTTGGGCCAAGGGCCCTCATGACACTGGCTTCATACCCTGTACACCATACAAAGCCAAGCTCAAACCAGATACACAACCCGTGTTCTGCAGACAATATCCACTCTCACCAGAAAAGATTGAAGGTCTTAGACCTATGATACATGACTTCCTCGAACAAGGCATACTCAGGTACATTGTCTCACCTTACTCGACACCCATCAACCCCGTTGCTAAGGCCGATGGCTCTGTTAGATTCGTACAAGACTTGAGAAAAGTAAATGATCTCATTGTTCCTATTGCACCCATAGTACCTGACATCAATTCACTCATCTCAGCCATCCCTGCAAACGCAGCTTTCTTTAGTGTCATAGACTTAAAAAATGCGTTTTTCAGTATTCCTATTGACACAGAGACCCAATTACTCTTTGCTTTTTCATTTGAAGGTAAACAATTAACGTGGTGTCGTTTACCCCAAGGCTATATTGACTCTCCCGTGGTCTATAGCATAGTCCTCCAAGCCACATTGGCTCCATGGCACCCCCCCCATAGTTCTGTCCTGCTACAGTATGCAGATGATCTGCTTCTCTGTAGTGTCACCGAGGAGGCCAGCCGGTTAGATGGAATTTCATTGTTAAACTGGTTAGCAGAATGTGGACACAAGGTGTCAAGAGCAAAATTGCAATGGTGTAAAACGCATGTCAATTACCTGGGTTTTGTACTCTCTGAGGGAGAAAGGAAAATCAGTCCACAACGCATACAGTCTGTATTGGGCCTGGTCACCCCAACTACCCAGAAGGATATGTTGTCTTTCTTGGGTATGGTAAATTACTGCAGACAGTGGATTTCTGATTGTTCCTACTATGATAATATCTTGAGACACTGCACACTTAAAGACAAACCCAAGGTTATACAATGGTCAGATGAAATGTATTCTGCATTTGAAAAGTTGAAAGAAATGTTAGTACAGAGTCCCGCGCTTGGTCTCCCGGACTATATGTTATCATTTCACTTGTTTGCAAGGGACACATGTACAACTATGGCGGGCGTACTAACCCAACTTCATGGAGGCAAAATGCGCCCAGTCGCATTCTTCTCAAAGGTAATGCCTGTCACTGTGCAGGGAATGCCAGCTTGTCTTCGAGCACTGGCTGCCTGTGCAATGGTTGTTGAGATGTCCACATCACTTACATTAGGACATCCCACTGTGTTACATACCACACATAATGTCCTCTCCATCCTCAAAGGTCTACACACACAACACATGTCTGCCCAAAGACTCAGCGGCTATGAAGTACTCCTACTAGGGAACCCTTCTCTCACTGTAAAATACGCAACAAACTCAGAAGGACCTGTCCCTGTACTAAACGCACTTTTAGGTCTTAAAGGACCTGACGACGAGGCGCCGCCTCAACATGACTGTACTCTGACAATTGACTCAGAAACTTCACCCAGACAAGACATGTCGACTGTGCCTATCCCCGATGCCGACATAATATTTGTTGACGGCTCCTGCAGCCGTCCCAATGACAACACGTACCAGGCAGGATATGCAGTGGTTAAACTTCCAAACACCACCCTTGAAGCAAAGACAATCCCCTTACAGTCAGCACAGGCTGCAGAACTCATTGCACTCACTCGAGCTTGTCACATTTACAAAGACAAACCTGTCACAATTTACACAGACTCCAAATACGCTTACGGAGTTGTTCATGATCATGGTATGATCTGGCAACGCCGAGGCTTCACTGGCGCTGATGGGAAAGGCATATCACATGCGCAACTCATCACAGATCTCTTACACGCAATTACATTACCATCTCAAATTGCCATCCTTCATTGTAAAGCACACACTGGAGGAAAGGATGACATCAGCAAAGGCAACGCTCTCGCTGATACCGCTGCTAAACGTGCTGCCACTACAGCAACATATAACCTCACTCTTGCTGTCATCTCGCCTCCTTCGTTAGATGATACATACCTACTGACAGAATTACAGGCTGCTGCCTCTAATTCAGATCTATCCGATTGGACATATCCAATACTGCAGAAGAATCCACGGACTGGATTAATCTGCAAAGAGGGGAAACCATGTATACCCCAAACCAGTGCATCATTGTTCATAGCACATTACCACGGAGTAGGACACCATAGTATAGTAACAACTACTTTACTCCTCTCCAATGATTTCTACATTACTAATGCCAAAGAACTTGTAAAACAGTACATCAGTAGATGTATAGTGTGTCTTAGAAACAACCCAAACAACCCAAATAAAGCAAGACACCAACATCTAGAATACCCAACCACACCATTCACACATCTTCAAATAGATTTTACACATATCAATAATGCAGGAAGACAGGAATATGCCCTGGTCATTGTCGACATGTTTTCCCGATGGCCGGAAGCATATCCCACTAAATCAGAAGATGCAAAAACAGTAGCCCGCATACTCACGCGAGAGATCATTCCGCGCTGGGGATGCCCGCTCCAAATCAATAGCGATAAAGGTTCAGCCTTCACAGCCAAAGTCACAGCAGAATTGGTCAAAGCTTTACAAATAGAATGGAAGTTTCACATTCCATATCATCCTCAAAGTTCCGGTATCGTGGAACGCATGAACCGTACTCTTAAAGATAAACTACGTAAAGCTACAGGAGGTACATTTGCAAAATGGAAACAAGTCCTTCCTATCGTATTGGCTGAAATTAGAATGACGCCACAAAAGACTCTAGATTACTCCCCCTTTGAAGTACTAATGGGCAGACCTTTCCCCACTCCCTGGGCAAGGAAACCTTTAGTCACCACAGAAGGAGACTTAGAAATAATAAGAGAAGAGTACGTCAGATCCCTAATACAGAAACTTAATGAAGTTGAACAAAATGTTATCTTTAAGAATCCTTCTCATCCACAGATACCCACTCACCCATTTAGGGTTGGAGACAAGGTCGTTGTAAAGATCCTACCCAGAAATAAGCATCCAGGAGACTTCACCTACGGTCCAGAAACAGAAGTGGTCGCGGTTACCAGGACGGCTGTCCTCACCGACGAAGGACCAACGTGGATCCATGCATCCAGAGTGAAGAAAATTCCACCTCCACCACACGTCAACACAGAGGTCGACACCGATCCCGAGACTGACACAGACGGGACGAGAGAGGTGCTAACGAGGGCAGACAGCCCTGACCTCCAACAGGACGAGGTAATAACGGGGGCCAGTGGCTCTGACCTCCAACCTGGAGAAGAACTGCCGGTTGGAAGTGACGAGGAATCAGAAATACAACATTCTGAAGCCGAGGACAACGACACAGGACATGATTCCCCCCACCTTAGCCCTAGCGACTTTACTCGGGCTTGTTCTTTATAACTGCTTTGCTGAAGTTGATATTACTCAGAATGATGGACGTTTTACCTTCTGGTATAATTCTTCTAGTACAACTGTCGCTACTTTTATATTTTCTTATTGTGATATTGTACTTTGTTCAAATAATCAAGGCGGCAACCGAGGAGAACCACCATTGCCATGGCTGTGTAATGTCCACCACGCACCACACGCAGTAAGTCACGTGTATATCTGTGTCACCAGCACTTACTGGGGAGATTCCTGCGACTCATGGAGGGCTGTTGGGTGGAACACTAGAGCAGATACCACTGTCTTTGAGAGCAGCCAAAACTGGGGATATCGCCCCGATGTTGGCCTCCAGAAATGGTCCCATGGTCGATCCTTACTAACCCGTATGTCCCTACGAAAAAAGGGCACTTGCAATAGCCAATTTATCATTAACATAGAAAACCCGGCCCCCGGCGATGCCGGACTGTATGTCATGGGTAAACATCAATCAGGAGAAAGTGGGGGCCCAAGGGGAAGATTCCATTTAAAGGACATGTATGATAACCCAGAATACACCGCCCTCAAAACCACTGTAAAACCTAAAACACCATCATCATTCTTTAAACCACATGTCACTACTTTTAATGAAATGTTAGCCATTAACAACCCCACTTACGAAGACACTATATCCATAGAAACTGGATTATCTGATGTAAATTATTGGCTAGAATGGATGAAATATAATGCACGTAAAGTTAATCAAACTGATTGTTATGTGTGTGGAAAATCCAGACCCCACTTGGGTACGGTGCCCATACACATACCTTCAGACCAAGATAAATGTTTCTTTAGCCTGTATACTGATACTATTGTAGAAGAAACTAAATGTGAACAATGGAAGAAAGAATATCCCATAATGGTAAAGAATACCAATCCTGGTAGTACCATAACCATTTATCCTGGTAATTATACATGTTATTACTCAAACAGCACTGCACAAAACACTGTAGATCTGAAATTGTTTCCTGATGGGTATTGTGCTGAACGAAGACATATCAGTGTACCCACCATGAAAAAATCATTAGGAGACATTTATTTTATTTGTGGAGACATGAGACTCAGGACAAAGCTGGACAATCCTTGGAAAGGAGAGTGTGCCCTGGCAAAGATCATTATGCCCATACACATTCTCCCAGCCGATTTGCCTGAGCCTCCTCCCACAGATAAACCTAACACAAACTCCAGAAACAAAAGAGAAGCTCCAAAGGAAAGCTTCGATCCACACATATACATAGACACTATTGGTGTTCCCCGGGGAGTCCCTAAAGAATTTAAGGCTCGTGATGAGGTCGCTGCCGGCTTCGAGTCCCTGTTTCCCCAGGTAACCATCAATAAAAATGTGAACTGGATAAATTACATATATTATAATCAACAGCGCTTCGTTAATGATACTAGGGACGCTTTGAAAGGTATTGCTGAACAGTTGGAAGCTACATCACAAATGACATTTCAGAATCGCATGGCTTTAGATATGATGCTTGCCGAGAAAGGAGGAACCTGTGTGTACATAGGTAAGGTTGATGGATGCTGTACTTATATCCCAGACAACACAGGTCCTAATGGGAAAACTACCCTAGCTATTAAACATCTAGAAGATTTATCCATCGAACTCAAGAAGAACTCAGGTGTCACGGACCCCTGGAGTAGCTGGTTTGGATGGTTAAATGATTGGAAACACGCACTAACACAAATAGGCATATTTATTCTCATTGTAATTATCGTACTTATGATAGTAGGATATTGTGTCTTTCCCATATGCAAGAAGATTGGTTCTAAGTACCTGGATAATGTAACACCTGCTATGTACACTGATCTCGCCAAAAGCCCTCCCTCACCAGAAGATTATGGTGAATATGTCAAAATTCACCGTACCAAACAAGATGCCATCTACAAGAATCAAATTGTCTAAAAAGGACATTGATTCTAAGAGGGGATTGAAGGGTTAATCAGCCATCTTGTTTCTCTGTCTTATAGTTTCTGTTCCTGCTTATCTCAAGTAGTTATGTTCTGGCTTGTTTCCAGTACTCGCTTGCTATCCCGTACTCTGTAACTTTCCTCAGAAACCGTACATTCTGTGATTTCTCATAACTTTGCTACACACTCCCCTACAAGGCGACGTATAAGCCAACAGATGCTGTTATTCCCCTACCTCTGCACCAAATATTAACCAATCATGTAATTGAACCAGCGCCGTATGTTATGTATAAATATGTTGTTTTGTCATAATTAAATCAGAGTTACACCTTGCATACGTGGTCTCTGTTATTGATCTGTATATACGGGGTTAACTCTCACGGAATTCTAAGAAGTAATCACATTGAGGTCAAAGGGTAATTATAGATGAGGACGAACCCCGATAACTAAGTGAGTATTGGGCAATTCTCCTTCACACTGCAACGGCAGTTCTGTGATGGTCCCTGGGCAGCTGCCATGATAGTCATTAGCACTAACATTTCACAGGTTTAACTGCATGGCAGATCATTTGAGGGGAAACAGTGTCACATATGGGTGGTCGTATAATCCCTCGGTTTTTAAAGATAACCTTGGTCATCATGACAAAGTCGTAGGAAAAATATAGTCTCGATCAGGGGTAGAAGGAGATAGGGTGGGTTTCTCTTCACATCAGTGGTTTCACAATACATCAGGGGTCTTCCCCCCAGTTAGAGGAACGGCGTGTGTTTGGATCAGCTTCCTGAAGATAGGCCTCTGCATCTAGATGAGATGTGAAGTCTGTAAAGGAATTCCCTTCAAAGATTCTCAAACGTGCTGGGTATAGCATGGCGAATTTGATGCCATCCCTAATTAGTTTGGCACAGACAGGTGCAAAATCCTTGCAGGATTTTGAGAGCTCCACGGAGAAGTCCTGGAAGACCAGGATTTTGTGAATCTGCCAGGATATGTCTCTCTTTTTCCTTGAGGCAGACCACAGTAACTCCTTGTGGAGGAAATTCAAAGTCTTAAATATCACAGCCCTGGGTCTGGCTCCCTCTTGTGGCCTGAGTGATCCCAGTCGATGGGCTCTCTCTATAATTAGATCATTGCACCTGTCTGACACTTGTAATAGTTCTGGAAAGGTTAATCGGATAAAATCAAAAAGCTCTTGGCCCTTCACCTCCTCTGGTAGCCCAATTATTCGAAGATTGCATCTTCTGGACCTGTTCTCTAGGTCTTGGACCTTGTTATGGAGCTGGTTAATTTCCTTATTTGCTGCCTGTAGGGAGTGTTTAAGATCTGCCACATCAGCGAAGTTTGCCCCTGCTGTCTGTTCTGTGGCCTGGACCCTTTGCTGTAAGTTGGCAATCTGCCTATTGATATCTGCCGTTTGTTCCTTTAGCAGGGGGCTTATGGCAGCTCTAATAGCAGCCACCATGTCCCCATATGTGACTGGGGCAGACAGGTTAGGCAGGGGGCATTCCGGTGTGGGGTACTCACTGTGGGGGTTCAAGGCCCCTTATGGAATAGTGTCCGGGAGAGGTGGAGTGGGTCCCCGCGAGTCTGGCAGGGGTGAGGCAAGAGCTGTGTGCCGAGTGATGGCGTCCGGCGCCATCTTGGGACCTGGTGTCGCGCTGTCCTTCTCTCGGTTTCTGCGGTTGGCGGTGCTGGGCATAGCACTATAATAGCGCTTCATGCAGCTGGGGTCTTCCGGAGGGTGAGGAGTGTGGCGGGCAGCTGTGTGTGCGGCTCAGAGCCGCGTTTTGTCGGGAGTTGTGGGCTCTGGTAATGGAGCAGCGCTCTCCTGTTACCGCTGCATGCGAGGGCGGAAGCGGAAGTCAGATACTCATCTTTAAAGACACTGTAGCCACTCATGGACCTCATAGGGACAGTTGAACTCTCTTTCTAAAAGACTCTGTCCGGATATTCAAAAGAAGGGACACCTTGGGTTAATAACTGATTGCGATATCACTTAAGGTACCAAGAGTGCACTATAGAACCAGGTATTATTGCGCAATAATAATATTTGTCTGTTTACTGTGGTTTATGCAATAAGAATTATCTGTTTACTGTATCTTTATACATGCAATGACATTTCTCTGGTTATCTTTATCTATGCAATAATAATTATATGTGTTATTGTGATTTATGTGAAAATGATGCCCACGGTTATATTCAATTGAGAGTACCTCCTTGACAGTAGTGCAGTTACCAGTAGCAAGATGTGACTTGCATTGATTGTTTGCTTGAACCCATAGTTTGGAGGAAAGGGACGCAGCAACCCCTGTGGTCGTAGTTAGATAGCGTATGTGGTACATCATTCAACTGTCATTGTGTATTATTTACTGATATTTAAACAATTGGTTGTTTAGCATGGTGAAAATAAAGAGTTAACCCTTTGAGCAATATCCGGTTTCCCGCCTTCCATTCTTCCCCAAGAAGAAAAAGCAGCACCCTCCAAGCGGCAACACCGGTAACACAGCACACCGAAATACACCTGTGGGTATCACATAGGGACAGGTAAGAGTTTTATAAGTGGAATAACCAAGCTCCATAACTGATACAAAAATGAAAAAAACATGTTTGTGTCTGTGTAGTGTAATATGTTGTTCTAGTTCACTCTTTCTGTCAAAATCCTTCTTAGATGGACAGGGGGGCAGATGTAAATTGTGCAGAGAGCAGTGGCGGAACTCCCGGAGGCAATGGAGTCATCTGCCGCCGGGCGCCACCCTTAAAGGGGGCACTGGCTCCATTGCCTTCCGATGTTCCGCTCATTAGGCCTGTGAAGTGGTTGGCCCGGCGATAGTACTGGGCAGCAGACGGCAGTGGCCATCCGAGACCCCCTCCCCCCTGCCTCTCCTCCGGTAGTACTGTCCAGCAGCAGAAGCACAAGCACTTTCTTATATGCGGTGCGCTGCGGAGGTCAGAAGGAGGAAGTGGGGCTGCGATGGGCGCCAGCAGCAGCACTCTGCGCCAGGAGGAATCAGGACATGTCAGAAGGAGGAAGAGGGGCTGTGGAGGAAGTGTGGCTGCGGACAGGGGTGTCGGAATGGGTGTTGTAACTGCTGCAGCCTGTCATACTGTATGACACTGCAGGCAGCAGCAGCGCTGGCAGCACTATCTCCTGTGAGTGTGTAAGGAGGCTCCCCATTCAGTTCCCTCTCCTCCGCGCTGCCTAGCATATTACAGACAGGCAGATATTACAGACAGGCACTAGGCAGCGTCTCCGTTCCGTGGTCCCTCCTCCTCCCTCCCATCAGTGTAAACAGAATGCCACCTGACCTCTCCGGCTCCTGAACAGGAAGTCACATGGTCAGGTGTGCAATGGAGGAGCCCAGCAGACTCACTCAGAGCAACAGCCACAGCACAGGAGCACACCACAGACTCGATCAACAGGGGCTCAGGCAAGTCGTGCTGAAGATGGAGAGGGGGGCAGTAATGTTTGCTGGGCGGGGTGTGTGTGTGTGTCATTAATGTTTTGCTGGAGGTGGCAGCAGGGGGGGGGGTGTCAGTAATGTTTGATGGGAGGGGGAGTTTTAGTAAATGATATTTGGTGGGGGGTTGTCATTAATGTTTTGCTAGGGGTGTCAGTAATGTTTGATGGGAGGGGGGTTGTCAGTAGATGTTTGCTGAGAGGGGGTTGTCATTAATGTTTTGCTAGGGGTGTCAGTAATTTTTGCTGGGAGGGGGGGTGTCAGTAATGTTTACTGGTTGTCTGTGTTTTGCTGTGTGTGTGTTTAAATATGGGTCACTAGCGTTGTGTAATGTAAACATGGGACACTACATGCTGTGTAATATTAATATGGGTCACTATGTGCTGTATAATGTGACTATGGGTCACTATGCTCTGCATAATGCGAGTATGGGTAACTACGCACTGTGTAATGTGACTTTGGGCCACTACGGGCTATGCCATGTGATTGGGACACTATGTGCTGTGTCATGTGACTGTGGGACATTATGCTCTGCATAATGCGAGTATGGGTAACTACGCACTGCGTAATGTGAATATAGGTCAATACATGCTTTGTGATATGACTGGGCCACTACATGCTATGTAATGTGAATATTGGGCAGTATGGATGGTGTAATGGTTAGCATTACTGCCGCACAGCGCTGAGGTCATGGGTTCATTTCCCACCATGGCCCTAACTGCGTGGAGTTTGTATATTCTCCCTGTACATGTGTGGGTTTCCACCGGGTACTCCGGTTTTCTCCCACAGTCCAAAAATATACTGGTAGGTTAATTGGCTCCCAACAAAATGAACCCTAGAATGTCTGTGTGTGCGTGTACATGTGGTAGGGAATATAGATTGTAAGATCCGCTGGGGCAGGAACTGATGTGACTGTTCAAATATTCTCTGTAAAGTGCTGCGGAATATGTGTGCGCTAATTAATAATCAATTAAATATGGGTCACAGCGTGTAGTAACCCATAATTATATTACACAGCATGTAGTGGCCTTTATTTACATTAAACAGCACATAGGGACCCATATTCATATTACCCATATTCATATTTCATGCTCCTGGAATTCCTGTCTCCAGGATAATGGTGCCCACACTGTTTGAGGACACCTCTATTGCGCATGCATGAATCACCAGAAAGTTGCCACAGCGGACATTTTCCCGGTGATCTTGACCGCTGTGATGCTGCACCGAGGGAGAGGTGAGTAGAATGAAATAGGTACACAGTGTAAAGTTTGTGGGGCCTACCCCCACCAGGCAGAATGGTGCTTTGAGCGTGGCCAGTGGAGAGATTATGGGACTGGACTTCGAGTATTTGGCGCCAAGCAAGCAGGTAACTGCTGCCCCCTGCCCCATGAAAGCCCACCTTACGAATCTGTTTGCAGGGGCTGTGAATGAATGTGTACAGCTACACATCCATTCGCATTTGGCCATCTAGAGGAAAAATCATTTGATTTTTCACTCTCCTTCGGATGATTTTTTTCCTCTGGTCCCTGGTCATCGCAGCCGCCATGTAGCCCAGGACTTACTCAGCGGCTGCGAGCAAAATAGCCGCTTCTGGTCAGGCACCAACGCCATTCGCCCACCGCTAGCATTCAGAAAGAAACTCTCCTGAATTTTCCTGGACACTCCCAGCATTTTGTTGGGCACTCCCTTCATTTTTGTGGGTACATCAATGAAATGTCTGGGATCCACCCTCAAACACCCAATCCCTATCACGCTGCAAGCAGCTTGCAAATAGAAATTTGCGCATGTGAATTCGGACCTGGTCGAATGGGCCCTATGTGTCTGCACTGACTGTGTCTCAGTACTTAGTGAGTTATATTTCCAATACGGTATCTGTTCAGCAGACAAAACCTATGCTCCAGGGGGATAGAAGGTGTGGGTAATGGGCAGGAGCAGGGCTCAACGTGCTGCAGACTTTGGCCACTGAGCTGGAGGCAGTGAAGAGCAGTGAAAAGGAATCTAAAAAGATCCCTTTACCGCACTAGTTGTAATGTAAATGTTGTGTATTGTAGCATTTAAGGAGATGCAGTATAGTGATGTAGTGTAACCTAAATAGGGAATGTAGCGGTAGAGGGTAGTTATGTCGTGCAGAGTATTGGGGGATGTAATGTAGTGATGTAGTTCAGGGTATTGGGGGATGTAGCGTAGGGATTTAGGGCTTTATTCTGGTTCACTCCTTCTGGCAAATTCCTTCTTAGATGGACAAAAACATGTGCACTGCAGGTGGGGCAGATGTTACTTGTGCAGAGAGAATTAGCTTTGGGTGGGGTTTTTCTTCAAAGTGAGATCTATATTGCAGTGTAAAATTAAAACAGACAGTATTTACCCTGCACAGAAACAAAATAACTCGCACAAATCTAACTCTCTCTGCACAAGTAACATCGGCCCCACCTGCAGTGCAAATGGTTTTGTCCATCTAAGAAGGAATTTTCCAGGAGGAGTGAACTAGAATAAGGCCCTTAGTGCAGGGTATAGAGGGATGTAATGTAGTAATGTAGTGCAGTGTATAAGGGGACTGTAGTACAGTATGTAATGTAATACAGCATATAATGGGGGGTGTAGTGCAGTGAGGCTGTATATTGGGGAACGTACTGCTGTGGAGAGAGCATGTTAGTGAGACATTTGGGGAGCATGTGGGGAAATGCTGGGCACTCATTGCAATAACGTACTAACAGTCTTGTTTTCTTTAGTAGGGGTGGTGGGAACGCCGGTTGGTGAGGGTCCAAAGCATATGTTTGCACCTGAGCCTACTACTCGCTAGTTCCACCGCTGACTGACATATCAGGAGCTGCGGCACCTCCATGAGACATTGGGCAGACTAGCCCTGAACAACAAGCTCACCCCTCTCCCTCATGAGCACACCCATCTCTCCCCCACTGTCTCTCTCCCACCTCCCACTCTCCCCTCTCATTCACCCCCCACTCTCATCCCCTTGCTCCCCCTCCCATCTCTTTCACTCCCCCTCTCTATCTTACACACTCTCCCTATCTACGTTCCCTCTCACTCTTCCACTCTTTCTGTGTCTCTCACCCACTATCCCTTCCCCCCCCAATCTCTTTCCCCGTCACTCACCCTCCTCTTCCTCTCTCACACACTCTCTCCCTCTCTCTCTTCCCTTTGTCACTCTTCCCATCTCTCTTTCCCCTCCCCTACTATCCCCACCCCCTCTCTTTCTCTTGCTACCTCTTTCACCCCTGCTCACTTACTCACCCCTCTCATGCACACCCCTCTCGCTCTCTACATTCTCTCAGTCTTCCCTCTCTCTCCCCCCTATTTTCATGTCTCTTACTTACTCACCCCCTCTCTTTGTCTCTTACTCACTCTCCCTGTCCCCTCACTCCCCGTCCATCACTCTTCCCATCTTTATCCCCCTGTCTCTTCCATTGTCACCCCCCTTTATCTCACTCTCCCATCGCACTCTGTGCTTCACTGACTTACTCCCCTACCTCTCACCCACCTACTCTCTCTCCCGTCCCTCTGTCCACCTTCCCTAGCTACATCTGTCTCTCCCAATCACCCCCTGCGTCACCATCTACCTATCCCCTGTGGCACTATCTCCCCGTTTTTCTCTCTCTCCTGTCACTCGGACTTTCCAAGAAATCACCTTGTGCCTCTCTCCATCACCTGTTCACTGTTACCCACTGCCTCTCCTCGTCAATTCCCTTTGAGGCTATGCTCTTGTTTTGAGGCATCAACTGTTTTGGGAACATGCACAAATAACCTCCCCCGCTTCCATGTTATGGTGCCCCCTGTCATTTTGTTCTGGATCTTCCCTTGCCAGGCCATGTATAGCACTGACAACACTGCACAGTGCCCTGCTGCTGGATGCGGCCCCACCATCTCCTGCCCGCTGTACTCCACTCTCCCCGCTGCTGGCTGCATTCCCGCCTTCTCCCACATCACTTCCTTCTCCCCATACCCTGCAGTAAATATAAGTCCCAGTGCTGCTGGATTCGGCTCCGCCTACTGTTATGCTTGCTCCACCAATTAATGATTTTCTGCCGCCCACATGAGGCCACTTCCAGAAATTTTCCAGGGCCACTTTCAGTCCCCTATCCGCCCCTGCATGGTGTATATATTATATATATAATATGTGTATATATGTATGTGTATGTGTGTGTGTATATATATATATATATATATATATATATATATATACACACACAGAGTATGTATGTATGTATATGTGTATATGTATATATATATATATATATATATATATATATATATAAAATGTATATATATATATATATATATATATATATACACGCAGTACATAGTGGCGTAACTACTGGAGCCAACGGAAGCATTGGCCACCAGGTGTTAGCCCTTAGGGGCATAATAGAGGAGTGGACACTTGGCCACAGAAGATGCATTGCTGAATTAGGAGACACATTAGTGACCGGCTCCTGGGACACTTCTGTAACCACTGCAGCAGCGGCAGAAGTTACACAATCCATCTATAAGCGCTATTTAACTTCTGTAGTGAGCGGTAGTGCACCTGCTGCTGCTGCAGTTGTCCCGGAAGAGTTCCAGAAGCCAGTCACTTGTGAGTCTACTAATAACTGCAGCTTCGCTTGTCCTGTCTCTGCCGGGTATCCACTTGTGCTGCGCCCGGCTCTCAGTGCCAATGCTGGATCCCCGCCAGGCATCTGTGTGGTATACATTATGCCTAGCTCTTCTTCTTCTGCCGCTGTGGGATCTCAGCTGGGCAACCACATGGGGTGTCTTGGCATTTCTCCCTGCCAAGGCTGGATCCCCGCCACACACCACGCACACCACCACTTGAACCCTGCGCCCATTAAAGTAAGTACTGTAGCCTATCAATTACGTGCTGTCATTGTCACCGTCCATGTCCATGCTGTCTCTCTCCCCCGCCCGCACCCCTGCTGTCACTCTCCCCATCCATGTCCCAGTTGTCACTCTCCAGGCTTACATCCCTGCTGTCACTCTTTCTGTCCATGTCCCTCCTTTCAATTTCCCTGTCCCTCTTCCTGTCCCTCTTCCTGTCCCTCAGTCAGTATTACACACACACATGCTATATGTAGTATCTGGGAGCCACCAGGGCTGTCTGCATTATCTGGGGGTCACCAATGCTCAGTGTGTGTGTGTGGGGGGGGGGGGGGGGGGGGCGCACTACCACCTATGTCGCCTCCGGGCACCTGGAATGAACTTACGCCACTGGCAGAGAGAATTAGATTTGGGTGAGTTATTTTGTTTCTGTTCAGAGTAAATACTGGTTGCTTTATTTTTACACTGCAATATAGATCTCACTTTGAAGTAAAACCCCACCCAAATCTAATTCTCTCTGCACAAGTAACATCTATCCCACCTGCAGTGCACATGGTTTTGTCCACCTAAGAAGGATTTTGTCAGAAAGAGTGAACTAGAATAAAGCCCAAAGTACCAGACAATCATCTCTTTGTCCTTGTGTTTCCCTCCTATATCCCTATAGATTGTAAGCTTGCAGCAGGGCCCTCTAACCCCCAAGTCTGTCTGTTTTTACCTGGTTTGTTTTATCACTGTCTACTATTGTAAATAGTACAATAACTCACTTTGGGGCAGATGTATTAAGCCTTAACAAGAGATAAATGCAAGGGTGATTAAGAGAGATAAACATCCAGCCAATCACCTGCTAACTGCCATGTTACAGGCTGTGTTTGAAAAAAGTCAGTTAGGAGGCTGGACGTTTATCTCTCTTTTTCACCCTTGCATTTATCTCGTTATTGCTTGATACATCTGCCCTATAACATATTCTCCAAGCTTAATACATCTGTCCCAATATCTCACCTTCCGGTTGTGGAGATGGTGCATCGGGCAGGTGTGGTGATGCCAGCAGCTAGTCAGGTGGATTATGTTGCACTGTGGAAAGCCTTCTTGGTGGAGTGCATTGTTGTGAAGGGCCTAAAACATATTAAACGATATCATATATTTCACAGATGTTTTTAGAGAATATAAGGGAAAAGAGCACCTTCACTGAATACCCATCTAAATGAGACCAATGGAGACATTTTTGTGGATCTTATTAGGGCAGATGTGTCTGACCTATCATTTGTATGTGGTCAATTTCTTCATTGTGCACTACGAGAACTATGAAACTTGATTATTGTTATTTAGCCCCAAGTGCCCTTATACGTCAGGTTTCTGCCTTACTGAGCGTTCCAAGTGTTTTGCTCTCATTGATTTCCATTAATTTTCCCCAAATATCTAACTTCTACTCAATTCCCTGATAAATATAAGTGCTTAATATTGAATTCTTATTTATTTATATTTGGCAAAAAAGCAAGAGAAATAGCTTAATAAGCAACCATTCTGCAACCGTGGTCCAGGTGTAAAACAGCAGAGTGATATGTTATTACCACAGCTTTTGACAAACCTTTGTGCTCACAAATTCCGCTGAAAAAGATTTTTGCCCTTAGTTTTTTTTTTGCCATTTTCCGTTATAATACAGAAGAAATAAATGGATTTTATCCATTGTACTCCCTAAAGAAAGCCCCATCTGTCATAAATGAATAGTGTACCAAAATCACTTCAGTACTCACAGCGATCACAGTTATTAACCATTCAACAGACACACAGCTAAAATTAAAATAATAGGCGTTGACAACTGCTGTCAAGAACTGGTTGATACAATAATATTAAGGCCAGCTCACAAAATATTATCACCATACTTGCTGACTCTTTTGGCCTCCACTCTGGGAAATCCTAGAGGTGACTTCCAGGGGGTAATTTTCAAGGAATGTGAGAGGACTTTACCAGGCCTGTCCACAGCGAGAAGTTGAAGTGACGGTGGCCTGCAAATCATCTTGCAGTGTACATAGGTATTTATTTATAATGGAGTATCCAAGTTATGATGCATTTGCATCCAACTGAACAATTGAATGGGAAAACAAATGATTGCTATAAGAAATTAGGTAGTTTAAACCTCTAGGATGGGAGCTAGCATGAAGGAACATCACATTACTTATACTACCTATGGTATTGCAGGGCATGGTGCTGTGGGCAGAATCCTCTTTGTTTCCAATCTTGCCAACCCCCCCTCAATTGTAGTTTTTGTTGGTTGGTTATTGACTGTTGACTTTTTGCGGTGGGCAGCTCACCAGTCTGGTGCGATAAATTATTCTGAGTGCTCTCGCTGATGGACAAAACCATGTGCACTGCAGGGGGGCAAATGTAACTTGTGCAGAGAGAGTTAGATTTGGGTGAGTTATTTTGTTTCTGTGCAGGGAAAATACTGGCTGCTTTATTTTTGCACTGCAATATAGATATCAGTTTGAAAAAAAAAAAACAACACCCAAATCCTCTCTGCATATGTAACATCTGCCCCACCTGCAGTGCACATGCCTTTGTCCATTAGATAGAGAAATTTATTTTGCAAGTAAACCAGTCTCCTATTGTTCCCCTCCTCCACTCATTGTGATAGGCAAAACCATTTCAGATTTGTAGGGTTGAGACAAACCGAAACACAGCCACCTATAGGTGACAGACACGTCCATTTTTGCTACTTGACATTTTTTTTCTGAGTGTTTTAAAATTGGGGGGGGGGAGTAGTTTAAGAGTACAGGAAATAAAGAGTACAGAAAATAAATATGCCACTCTGATACGCTCCCTCCCCAATGTGCTGTCCCCACCCTTCCTGCATCTAGTTTTACCTTCCCCCTCCCCCTCACTTCACAACCTGACTACGCAGCTAGTGGGGCCACATAAAAATCAATAAAGCTTATGCATATGTACAATCTCTGCCCATCCTATTCATTTGAATGCAGTGAAGAGCACATCCTATCTGCCTCCGTCCATCCAATGAAATCAGTTTAAATGATGCTGCTCAATTATGTGAAAATATATAAGAGGCCCACAAATACACTTTTGTGATGGTTGCAACAGTTCTTGCAGACCACTGACATTGTCTAGGTTGTTAATGAATCATCTACAGTAGTAAGTTACACTAGGGATTTTTAAGTCAGAAGACAGGCATACAGCTTTCAGCTCTATAGAGCTGTATAGTGTTTTCTTTATTTTAATTTCCCTTATTGCAAAGCTAGTACTAATAACTTTGAATAAATGTATCAGCTGATCAATATTGATGTAACTGCAACTGAGGACCTTTTCCCAACATGATCATATCCAGGAGGGACACAATGCTCTGCTCCTGGACTTTCCTGGTAATGTATGATTGCCAGCACCTGTGGTGAAGCACCTTTCTCATCAGTTATCTGTTCACCACAGGTGATGGCAATCATACATTAAGAGGAAAGACCAGGAACAGAGCATTGTGTCCCTCCTGGAGAGGGTCATGTTGGAAGGTATTCTGCTCAGATTTTTCAACTTTTTTGAAGCTCAGCTCATTACAGTGAAGACTGACATTGCTCATGAAGATCTAAAGTTAATAGGTGTGAGAGACTTCTATATTCAGTTTTTACCTTCTGCTTATCCAGATGACACTACTTTTTTTAAAGTAATGTTTTTATTAAAACACCATTCAATACATCAAATTATCGAAACGTTTTGAAATTGCAGACATCAAATTTTCAAACAGTTCTAGAATATTATTTGCGTGAATAGACAGTATATGTAAATTCAATAAAAGATGTTATATAAAAGGATCCCACTTGTGGTTGTTTATATTCAATCAAATAGGTCTCGCAAAGTGTCCAGATTCCTCTATATCTCAGAGAACACATAAAGGTTTGATGGTTCCCTCGGCCATACCCCCATTGTCTCAAAGAGCGTCCCAGGGTACAAAATCCAACGGAGGGGTCCCCCTTTCCCTGCAGCGCTGTCACAAGACAATATCGATGAGTGGATCCCCAGCAATTAATCTTATGATATTCCATTGAGTGCCCTTAAAGGAGTTGTGCAGCTTTATTCTTATCTCAAGAGATAATGTTGTAATATAGCTCTCCCATGTATTAAAGAATTTTGCTACTTGCTGATCTTTCTCCAAAAGGTACTTAATCCAGTCCATATTGAATACATGGTACAGTTTTTCCTGAAAAAGCCTCAGGGTAGGGGTTGTGGTGTTGATCCATGCCTGCAGTACAGCTTTTCGTGCTACAGCACTGTCAGGGCTCGCGCGGGTAGTGCCGGCGCTAGCCCGGCGGACTCCCTGCAGCACGTCCCGGCTATTGCTAGGCGGCCGGGACGCCCTCGCGTCACTGGACGTGGCCGCGTCATCAGGCGCCGTGCATCCAGGTCCGCCTCCTCAGTCTCTTCCCCCACAGCCGCACCGGTTGCCTAGGTGACGGGGGACGTCAGGCAACCAGGCGGAAGGGGAAGACTCCGGCTCAGCCGCCCGCCCAGGTGATCAGCCGCTGCTGCTCACCATTGGCTTGCTCTCTATTTAAACCTTTTCACCGGGACACTCAGACGCCGGTTATAGTTCATGCCTTGCGTTCTGAGTGTTCCCGGTTCCTGGCTGTCTTGTCCTGCTCCTGCCTGTCTGTGGATTTCCAGCTGCAGCATCCAGCATTCCCATCCACCTCCTGGCTATTTTCCCGGTGGTTACCTGCTTTGCCTGCAGCAGTCACTGTTTTCAGATAAGTTGGGATTTCTCCCTTACATCTTCTTAGTGTATTGTTACACCTGAATCCCATGGTACTACCCCATGGGGTCACACTCGTTATTCTGATATTGTGTCATTGTAGTGTATTGTTACACCTGTACCCCCCTGGGTTCACTAATATTCTTTTCTTATTGTGTCAACTCATGTGTATTGTTACATTCACCTCACATCCGCCCTTAGGGCTGGGTTGTCCTCACCAGTTGGTTCAGTTAGTTTTACCCTTGTTCTCTCCTGGCCTCGGCGGATGAATTGTCCATACTTAAGACCTGCCTGTAGCGGAGTGGGGCGGACCTAATTCGCCCTTCAGCCGAGACGGGCCCAGGTGAAGACTAGCCCTGCATTTGTCCATCGACTCCAGGTAGAGGCAACGGAGTTAGGGTTGGTGAGGACACCCGTGTCCATAACTATTGGAGAGGACACCCGTGTGCATAACATTATAACCGGCCACAAAAAACTTAGCCCAGTTTCATTTCTATCATGGATACTGTGCAGCAGGCCGCCGGCCATGCTCTGGTAGGACAGTTGCATTCACTTACACAAAAACTTCAGGAGCTTACACTCCGGGTCAACACACAAGAGGAGCGGGTCCATGGTGTCGTGTCTGCTTCTAGAAACCCTGAGCTTAGACTTAGTCTCCCAGATCGTTTTTCTGGGGATCGCTCACATTTCTATAGCTTTAGAGAGGCCTGTAAATTATATTTCAAGCTCCGGCCGGTCTCATCTGGCTCTGAGTCCCAACGTGTGGGCATAATTATTTCCCTCCTCCAGGGGGATCCACAGACCTGGGCGTTTGGCCTCCCAGCTGGAGATGTAGCTCTTTCCCCCGTTGACTCTTTTTTTCTGCTATGGGCTTGTTGTATGATGAACCTGATCGATCCGCCTCTGCCGAGGCTAATCTTCGGGCACTACGGCAGGGTCAGTGTACTGCAGAGGGCTATTGTACTCAGTTTAGGAGATGGGCGACTGATTCAGGGTGGAATGACCCGGCCCTGCGCAGTCAATTCAGAATTGGGTTATCTGATGGTCTTAAGGACGCGTTGGTTCATTATCCCTCTCCCACATCTCTGGATGAGATCATGCAGTTAGCCATCAAGGTAGACCGACGTTTTCGTGAACGTCAGAGGGAGAGGGAGTCGGGCGTGTTTTCCTCTCACCCTTCCGGGGATACTCCGGAGATCTCGGGTGAAGAGCCCATGCAGATTGGGGCCACTCGCCTTTCCGCCTCTAAAAAGAACCGTAGGAGGCTTAAGGGCTTGTGTCTCTACTGCGGAGGCCAGGGTCATCGTGCTGTGGCCTGCCCTCTTAAGGCGGGAAAAAGACAGGGCCTAGGTGACTTCGGGGGAGTGCACTTAAGCCTAACTTGTTTTCCCCCCCTTGATTCCACCTTACTTAGTGTCACCCTCTCCATTGGGAAACAGGTGTCGGAGGTTTCTGCATTTTTGGATTGTGGGGCGGCCAGCAATTTTATTGACGCCACCCTTGTCAAGTCCTTAGGACTCGATCCCATTCCCCTTGATGGGAACCTCTCCATTTGTGGGTTAGATGGTCTCCCACTCTCCAACGGCAGTATTTCCTCACGCACTCCTTCCCTTCGATTGTCTATTGGAGCCCTTCACTCCGAAGAAATGTCTTTTTTCACCTTTCATTGTCCTTTTGCTCCTCTTGTCTTGGGCCTACCTTGGTTAAAGAAACACAACCCCAACATAGATTGGGTTTCGGGGGAGATCACTCGGTGGGGGTCCTCGTGTGGACAACTGTCTCTCTCTCTTCCTCTCCGAGCCTCACACCCTGTCCTGTCAGCTTTACCTCTTCCCTACCGGGATTATTCTGATGTTTTCTCCAAGAAGGAAGCAGAGACATTGCCCCCTCATCGATCGTTTGATTGTGCCATTGACCTTGTCCCCAACTCTAGGCTCCCCAAGGGGCGTTTATATGCCCTGTCTGTCCCTGAATCCCAGGCTATGGATGAGTATATAAAAGAAAGCCTTGAGAAGGGTTTCATCCGCCCATCTAAGTCTCCTGTGGGAGCGGGGGTTTTTTTGTGGAGAAAAAGGATGGGTCCTTATGCCCTTGTATAGACTACCGGGCTCTGAATGAAATCACGATTAAGAATTCCTACTAGTTACCCCTCATTTCGGTCTTGTTCGATCAAATCCGGAAAGCTGTCGTGTTTTCAAAGATCGATTTGAGGGGAGCATATAACCTCATAAGAATTCGCCACGGGGACGAGTGGAAGACGGCCTTTAATACCCATACTGGCCACTACGAATATCTGGTGATGCCATTTGGGTTGGCCAACGCCCCCGCAGTCTTCCAAGACCTCATAAACGAAGTACTCAGGCCTTTTTTAGGGTTATTTGCTGTAGTCTATCTGGACGACATTTTAATTTTTTCCAAAAGTCTTTCTGAACATCGACAACATGTCCGCATGGTTCTCCAAAAACTACGGGAGAATCACTTATACGCCAAGTTGGAAAAGTGTGAGTTCGAAGTGTCCCAGATTTCCTTCCTGGGTTATGTCATCACCTCTAAGGGGTTTTCTATGGATCCTTGTAAAGTACAAGCTATTCTTTCCTGGGCTCGCCCCAACAATCTCAAAGCGGTTCAAAGATTCTTAGGATTTTCTAATTATTACCGCAAGTTTATCCGCTCCTTTTCAGATATTGTCGCCCCCATTGTCGAGTTAACCCGCAAGGGAGCAGATCCCAAAAATTGGTCCAGCCAGGCCATTGAATCCTTCGAGAAACTGAAGAGGGCTTTCTGTTTGGCCCCCATTCTTCGCCATCCGGATCCCAGAAATCCATTTCTGGTCGAAGTAGACGCTTCCGATGTTGGGGCCGGTGCAGTTCTCTCTCAGGAAGATGTCCATGAACACAAGATTCATCCTTGTGCCTATTTTTCT
This sequence comes from Crinia signifera, assembly GCF_055691185.1. NCBI lineage: Eukaryota > Metazoa > Chordata > Amphibia > Anura > Myobatrachidae > Crinia > Crinia signifera. Next base: position 208,788,311 of record NC_139222.1, on the reverse strand, counting down.
CGTAAGTTCTCTTTGGCAGAAAGGAATTACGACGTTGGCAATAGAGAACTTCTGGCCATAAAATGGGCATTTGAGGAATGGCGTCATTGTCTTGAGGGATCAGAGCATCTCATCACGGTAATCACAGATCACAAAAACCTGGCGTACATCGAATCGGCCAAATGACTAAACCCTCGTCAAGCACGCTGGGCTCTGTTTTTTGCCAGGTTCCGATTCGTTATCACTTTTAGACCGGGTCCCAAGAACATTAAAGCTGACGCACTTTCTCGTAGCTTTCAGACCACTCAAGGTGCCAGACCAGATGCTGTGCCTATTGTCCCGTCTTCTTTTATTATTGCCGGTCTGACCCAGGAATTAGCAGCACGCGTCCTCGCTTCTCAGTCCTCTGCTCACTGGTTGACACCGCAGGATCGGCTTTTTGTTCCCAAGAGTTTACGAGAGTTGGCCCTCAAGGATTTTCTAGTAGGCTTGCTGGACATCCAGGTACCACCAAGACTCTTGAACACTTGTCCAGAGCAGTCTGGTGACCCACCATGAAACAGGACGTGACTCACTTTGTTTCCTCTTGTCCGATTTGTGCCTGGCACAAGTCCTCTTGATTATCACCGGTGGGTCAACTCCTTCCTTTGTCTATTCCGGGGAGATCATGGTCCCATATTTCTATGGTTTTCATCGTCGACCTTCCTCCTTCGGCCCACTTCACCACCATTTGGGTCACGGTCGATCGATTTAGCAAAATGGCGCATTTTATACCATTGCGCAAGCTTCCCACTGCCAGGCAGTTAGCCCAACTGTTCATTACCCACATTTTTAGACTTCATGGTCTTCCCAGGGACATAGTTTCGGACAGGGGTTCTCAGTTTGTGGCCAGGTTTTGGAGAAGCTTTTGTTCCAGTCTAGGGATTCAGCTCAGTTTGTCCTCTGGGTATCACCCACAATCAAATGGACAAACCGAAAGGACCAACCAGGCATTAGAGCAATATTTACCCTGCTTCGTATCCAAGTGTCAGAGTAATTGGGCAGAGCTGGTACCTTTAGCCGAGTTTTCTTATAACAACGCTTACCATGTGTCATCTAACAGGTCGCCTTTTCTCTGTAATTTTGGGTTTCATCCTAAATGTAATTCCTTCGATATTCCCATGAATACAGCTCAGTCTTCCTCCTCTGCAGTCTCTCTTCTCAGAGAATCTTGGAAGAAGGTTCATCTCGCCCTTAAACAGTCCTCTGCACGGTCCAAAGTCTTTTTCGATAGGCACAGGAGGCCATGTTTGTTTAGGGTTGGTCAAAAGGTTTGGTTGTCAACTCGGAATATCAAGCTTTGTCAGAGGTGTCCGAAACTGGGCCCCAAATTCATTGGACCATTCCTCATTATTAAACAAATTAACCCAGTAGCGTTCAGGTTGCAGTTACCCAGGTCTTTGAGAATTAATAATGTCTCCCTTTTCAAGCCTGTCTCGACATTTTTTCACCCTAAGCAGCACGGTAAACCAGTCCTTGTCAAGGGCCATAAGGAATTTGTGGTAGAACGCATTTTAGATTCTAAGGTCGTTCAGGGACAGCTTAAGTATCTTGTTCATTGGCAGGGCTTTGGGGATGAAGAAAGGTCTTGGGTTCCTGACAGGTTGTTACACGCTCGAATTTTTCAACAGATTCCCTTTGAAGCCTGGCAGTAAGGGTTCGGTGACCCCTCCTCAAGGGGGGGGGTACTGTCAGGGCTCGCGCGGGTAGTGCCGGCGCTAGCCTGGCGGACTCCCTGCAGCACGTCCCGGCTATTGCTAGGCGGCCGGGACGCCCTCGCGTCACTGGACGCGGCCGCGTCATCAGGCCGCGACATCCGGCAGACGCCGCCGTGCGTCCAGGTCAGCCTCCTCAGTCTCTTCCCCCACAGCCGCACTGGTTGCCTAGGCTACGGGGGACGTCAGGCGGAAGGGGAAGACTCCGGCTCAGCCGCCCGCCCAGGTGATCAGCCGCAGCTGCTCACCATTGGCTGGCTCTCTATTTAAACCTTTTCACCGGGACACTCAGACGCCGGTTATAGTTCATGCCTTGCGTTCTGAGTGTTCCCGGTTCCTGGCTGTCTTGTCCTGCTCCTGCCTGTCTGTGGATTTCCAGCTGCAGCATCCAGCATTCCCTTGCGCCTCCTGGCTATTTTCCCGGTGGTTACCTGCTTTGCCTGCAGCAGTCACTGTTTTCAGATAAGTTTGGATTTCTCCCTTACCTTCTTACCCTGAGATCACTGTGCATTTATATATTTTGTGTCATCTTCTTAGTGTATTGTTACACCTGAATCCCATGGTACTACCCCGTGGGGTCACACTCGTTATTCTGATATTGTGTCATCGTACTGTATTGTTACACCTGTACCCCCCTGGGTTCACTAATATTCTTTTCTTATTGTGTCAACTCATGTGTATTGTTACATTCACTGGTAAACGTATTACCTCAGAAGTTTCCTGTTCACGGGGCGTCCCTCACATCCGCCCTTAGGGCTGGGTTGTCCTCACCAGTTGGTTCAGTTAGTTTTACCCTTGTTCTCTCCTGGCCTCGGCGGATGAATTGTCCATACTTAAGACCTGCCTGTAGTGGAGTGGGGCGGACCTAATTCGCCCATCAGCCGAGACGGGCCCAGGTGAAGACTAGCCCTGCATTTGTCCATCGACTCCAGGTAGAGGCAACGGAGTTAGGGTTGGTGAGGACACCCGTGTCCATAACTATTGGAGAGGACACCCGTGTGCATAACATGCACTAATAATTACTAAGAGTCTCTTGCATCCCCTAGCCATTCTTTGGCTCTCCGGCAATATTCCGAAAATGGCCCAGTGGTCCGTAAAAGGAATGTAGTTTACCAAGTGGTCAAGAGAAAATTTTCTGACCTTAAGCCAGAAATTTTTTAGTAGAGAGCAGCTCCAAAAATAGTGATAGAGGCCAGCTTCGTCGTCATGGCAATGTGGGCAGGACGCTGAACCCGACATCCCAGCTAGGAATTGACCGTGAGGGGAAAAATACCCTTTATGAAAGATGTTCAAAAACATCTCTTGGTATTGCATGGCCGGTATCAATTTTCTAGATGTTTGTAAGGTCTTAACTAGCTGACTGCATGTTAATGAGGGCATCACTAAGGTCCATGCTTTCATGCCAGAGCGTATGTGATCATAATCTAAAATTTGACGTAAATAGTTATAATGGATGGATATGGCTTTGCTCTCCGCAATACCTGCGGAGAGCATGGTGTCGAGTGTGTTACTCCAGTCGGCTTCCCAAAAAGATCGAATGACCGTAGCCACATACTGTTTGGTCTGTATATAGGCAAAATGAAATTGTTTAAAGGTTGCGAACATTTCTGATGCTTGTGTATATGGTATTGGTTTCCTTGAGACTAGTCTATGTTAATCAGGGCATGAATCATTATTAAGCCTTCTTTTGAGGTCGAGGAAAGGTTGAGAGGCAATGCCACCCTGGAATTCTGGGTTGTTTAAAAGAAACAATGATTTGTGTGCGTTAATGTTATTTTTGTGTCTGAGTATGTACCAGACTCTCCTCGTCGACCATAGTAAGGGGTTGTTCCTGACCTTTTCTGGTACTTCCCCGTCATGCATATGCATGAAACCCACCAGCCCGCAATTTTTTAAAATTTCAATCTCAATTTTTGTATTGGCGTAAGTCTCATTATTATGGATCCAATATCTGAGAAATCGTAAAATAGCTGCATGATTGTAATTCAGGATATGAGGAAATTTATGCCCCCGTTGAACGTCGGTTGTTGGAGTTTGACCAGTCCAATGCATGGGCGTTTTGAGTTCCATATACATTTTCTAAACAATATATTTAATAATCTTAAATCTTTTTGGGATACTAAAAGAGGGAGGGCCTGTAGTATGTATAATAGTTGGGGGAATGTTACCACCTTAATGAGGTTGGCTCTGCCAACATAAGAGAGTCTCAGCTGTTTTCAACCGTCTAGTTTCTTAGCGGTCATATTCACCACTTCTGTCATATTGGCCCTGTACAGATCGGAGGGACGCTTTGGAAGGCGAATTCCTAAATAATCAATCATCCTCGATTCCCACTTAACCGGGATGTGTCTTCCCCAATGTGGTGTAGACACATGAGGGTGCAAATATAATCCTGAGGATTTGGATAAATTAATTGTGTATCCCGATATCTCTCCAAAATCATTGAGTTTGCCCAGTATTTGGTCCAGTGCCTGCTCTGGATCTCCTATATACAAAAGTAAATCGTCTGCAAACGCAGACAATTTTAATTCCGACCCATCCACCATTATGCCTTTAAAGGACTGCCATGACTGTAAGATCTGAAATAAGGGATCAATACATAAATTAAAAAACAAGGGGGAAAGAGGGCATCCCTGGTGGGTGCCTCTAAACATCTGGATTTGTTCCCCTTTCTGCCCATTTATTAGCAACGTTGTTAGAGTTGTGGTGTAAAAATATTTAATTAGTTCAATAAAGGAGTCATTGAAGTTTCTATTGGCTACAATTTTGGTGACAATTTTAAAATCTCCATTTAGCAGGGATATTGGCCGATATGACTCCGCCAACTGGGGGTCCTTTCCCGGCTTAGGGATTAGGGATGTATATGCCTCCGTGAATGATGGGAATAGGGGCCTCTCCTTAAATATAGTGTTATACATATCCAATAATGTCGGTGTGATCTCTGTCTCTAGCATCTTAAAATATACTCCCGAGAACCCGTCCGGGCCCGGAGCTTTATGGGAACATAAATCTTTTATTACCGAATGAAACTCTTCGTTATTTCTTCCATAAGGCTATCCCTCTGTTCCTGACTAAGAAGGGGTAGGTTGGTGGATGTTAGGAGAGATTCTTGTTTAGATCCCTGTACTGGTATTTCCTTATACAGGGATCTATAATAGTCCTCAAAGTGTGCTAGTATCTCTTAAGAAGTAAAATAAGTTTTATGGTTTTTGGGGTCTTTAACAGATGTAATGAAACCGCTTTCTGTAAGGTTTAGACATAAGCACTAATAGTTTACCCGACTTATTACCCCATTTATAGTACATTTGTTTAGTGTAATCTAATTTGAGTCGGACCTGCGCCATTAGGAATGATTCTAAAATCTTTTTATTATTCAGGTAAGCTTCTAAATTATTTTGTGTTGGAGTGGATTGATATAGTCTAAAAGACTGTGACACCATGGAATGTAATTCCCTATAGTGTTTAGCCTGTTCCCTTTTCCGTCTGGAGATATACTGGATTATGTGTCCTCGCATTACCGCCTTGGACACTCTCCAGAACGATCCAATATCCTCCCAGTGTCAGCGGCCACCCAGTCTTTTGAACAGGATGGTTTCTATTCTCCCACCGCTACCCTGGACTTTGCTCTGTGGTCCCCGCGGTGAGCGGGAAATCCTATTCAAAAGACTGGGCTGCCGCTGATTGGCTGAGAGTTCAGCTAATCAGCGGCCACCCAGTCTTTTGAATAGGATTTCTTCCTATTCTCCCACGCGCCCCCGGTCTCTGCTCTGCATCTGCGGTCCCCGCCTGCCTCTACATCTCCTGTTGCTCCCCCGGACCAGTCCCCGCTTCCAGCTTGCTGCTGCCACTCCCCCGGACTGGTCCCCGCTCCCAGCCTGCAGCTGCCGCTCTCCCGGACTGGACCCTGCTCTCCGATCCCCGCCTGCCTCTACAACTGACCCTGCCCGCTACCTCTCCAGCAGCTCCCCCGTACCCTCCTTTGCTGCCGCTTCCCCGGGTTTTTAAATATGATAAATCGCATCCGCGGGTATCTACAATTTCCTGTCAAATGCCAACAGACTCCTCCCAGTAGTTATAGCCAAACTTCACCCTCAATTTCTACTGCTACGCTTCATCTTTATACCTAAACCTGGGATTCTCTGCTGTGTTTCATCACACTTCTATGACATCTGTACATCTCTAGTGGGTGCTTCACCGTCATCAGGAGCATGACTGTGAAGCAGCCACCAAAATGGCTGTAGAGCATGGCTGACTTGCAGTGGCACCCTGTATCTGAACTTTATTGATAAGTATATGGACCTTTGTTGGATTGTCTGCACTGCAATATGGACTTTGTGTCTGTTTTTGTACTTATAAAAGACATTTTAACTTTCATATTGGTTGTGCTGACCTCTAATTTTTGGATTTACCTTACCCTTATGTGGACATAGCCCCTCCCCCACCAGCTGATATATATATATATATATATTATACAGGGCGCCGAGAGGGGGGGCAGCGGGTACTAATTACCCGGGCCCGAGCTTGCTGGAGGGGCCAGAAGGGGGCTCTGGTTAGGGTGACCAACTCATCCATTTAATCCAGGACACATATTAATTACACAGGTTCTGTGGCTGACTTTCAACTGGTTTTAAAGTGCCACACCTCAAGACTCCATTTCACCTGGTTTTAAACTGCCACAGAACCTCTGTAATTAATATGTGTCCCGGATTAAAGGGATGAGTTGGTCACCCTAGCTCTGGTCCAACCCCCCCCCCCCCCCTCCTTCCCCCTCATCCCTCCTGGGCAGCACACACCTACAGCATGTGCTGTGCTTACAGAAGGCTCAGCATGAGTGTCTCACTGTGTGAGAGCTCATGGTGAGCCTGCTGTCAGCACAGCACATGCTTTAGATAAGTGCTGATGCTGAGGGGGTTGGCAACAATAACACTCCTCCCTCAACTCAAGTTTTAGTGGGCATGGCCTAATTGCGGGATATGGTCACGCCTCCCGTGATTTGGCCATGCCCCCAAAATTTTACCGGGGCCCTGGCATACCTCTCGGCTGCCCTGTGTATATATATATATATATATATATATATATATATATATATATATATATATACAGTATATAGCAGCACTTTTCTCCTTGAAAGGAAAGAAAAAACAGCACTCACGGTTAAGGTGAAAAAACTAGTAGTTTGTATTTCAAACAGTCATGTTAGTCAGCCAGCCTGTCAGCAGTCCCGACAGCTGTTTCGACCGGCAGCATGCCAGTCTTCATCATGAAGACTGGCATGCTGCCGGTCGAAACAGCTGTCGGGACTGCTGACAGGCTGGCTGACTAACATGACTGTTTGAAATACAAACTACTCATTTTTTCACCTTAACCGTGAGTGCTGGTTTTTCTTTCCTTTCAAGGAGAAAAGTGCTGCTGTAAACTACTGTATGGACCTTGCACCACATTTATTACCATAACCTTGTGTGCCACCTTGCCTCCACATATATATATATATATATATATATATATATATATATATATATATATATATATATATATATATATATATATATATGCATCCAAAGGATCCGATATGATTTCCCGGCGGTCGGGATCCCGGCGGTCGGAATCCCGACACTGGAATCCCGACCGCCGAAATCCCGACAAGGGGGGGACATGGATCGCCCCCCCTTGCGGGCTCGCTGCGCTCGCCACGCAGCGGGCCCGGTGCCTCGCTACGCTCTGCACGCTATTTTATTCTCCCTCTATGGGTGTCGTGGACACCCACGGAGGGAGAAAGTTTCGGGATTTCGGCGGTCGGGATTCCAGTGTCGGGATTCCGACCGCCGGGATCCCGACCGCCGGGAAATTAACCGCATCCCCATCCAAATAAGTAGCACTCAGGAGACTTGTTCTGCAGGTAAAAGCAAATGTTGTTTATTCCAACATGTTTCGAGCGGGTCTGCTCGTCATCAGGGACAGGCTCGAAACATGTTGGAATAAACAACATTTGCTTTTACCTGCAGAACAAGTCTCCTGAGTGCTACTTATTTGGATGCATATTTAAAGTTGATCTTCAGCTTATAGGAGGCACCGGAGCAACTATTTCCTCTCAGGAAGCGAGTGCCAGGAATTGGACTTGTGGTGACACACCTTTACCTAGCTCCCCACAGGTGATGGCAATCCTACATTACCAGGGAAGTCCAGAAACAGAGCATTTTCTCCCGCATGGAGAGGGTCAGGTAGGCAAGTATGTTGCAAATGTGGATGTATGGCTTTAATGGTTCCCTCTGTCCATGCATATGAAGATATGCCTGTTTTAAACTGATCTTTGGCACCCAGTATGGAGTAGGTGGATGTCAAGATATCATGATTATAGTTGTGGCTGCAGATGGAAAAAAAATTGGGCCGGATGGCCCGCCACATGCATGGATTTTTGGCGTACACTTGTAGATTCTCACATCAGCATGCTGTAAGCTAGTGAGCAGGCTGCCGCAGCTGTATGGGAAATATTCTGCATATGCATTAGACTACGAATCAGCAGCAGACGCTGAACCATCATGGGCACTTTAAGTAGCAGACTTTATTTGTAGCTAGCACCCTTTCTATATCAGTTCATTAGGAAAGGCTCTCGTTAATTTGACCTTATAGCTTTGATTTATGGGCATCAGCATGACATATTTTTACAGTTGGTTACATAGCAACAGTGTGACTCTGGGCACTTACTGAAGCTGTGATATTATTAACACAATTCAAATGCTAACTAGCAAAAACACAACCTTGATATTTCTTTAGAACCTAGAAGCTTATGAGCTTATGAACAGAGATTTTAGACACTGTAATGTATATACTGAAATAATCGAAAACTATTCTGCTGTTATGGATCAACAGTTTTGACTCTTCAGGTTCATTTCTAGCTTCCCAAATGCCAGACTGACACTAGTTATGCAGCCTGCTTTACAGTAACATGCCCTGGACTTTCTGTTGGAACTAGGGTACTCAATTACTGAGAAAACGCTTGCTTGATTAATTGTAGTGCCCGGAGGTGTCTGTTTTGTGTAGCTCGAATAATATTGCGTTTGCTTTGTAAATCACTTAACTCATTTCAAGAAAATTATCTCTAGCCCTCTGGTGAAGAGCAGTGAGAAGGTGATAATTGATTCGCCCAGGAAACATTATACCACTTAAGGTGCTACAGCAATATATATTTAGGGATATTAAACACTGGAATTTGGGTGGATTTGTGGAGCCAGAAGATTCAAGAGGAAGAAGATAAAACCAACTGAAGCTGCCACTGTCAAGAGTAGAAGGGAAGGCGAGTCGTAAATCCATGTATCCTATCGTGTATGTTTACATATATTATATCTGTGTCAAAAAAGATGTAGGGATCTATTTACTAAAGCCTTCAATGGACATAAAGTGGATGGAGATAAAGTACCAGCCAACCATTTCCTAACAGAAGCTTGACAGTGATTGGCTGGTACTTTATCTCTGTCCAATGCTTAGTAAGCAGACACCCTAGAATTGAAATATAATAATCACTAACAGTATCGATCATTTTCTGATTTTCTGTACAAGGATGGTCATGTAATATTCTGTACAAGGATGGTCATGTAATATTCTGTACAAGGATGGTCATGTAATATTCTGTACTTGAGTGGTCATATAACTATCTGTACATGAGTGGTCATATAATATTCTGTACATCGGTGGTCATGTAATATTCTATACTTGAGTGGTCATGTAATATTCTGTACATGGGTGGTCATGTAATATTCTATACTTGAGTGGTCATGTAATATTCTGTACATGGGTGGTCATGTAATATTATGTACATGGGGGGTCATATAATATTCTGTACATGGGTGGTCATGTAATATTCTGTACTTGAGTGGTCATGTAATATTCTGTACATGGGTGGTCATGTAATATTCTGTACATGGGTGGTCATGTAATATTCTGTACATGGGTGGTCATGTAATATTCTGTACTTGAGTAGTCATGTAATATTCTGTATATGGGTGGTCATTTAATATTCTGTACTTGAGTGGTCATGTAACCATCTGTATATGGGTGGTCATGTAATATTATGTACTTGAGTGGTCATGTGACCAGCTGTACATGGGTGGTCATGTAATATTCTGTATTTGGGTGATCATGTAATATTCTGTACATGGGTGGTCATGTAATATTCTATACTTGAGTGGTCATATAATATTCTGTACATGGGTGGTCATGTAATATTATGTACATGGGTGGTCATATAATATTCTGTACATGGGTGGTCATGTAATATTCTGTATATGGGTGGTCATTTAATATTCTGTACTTGAGTGGTCATGTAACCATCTGTATATGGGTGGTCATGTAATATGCTGTACTTGAGTGGTCATGTGACCAGCTGTACATGGGTGGTCATGTAATATTCTGTATTTGGGTGATCATGTAATATTCTGTACATGGGTGGTCTTGAATGGTCATCAGTGGCGGGCTGGGCCAGGGGGCAGGGTGCCATCTGCCCCCCGGGCCACTTAGTTAGCTAGTGCCCAGGGCCGCCGCCAATCCGCCACTCTAAAATACCTGGTAGTCCAGTGTGCTGCCCCCGCCGCCTTTTCCAGGTTTCCTGGCCGCCAGCCTGCATGTGAAGGCGACGGCCCCTCCAAAAATGGCCGCCGCCTTCGAGGAGACAGACACTAGAGGTTCCTTCTATACCTCTAGTGTCTGTCAAAGAATAACAGTGCGTCCAGCGCTACCCAGAAGTGCGGAATCGGGTAGCGCTGGCGCGCGGTTTGGAAAGTATTAAAGTAAGCATGGGTGCGCGGGTAAGGGGGGGAGAGATTGGATGTCCCAACTAAGCAACAACTGCAACACCAATGCCATTTTTACCAGGCCTGCAGGAGCACACCTGGGAAGTGGAGTCTCAGTAGGGAGAAAGGCTACACAGCACTCACTACCAAGCAGCCCAAGCCCCAGCTGCCCAGCAGTATGGCAAGAGAGGCGGGTAGGAGGACGGAGGATCCTTCACTGTACATGCCATGAGGTACAGTATATACCCTGCCTATGGAAGGGAGGCGGATGGGGCACTATATAATCTGTGTTTCTGTATTCATGTAGGTGTGTGACTATGTAGGTTTGTGTGTCCACGTATCTGACTATGTATGTATGACTATGAGTGTGAATGTATTTGTTTCTTTATGTGTTTATATTGTATATATGTGTTTGTGTATGACACTGCGTATGTAACGGAGGTGGAACTACTGGCGGTGCAGCCGGTGCACTACACCACAGCTGTGGACATTACTAGTACAAATAATTTATTAGCACTAATATTGTTCACAGCTGTGGGCCTTATATTGCCATGGGCCCTGGCAATGCCAGCACACCTTCCCTGCAACCAGGGCTGCCAGTTTAGTAATGTAGAGGGAGGCATTACGGTGTATGGCATTATGTGTAATGGGCATTAAGGTGTGTGGCATTATGTTTAACGGGCATAACTGTGTTTGAGGTATATGGTACATCATCAGTCTGTGTGTGTCAGGGGTTAGTGTGTCAGCATATGTGTGTCAGTGTGTCAGCATTTGTCAGTTATCAGTGTCCTTCTGATTGTGTGTTTAAAATTTGGCAGCATTTCAGCATCTGTGTGTTAGCATCTGTGTTTCAACTTCCATGTGTAAGTTTGTTAATGTCTGCCTGCATCTGTGTGTAATGTGTCAGTTGCTGCCTGTATTAATGTCAACATCTGTCTGAGTCAGTGTCACCACCCCAGTCTGCCTCCAGCCCCAGTTAGTTTAATGGCAAGCCCCCTTTTTAGTGACCACACCCCCTTTTTGGGCCGGTGCTCTGTACTTGCCCCCTAGGCTAAAAGTTGCCAGTCAGCCCCTGAGGGTCATGTAACCAGCTGTACATGGGTGGTTATGCAACACTCTGTACATAGGTGGTCATGTATCATTTGGCGATGGGTACAAGAATGCCATGAGCTGCACCAGTGATATGGCCGCGGTGTTGCAGATGCTCCATCAAAATCCTACTGCAGCCTACAGGTTTCAAAATTTGGGATCACAGGGAAGTATGTAGCAGTGTGGGATGCATAATGTAAACTGGGGGATATGTGTAGCATCATTTGAACTGGGGACACTGTGACATTATGTGAACTGTGGGCACTGTGTGGCAGAATATGAACTGGGTGCACTGTGGAATAATGTAAACTGAGGGCCATGGTTTGCTTGTAAACTGAAGGATGCTACACTTTGTTTAACAGATCTGTGCTGCTGGGAGTATTTAAATAAACCTTTTCAGGCTACTGAACTTCTATCTCTGTGTTAAGCAGCAACAGAAATTTACTATCGGCCAAAATAATAAATATATACCAGGAAGACGGGTAGGGCGAACCAACATCTTACCTAGGTCCCCACGGGATCTTAATCCAGCTCTGCATTTTTACATTGAAAATGTTCTGTGACTGCACTACTAATTTCTGACATTAATCACATTGGTTAATAAGAATTCTCTTCATTAGAACAATAATAAATCTTCAATCATAAAACCAGGTTATAACATTATAATTTTGCATTTGCATCATGTTTGTAAATTATTATATTAGCATTAATGTAAGATATTTAGAAAAATAAAGAATATTAAAAACATGTACAGTGTGTGTATATAATCACTCATTTATAATGTGTAACAGAAAGCACAAACCGTGTACATTGGGAAAGTAGTGTATATGACAAAGATTTAAAGGACGAGCAAGCAAAAGTGGTGGCCTTTAATCTAGCATATAGATCACAGTGGGCCTTATTTTGGTTCATTCTTTCTGACAAAATCCTTCTTAGATGGACAAAACCATGCGCACTGCAGGGGGGGCAGAAGTAACATGTGCAGAGAGAATTAGATTTGGGTGAGTAATTTTGTTTCTGTGCAGGGAAAATACTAATTCTCTCTGCACAAGTAACACCTGCCCCACCTGCAGTGCACATGGTTTTGCCCATCTAAGAAGGATTTTGTCAGAAAGAATGAACCAAAATAAGGCCCAGTGTTCTGAATGCACAATAACAGGTTATGACATAATACACACATACACAGCTGGCCCTAGTCCGGGTAGGAACAGGTGTGTATACTAGGGAAGTGCTGGAACCCGGAAATAAATGTGCAGTGTGTCCAACCACTGACCATCTTCATCTTGTCATATTTTGAATCAGGCTTACTACAAACTGATATTATCAGGCCCAATTATTATTCATCAGGTTTTAGATGAATAGAATTTCTTATTGTGGAAGATAATTTCTGGCCAAATGTATTAAAAATTTCAACCAGGTGCAGGTTCGCACCTCCCTGCAACAGCAATCACTTTACTTTATTCTGTGGACCTACTGCGCATGTGTGGCCATGAGACAGGCAAGGGAAGCACAATAGCTAACACCATTTTAAGATGGCATTCCAGAGCTTGCTAAATCCAACAATACATGATACAAACAGGCAATATTCTATAATGGGGCACTCACGTTAGCAGTGAAATTAATAATGCCGCTGCTAAACTGGCAGTTGAGATCTCGTCAAAATGGCGGTCGAGATCTCGACAGTCAGAATACTGACAGTGCGATCCCAACTGTCACAATCCCGATGGATCCCTTGGGTGAGGCACTATGGTGAGAATTAGGATTAGACTGCAGAGGGGGGGGGGGGTATTTGAGATTAGTCTGGTGCTAAGCAGTGCCGGTGTAAGGCACCCCAGGTGGGGGGGTGCGCCCGCCTGCTGCTCCACTTGCTCCGGGGGGTGGGGAGTTGCGGCGCGGTGGGGGTTGCGGCGTGGGGGGTCCGGCCGTATCGCTACACAGGCGGGGGAGGGGTTCGGTCGTATCGCTACACCGGCGGGGTGGGCATGGCCTCCGATCTGCTGCAGGGGAGGGAGAAGAGTTTGCGCCCCACCACTCACATGCCGCCAACCTGCTCCTGCCGCTCACCAGGCTCCACACTGAGGGGGGGGTGACTACTCCTAAGTGCCGCCCTGCAGTGGCCGGCACCCCAGGCAAATACCTAAGGCTGCCTAGTGGTGGCGCCAGCCCTGCTGCTAAGGGTGAGGTAGGGGGAGGATATGGCAGGGCTGTAGGAAGGGTGGGTTAGGGGCAGGGCCGGCGCCACCACTAGGCAGCTTTAAGCATTTGCCTAGGGCGCTGGCCACTGGAGGGCGGTACTGAGCCGCCAAGGAGACCAGGAAGTCGGAAGAAAGCTGCAGCAGCTGGCAAGTACGGGACACCAAGCAACCCAACCAAGCAGGGAGTAGGTGAGTACACCCCCTGCCCCTCCCGCCCCCCCCCCCCCCCCATCACCACCACCACCACCTGACTGCTGACTGAAGCCTGCCTGTGGATTACAATCACGAGTGCCGGCAGCCCACCAGCTAGTCAGCAACAGGTGCCCGCTGCCACCCAAACCGTGCTGGACGGCAGTAATCTGCTGCCCCCATAGAAGCGCGGTGATCTGCGGAAGGGGAGGTGCGCCCCCCCCCCCCCCGTCGGACCGGGTGAGGGGGGAGTCCGATCGGGAGGGGGGAGGCGTGCTGGTCACCTGGGGCACTGACAGCGCTTGCACCGGCCCTGGTTAGGGATAGACTTAGGAGTAGGGAGAAAATACAAGCTGCCATCTGTCGTCATTCTGTGATACCCCTGTCAGTATTCTCACTGTATGGATTGTGACTGTTATTTCGTACCTAACCCTAGATTAATATCTCTGCTGTTATCTCATTTATCATATTCTAGGGATTAGTTCCCAGAGCACTATTTTTTGACCAATTGGGTCACTTCTTGATGGGTGCAGGGATGTAGATTTAGCCAACCATTGTGTTACTCTTAAGCAGGTTATGCTTTAACCTTATAAATATAAACATTTGGGAAGCACGGATGGAGTATTGGTTAGAATTACTGCCTCACAGTGCTGAGGTCATGTATTTAATTCCCACCATGGCCATAACTGTGTGGCGTTTGTATATTCTCCCCGTGCCTGCGTTGGTTTCCTTTGGGTATTCTGGTTTCCTCCCACAATCCAAAACTATACTGGTAGATTAATTGGCTCCCACCAAATTAACCTTAAAATGCCTGTGTGTGGTAGGGAATATAGAGTATAAGCTCCACTGATGTGAATGTTCAAATATTCATATTCTATGAATTATGCCTATAGTCCAGAAGGAATTTACCAAGGAAAGAGCCCATGGGGTTACTGAAATAATGACTTTATGCAATTTTGTATTTTGAGCTGATAATAAATGCATATTCCATTTACAACTTTTTACCTTTAAATATATGTCCCAAATGTATTTAAATGTACAAGCATGTTAAGAAGAGGACATGGCCATGTGTTAAGTGGGATCATATTATCCAAAGGTCCAACCAGATCAGGACAATGCTGCCTAATTCTGAAAAGAGGGACTGAGCCCTTAATCAGGACAGTTAGGAGGGATGCGTTTTCGGCAATAATTTGGGCTAATGCACCAAGCTGACCATTTCATTGTAAAACCAAATTAGGATTTTGTTGTTTTGGTATAGATGATACTGTCCCTTTAATTGGTTCCAAAGGGCACTATCAGTCCTCTTTCCAGGTATAATAAATAGTTGTATCCTACTCACACAGAATAAGCTATTGCATTCTTTAAACAGTTACATACCTGTTCTGCATATTTTGGTTGTTGCTCAGCTAATATTTTTATTCCCTCTTCTGCTGCGTGTTGAAACACAATTAAAATGTTTTGCCAGCTGGCTAACGACCTGCATCCAATATAACAAACCTCATTAATGAGCTTCTTGCAACTGACAAAGCCGCAAACATCCTTTTCAGGGAAAAAAAAATTAAAATACTGCATAGTGATAAAAACTAACTTTTCTATCATTTCAATGGGTTGATATGTTAGGTGAAACTCTGCTGCCTCCTAATGGACAAAATTAAATATTACAGTTGGACTATAACAGGTCCAAATGTAATAGGGTGTGAGAATCAGAAAGTGGGAGGTTTTGGGAGAGTTTTCCCATTTTTTAAAGCGTCAATCAATAACGTGGCAAAGTCAACATGATTTTTGCAGTGTAAATGATTGCCGCTTTAAAAAAATGGGAAAACTTTCCTAAAATCTCTCAGTTTCTGATTCTCACACCATATTATATTTGGCCCCTAATGTCTGTCATATTGATTTACAATTTACTGTATTGCTTATGAGTTGTCATTTCTCAAGAAACTTAAGATACAGTATAATAAAAGCTTAAAGCACACCATTTTTTTTCCTAAGATGTTGTGAAATACTATGTTGTCACCTAAATATATAAATATGTAACACATTTTACACTACCACATTTTATGGCTTGGTTTTTCAATTACAGGATTGCAATTTATTGATTTGTGACATGTACCTGTAGTATGTTATTCATAGTAATGGTTTCTAGGTGAAGCTGGATACAGCATAAAGATTAATCTGTCCAATCTGTTTGTTAGGAACAAAAATCTGGTGATGTGTGGGAGCATATGACAATCAAATGAATTTAATGGTTGATTGTCATTTCCTCCCATACATTACCAGATTTTTTTTCCCAA
The DNA here is from genome assembly GCF_055691185.1 of Crinia signifera. Taxonomy (NCBI): domain Eukaryota; kingdom Metazoa; phylum Chordata; class Amphibia; order Anura; family Myobatrachidae; genus Crinia; species Crinia signifera. The sequence continues at coordinate 208,772,031 of NC_139222.1, read as the reverse complement.
CAGACAGATTGGACAGATAAACTTTTAGGTGTGTACCTAACTTTAAATAACTTGTTGCATTTTGTTAAATTGTTAAGAATGTTCTAAAGAGAAGGTTTATTTCAAATCAGGGCATCTTAGCACAATGGGACTCCACCACCAGTGTCAGACTGGAGCATGAAGGGCCCAACCGGGAAATATAGTGGTAGGGGCCTATGCTTAGAGGCTTGGCTAACTATTAATGCATGGTCCATGCCCCTTGATAAACAATTATACTGTTTTGTAGTTATAACTGCTTATGCTGCATGATAATGTAACCAGGGCCGGCAAGAGAAATCCTGGGCCCCGGTACAACAACTTCCTGGGGCCCTCACGGATGGAGCTCCCTGCACACTCTGCAGACCCGTTGTTACGCCAATGCTTCCCAGGTGAATACAGGGACAAAAATTTACACCGTAATGCTTATTACACATGTCACACACCCATTACACATTATACCACATGCCATAATGCTCATTATACATTATGCCACACACCGTAGTGGGCAGTACACATGATGCCATACACCGTAATACCTATTACATATTTGACCACATGCCATAATGCCCATTACATGTTATTCCACACACCGTAAGGCTCATTGCATAATAGGGGGTTAACATGCTCGTTGCCATAAGATTAACCTGCTCTGCCAGGGGTTAACATTCTCTTTGCCATGGGATTAACCTGCTCTGCCAGCTGTTACATTCACTGCCGGGGTTAACATGCTCTGCCAGGGGTTAACTTGTTCGTTGCCATGGAGTTACATGCTCTGCCATGGGTTACATTCTTTGCCAGGGGTTAACATTCTCTGCCAGGGGTTACATGCTGACTTCCAGAGTTGGATCTCAGCCCCAGCAGCATGGAGGGAGGCAGCAGACACAGGACAACCAGCCACCCACCTTCCACCTTGGAACACAGTGACCTGGACATGGCAGGAGAACCAGGTCTGGGACTGCTAGACTGGAGACATGGCACTGGCACCTGCTGGTGGCAGTTGGGATGGGAATGTGGGGAGCGGGGGGGTTGGATTCTGCAGAGTGGGTGGTACTCCCGCGGGAGGTGGCCTCTCTGACCCAGTTCCTCCCGGCACCCAGGGACTACCTACCCTATGATCCTCCTGTCACCGAGCCACAGTAAACTCCCAAGTCATGTTGCTGGCTCTCAGCAGGCCCTGGAGTCGGAGAGTGGAACGACACAGAAGGACCTCTGTGACCGCACTCAGACCTGGCACACTCGCCACCAAATAAAAAAAACCTGTGTGTCCAAATCAGGGCCCGCCTGACAGGCTCAGGCCTGGTAAACTGTACCTGCTCCCCCCCTCCTCCTCTCGGCATCCCTGAATGTACCAGATTAATAACTGCAATGCACTATAGAAAATCCACCATAGTCCTGTAACATGTATACTGTATAATTAAAGTACACGATCTGGAAACTGATCCACAGAGGAGGAAGTGTACCCCCCGGCAGGGGAGACCACGAGGGGTTTCCTTTGGTCCTCTCCACCACCACCACCACCACCACAGCATCTGGTGTATTTGACAGTTCCAGACATCCTGCAATGAGAATGAGGTTGAAAATGTGCCTCTCCAGGATTTCTCTCCAGAATGCCATCCTGCGCTCTTGCAGTAGTAGACGCAAACCGGATGTTACGATACTGCACCAACTGTTAGATGGGTTGTTACAATGTAAGAGTTGGGTTTGTGGTCTACATATGTGGCGGAAACTCTCAGAATTAGAATCTGATGTAGAAAGTATTCCTCTCAATTTACAGCATCAATGAAGTTGAGTAAAGATGGTAAGAACAACATGGACACTCAATGTAAGAAATGAAATATAGCTTGATCATATATTTACATTAAACAAACGTGGCATCATCCATTCATTTTATGGTGGTAGATGGCTGGGGCATTAAAGACTGATGTGGGATTGAGAACATCTCATATTACCATGATTATCAATATGGGGGCTTGTCATGTACACTAAAGGAATATGTGTCTTATTCCCCTCATCTTTATTTGTCTACTATAATTATTAATTGCCGTACATTTATATTAAATATTAAGGGTAGGGAAAGGCACATGACTATCCTTACAGAGAACTAAGGCTCAAATCGGGTTGAGGTTACCTAATACCACTTTCACACCAGCCTAATTTCCCGGGTTGGGACAGGGAACAACCCGTGACTAGCGCAGGTGTAAAAGGATCCCAGCAAAAATTGCCTGGATTTCATCCCTACTATGGAGCAGGGTTGTTCCCGGGTTCAACCCGGGGACCTGGCTGGTGTGAATGCGGTAGGGTATATTTACCCGGGTTACCGGTCCTCAGTGTCCTGTCCGGCCGGGGATCTACACAGGCGGCAGATGAAGATGACGCAGCTCTCCGGTGGCAGTGAGGGCACCGGCGAGCTGCGTCATCTTCATCCACCGCCTGTCCCATCATTTGCGTCCACCGCCTGTGTGAATCCCCGGCCTGCACAGAGGACAAGCAACCAGGGTGAGTATTCTCACCACCTCCGCCGCCATCCCGCCAACTTCCATCCTCCTCCCCACGTACTTCCCGCCCCCTTCACACACCAGAAAATGCTGGGATTTTTCTGGTGTGAAAGGGGCCAACCCGGGAATGGCCCGACATGATTCCTGGGCCATATTCCAGGGTGGGTTCCTGCATTTTATGGTGTGGAAGGGGTATAAGGGTTAGAAAAAAGGGTCAGGCTAGATGGGCCAAGTGGTTCTTATCTGCCATCAAATGCTATGTTTCTATGTAAGAATGTATGCAAATATTACTAGTTATTGGGACTTTAGTTTCTATGGTGATGCTACTTAGACTGCCTTCAGGGCTTACGATTTAAAGTGTCATTATTTGCATACTACAATCCTCCAAGTACTTTCTCAAGTTTTTTAATTGCTGATACAGCTGAACAACATAAATCTAAGAATTAGACAGTTACTGGTAGGAATCTCACATTGGAGGAAGCTTTATAATATGAGCAGGATCTATCTCTGGGATTTCATTTGCCTACAATACCACAGGTGTGCAGAAAGAACTTTCAACAAAGCTTAATTAACAAGGCACATAAAAAGTTTTCTTGAGTAATATGACATATAAGTAGTTTTATATAGCTTTTATCTCATGCAAAAAGTTCTAAAGAAATGAAATCTGACGCAACCTCAAATTTTATTCTTTATACACATAAAATAAAAAAGGGAACATAATTTAAGAACATTCACATAAAATATTTAAGGCATAATTATACTTTCCTGCCACTTATAATAGTATTTGATTGGGTTTTCTGCCTGCTGATTGACACTGAATGCAAGCACTCCTTTTTTACTTCTTTCAAATGTCACAGTGTGAGCTTTAATGTCTAATGATCTTATATGAAGAAGCAGCACGTCATCTCTCTGAAAGGTAAATCAGCTTTGGAGCAGCCAGATATGACTAGGATGCAGATATGAAGGTAATAAGCAAATATGAGCACATCTCAAGGGCTGACAGCATTGTAAGGCAGATTGGAAAAGAGTGCAGAGGTGGTAGAGAATAAAAAGGTAAAAATATAAACTCAAAGAGATGAGATACGTGAGACAGAAACTAAGACAACACAAGAGAGCACAGGTACAGCTTACAGCAGACATCGACATAGAAGACTCCAATATTGTAGCATCGTTTTGATCTATTGAATGATATTTTCATATGTATGCCTTTATAGTAATAACTTAAAGTAGTATCAGTTAAATTGAAATATTGTTAATGTCCATACAGATATACTGTAGCTGCTGACTTTTCACATATTCTATATTTTTCTTTTGCATTAACTTTAACTGAATGTGCAAATGCTATATTCACTGTTACCAACATTCATGGGAACATCCTACAAGTGCCACTGGCTAATATCCCCATTTTTAGATGTTAAGAAACAACACCACTCACCAGCTAGCACAATAGCCGAGGGCCAGTGTCCAGGAAGCAGGAGAGTTATTGTAACTGACACAGCATTTGCTGCACCCTAAACCCTCGGGAGCTCTCCTGCCACTTGTCCATCATTGTCACTGCAACACTATCTGCAGAATGGAGAACTGCGTGCCACAAATCCCTTATGTTTTCTCTGGTACTGCTGTGTGCATTGGGAGCAGGAGTACAGACATCAGGAGGTAGAAGGAGTATCCCTGTCCTCATGTACCTCCTCTACTCAAACTCTCAGTCAATGCATTATTCATGCAAAGACTACAGGAGCAAGCACAAGTGCCATACTGTTCTCCCTCCTATAGTTAATATTTCAGTAGCGGTAACCAATACAGACAGGAATTGGAGCAGGCAAAATATTCTTTCTGTAGCCCATAGAAGGATGTAGCTGGAGATCTGAATCTCATTTCAGTGCATAGAAAAATTATACTTTTCTGGGACCTCAGAGGGATTTCTAGGGCATAATTTACTAAGCAGCAGGTTCAGCCAGCATGTGAAACAATGCACAGTGCCTTGGATCGATGGCAGGTCAATGGCCAAAACTTTAGAACTGACTATTGGGCATTTGGTCCTTCTAAACTCAACCTGCCATTGATGCAGAATGGTTTCTAAACCCAAGTCTCACTGATAACCTATACAATACCAATATACTGTAACACTGCCATAAAACCATTGCCATTTAGAAGTTCTATACGGATCACTAAGATCTGTGCTCATAGGTAAATCTAGAAATAAGGTAATAGGTCCCAGATCCAAATACTGAATCAGGATGGACCTTTGCGCGGCAGAGACGCGCAACGAAAAGGGGGTGTGTCATCACAAAAAGGGGCATGGTATTACACATAAGACCACACACCATAATGCCAATTACACATTGTGCCACACATTATGATGCCCACTACATACTATATAACAAACCTTAATGCCCATTACATATTTGACACATAAGTGCCGCTTACCTACATGTTCATTGCTAGGGGTTTTTGCTTGATGCCAGGGGCTTCATGCTCGATGCCAAGGGGGCTTCATGCTCGTTGCCAAGGGGAAATACGTGCTTGTTGCCAAGAGGGAGTTGTTAAATGTTCATTGCAAAGGGGGAGTGGGGATTGCTTGTTGCTAAGGGGAATACATGCTTGTTGCCAAGAGGGAGTGAATTGTTCCTAGCCTAGGGGAAGTTAAATGCTCATTGCAAAAGGGGAGTGACTTTGCTCATGGGGGGGAATTGCTCGTTGCCAGGGGGTGATTGCTCGTTGCCAGAGGGGAGTGAAATTGCTCGTTGCCAAAGGGGGTGGGCAGGGCCGGATTAAAGGGGGGGCAAAGGGAGACAGTACCCCTGGGTCCCCCTCTAGGTAGGGGCCCCCTGTGGTTGGCATGGGTTTTTTTTTAAGCTAAAGGTTTTGTACATGGGAGTGGGGTAGTGCTGCAGCTTCACCTATCTGCCAATATGACAATGATTAATGGTGCTGAGCATTGGTTGCCAAGGGACACGGACTGCACAAGTGTGCGGTACATTACTGGAAGTTGACTAAGTCCCATGACACTGTGCACAAGAGGTCAGAGGCTGAGAGGTTTGTGCTGAGCTCTGATTGGTGGAGCTCATTACATGCTTCTCAGGCCCATGGAGGACAGCAGCAGCAGACAAGTCATGGGAGGGCTTTTAATCAGAGGCAGCACTGAGCCTGTGCGGTATCCTACAGTCCTACAGAGTAAGGTGCAGAGAGATAAACACAGGCTTTTCATGTGGTATGTATGTATGTATGTATGTATATTAATCCCACCTGCATTTACCCATTGACCAAGTTTATACTGCCTTTACTCTGTGTTTTGACAGTGTAATATTCTCCCATGCAGTTTGCGGCCAGTAATGACAAGTGCAAGGGGGCCCCCTGTCTAAAGTGCCCCGGGCCCCCCGAAGGCTTAATCTGGCACTGGGGAGCATTTAACTTCCCCCCAGGCTAGGAACATTTCACTCCCTCTTGGCAACAAGCACGTATTTCCCCTTGGCAACGAGCATGAAACCCCCTTAGCATCGAGCATGAAGCCCCTGGCATCGAGCATGAAGCCCCTGGCATCAAGCAAGAACCCCTAGCAATGAACATGTAGGTAAGCGGCACTTATGTGTCAAATATGTAATGGGCATTACGGTTTGTTATATAGTATGTAATGGGCATCATAATGTGTGGCACAATGTGTAATAGGCATTACGGTGTGTGGTCTTATGTGTAACTGGCATTACGGCGTGTGGCTCTATTTGTAATGGGTTTTACAGAGTTTGCTAAAATGTGTAATGGGCATTACGGTGTGTAGTCTAATGTGTAATACCATGCCCCTTTTTGTGATGACACGCCCCCTTTTCGCTGCGCGTCTCTGCCGCGCAAAGGTCCACCCTGCTTCAGTATTTGGATCTGGGACCTAGTACCTTATTTCTAGATTTACCTATGAGCACAGATCTTAGTGATCCGTATAGAACTTCTAAATGGCTATGGTTTTATGGCAGTGTTACAGTATATAGGTATTGTATAGGTTTGCGGTTAAACTTGGGTTTAGAAACCATTGTGCATCAATGGCAGGTTGAGCTCATTGCCAAGGGGGAGGGAATTGCTCATTGCTAAGGGGGAGTGACACCGGGCGTACACAATTTATAGAGATATAACAGCCAGGCAGAAAGGGCTGTGCACTAGGGATGGCCATCGACTATCGATGATTCAAAATCATCGATGGTTCATGGCCGATGTCGAATACTTTTGCCATCGATGTGGGAGAACCAGATGGATTCCCTCCATCGATGGAACAGCAAAACGATGTTTTGCTGTGTTTTTTTTTTCTCAAAGTGCCGGGACATGGAGCATAGCTCCACCCCCGACACCCGTGAAGCCCCGCCCCGTGTTTTGATTGGCCCACAGGCACTATCGATGGCCTGTTGCAGAATTGCCATCAATGGCAACCATCGATGGCAATGGCAACGATGGCCATCCCTACTGTGCACTGCCTGGCTTTATAGTCACTGTCTAACTTCTAAGCAAAGCAGCAGCTCCGTCCCCGTTGATATCTTCACTCAATACTCCCGCTGGACTGTGAGCCAGGAGCTTGCGGCAAGCAGCCAATCAGGAGCAGCATTGGTAGTATTGGTGGCCGCTCCTGATTGGCTGCATGACCGCGAGCTCCTATTGGGTCGCGGTCCAGTGGGAGCATTGACGGTATCGACAGGGATGGAGCTGCTGCTTTGCTTAGAAGTTAGCCAGTGACTATACAGCCGGGCAGCGCACAGCCCTTTTCTGCCTGGCTGTAATTTCTTTAAATTGTGTGTGCGACCGGCAGTCTAATGGGTGGTCCGGTGCCTATGTCTGTGCTTATACAGTATATATGATTTTATTTAAAAACAGAAAAATTAAATAAAACAAATACTTGCCTCCCACCACCCCTATATTCATAACCAGCACCAGGTCTGTAAGTCTAGACCTTACATTAGGGAACAGGAAACATGGGGTCACTCCATGTTTCCATTAAGCAGCACTATGCATTACCAGCAAGCAGAGCTGGCCGCAGGCATAGGCAGTATAGGCAAATGCTTATGGGCATCTCATTCCTTGAGCAGTGAGTGTAGACTCACTGCTCAAGGAATGAGAGGAATAACCATGGTGGTATCAGCATGGGGCTGGTTTTTCCTAGTGGAAAAGGCCAACATGGACACAGGTTAATGTGCACTGCGTCCCCTCACATGGCTCGCTGTGCTTGCCATGCTACGAGCACACTATTTTATTCTCCCACCACGCCCTAGTGGATGGTAGGGCATGAAATACCGCATGTTGGCACATGTTGGCCCATGTTGACCACCACCCATGTCGACCTAGACCAGGCTTTCCCAACCACGGTCCTCAAGGCACACCAACAGTGCAGGTTTTAGTAATATCCAGGCTTGAGCACAGGTGACTTAATTAGTATCTGAGTGAATCTGATTAAACCATCTGTGCTGATGCCTGGATATCACTAAAACCTGCACTGTTGGTGTGCCTTGAGGACCGTGGTTGGGAATGCCTGACCTAGACCCATGTAGACCTTTCAGCATGTCGACCTAATGGTGTTGACAGAATGCTTGTTGACCTAATGACCGTATCCCCATCAGCTGCAGAGCTAATAGAGGGTACACACGGTGAGATATGCACTTTTTGTGTATTCGATTTTACTTATAGAAGCAAAATTGAATCGAAAAATGAATGTTCATCGAATGGTTTTTCCACATTTGATGCAGATTCGATCCCAATGCTCCCGTGTAATGTAAATCGAATAGAAAAAAAGTCTTGGCAGGCAAGACTTTATAGTACAGATCTGTATTATATAGTCTTAAGGTGAGTACACACGTACAGATTTTCTGTCTGATCTATCTGGTGGGAACAAAAACCTGTAAATGTATGGGAGCATATGACAATCAAAAAATTTCCACCCAAATGCAGGAAAACAGAAAAAAATATGCTTTTATAAATTTGTTATATCAGAATGATTTAAACAATTTGTCTGACTGATCACTGTCTGTTTTCAAGTATTTGGGAACAATTTTTTGATTGTCATTTTCTCCAATACATTTCCAGGTTTTTGTTCCCACCAGATAGATCAGACAGAAAATCTGTACGTGTAAACGTACCTTTAAACAAATGCGTTTTGCTTGCCATTCACTTCGATCCAGATTTAATCCGAAACGAAATGCAAGTGTAAATCAGACCTGATCGCACTGCTGCAAACTTGTAGACTGTGCAGGCGTTCGGCCATCTTGCGTAAAAATCCTGCTATTTTTTATCGCAAGCAGGCCCAGGCGTTTTAGGGGAAGTTGTGTGACATCAGCTCCGGCACTGAACAGTCTGTTAAATTTGCAGCCGCCGAATCAGTCCTGTGCTTCGCACAGATAACACAGTGTAAAAAACCATTCAATGGTGAGCGTCTTGCGAATGGACATATGGATAGTGGTAGATGCTCAATTAGTTCAGTAATACCACTCAGGTGCATGCAAGGGAGGGGTTAATACTGAGTAAGTAAACAAGACATTGGTTCCCCCCAGCTCACTGAATGGCATTAGTAACCAATCTTGAACACTACATGATAAAAGAATTCAGAGATATTGGTTACATATACCTGCGCAGGGGTGTGATATGCCCTCAAGTGGCTTCTTGCTGGTTAATCGTAGACCAAATGACACTTCATTTTTTATTTTATCTCTCTCTTTATATATAGCTTTGGCTTCCTATCCCTAATTATTAACACTATAGTATCTCACTGGTGTGCCGCACTGGGCTTCCTAGCTTATGATAGTTTTTGTGGTGCCACACCCTGCACCTAGATATAGCGCTAGGGACCCCCAATATACAGAGAAGCCTTGACGTGGCTTGGGGGCATGTCATACACATGCGCGGGTATATGTAACCAATATTTTATCATGTAGTGTTCAAGATTGTAGTGTTCAAGATTGGTTACTAATACCATTCAGTGAGCTGGGGGAAAAAATGTCTTGTTTACGTACTCTGTCTTGCGAATGAATTCACAGCTGTTTGCCGATCCAGCTTATTTTCATTTAAATGTCTATTTTAAAACACAGGAATGAATTAAAGTAACTATTCTAAGATGATTTTAAGGCTAACTCTATGACTATAGGAAGCACGGACTCAGATCAGACCTAGCCTTCACAGCTGGTAAATAGAACACAGCAGGGTGGATCTAGATACTAACCAGATGTATAGATAGTATGTGTGATTTGTAGCTATACATAAATGGGTACTTATGTATTATCTGGACTCCCATGTTAAATGCACCCCATTTTTTCATACCCCTACTATCCAAATACGCATGGAGTTGATTTTATATAGTGTGGCGAGCGCAGCGAGCCACCGTGCCCGAAGCGTGGTGAGCGCAGCGAGCCCCGCGAGGGGACACGGTCTCATAAGAAAAACGGGAGCCCAGATATTACATAAGTACCCATAAATGTAATTACATTTCTCAGACAGCGAACTAGATCAAAATTCTAATTGACTTCATGTGGTGAAAGGTATTTTAGTATGTAAATCAACTGCGCTTCTAATGTGTCATTTATTTCAGTCTCCTCCTGTTCAGTCTTTGCTCACACGTTGAGTTCCATGGAATTTAAACTTTTGATGTGTTTTGCATAATACAGGTACGCTGTAGGACATGCTGGTAAATGTGCCAGAGGAAAGAGGAAATACCGATGGGGCTGATGCACAGTTGAACGTATGTACACCAGGCCAGATGACTAGGAAGCAGGTGTATCTTGCTGGTAATATTGGTGCCAAATAGATGTATATGTATCCACTTGGAGGAGTATCACTTGAGGGTGCCCAACACATTTTTACCTGATGAGGCTGACAGAAGGCTGCATGGACAACATATATGACTACCGCGTCCCCAGTGGCGTGACTATAAATTTTGCTCCCCCCTGCCAAAAAGTGTGTGCCCCCCCCCCCCCCTCCATGCTCCTCTCCAGCATGTTTCCCCAGCATGTGACGTGATGACGTCATACGCATAACGGAGAAGCTGAAGCAGGAGAGAGGAAGAGAGACCAGCAGACACTGCTGCTTCCCTTGGCTCCAACGCATCCCAAGCCACCCTAGCATGCCCATCCGCCCGCCCATCCTGTACACAGTAGCCAATAGCCGTCTCTGTGTACAGAAAATTGAATCAGTGGGGGAATTTGCCATCTCTGCCAGGGCCCCACCCGCGCTGCAGCTGACTCGCGTCCAGTGGACAGTGGCAGGCAGAAGCATGTCAGTGCATCAAGCGGGTGCCGGCACCCACACAGACCCTGCTGCTGCTTGCTCCCCCAAGCGGCTGCTGGGGCTGCCTTACAGTAGTTACGCCACTGCGCGTCCCCTCGCATGGCTCGCTGCACTTTGCCATGCTTCGGACACGGTGCCTCTCTATGATTGGCACACTATTATAATCTCACTTTATTCCCAGTTGGATAGTAAATTATGAAAAACCACCTTTTTAGAAAAAAATGAAAAAACTCATGTTGACCTGATCGCCCACACGGATCCACCCATGGTTTATCCCCACTATGTCCAAGACTTATAGTATGACAGAGTGCTTATTCCCCTTTCATGAATAATGTTTAAACATATTTCTTAATAATTTATCAGAAATCACTGCAGGATTAGTCACTGATAATATAATTAGATTTACTCACAGTGGGCGTCCACCCACTGTGATGTGGTTTCTCCACTTTAATATGATTAATGTATTTCATTGATGGCTTAATCACCACTATTAACTGTTTCTGAATTCTAATTATTTATTTAAGGAGATATTCTTTTGCTGAATGAAATTTTTCTTAATGTTGAGGGGAACTTAGCTATTTGTGCTTTACCCAGCGTTTTGGTGATCAGCAAGTATCATTTAAATATTTTTCACCCTTTATGATGGATCGCATTTTCAATGCACTCCAAGCAGAATATTACCACCAAGGATCCCAATGGTAGCACATTGTAGCCTTTGGGCTACGGATCGCACTGCCCCGGCGGCAGTGCGATCCGTAGCCCAAAGGCTATAATGGGCTACCACCATCTCAGGGATGCGAAGTTCTGCTGCCCAATGTTGATACACCGGGCAGCTTCACATTCCCATAGAAACCTATGAGGGATACGGCTGGCGGCGCTGCAGGAGGGATCGCAGCCGGGATCGGAAATTCCTGCTGCGGTCCCCATATGATACATTTGGGTGATGCTTAATATTTGCGGCTAACCATTTTCTGGGATTTAGCTGCAAATACTGATTGATAAAGGCGGCCCTTAATGTTGTGCTTATGGAGATGTGCATTTCTGGAAGCATTGCTTATAATGGGGGTGATTCAGACTCGCTCCTTTCGGTCCGAATCTGGTCCCTCGGCCGAGGGTGGGGGTCTGCGAATATGCGCATGTGCAAACCCCCTGAGCGACTGCCTATGGTGAGTCTCACACTCGCCAGGGCGTTTGTTGCAGTATGGGAGCAGAGGGGGCCTGTAGGGGGCTGAAGCAAGGGAACGCCGAGTATTTATGGGAGCACCCATAGAAACGCTGGCCATTCCCTGTGAATGCAGGTGTGTCGAAGCCTGCTTGTGGTGGGCGGCTGACGTCACATGACTTCAGCCAGGATAAAAGTCCATTTAGATGGACTTTTATCTGCAAATGAGAAAAGAAAAATCATTCAATGGTGAGCGACCATCTGATGATTTATCACCCATATGGCTGCATGTGAGGAGATGTACACATCCACTTGCATGCAAATGCAGGGATTTGTACGGTGGGGGGCAGGTGTTCTCTAGGCTGCAAATTCATGCAGCCTAGTGAAGAGGTCTGAATCAGGCCCAATGTAACAAAAAGCTTCACACACACAAAATGGCCGACTATGACAAAGGCAGCGGTATGTGCAAAGACTCTCATGATTGCTTTACACCATACATTAAGCTAAACTGGGCAGTATGTGAGGGAAAAATATAAAAAAGGGAGGTCTATAAGGCTAGAAGATTGGACATCTGATTTGCAGTTTTATCATCTTATTCAGTGCAACCGGTCAGATATTATATCATGTACCTAGGCCCTTATTCAGATCTGATTGCAGTACAAATTTGTTCTCAAAATGGGCAAAACATGTGCACTGCAGGTGGGGCAGATGTAACATGTGCAGAGAGAGTTAGATTTGTGCGAGTTATTTTTGTTTCTGTGCAGGGTAAATACTGGCTGCATTGTTTTTACATTGCAATTTAGATTTCAGTTTCAACACACCCCACCCAAATCTAACTCTTTCTGCACATGTTACATCTGCCCCACCTGCAGTGCATATGGTTTTGCCCATTTTGAGAAAAAAATTGTACTGCGATCAGATCTGAATAAGGGCCCTACTGTAGATGCAATACCATTCTCCAGAGGCATCTACTAAGCAAGTGGAGTCAAAATAGGCCGTAATGTCAGCTCGAAAGATACAAGAAATGTGCAATAAGTTTCTGGATGCACAAAAAGTATTATATCTACAAAGTTAACATTACATTATTTTTTTTTTTAAGATTTGCCAGAGGAGTCTCTGCCAAGTTGCATGCACTAAAACCACTTGGGAAAGCAGCTGGACCAGTCCAAAGCAGTTATGTCTTCTACATGCTGGATGAAGGTCTGCAGCTTCCAAAATCCCAAGTATCTTGCGATTGATTTGTGAGAAACCAATAAAGTTGCAGGGGGTCAGGTCCAGAATTTATGGTGGAGGTACAAGTTCCTAGATGCATTCAGGGGTCAGAAAATCCTTAATTGGATAGGTGCATTGGCATGTTGGAGAATGGGACCATGAGCATGAGTTCTTTGACAGCACCAGGAAATGTCTTCCAGCACTTCTGGCATGCATTGGTTGGCATACCAGTCCCCAGTACTGGTGCGCTGGTGTGCTGCTGTTTTATGGTTCTTACATGACCAGCCTGGTCACACAAAAATTAGCACCATCTGCTTGGCCCAGCTGTGTTAATTTCGGAACTTCTGTGGTGGCATACCTCTAATGGGGTCCACCATGCCGATTGTTGTTTGGTCAAGAGTTTGAAACTGTAGAACTTGGATTTATCACCACTGATGATCTCCCAGACAACAAAACTGGTCACCATGTTACAGCACAGAGTCAGGCACCAATATGTAGTAACTTCACTCAGCCTTAAGTTTCACGTTATAGATCCCTATGAGATGCCTATCTCCTTCTACAACAGGACCTTGGCATCCACCGCAACTAACTGGAATCAATGTTGTCCTCGGCGATGATGGAAACAGGAAGTGTGTAGTGCTCCTCATCTTCCAGGTACTATCTCCTGTACCAAAATTCTGCAAACCACTAAGAGTGGTTTAGAACTATGCTTCCTCCCCAAAAGCTGCTCGCAGTTGGTCAATACACTCGAACTGTCACAGATTACTCTAGCAGTTGTAGAAGACCATGGCTCTCCAGGCAAAAATGACAACTGACAACCACTCAGATGGTGTTTACATTACATATACACTGCATATCCAGAAATGTACTGTCCACTCCTTGTATCTCCACCATCTCCTGCATTTTACTCTATACTCTAAGTGCTAAATATTAAAAAGGTCTGATTCCAATTTGTATGCTAATGACTACATAATTGCAAATTTCCCATCAAATTTCTGAGTGAGTTTATGGTCTTGCAGATCTATGATGCTGTCTCCTTGATTTCTGTGTATGGGATCACAGTTGCAAGCTGAGACACCCCTGAAAATAGATGTGACATGTCTGCGTTTTTGCAGCCACTCCCACAAATGAGCACGTCTCTTGCAAAAGAATAAAGTAGTACACCAAGGCGTTTTATACCCATGAAATACTCACTTACCAGTTTATTGATTGTAAGTGCTACTGAGGCACGGACTCAAATGGCTGATATAATTGACTAAATATTCTCTGTAGAAGTGTTGAGGATTATGGGCCTTATTCTAGTTCACTCTTTCTGACAAAATCCTTCTTAGATGGACAAAACCATGTGCACTGCAGGTGGGGTTTTACTTCAAAGTGAGACATATTGCAGTGTAAAAATAAAGCAGCTAGTATTTACCCTGCACATAAACAAAACAACTCACCCAAATTGAATTCTCACATTTTTCACCTGCCCCCTGCAATGCACATGGTTTTGTCCATCTAAAGCCCCGTACATACTGGGGGATATATCGCTGAGCGATATATCGCTCAGTGTCCTGTTTGCATCAGCGACCAGAGATGGTCGCTGATGAAAAAGAAACTGCCAGGGGAGCCCGGTAGTGGAAATCAGCTGGTGGCAGGATCTTGTTCCTGCGACCAGCGATCACTACAGGGGAGAAAATGGGAGCGCGCACCCGGCGATATATCGCCGGTGCATACTCCCATTGCGGGCAATATGGTCGCTCAGGGACCATATTGCCCGCGATATTAAACATAATCGCCCCCGTGTGTACACAGCGTAAGAAGGATTTTGTCAGAAAGAGTGAACTAGAATAAGGCCCTATGTGTGCACCACACAAAGAACCATTAAAAAAAAAGCATAATACACTAGGAAAATTCACTCTTAATAGATTCTGCCTGCAGTGTCATTTAGCATGTGAACAAAGACAAATGAATACAAGTAAAATATTTACAAATCACAAACATAAGAAATATATATTTAAAGAAAAAGATTAAACTAGCCTTTAAGTGACACTTCCTATCAGGAATAAATATAGAGATGGGTGACTGCCCGACCCATATGTTTTAGATTTGGATTAAGTTTAGGTTTTGGTTTTGCTTTTACAGTAAATTTGTCAAAAACTACCCTCACATGTTTTGTATCTGTATTTATTTATTTTCTTTTTTTGTATTTATTTATTTTCTTTTATTTTTCTTTTTTAACAAAAAACAACAACTTCAACTTCACCAATGTCTTTTGCGCACTGTGGTCCCTTTATATAAATGTATATATAGCATGATAATATACCAGATTAACAACAGCTATGCCAGTGATGGATAACCTTACCACTCCAGATGTTGTTGAACTACACATCCCTGCATGCCCTGCTTCAGTTTTGCTATTTGGCTATGCTAAAACTGATGCAGGGCATGCTGGGATGTGTAGTTCAACAACATCTGGAGTGTCAAGGTTAGCCATCACTGAGCTATGCAGTGTACACTATACATCAAAGTATTGTGCGTATAATGGCCCATATTCAGATCTGAGCTCAGTACAAATTTGTTCTCAAAATGGGCAAAACCATGTGCACTGCAGGTGGGGCAGATGTAACATGTGCAGAGAGAGTTAGATTTGTGTGAGTTATTTTGTTTCTGTGCAGGGTAAATACTGGCTGCATTATTTTTACACTACAATTAAGATTTCCGTTTCAACACACTCCACCCAAATTTAACTCTCTCTGCACCTGTTACATCTGCCCCACCTGCAGTGCACATGGTTTTGTCCATTTTGAGAACAAATTTGTACTGCATTCAGATCTGAATATGGGCCAATGTACAGTCTGGAACCTGATCCCTAAAAAAGAGGGGTTGGGCCTACCCAGAGTTTCTCTTGTATCAATGTTGGCCAGATTGACTCTGTTAGGAGCCATGCAGGGCCGGCGCTACCCGCTCATCAGGGGATTCAATGCAGGGAGGCGTCGGGCAGGAGAGGTGCTCTCCCTGCTCTACATCTCCTGCTGTTCTCTGTGGCTGCCGGGTGCTGCTGCGCCTGTCACACTGCATGATAGGCAGTGGCGTCAGCAGCATAGAGCTCCCTCCCAGCTCCTGAACACCTAATCAGTGGCAGGGATCAAAAAGG
Organism: Crinia signifera; assembly: GCF_055691185.1. Classification (NCBI taxonomy): domain Eukaryota; kingdom Metazoa; phylum Chordata; class Amphibia; order Anura; family Myobatrachidae; genus Crinia; species Crinia signifera. The sequence continues at coordinate 208,755,761 of NC_139222.1, read as the reverse complement.
GGCAGGCTACATGAACAGAGGGGGTGGGGCTACATGGGACAGAGGGGGCGAAGCTACAGGGTAGCAAGAAGACTGGTTGAAAAACAGAAGCAGGAGAGGATGACCTGCCAGCCTGAAGTGCCCTGAACTAGGTTAGTCAAATATGTAAGGACAGCACTACTACTGTGGGGCAACTGGTGTGGGCATATGTATAGGCAGCGGTACTGATGTGGGCATATGTATGGGCAGTGCTACTGCTGTTGACAACTGGTGTGGGCATATGTATGGGCAGCACTACTGCTGTCAGCAACTGGTGTGGGCATACAGTATGTGTGGTATAATATATAAAGGGCATTACTGTGTGTGGTATAATGTGTTATGGGCATTACGATTTATTGGTACTTTTATATGGCCACACCCCTTCCCCATGAAGCCGTGCACCTAGATTTTGGCACGTGCCTTTGGCGTGCACTCTCCCTATTTTAACTGTAGTGGTGGGGCAGTCACCAATTCTCTTTCTGTCACAGGGCACAGGGCTACTTACAGCACTGGTGCTGTGTAAGGTGAGTAAGATTGTGCTACTGTGTAGTGTAGTTTGGAATGGGAGTACTATGCACCTTCCTTGTGAGATCACATGTCTTCTTTCGTTGTGCGCTGTCCCTTTGTAAAGTATGGGAGGGCCCAAATTTATAGTTTAGCACTGGCCCTGGAGCTATGGGCTGCAATATAGTCACTAGGCAGTGAAACATAAAAAAAAACACTAGTATGTGCTGTCCCTATATTAGTATATTGGGAGCCCTGGGTTGCACTGCGGGCAGCGTCTATTCAGTGCTGCAGAGGGGCGGAAAATGGGGGCATTGCCTTAGGAAGCATCATCCCATGAGGTCACGCCCCCTTTCATAGGTCACAAGTTGTCCCGCTTGCTGAGCCACAAATGTTTGGAAGTATGCCAAACCACATCTAGTTGCAATCCCCCAAGGAATATAGTTATTGTCCATTACTGCAGGTGGCCTCCAGTCTGGAAACCTCTGACAGGGTTGCCAAAATACAGGGTGATCATTTAAAAAATACAATTTGTAATGTTGGTAAACCCATCCTCTCGTGTGGTTTATGTAACTGCAGTGAGTGCAGCTCACCATCTGCTCAAACAAAGTGCACAGTGCAAAACAGGTAATATATTCAGGGCCGCCATCAGGGGGTACTGTTGGTACAGCTGTCCCAGGCCTGGCCTCTCTGACAGAGAGGGAAGGGCACAAGCACGGACGGCTTCCTCCCTGTGCTGGCTCCTGCTGTGCGACCCGGACAGGGCCTGTGCACTCCTGGACGTGGCTGCTGGGCTGCTCATCCGCCCCTTGGGTGTGGGGATTCCCTTCTCCTCTCCTCCTCCTTGGGGATACCTGCAGCCAGGCATACATAGAGGAGGGCCAGTGGTGCACTGTTACTGGGCTTATATTTGGTCAATGCTGGCCCTGTATCTGCCCTGGGGTATTAGGTATGGACTGAGTGGAGGGCCGGGTAGTAAGTGAGGAGAGGGGGCCCAGACTAGAACTATGTCATGGGCCCCACAATTTCTAGTGGAAGCCCTGAATATAATGAATAGAGTTCTTCTTAGTGCAAATAAAATAAATGTTTACATGAAACAATCAGCCTGTGATCCATAAGCAGACAGATGATATAAGAAAACACTTATCTATTCCAAAGTTCTTCAGTCACAGCAATTGGGGATATATGTACTAAAAAAACATAGACATGGCATAGTGTATATACCATTTAAAACTGCGTATAGGGCAGCAGCCTAGAAAAGAGCAAGGAACACAGTAGTCCCACAAAAGAATCCTTCAAATCAGTGGTCTTTTAATAAAAACAGATTTTAATAAAGCAGTATAAATGTGCAGGTAGCACAGGTACAGTGACAGGGTGGGCCAGGGGGCAGGGTGGCATGTGACCATAAAACCGGCAAAGTGTGCTACCAGCCGCGCTGGGGAGAGTGACATACAGTACAAAGCACAGCAGTGTGGACAAGGGGGATGGAGCTTTGGGGGAAGGCAGAGCCATATGGGACACAGGCAGCTATCACTGTGATGAAGCAGCTGTGGCAGTCAATATATGACAAAGTTTGTTGTAGCCTCTCACTGCCCAGCGCTGCTCACACTGCTGCCCTTTAGGCTTTTTATGGAGACAATCAGACAGACCCTTTTAGCAGTATAGTAGCTGGCCTCTCCTCTAGGACCAGCTACCAATGAGCAGGGATGCCATGAGAAATTGTGGCGCACAGGACTGGCAAAATAGGCAAGGCCCCCTTCCCTTTCTCGAACACCTGTGATGCCTGGTGAGGCCACTGGTGTCTGCAGCACTCTCCAGTTGGCCCCTCCTCCACTGTCTTCTCTTCCTCCTTCTCTATCCCATGCCTCTACTCCCTGGCAGTGTCTATGGGGCCCATTTATCAAACCATATTTGCGGCTAATATTTGCCGCAAATATTAAGTATCACCTAAATGTATCAAAGGGGGACCGCAGCAGGAATTTCCGATCCCTGCTGCGATCCCCCCTGCACCGCCGCCGGCCGCATCCCCAATAGGTTTCTATGGGGAATGCGAAGCTGCCCGATGTATCAACATCGGTCAGCCCGACTTCGCACCCCTGGGCTATCGCCATTCTGATATGGCGATAGCCCATTGTAGCCTATGGCTGCGGGATCGCACTGCCGAGCGGGGCAGAGGGGTCGGTAGGGGTCAGTGCATTACCGCGCATGCGCAGACTCCCCCAGCTTCCGGGTCAGGGCTTCGCAGGGACGGGCTCCTTTCGGAGCCCTGTCCCTGCACCCTTCTAATAATACATCTAGGTGGTATTTCACAATACCGCAATGCAATGTCCGGCGATCTCACCGCGCCGGCATCGCTGTAGGTTGATAAATGCGCCCCTATATCATTTGGCTTCTCAATCCTCCTCTCTGCTCTCATGTCTGCCTTTACTATCTTCAGGTAACTTGGTTGTTACTAGCTTCAGGTAACTTGGTTGTTACTAGCTTCAGGTAACTTGGTTGTTACTAGCTTCAGGTGACTTGGTTGGGTACTTCCTCATCTTTGCGGCCACTGATACGCCAGTTACGTTAGCTGATACTTAACTGCTATGTAAGGATTTTCGACAAGGGAAATCTGCTCTAGAGGCATTTGAGGTAAAAAATGTTTACTTCATGCCACCATCAATTACCGTTTAGTAAAGTTGTGTCCAGCGAAGCGAGCCACTAATCCCGAAGCGTGGCGAGCGAAGCATGGCGAGAGAAGCGAGCCCGCAAGGGACAGAAGATGCTTAGCAGCACTATTGTCCCCTCACAGGCTTGCTTCACTCGCCACGCTTCAGGCAACTTTACTAAAGGTAATAGATGGTGGTGTGGACACAGGAGGATGAGGTGGACCCAGGGTGGTGGTGTGTACCCAGGGTAGTGGCGTGGACTCAGGGTGGTTGTGCGCAAATATTTCTGACCTGATACTGCTTTTTTTCTTGATGGTTTCTCCTGTCATACCGCCAACATTTTTCTCGCCGTACAGTAGGTAAGTTCCGTAGTGTAAGCAGTGGCCGCAAAGATGAGGAAGTACCCTTGGTTGTTGTTGGTGGTAGTGGGAGGTAAAATATATATGTAAAAGAGAAAAAAACTAATATTTTTAAGTAATTCAATGCAGTAAAGGCCTTACATGTGATACCTCAGCTACTGCCAGACGGGGAGCCGCCAGGCCTCTCGCCCAGCGGGATCACCTATGATACACCGCATGCACTCCTTTTGCATATAATGTATCATATGAGCTGCCATTGGCTGCCACAGGATCTGACAAATCTTTGTGGCAGCCATGGCGATCTCTGGATCCTATAAAATGCACACAGGACAGCGCATCGGATCAGATTTGGCTGTAAAACACATATGATATGGCACTTTTCATACAATTTATCAGCCCAATGGGTCTAAATTGTGAAAAGAGCCATATCGTATAAGTTTATGGTCATGAATCGGGGGAGAACAATATCAATCGCACAGAAAAGTAGGAAATAATTTAAATATTATTGGACCCTCCTCATTGCTCATGCGTTTTTATTTTATGTAAAACTGGTGAGGGTGTGCTACCATAGGCATTAGAAATTGCAGGTATAGAACAGACAGGAAGAATGCCTTTCGCTGGTGCACCAAGAATAAAGTGAGACTCTTAATACATAACGTTTATTTCCTTTATTTTAAAATAGTTAGCGAAATAAAACCACACATACAGAAAATGACAACATTTAATAAAAAGGGGAAGATGTTACCCTTCACTCAGTGTAACCCCTCTTTTCCTCTACCCTATGTATAAATGTGTTTAGAGCAGTTAGCATCCACAAGAGAATAAATGCTCTTGATGAGCAGTAGAGCTTGTGTGCACAATTGGATGTCTTTAGTGGTTTGATACATATAAGTGCTTAATTGTATACACTGTATCTTTCCTAGAGACTGAATCTCCAATTTTGCTAAGTATCGCAAAAAAATGTGTCTGTCACAGGAATCGGCTCTTAAAGCTGGGGTTAGTGTACACAGCCAGCCCGGACAATTTCATCCGGCGCAGCTACCAGCCTTTGAGACTGCTCTGTCTCTTGAGCCCCGGTGAACTTGTATCGGAGGTGTGCAGGAGTGCACTCGCCTCGTTCACCCGCCTAGCTCTAATGACGCTGAGTCTGGCGCCAGACTCGCGTCTTGGTCACGGAGGCGCCAGACTCAGCGTCATTAGAGCTAGGCGGGTGAACGAGGCGAGTGCACTCCTGCACACCTCCGATACAAGTTCACCGGGGCTCAAGAGACAGAGCAGTCTCAAAGGCTGGTAGCTGCGCCGGATGAAATTGTCCGGGCTGGCTGTGTACACTAACCCCAGCTTTAAGAGCCGATTCCTGTGACAGACACATTTTTTTGCGATACTTAGCAAAATTGGAGATTCAGTCTCTAGGAAAGATACAGTGTATACAATTAAGCACTTATATGTATCAAACCACTAAAGACATCCAATTGTGCACACAAGCTCTACTGCTCATCAAGAGCATTTATTCTCTTGTGGATGCTAACTGCGCTAAACACATTTATACATAGGGTAGAGGAAAAGAGGGGTTACACTGAGTGAAGGGTAACATCTTCCCCTTTTTATTAAATGTTGTCATTTTCTGTATGTGTGGTTTTATTTCGCTAACTATTTTAAAATAAAGGAAATAAACGTTATGTATTAAGAGTCTCACTTTATTCTTGGTGCACCAGCGAAAGGCATTCTTCCTGTCTGTTCTATACCTAAGTTTATGGTCACCTTTAGTGTGTACATGTCTGTCATGGGCATAACTGTCAGAGGCATTGAAGCCTCCTGCCATTCCTACAGTCTTATTTTTGTGTCATTTGGCCTGATCTAGGATGGAATATTTTTAGCAGGATGTTTGGGGAATTCATACAGTATCTAGGGTGTATGTTTGACGGCTGCTGGTGAGGATCCTATCTAGGGTCTCATTTTCAGTGAGGGAGGTGACGATGACTGGGTGTCAGTTCTGGGATCTGATTTTGGATGTTTAGGGCAGGAAGGCAGATTTGGGTGCTGCATTTAAATGAATATAAAAAAATAGTGGTTGGAAATTATCTTTAAAGCATGCTTTAGACTTTCCAGGTGTATTGCCCACTCCGAAATGTTCTTTAAGCTAATGCATAGAGCGCACTTTACCACTGCCTGTCAACGTACAGTTTGGCCTAATATATCTAAAATGTGTTGGAGGAATTACAGGGGAGTAGGCAACATTATGCATATATTCTGGGAGTGCCCTGTGTTGAAGTCGCTATGGGAAAAAGTGTTTACCATGGTCAACAGTGTGGTTGGAGTACTGATTTAGGCAAATCCTAAAATGGCCCTATTTCATCTATATGGAGGCCACCTGACCTCAGGTGAGAGGTATGTCATTGGCCATATCCTGATCACTGCTAAGGCATCGATCGCCCAACTATGGAGAACAGCAGCAATTCCTAACATTGATATTATTAGGGATAAGATCTAGAACCATTATAAATTTGAGACAACATGTTAAATACTCCTCTTCTGTGAATTCTCCCCACATGCAATGGTTGATATGGAATGCCTACAGAGAAGAGTTGGGTCATTCTATGATTTATAGCACTCCAATTGAGATTAATCTTCTAAACTCCCCTTATCTGTTCATTGGGGGAAGCATAGGTATGCACTAGGTCTCAATGCGTTTGTTCCTAGTCTCTGGACTTCATCAATGATTCCCTTGATTACATCAGACATGGAAAAAATTAGAATAAAAAAATCTGTGCCCCAAATCCATCTGGGTTCACCTGACTAAATTTGATGACATCCACAGAATTCCACAATGGATGCTCAAACGGCAGAGAAAGATTGAGAAAGGCCTTGAGAAATATAGAGCGCAGAAGAAAGTCAAAGACCATAATACAGAGGAAAAAGGCAATAAGACTGCTGTCAGGAAGGCCTTTCATATAAAGGATATAGAGATGCATGCCACCCTTGGCAAGGAAGATTTGGCAAAGGAAGTGATGCTTCTTCCACAATAGATTCATAGCTGCCGTCATTCCCAAAATATAATCATAACTGTCCTCACCCATCCAAATCACATTGTGATTGCTTAAACCCATATCAGGCAATCATAATGACTCTGAGTAGAAGCCAGCACAACACTATATATGTTAAGTGCCCTTGGCTTCTGGCAGTCATGTGGCTTTGGATAATCCAAGAAAGAGGGGAGAGTGAAGAAAGTGTAGCCACGGGCAGGAATAGGTTGAGCAGATTTATCCCATTGGATGGGATTATAGAACATACATATCTGACTAGTCCTGGCTGTCATGTTATTGCTGTGTGCAGTGGGCATGTGATGGGGCACTATTAATATGGCTGAATACTGAGGTCAGGTGGAGCGGTGCTCATATATATGTTACTATCTAATGAGTGACTGGGAGCAATACAAATGGGTATTTTGGTCTAATATTGCGGTATTCCTGTGAGGCCATGCCCTTGTTTTCACTGCAGTGGGGGACATGGACAGCTCTCTGCAGTTACTTAAAGGTGTAAGAAAAAATACGATACTTATATGTAAGTTGGGCGTCCACTATAGTAAGTACGCTCATACCCCCACTATCCATGTCAGCATGGAGTTGATTTTATATAGTGTGGCTATTTCAACAATTAATAAAACAGTAATACGACAATTTATATCTCAAAAACTGTAGCCTATCTGGGAAATCTGATAACATATTTTGAATTAGCACCAAAAACTGGTTCTAAAATAACTTTAACAGGTTGGGCAGCAAAAATGTTGTTGACCAATGTAATATATTTAGGAAATATCTGCTACAGGTGGAGCAGGCTTTAAAGCAAATCTCAGGGGTAGATGTATGAAGCAGTGATAAGGGAGGAGAAGTGATAAAGTGCATGGTACTTTATGACCGGCCAATCAGCTCCTGACTGTTAATGAATGGTTAGGAGCTGATTGGCCGGTGATAAAGTACCAGGAACTTTATCACTTCTCCTCCCTTATCACTGCTTCAAACATCTACCCTTATGTATGATGCACCATTGTGATACCCCATGGCAAAACCCCAAAAAGTGTTAATGCTTTAGTTAGATTTATTAGTTCATAACATGTACCATATGGGACTGTGGTACTTATTTTTCTATATTCCTGTTACACAGATTGCCAAACATTGTAATAATACCATGTAATATATCCTAATCCATAGTTACTATCTGTGTTAATGAATCATTTATGTACTAGAGGTTACTATTTTGCTGCCAACACTAATTAAATAATGTACAGTAGATACTATTTCATCACTAGCTGTTAGTATTTTGTAGCTAATGGTAATACTGGGTGATTGTCTCAACTGTTAGTATAAATTAGCCACCACAGTTTTCTATAGTTCTACAATTGTTTGTTTCTCTCACTTACTGCGACTCTCCTTTTCAGGAGCATAACAGCCATCAACTGCCACAAATCTGCCACGGCCAGCATGAAACACCTGAAGGCTACTGGGAACATCTCTGATAACATCTTCTCTACTGAAAAAAAAAAAAAAATCATAGCCTGCCCAAGGTTGCAAAAGTGTCTTCATAACACTAGTGGAGATCACAAACACCATGACTAGCCTTCGTTCCCCACCGCCTAACTGGAATTTCTCATTCATTACAAAACGGCCAGCTTGAATGAACTGAAGACCCCTGGCAGCATAACAGTTATTACTTGCTCTGTATTTAAAATGTTGGGGGTGGGTATTAAATCCGGGATTCCAACTGTCGGAACGTCCTGACAGTCAGAATCAAGCGACTCAACAGTAACTCGACAGTTGGAATTCAATATTTCAACTGTGGAGTGTCTGAAAGACCGTGTTTTAGTGAAAACGGATGCGGCTTGTTGAAAAACGTCCATGAATTCCACAATCCGCAGATCCGACTTTAAAAAAAAAAGTCGGATCTGACTGCCTTCAGTGCTGTTGCTAACGGCAGCACTGAATAGGTGAATGCCGCTATTTCTGCTGGTGAAAAAAGCAACATATATGGAATACCCCCCTTGGTCTCAAAAATGTGCCCTGTAATATTTGATGGTACCTAAAATGCTCTCTATAAGAAGACAACATGGAAAGAATGCCTCAAAACACCAATGGATGGGCTGGGATTTATTTAGGAAATTTTGGGATATATGGTAAAGAGATGATGATAAATATAATACAATACAAACGATCCATGTCCAAGGGGAAAAAAACCTAAATATGTCACACACACTTTAAAAGGGAAGAAAAAGCACAAAAAGCAAACCTTCATCATATATGTATTTAGCATTAGTTGCTCTACACAACATGACCAAAACAAATGATAGCATCTCTTTAAACAGATACAAATACTTTATAATAACAATAATCATTAATGTTAATGTTATAAAGCAGACATTGTCAGCAGTGTATCAATAGCAATATTACTAATATAGATGTAAAAATCAATAAACTGGACAGATCCAAAACATAACAGATAACTTACGTATACAATTACCCTTATAAGATGTTAGTTATTGATTTCCTAGGGTCTTGCTGGAAAGGTATCGTTTCACAGATGCATTAGTTCCCTGAGCGCATCGCTCAATAATATTATTACTTTATACTATATCAGCGAATCTGGAACCCAGTGATTACAATTTGAGTGTCTTAAAGGGAAATTATTTTCCTACTTAACCTATTAGCGAGTTAATGGAAGCTTTGCAGAGCATTAAATGCATATTTAACCCAAAAAAATTATCAGATTTCACCTTTTGTTGCAAATTACTAATATTACTTAATCTTCTATTTCTGGTTAGGAGTATAAATTGCAATCATTAGTACCTCAAAAAAAAATATATATTTTAGGGGGAAGGGAGGTGTGGTCTGCATAAAGTACCAGCACATGTGTATTGGAGCATTAATTACAGGTCCATTGTGAAAATTCCAAATAGGTCTACACTGTGGGCCTTATTTAGGATCTCTTGCAAAAGCAGATTCTCTCTCTATTGGACAAAACCATGTGCGTGGCAGGTGAGGGTTTGGGTGGGGGTTGTACTTCAAAGTGATATCTATATTGCAGTGTAAGAATAAAGCAGCCAGTATTTACCCTGCACAGAAACAAAGAAACAACCAAATCTAACTCTCTCTGCACATGTTACATCTGCCTCACCTGCAGCGCACATGGTTTTGTCCATTAGAGAGAATCAGCTTTTGCAAGTGAACCAGAATCAGGCCCTGTAAGTGGACTGCCTCTCGTTTGAATGGAATTACTTGTGTGTCGTCCTGAATTGGAGTCAGTGGCTGAGTTACTGGATAAAAAGGGAAGTGGTTACCTTATCCACTGCCCCAGAATCAACAGTTTTAAATAAATGTGAGGTAGCAAGTAAGGACTGAGGCACAGGCATAACCAGGAACAGTCAAGACATTCAGGCTGGCAGCAAGCACAGTACAAGTGGGTAGACACTAGCACGATGTCAGGATGATTTGCTATCTCGGCAAGGAAAATCTTCTCCATTGTGCAGTATGTATTCGCTCTCATGGATCACATGCAACATCTGCAGGGAATCAGCCTTGCTGCACATACAACCAGAAGATATGGCATGTGACAAGGTGCATTTCAATGAAGGTGTAACGGTTCTGGGTGTGAAACCACCGTTGGGAGTAACGTGGCGGGCATGTGCGTGTGATGGTGGTGGGCTGAGCATGTGCGTATGATGGTCGTTTAGGACGGCCACGGCGCACCCTACTCTAGCTCTATTGGCCTTCTCGGGAAGGTGACCGTAGACTGCGGAATGCTAGACTTCTCCTGTAGCTTCCGCGTTGGAAGGAGCGAGTTAAGCCCGCTCCGACCCAGATGCAACCAGGTTTTAAGATGTTACAAGTCTACAACCGCCAGGGATAGGACCAAGAGGAGGATCTAACTAACAGGCGCTAACTGGACAGGACACCCTGGCTAATGTACAAAAAAAGGGTTTTTGTCGGTCGCACAAGACCCAGAGTAAATAAGGGTGGACCCCCTTACGTGCTTAATTTCTTAACTTCTTAATAAGGGTACTGGGGGTGTGCTACCATCGGACATGAGAGTTTAGTAGAAACAGGAGAAAGAAAAAGAATGTCCTATATCGGTGCACCAAAAAAAAGAATAAAATTTAACTTTTATTATTCTGTTAAGAACTGCGAGATAAAAATAAAGACATATAATAACAGACATGGGTGGGGTTCACACAATTTTAAAACCAAGGTGGCAGGCCGACATTGCAGAAGTGTTTGTGTAATACTGTACTTGTGTGTCTGGTCTGGTCAGAGAAAGGTAAGAATCTGACAGACCAGGTAGCGTATACAAGAGCGGGTTTAGAAAAAAACCTCTTGGTACTGGCCTTAGTGACGAAGGTTCAGATTGCGTGCATAGGGGGTTTTTAGGCCTATGAGGTCATGACAACGTCAGTGGGGATCTCCATACACTGCAATAGTTACTCAGTGTATGAGTGAAAATCACTTTTGACTCCTGTGGAGGATCCCTCTGAGGTTGCACCCCCCTCTATATGGACGCAGTAAGCCAAAACAGATTACCCTGTGTGTGCGATATTAGAATGTTCCAAAATCGCTCCAGGGTATCTGGCTGCGAATATCCAGATGGAGCCACCTCCAAGTGACTGAGCGTGCTGGACAGTGAGCTCCGTTGTGTGAGCCGTCTCAGCGCGTCACTATTATCCGGAAATAGTAACACCCTGTGGGTGAAGTGCACCAGTACCGATTGTCCAGTGTGTACAGGATCTAGCGTGAGAACGCTCTAAGATCACTCAGATATTAGTACAGCACCGGGGTAACTGACTGCAATGGTCCCAGTGGAGCCGCCTCCAACTGTTAGGACAGTGACCATAGGTATCGGGGTTATCGCAGCGGGTCACTAGTTAGCACACACAATCAAAATACATAGATAAGAAAAATAACAAACATCTGCCTGCGCACCGCTAGCCGGCACGTGCTTCGCAGATTTTAGCTTCCTCAGGGCCAATCTGATCAGTGATCCAATGGGGTATTATACCGGTGGTGGTATATTGTGTTCCAATCAGTGTTGCGTAGTGCGGACGTGCCTCCGGAAGCGTGTCCGGGATTTGCCGTCCTATCGTGTGTTGCTGAGGCATACCAGCCCCTAGACGGAATCTCATACGGTCCAATTCTGTGCGGTGTCATGGTTGTCATACCAACCAGAGTTGCGTGTGGTCACTGGCGGACGCGCCTGCTGTTGGCGTCCGCTCAGAGCCTATCGTGTGTAGCTGACGTCATCAGGTTGCCATAGAGATTCAGCTCTGTTTATCCTGCATTGTTATGATTTGTGAGGCTAAGATCTTCAGCTACGGTAATGATCGCTGATTTTATTATAGGGCTACAATAATGCGGGTGTGTAGGGTTGCCATGAGGATCTAACTCCATTGATCCTGCCAAATTGTGATCTCGGAGATTGAGATCTCTGACTCCTGACTCACTACAGTGGTACGGGCAGAGTTGTATATAGTCGATTTAACTAAGTCTAATACCATAGAGTTGTTGGTGTATTATAAGTGGGCTCCGATGTTGAGTCATAGACAGTATACGACCTGATACCTTAGTATGGTATCTTATATGTCGAGTTAACTGTTAGACATTAGTGTATTGGGTGTTAGGTGTGATAAGGTGAATGTAGGTGTCGGATTATCGGTGAGCTGATAATTGACAATCATTAGATATAAATAATTGGATAGTGTGTACGTATAGAGTCTGTCTCCTGACAGTAGATGTGATAATTAAGAATACAAAAATAGGTAATGTATATAGATAAAGTGCCTGTCTCCTGACAGTAAGGTATAGTGACAGTTAGACTGTTGTCTGGATGCGGTAGTGATATATCGGTTTGTCGATATTAAAAGATTGGGTAGTGTGGGAGAAAAAATACTGCGTGTGGTGTGTCACTGCACATAAAAAGTGAGAACCGTGTGATCTCATAGAAAAACAGGTGAAAGTCCACAGTGTGTTTCCCACTAATGAAAGTAGGATGCTATGCATGTTGCAAAGGGTAAGTATATGTGAGATAGGGGGGTCATCATTCGGTTGTATGTATGATGAATAGTCCTAATAGGCAAGGTCAAATGGAGCAAATCTTATAGTAAATCATCCTACAAGGATGTATAGATAGAACAAATATCATTATTAGATGGATAGGTGATGGTATCAAGAACTGCTCGTAGCTGTTGGTAAGTGTAATAGGTAATGTTTAAAGGTATAGTGGATTACAGAAATGCAGAGTAGCTGTTTTCCTCGTTGAGGCCTGTGGGGGACATGGTGCCCATCATAAAGATGAGTCTCGTTTCTTGTCTTAGGAGTTCAGCATCCATGTCTCCTCTCCTAATCCCCATGTTAACTCTCAGCATGCCATAGGCTTTTAAACCCATGGGTTTGCTCTGATGATGTCTGTAGAAGTGACGAGCAACAGGGGTTAATGCTTTCATGGCTTTTCTGTCTCTTTCAGCATTTTTGATACTGGCAATGTGCTCCAAAATTCTTTTTTTGAGGGGCCTAATGGTTTTTCCTATGTAGGTTTTGTTACAGGGACATTCCAAATTATACACCACTCCTGCCGTGTCACAGGTGATGTAATCTTTTATTTTCCAGGTATGGTTGTATTTGTCCACGTATTGTTGCTTCTGAGTCATGTAGGTACACGCTTTGCATATTCCGCATTTGTAGGATCCCAATTTTTGTCGTGATGGCTTCTTTGGTTTGTCCAGATGGCTTTGGACCAAAGTGTCTCGGAGGTTGCGGCTCCTTCGCCAACTCATTTGTACTTGATCCTCTAGCATTCTGGCCAGATCTTGGTCAGTTTTCAATACATGAAGATGTTTGTTAAGGATGCCCTGCACTTGTTGCCACTCCTTGCAGAAGGTTCCAATGAATCTTATAGGGTCATTGGATTTGGAGGGATCTTTCTTCCGAGGTACCAGGAGTTTTTCTCTTTCGTACATTTGAGCTTCATTGTACGCTTTTCTAATGCTCCTTTTACTGTAGTGACCCGCTGCGATAACCCCGATACCTATGGTCACTGTACTAAAAGTTGGAGGCAGCTCCACTGGGACCATTCAGTCAGTTACCCCGGTGCTGTGCTAATATCTGAGTGATCTTAGAGCGTTCTCACGCTAGATCCTGTACACACTGGACAATCGGTACTGGTGCACTTCACCCACAGGGGGTTACTATTTCCGGATAATAGTGACGCGCTGAGACGGCTCACACAACGGAGCTCACTGTCCAGCACGCTCAGTCACTTGGAGGCGGCTCCATCTGGATATTCGCAGCCAGATACCCTGGAGGCGCACTGACACCTGTGCGATTTTGGAACATTCTAATATCGCACACACAGGGTAATCTGTTTTGGCTTACTGCGTCCATATAGAGGGGGGTGCAACCTCAGAGGGATCCTCCACAGGAGTCAGAAGTGATTTTCACTCATACACTGAGTAACTATTGCAGTGTATGGAGATCCCCACTGACGTTGTCATGACCTCATAGGCCTAAAAAACCCCTATGCGCGCAATCTGAACCTGCGTCACTAAGAGCTAGTACCAAGAGGTTTTTTTCTAAACCCGCTCTTGTATACGCTACCTGGTCTGTCAGATTCTTACCTTTCTCTGACCAGACCAGACACACAAATACACTTCTGCAACGTCTGCCTGCCACCTTGGTTTTAAAATTGTGTGAACCCCACCCTTGTCTGTTATTATATGTCTTTATTTTTATCTCGCAGTTCTTAAACAGAATAATAAAAGTTAAATTTTATTCTTTTTTTTTGGTGCACCGATATAGGACATTCTTTTTCTTTCTCCTGTTTCCACCCTGGCTAATGGCACCAGGCCAAGGACAGGAAGTGTGACCAAGTCACAGGCACTGGACAAACCAATAAAAGGGTGCCACCAAATGAATACACGCCAAAGCGAAACTGATGGTACCCCAAAATAGGCGTGAACCCACAGCCTCTCCGAATCACGGAGAGCAGGACTATGACGAAAACTAGAACCTAAGAATACAGAGCAGCTTGCTCACTAAAATAAAGAAGGTAACAAACCAGGCTCCACTGGAGCAATTACATGACCACACTGCACACTCCAGCAGCACCAGATGGAATAGCGCACACCAGGAGTGACTTGGCAAGGCTGGACGACAATCACACTGACGAGGACAGAACCGGAACAGGACTGGACCAGGACCGGACCGAATCAAGACGGGACCAAGACAGGACCGGATCAAGACGGGACCAAGACTGGACCGTATCAAGACGGGACCAGGACTGGTCCGGATCAAGATGGGATGAGGACAGGACCGGATCAAGATGGGACCAGGACAGGACCAGATCAGGACTGGACCAGGACAGGATAGTGATTTGACCAAGACAGGACTGTGACTGGACCAGGACAGCAACTGGACGATGACTGTACCCAGACTGTAGCAGGACAAGACACTGACAGGACCAGAACTGACAGGACCGGGACAGACCAAGACAGGACAGGACTGGACAGGAGAGAGCATTAAAACACTCTGCTCCAAGCAATATCACCGGCTGGGCAGTGCCAGATTTATCACTAGGCCCGTGAGGCACCAGGCGGCACCTATCATGGGCGGCAGCCTGTGACCAGCCAGCCACCAGCCCGTCACCAGCCAGGCACTCCGGATTGACAGCCAAGCAGAGAGCTGTGAACTGCCCAGCTGTCCTCAGAGCAGGTCCGCGGCTTCCACCCCAGCACAGATCGGATCTCTCTTAAGAATCCGATCTGCATCGCTCCGCTCCCTCCCCGTGCTGCGGTGATTGACAGCTGAGCCGTCCGCACCCTAGCTAAAGGGCAGCATTGCGACTTCTCAGCTCAGCTGTCCTATTGTGTAAGCAGCCTGCTCCTCAGTCACTGGCTGTGCGCGCAGGCTGTTCAAGGAGGCGGGATCCGGGCACTTTGTGCTGTCTGCTGTGTGGAGACTGGAGACGGAGGCAGACTCAGAAGACTGAACACATAGCTGCTGGGCTGACTTCTACTTCACAATGAGTAAGGCAGTCAGCTCTTCAATTTATTAGCATTTCTGGCAGGCTCTGGGTCATATATATGTATATATATAGATATATCTATATCTATCTATCTATATATATATATATATATATATATATATATCTATATATCTATATATAGTGTGTATGTATGTGTGTGTGTGTGTGTATATATATATATATATATATATATACACTGTTTGTGTATACATATATACAAACATATATATAACAAAGGTTAGCAGCGCCACTCGTAGGACTTTCGAATAAATCACAAACACAGACACTGAAGTCTGGGGGCAACGTTTCGGTTTTAATCAACCGTTTTCAAGCTCCGAGCTTGAAAACGGTTGATTAAAACCGAAACGTTGCCCCCAGACTTCAGTGTCTGTGTTTGTGATTTATTCGAAAGTCCTACGAGTGCCGCTGCTAACCTTTGTTATATGGTGTGTGTACACACTCTAACGGGCACCGAGGCATTACAGACCATTAATTGTGAGGAGTGCTGATCTACAAGAGTACTACTATATATATATATATATATATATATATATATATATATATATATATATATATATATATATATATGTGTGTATGTATATCCGATGTATACAGGGGCGGCCAAAAATGTTGTGCCTAGGGGCGGCCTGACCCCTAAATTCGCCCCTGCGGCTGGGCTGAGCTTTGCCAGATCCCTTAAGAGGGATAGCCCAGCCAATCAGCCGCTGCCTGAGGACCCAGCCAACCTGTAATTAAGAATACCTTCAGGTGGCTGGGCGTGCGCCGCCCGGCATCCCTTGGATGCTAGGCAACCGCCGGGCGACGCACCCCATGTGTTCCCTACACTGACGTCCCCCAGCCAGGCAGAGGTACATCGTCCCGGCCGGGTGGAAGTGACGCCGCAGCACACAAACATGTCAGCGCCGCTGACAGAAGGATGGAACAGTGATCATTTTGGCATTAATGAAACCTTTCTGGTGTACGGCCAAATGGGCATGGCCCAGGCCAAAGAATATTTGGCAAGACCATTGAGCCAGTCATATTGGTGTGTACCCACCTTAACAGTAAAATGTCCAAGTTGGCAGGCAAGAGTGCGCCCAATAAACATTCTCAGGTCAAGTGCAGTTAAACGTGGTCAAACAGGCTAGGCCAATAACAGGTATCGGGCCTAATTCAGCATGAATCGCTACAGATCATTCACAATCCATTTGATTATCGAACATCTGTATGTGCGCAGCGTGGCTGCAATTTGTGAATAAAGAACCATAAGCATAGAAGTTGTAGAGCAGTTTGATTCACAGGAAGTCAGTTTTTCCCCTCAGAATCAAGAGAGAGTGAGCAATAAGGGAACATTCAATGGAAACAAGTCTGGTGCAGATAGGCTCTCTGGACTCCACGGATGTTCTGGGGAGAATATGCCATTCCAAGGGGCAGGTATAGGTAGGGAGCTGTGGACTTTTGCAACAGCAGAGCTACCAAAGCAAACTGGATGGATGCATCTGTATTGCTAATGAACTGGCCGATGTATGTGGAGCTGACAACAATGAACCGGTCAGGGCAGCAAAGTGTGCACATCCCAGCTAAGAAAAGGTATATCAGCTAGGGCTGCACTTAAAGTGCATTTAAGTGCAAGCAGAAATGAGCATTGACTGCATCTTGAGACTGATTGTGGCTGAGTCGCTCAAGGCAGTTTACCAGGGAAAAAAGGCCATTCAGATCAATCCAGCTTATTGAATCTGTCTCCTTAGGGGACATCAAAACACTATATGAGCCACGTGTTTTCCTGATCTATAGAATACAAATAATCTCTGCAGGCTTCAATCAATAAGGAGGGGTGGAGAGAAATGTTCTCCTAATTTTAGCATTATGGGTAACAAAAACAAAGGTACTTGTTTCCTAGAACGGCCACAACGATTTAGATCGTTGTGGTCGTAAGATAAAAAATCGGATCGATCGCATCGCATGCGATTTGGTCGCATGCGATGCGACCGATCCGACCGACCGATTTTTCACCCGATTTTTTTTTTTTTTCACATGATTATTTTCAATTGCCCCCCCAAATGTTACTAAGTGGGCTAGACCCCACGATAGACGTCAACCCGAAGCGTGGCGAGCGCAGCGAGCCCGCGAGGGGCGGCGGTGCGCGTCCTCCGACCTTTTCATTCCCCTACTATCCACTAGGGCGTGGAGTGAGAATAGAATAGTGTGGCGAGCGCAGCGAGCCACCGAGCCCGAAGCGTGGCGAGCGCAGCGAGCCCGGCGAGGGGACGCGTATAACTTCACAGGTATACGCGTCCCCTCGCGGGGCTCGCTGCGCTCGCCACGCTTCGGGCTCGGTGGCTCGCTGCGCTCGCCACACTATTCTATTCTCACTCCACGCCCTAGTGGATAGTAGGGGAATGAAAAGGTCGGAGGACACGCACCGCCGCCCCTCGCGGGCTCGCTGCGCTCGCCACGCTTCGGGTTGACGTCTATCGTGGGGTCATGGCGGGCACATAAAAAATGTGAAATGGGTCATATTGGCCCATTTCACCTTTTTTATCATTTTTCCCTATGTGAGATGGACTTAATCAAGCCCATCTCATCTTGTGCCATTATAATGGCACAAGACCGACCGATTTCAATGTTAAAAGATTTTTTAACATTGAAGTCTATGGAAAAATCGGGTCAATCGGTCGGTCGCATCGTGGCCGATTTTAATTGGTCGCGACCGACCGATTGACCCGATTTCTGTCAATCAAACGGAAAAAATTGTAAAAAATCGGCCACATCGTGAGGATCGTGTCCCTTAATTAAGAGCCACGATCACTCACGATTGTGGCCGTTCTAGGAAACAAGTACCAAAACAAAACCTACTGTGCAGATCTAAACTACGTAATTGTGCAAAATATGAGCTTATTTGTTTCATAATCAAATACACATTCTGCATTGGGTAACAGAGCAGTATTTTAATTAAAAAATATATTTCTAATTAGTCCTACAAATTCCTACATTCCTTCTTTATGGCATCTAAACGTATTACACTATGCACAGAAATTCTTTTGCTTCTAAATCTCCACTCAAAGATTCCCATCTGCACAACAGGGCCCTGTCTAATAAGCACTCCAGACAATTACTCATTCAATTTTTGTACATATGAATTAATCATTTTGTATATATGTAGCTGCATAAGAACATGTCTGAGAGCAAGGCATTAATGATATGTTGAAGCCAAATGATATAGTATACTTTCGTCACGTCTGTCCACCACAGTTAAAAAGCTGTATTGATTTCATTTTATAATTGCATTGTACTCTATGAATAAATTTGAATAATTGGTATTATATTTAGTTTCGCACCAGAACAGACTTAATAATATGCTCTTTGAAAAATATTGAGGCTATGATAATTTTCGACTGGAAAAAAAATCTGCTTTGTGTTCTTGCATCGGTTCATTTTTAATGTATACTAAAGTGTAAACCGCTATTTGAAATTTGCATTACAAAGGTCAATAATGTGAAAAACGAGACAAAAAGCTGTTGCTTTCAAGTTCTTTTATTTAAAAAAAAAAAGAGTTGCTTTATATTAGCAATTTTCTCTTGCAAATTTTTCTGTAATTATTTTCAAATGTCAAAAAGGGCAGATGATTACGTATAGACAGTCTTTGCTACCTATCTTTCACATTCATATTATAATCATACTGTCTTTTCTCAAACTGTAATCAGTGTTCCGTGAGAGTGATTTGATATAGGAAAGGTACATTTTTTTATATTATATGCCTGTGAAAAAAAAAAAAAAAACATAATTCTTTTTTTTATTGTGTTAGAATTTTTCAGGATTACACAAATACTTGATTCTTTTTACGATAGAAAATGAAGAAAAATGAAGGAAATCATCAAAGAAAATGCATCCAAGCGTGCAAGGAAGTGAACAGGCACAGTCTGCTAGATAAAAGGTTTAGGTGATATTTAAAGTAAACAGTAGTGTTAATTTGGCATGTCAAGAGTTTTACAGTTTTCATGCATGATAATGTAGTAGTAGTAGTACTTTTATTTATAAGGTGCCGCAAAGTGTCCGCAGCGCCATACATAGCAAACAAAAAACAAATTACAAGGTAACGTACAGGGTGTGTTGAAAAATACAATATAAATAGGGGTATAGCTGGTAGAACTAAAATCAGCATCAGTTCAGAAGTAGGTGTCAAAATTGTCGAGGAGACTGAAGATGAAGTAGAGGAAGGGAAGAACAGGACAGGAGCACAGGTGAGGTAAAGAGGTAGGGTGAGTACGTGAGGAAGGAGGACCCTACTCATAAGAGTTAACATACTAAAAATAGGTGGGTGGACGAACGAAAAACAATAGGATAAGTAGGAACGGAGGGGAACGGAGGCAGGATAGGAGGATCAAAAGAGGCTAGGAGGAGGGATAGGCTAGTCGAAAAAAGTGGGTTTTGAGGGAGCGCTTGAAGGAGGTAAGGGAATCAGAAAGCCTGATGGGTGGCGGGAGGTTGTTCCAGTGCAGGGGGGCAGCGCGAGAGAAGTCTTGGACACGGGAGTGGGAGGAGGTGATTAGGTGAGAGGTCAGTCGGCGGTCAGCAATGGAGCGAAGAGGACGGGAGGGAGTGTGGATAGAGATCAGTGAAGAGAGGTAAGGAGCGGTGGAGGAGGAGAGAGCCTTGTAGGTGGTGGTGAGGAGTTTAAAGAGAACTCGGAAAGGAATGGGGAGTAAGTGAAGAGATAGACAGAGGGGGGAGGCGGAGGTAGAGCGGTGGGAGAGGAAGATGAGCCTAGCAGCAGCGTTAAGAATGGATTGGAGAGGTGCGAGGTAATCATCTGCCCTTTTTGACATTTGAAAATAATTACAGAAAAATTTGCAAGAGAAAATTGCTAATATAAAGCAACTCTTTTTTTTTTTAAATAATGTGCACCCAAATAATGTGCACCCAAATAAAGCCAGTGGCCATCCAATGGTGGGAAAGAAGGCTAATGATTAATTAAAAATTTAGCAACAGATTAGATTCATCAATGGATTATAAAGGTGTAAATGAAGTGCCCAAAATAAACCAATTATTAAACAGTCTAACTGCTGCTGTGAAACAATGAGCAATCATTGGAAGACGTACAGCTACTCCAGTGAGTGTGGCTGCTATAAGGCCAGCAGGCAAGGGTGGGCAGCAATGCCTGGCCACTTTCCCAATTACTATTAGGTTTTTCTCAGCATATGTAGGGGAGATTGCTTGTCTTAAGGAATCACGGCACTGATATGTGTCTCTTACCGGCGATGCCAGCAATTTTGCTCACTGGCATGATGTCCCTGTGCCACTTCTGTCACCTCCTTTCCACAGCCCAGCATTCAATGCTGGCACCATTCTGTATGGGTGCCGCCATGCAGGTGAGGACCCACCTGACCTGCAACACTAATCCCAGTTTCCAGAAGCTGTCACATAACTCAGGGTACATTCTCTACAGTATGAGCCCTGCTATCCAATCCGGGACCCATCTGCAGTCATGTGCACAGCTACCCAACCAGCAGCCCCTGAGGGGGATATAAGGGGAGAGCTCATAAGTCCTCAGTGCCTTCAACAAGTGTCTTCCTTCCGAGAGACTTCCAATAGTCTGCATTCTAGGCTCCAGGCTTACTAACTGCTACCTGTGACTACCTAAGTCCTACTGATGCATTCTGCACCTGGATAACTCTACACTGCTGCTATTTCCATCACCATATTTCCCTGAGTTATCTGCTGTCTAGCCCAGGAATACCATCACTGGACAACCATCATCATCGGTTTCTAGACCAACCATTGGATCCCAGACCTAATCCCAGCACCACGGGTTCCCAGACCAACCATCAGTTCCCAGACTGAATACCAGCACCATCAATTCCCATACCAACCATCGTTTCCCAGACTGAATACCTGCATCATATGTTCCCAGACAACCATCGGTTACCAGACCGAATACCAGCATCATCGGTAACCAGACCGAATACCAGCACCCAATAGTTCTAAGACCAACACTTCAGATTCCTAGCTGATATTATCTCCACTATCAGTTCACAAACTGACTCCATCCACTCAGTGGTACACAGCTATAGGTACCTGTCTACTCTTCCAGTTGTCCAGTGTGCAATGACCTCAGAGAATCACAGTCTGGTGTAGGGTGACTCATACAGAGGTCTGCGACCTGCCTGTCAAGCGCAGCAAAACCCAAATCCCATTGAGTGGTTCCCTGGACAAGACCACCAGCGGATTAGACTCTGCGACTCTGTCTTGTAAATTCGTCAACACTCTCCCCAGCTGTGCCCTTCGTGTCCATTTGCCAGCTCATCCAGTGTATCTTCCATTAAAAAGTTTCCACCACTGACACATTGCTATGCTCTACCTGATTTTAGAGAAATCTTCTTTCTACCATTTGACCTCTATTGGGTCATTGACACAACATTTTCATTAGGAAATTCCTTGTACTGACCTTGGATATGATTACATATAATAGTTCTACAATTAACCAATTCAGATTTTGTATCTCATAATGTAACCATCCCATTTCTTTTATAAATGATGTTCTCTACTTCTGAATACTCTTTAAATCTCCTATTTACATCTTATAGTGAGGTATCCATATTCAAGGATTATATTACCTGGCCAAAGGAGCTGCTCGCCATGTACGCTGTTACTTATTCTTCCAACTAATATTCTTAAATCCATTTCCATCTAATTTTTCACACTTTATTTCGTATCACGAATAATTCTTTAAAAAGGGGTATGGCTGTAAAAAGAGAAACATTAAAAGTCACATGAAATTAGCTTCAATCCATTTTAATTTAATTTTAAACAACCTTAATATTTTGCGAAAACCTAAAGAAAAACATGAAGTAGCTCAGTAATTAAATGCCATTTTGAACTAATTGTGGTAACTTTGATCAGAGCAGAAACTGAGCTTAAACTTAACTATTAATATTTGAAGAAACTACACAAGCTGATTATACGGTATCAAGGGATCCAGATTTTAAGTCTGGATATTAAATAATGAGAACTTTATTGAATGCGAGTTGCATTGATAATAACACAGCATGGAGCACAATTAAAGAACAGAAGTGACATTGTGACTAATAAACTACAGGATACTAGATAAAGTCCCTCCTCATAACTGACAATGATAATGCTTCAATTTCATAAAAGGATTTAAAATATGGCAGCTGGTATCATGTCAGTTATGTCAATGTGCATAAGGTATGCATGGAAATGTTTAAATGGTCGAAATGAGGACAATTGGCACCCGAACCTGCCCTGCATACTTACAATTGGTATTCCCACAGTTGGGATTACTGGCATTGGTATCGCCATCGAATGAGTTTGAAATCTTAATATTTGTATGCAGAATCAAAAAGAGCAATGAATAGGGTGTTTGTCCAGAATACAACAGGTTATGGTTTCCAATCCTGGGTATGGCAGAATATTTAAATGTGTTATTTACTAAAGGGAATTGTAATAAAAAAAAAGCAGTGCATGCATATGGGATTAGTAATAAGAGTATTTGTGTCCGAATCCATTTTCTTGCGGTGTTCTACAAATGTGTGTGTAATATATGAGGGAATGGGCATCATAGCAGGGCCTTTTCTGTGATCAATTGTCATGTGCCACCACAAGGGCATGCTCCTTATGTCTTTATTGGCAGGGCCGGACTTAAGTAACAGGCCGCCCATAGGCAAAACATTGTGCACCCGACCCACCCCTCCGCCCGTACCTGCTAATGTAGCTGTCACAGTCCCAGTCGCAGGTCTGGAAGAGGTGCCCTGTCCTCTTCTCCTCCCCAGTGCTGGAGATGTCGCTGCTGTCACTGCAGCTGATGCTCCAGTCACTTCCACAGCTGCTGCCATAGTGCTGCTGGCAAATGGAACAGCAGCCCCCCCCCCCCCAAACACACGCACACACATTTTGCGGTCCCCCACGACCCCTCCTCCCATGTTTTGCGGAACCCCCTCCCGCTATTCACAAAACACACACACCCGTGACCCCCTACCTTGATTCACAGACCCCCCGCGATTCACGGACACCCCCCCCCCCGCAACCCTCCCTCCCACGATTCGCAGATCCCCCACAAGAAGGGGGATGCCGTGCTGCCCCCAGCAGGTGCCGCCCATATGCACGTGCCTCACGTGCATGGTGGGAAATCCGGTCCTGTCTATTGGAAAAAATGTTGGGAAGGGGGCGCCAATTTTCTTTTTAGTACAGTGTACCAAAAAGTCTAGTTATGGCTCTTGCTACTTGTCATATATAACTGGTGTTACACTTTTGTAAAAATTAGATTTGACAAACAAAACATTGTCCCTTATTCAGATCTGATCGCAGTACAAATTTGTTCTCTAAATGGGCAAAACCAAGTGCACTGCAGGTGGGGCAGATGTAACATGTCCAGAGAGAGTTAAATTTGGGTGGGTGTGTTGAAACTGAAATCTAAGTTGCAGTGTAAAAATAATACAGACAGTATTTACCCTGCACAGAAACAAAATAACTCACACAAATCTAATTCTCTCTATACATATTACATCTGCCCCCCTGCAGTGCACATGTTTTTGCCCATTTGAGAACAAATTTGGGTACTTGCTTCCCAGCACGGCGCCCATCGCATACCATAAGGCTTACTATGCGATGCGATGTGACGCGATGGCACCCGATGTTATACAATTTAAAATCGTATACCATTGTATATGGCATAGAATGCGATGGTATACGATTTTAAATTGTATAAGCACCCTAATGGGTGTTTTCAATGTTAAATGGCACCCCTATAAGATTATTAATTGTATAAGCACCGTAATGGGTGCTTACAATGTTAAAAGCACCCCCAGGCCATCCCCAGTATCAACGCCAACGCGGAGTGGAGTTGACTTTAGATAGTGTGGCGAGCCCAAAGCGCACACTATATAAAGACGACTCCACGCCGATGTGGATACTGGGGGTAGGAAAAGGTCGGAGGACGCATACCGCCGCCCCTCGCGGGCGCTCTGCGCTCGCCACGCTTCGGGTTGGCGTTCATAGTGGGGCTGCCGTGGGGGTGCATTTAACATTGTAAGCACCCATTAGGGTGCTTATACAATTAGAAATCGTATAGGGGGGCCATTTAACTTTGAAAACACCCATTAGGGTGCTTATACAATTTAAAATCACATTGCATGCGGCTATATGGCATGCGATGCGATACAATGCATAAGATGCCATACAATCTAAAATCGTGGGTGCCGTGCTAGGAAACAAGTATCCAAATTTGTACTGCGATCAGATTTGAATAAGGGCCATGGTGTATTAGTCAGTAAATTTGTATATGGTCACTAGTAAAAAAATATATATTTATAAGGGTTGGTAAATTTATCTCTGCACCTTTAGGAGTTATAGGGGTGTAGATATACTTTTTACAACATGAATGATATACAAAAAAAAAGGATAAATATGTATTACAGATGCACTGCATTTTATCTTCTGAGTAACTTTCCACTTAGCTTGTGTGAATGCTTCATTTTGCCGTAGATTTTCTGCCTCTGATAGATTACAATAGAGGCTGATTTATACAAAAATCACACAATTAGAAAACATGTCATGCTAGAATATGGATGAACATGAAAAAAAAGCTAAAATGCTTTATCCTTTCAAAGTTTGCTGTTGGTAAATGGAAGTGTATTTAACTTTGAATAATGATAATAGATGAAATCTTCTATGACGTTATTTTTTTTCCCAGAGGCACAGCAGAGAATAACAAGCAATGAAATGAGAACAAACATGGTTTGATGGAACGAACTGAACTTGTAGCTGCATTCTATTAACATCTTCCACAATAAATAGAAGAAATGTGTTGCTGTGCATTTTATCATCAAAATGTTACAGAATTATTTTATATAAAAGATTATATTTTTAACTAATTTTATTTAAAGAAAAAAAATTCTTAAGCATTTATCAAAATAATTTGTATTCTCCTTACCTTAATCTTGCAGCACCAAGGGGGTTATTTTGGTTCACTCTTATTCTGATTGAGTCAGATGGCTCCGAATGCAGACAGACGGATGATGGTTGGTGTTTGCGCATGTGCAGAGGTGTATCTGCGCATGTGCGAACGCCTCACACGTACAAACACGCGTGAGGTCCGTGCAGAAAATGATCGTACGGAACCATCCGAGCAGGGGATGGAGAGGGGCATGAAGGGCTGTTTGGGCTCATTACCATATGCGTACGCCCGCATTTCATGGGCGTTCCCATGAAAATGCTGGGCGTACGTATGGTAATGCGGCCGTGGTGCACGTGTGGGGGGGCAGACAGCTGACATATCCCTGCTTTCATTCGGAAAAATGTCCGAGTGGTCTGGAGCACTCGGTGCTGCCTGACCACTCGGTCCATAATTCGATGGTCAGCGACCATCGGAGGATGGAGGAGGTTCCCACAGATGGAGGAGGTGTTCACATGAAACATCCATTTGGTCGGCGTCTTACCGCATTCGGACAGTGTGAGCGATCCGTACGGTAGGCGGGGCTAAGAGCACTCGGTTCCTGTCCGAAATACGCATCCGTCCGATTCAACTAGAATAAGGGCCCATGTGCACTGCAGGTGGAGCAGATATTACTTGTGCAGAGAGAGTTAGATTTGGGTGGGGTTTTACTTCAAAGTGATATCTATAAATAAAGGAGTCAGTATTTTCCCTGAACAGAAACAAAATAACTCACCCAAATCTAATTATCTATGCACATGTTACATCTGCCTCACCTGCAGTGCACATGGTTTTGTCCTTCTAAGAAGGAATTTGTCAGAATGAGTGAACCAAAATAACCCCCCAAATCACAGGCTATGACTTCTGGTGACTTGGAGGCAAAAACCTACTAACCCATTACATTTTGCTCATTGTCTGACATATAAGGACGAACCTTTTAGCGTCCATGCCGCTTCGGTTGATAAAAATGGCTGGACAAAGCGATTAATGATGGATGGTATCCATTTAGCGCCTGGGAGAAAACAAGTGGGATCAGGGATAATATCCTCATCAAGGGAGCCGAGAGAGGGGGGGAGCGGGTACTAATTACCCGGGCCCACACTTGCTGAAGGGGCCCCGCAGGGGCCCTGGTCTGACCCCTCCCTTCCCCCTCCATCCCTCCCGGGTAGCAACAGTAGCACACACTTCTACAGCATGTGCTGTGCTGACAGCAGGCTCAGCATGAGTGTCTCACTGACAGCGTGAGAGGTCATGCTGAGCCTGCAGTCAGCACATCACATGCTGTAGGTGTGTGCTGCTTCTGAGATTAATGGGGCAGATTTATTAAGCTTGGAGAAGAGATAAACTGGAGATAAAGCGGAGATAAGGTAAAAGGAGATAAAGCACCAGCCAATCAACTCCCAACTGTCTTTTTCAAACACAGCTGATTGGCTGGCGCATTATCTCCTTTTACCTTTTCTCCGCTTTATCTCCAGTTTATCTCTTCTCCAAGCTTAATAAATCTGCCCAACAGTTTTTAGAGTTTTCTTTCACCCTCCTCTAAACATTTTGGGGGCGTGGCCTAAGTGTGGGAGGTTCCCACAACACACACTTAGGCCACGCCCCCAAAATTTTACCGGGGCCCGGCATTCCTCTCGGCTGCCCTGATCCTCATCCCATGTGTCATCACGGGTCCGGGGAGCTGCTTATCAGGGATTGTGCTTTGCGTGCCTGTGGATATAAGGACTAAGTGACTCTGGCATCGAGGCTAATAGCATACATCTGTACAATTTTGTTCTGCCGTGCGGTAGTATGCCACACCCCACTCTGCACATGTATGTAAGGGGTATTAGTAGCTTTTTGGAGCCAGGTCCTGAAGTTACCATCATTCAAAGATGGTGGCAGCAGCATAATGCCTATGGAATCATTTTTAGAGAGGGACCTTAAATCTCCTGCAGTCTCCATTCTATAAAACCATTCCATGGTTTTCAGAATCTGACACGTCGCATGCATAATGGCAGATATTGTGGAGGAGTATTTCGGAAACATGAAGGATTCCTTTAATTTGCATGGAAAATAAATTCACAGGATCAATTTGAAAGCACTTTGGGGTTATTCACATTCCTTCACCGATGTTGCGCGCCTGCATGGCGGCGTGCGGGGGGTGGAGAAGTGCGAGGGGTGACGGGTGGCCCCATTACCATATGGGAATGCCCAGCGTTCCATGGGCGTTCCCATGAGAATGCTGGGCGTTCTCATGGTAATGAGGCGTTGACGCTGGTGTGGGGGGCGGGCTGCTGACATCACCGAATGTCAGCTGCACGCCCACATCCGTGACAGTGTGCACGCATATACAAGTGACTTAGAAGTCACTTTTATATGCGTTCATGCACTACATCTTTTAAAGATGTGGGCAGTTTTCTTTCACCCTCCTCTAAACATTTTGGGGGCGTGGCCTAAGTGTGGGAGGTTCCCACAACACACACTTAGGCCACGCCCCCAAAATTTTACCGGGGCCCGGCATTCCTCTCGGCTGCCCTGATCCTCATCCCATGTGTCATCACGGGTCCGGGGAGCTGCTTATCAGGGATTGTGCTTTGCGTGCCTGTGGATATAAGGACTAAGTGACTCTGGCATCGAGGCTAATAGCATACATCTGTACAATTTTGTTCTGCCGTGCGGTAGTATGCCACACCCCACTCTGCACATGTATGTAAGGGGTATTAGTAGCTTTTTGGAGCCAGGTCCTGAAGTTACCATCATTCAAAGATGGTGGCAGCAGCATAATGCCTATGGAATCATTTTTAGAGAGGGACCTTAAATCTCCTGCAGTCTCCATTCTATAAAACCATTCCATGGTTTTCAGAATCTGACACGTCGCATGCATAATGGCAGATATTGTGGAGGAGTATTTCGGAAACATGAAGGATTCCTTTAATTTGCATGGAAAATAAATTCACAGGATCAATTTGAAAGCACTTTGGGGTTATTCACATTCCTTCACCGATGTTGCGCGCCTGCATGGCGGCGTGCGGGGGGTGGAGAAGTGCGAGGGGTGACGGGTGGCCCCATTACCATATGGGAATGCCCAGCGTTCCATGGGCGTTCCCATGAGAATGCTGGGCGTTCTCATGGTAATGAGGCGTTGACGCTGGTGTGGGGGGCGGGCTGCTGACATCACCGAATGTCAGCTGCACGCCCACATCCGTGACAGTGTGCACGCATATACAAGTGACTTAGAAGTCACTTTTATATGCGTTCATGCACTACATCTTTTAAAGATGTGGGCAGTTACCCGAGGCATACAAATGGATGTTTATGCAAAACATCCATTCGCAGCCTGTGCGGGTGAACCCGCACTTCGAGGGGGGCGCGGGTGAGCGTTCTTTTGTGTTCATCATATCATTCAGTTTGTATGCACAATATCCATAGGCGTGTGCAGCCCATTTCTTAGGGGGGCACCATTGGTGGGGTGTGTCCATCACCACTACTGGGCGTGTCCATCACAGCCTACTGGGCGTGTCCATTGCTGCATCAATGCAAACTCTAAATAGAGGGTGATTTATTTATGTATATGCACATCAGAATGAATCATCCCCCCCACACACACACACATACTAGATACAGGGCAGTACGCACCGAAGGCGCACTGCAAAAATGTACACTGTAATGCCCATTACACATAATGGTAAATACTGTAATGCCCATTCCACATAATGCCACACACCATAATGTGCATCACACATGCCACACACAGTAATGCCCATTTCACATAATGCAACACACTGTATGGTATTACGGACATTACATATTTTGCCAGAGCTTGACAAATGTTTGTAAAATAGGGACATTAGGGAAAGTGCACACAAAAGCCACGCCAAAAATTTACACCGTAATACCTATTACACATCACACACCCATTACATAGTATAACACATGCCATAATGCCTATTACACGTTATACCACACACTGTAATGCCCATTATAAATTACGCCTCACACTGTAATGCCCATTACATATTACGCCACGCACTGTAATGTTCATTACACCACACACCGTAATGCCCATTACACGTTGCTCCTCACATTGAGATGCCCATTACACATTGCGCCTCACACTGTGATGCCCATTACGCCTCACACTGTGAAGCCCCTTAAACAGTACGCCTCAGACAATGATGCCCAATACACATTACACACACCGTAATTCCCATTACACATTATGCCACACGCCGTTAGTGTTGCATCAACATGTAATGGGCATTACGGTGTGTGGCATAATGTGTAATGGACATTACGGTGTAGTGTTCATTCTAGCACCCGCTATGAAAACACATGCAGTTCCTCTTCCCTGCCTGGGGTGTCGCTGTCTGCTGTAGTGCACAGTGTGGTCTGGATATCGGCACTGATATGCAAACCAGACCTGTGCTAGAAACACCACAGCAGACAGCGACACCCCAGGCAGGGAACAGGAACTGCATGGGTTTTCAAAGATAGCGGGTGCTAGAATGAACACTACACCGTAATGCCCATTACACAATATGCCACACACCGTAATACCCATTACATGTTGCTCCTAACATGTAATGCTCATTACATGTGCTTCAGACTGTGATGCTCATTACACGTTGCGCCTCACACTGTGATGCCCATTAAGCCTCAGACCATGATGCCCCTTACACGTTACGTCTCAGACCATGATGCCCATTACGCCTCAGACTGTGATGCCCATTACACATTACACCTCACACCGTGATGCCCATTACACATTATGCCTCCCACCATGATGCACATTACACATTATTTGACAAACATGATGCCCATTTCACATTATGCCACACGCTGTAATGGCTATTACATATGATTCCACATAAGTGTCGCTTACCTACATGTTAATTGCTAGAAGTTTTATGGTTGTTGCCAGGGCTTTCATGCTCGATGCCATGGAGGATTACATGCTCAGAGGCCTCAGGTAGACTCTGGGACAGCACACACAGGGCTGGAGCCTGGAGCACAGTAGCACTGCACTTGCCATTGACTTACTGGGGCAGCGGTCTGGGCACACTGGGACTGGCTGGACATTGACAGCGCAGCCAGATGTCAGCCAGCCTTGTAAATTTAATGATGGTTGTAGCCCAAGTGTCTTCCAGTACCTTCTGCACATGCGCCGGACACACAGTGGATGGGGACAGAGTGCTATGGAGAGGAAGGCAGAGTACCATGGAGAAGGGGGAACATAAAGTCAGGGAGAGGGGGGGGCAGTGTCAGAGGGGGCAGAGTGAAAGAGAGAGAGGGAGAGTGTGTTATGGAGAGTGGGCAGAAGGATAAGCACACTACCTGATCCAGCCGAGGTATCAGATGGGGGTGGGCATTTCACAGCACTCTGCTCCGTCACCATAATACATTGAGCACCCGTTCAAATACGCACAGGTGCGCAATGTTTTACAACTGCGTATGCGCATTTCTGCGCATACACTGTGTGTGAATGAACGCGGCGAACACAGTGTTTGCCGGGAGCTCGCATACAACACTGATGGTGGAGGGCATGGTTAGGAGGGCCGGGGCATGCGACCATGGGAATGCCCAGTGTTTCATGGGCGATCCCATGAAAATGCTGGGAGTTCCAATGTTAATGACCCAGTGACGCGGGTGCCGGGGCAAGCAGCTGACGTAGCCGGGTGTCAGCTGCCCGCCATGTTACCCTCCAGAACACATGCAAAGCTAAGACACCTGAGAGTGTCCTAGATTTGTGTGTAGCTTCCACATCATTCGATGGTCGGCGACCATCGATTGATGTGGGTTTGGCCCCGTAGGCTGTGAATAGACGTTTATGCAAACATCTAAGTTTATGCAGAACATCCATTTACAGCAGTGTGGACAAATTTGCCCTGTGAAGGGGGTGGCGTCCTTGCGAGCAACGGGTGGGCTTAAAATGGTACACTTCATGTCAACTAGAATAACATCCATTATCTAGTGTGTATGCACTTTTACAGCTCTCTCTACCCTCCTTTCCTCTGCTGGTCTGGTAGCACATGAAACATAATACAACTGTGTTTTTGCCATGCATTGCATAGATAGATAGATAGTCAGGTAGGCAAGTATGTGTATACTTGCGTTTACTAGGAAATTGATTTTGATTTCTGTGCAACAGCAAGTTAGGTACAGTTAAACAGTGATATACAAACACATACAGGTATACGCTAGATGTACCGCTGAAAGTCGCTCAAAACAGCAGGATTGAGCGGCTTTCAGCTCAAAGCTGCCCAGTGTGTGTGCCCCGGCGATGAGCGCTGAGCGCTGCTGCATGCTCCCGCATCATCGCTGGGAAAGCCGCTCATCTGCTGGTTATACCAGCAGATGAGCAGCATTGAGGACGGCTTTGCATAGCACTGCGCTATGCATACCTCCAAACATGACCCTATCCAGGAGGGACACAATGCTCTGCTCCTGGACTTTCCTCTTAATGTATATAAAGGAGCCCATACACGCTCCATTCCTGCTCTGTCCATTCTGTACTATGAGATGCGCGCTCCCGCGCATCTTATAGTACAGTACAAAAAGTATGTGCTGCACATACTTTTTGTACTAGCTTAACATTAGGGATGGCCATCGACCATCAATGATTCAAAATCATCGATGGTTCATGGCCGATGTCGAATACTTTAGCCATCGATGGGGGAAAACCAGATGGTTTCCCTCCATCGATGGAACAGCAAAACGATGTTTTGCTTTTTTTTTTTTTTTAAGTGCCGGGACACTGAGCATAGCTCCGCCCCTGACACCCGCGAAGCCCCGCCCCCGTGTTTTGATTGGCCCACAGGCCAATCAAACAAACACAATGGATGACCATCTATATGTAAAAATATCGATGGTCATCCATAGCATAGTTTAGCACTATCGATGGCAACCATCGATGGCAATGGCAACGATGGCCATCCCTACTTTACATCATATCGCATCCCATTTCATGCACAATGCATGCGATGCCATTGCATTGCATGCACAATGCATGCAATGCGATACGATGTGTACTTTCAAAGTACAGAACGGACGCCCAGAACGGAGCGTGCATGGGCTCCTTTACCTTTATCTGTGTTGAACAGGTTGATTGATAAGAAAGGTGCTTCAATACAAGTGATGGCAATCATACATTAAGAGGAAAGTGCAGGAGCAGAGCAATATGTCCCTCCTGGAGAGGTTAATGTTGGGAGGTATGGTTTAAGGTGCTCAGATACGTAACGTACTATGTGGTTGTAAAGGAGAGTCATACTCTAATTGTTATATAGTAGTATGTAACTGACTGTATAGACACACGATGCTACCAGGGGGCGCTCGATTACTATACTAACTGATAGTCTGATCTACTCATAGGAGGCGGAACTTGATTCATGCTTCATGCACGAGGGAAAGAAACACTTCCGGGTTAAGCGCATTCCGTTTTGTTTTTTAATATACTTGATCTGTGGCGGCCACCGTCTTGCCTTTAAGTTCCGGAAGCCGGAAGTGACGCTCCTTTCTGTTCTGATTTCCAGAGCCTGCACGGTGAGTGTTCGGTGCGGGGAATCCGTCTGCATCCTCGGTTAGTGTCGCGGCCGACGGGTGGGTAGTTGTGTTGGGGTTGGTATCGGCTGCCGGTGGTGCCCTGTAGGTGGTTATTTGGGTGTTGGTGATCGTAGATCCCAATAATTGACTGTTCTGTGTTCACCCCCACAGGTCCCTGGAAAACAACGCTGCAGCATGGTGAGTTTCTCCCGGGGTTTTGACCCTTCTCTGCATGTTTTGTCCCACTTGTCTGGTAAAGGTTGTGCTGGGCCTTGTAGTTCCTCTGCCCGGTGATAATAACTTTCGATTGCTACAGGCCACTGTGCCTGTTCTCATGCCTTAATGCTGTCTCCTTATTATCTTAGCCTCGCAAAATTGAAGAGATCAAGGACTTCCTGCTGACAGCCAGGAGAAAGGATGCAAAATGTAAGTACTGCAATAGGCCCACACCTAGTGTATGTAGGAGAAGCAGCAGTCCTCTGCCCCATGTATCTCTGCAATAATTATGGTATGGTATAGAATCAGATGATAGAAAATGTCTAGGCTGGCAGTCATTAGGTTGACCACTAATGGTCGGCATTGACTAGATTGACACCTAAGAATGATTGACATACCACAGGTCGATGTTGAGAAGGTTGACACAAGCTTCAGGTTAACTTGAATAAGGTTTAACATGAGGTTTTCTGGTATCTGTTGCCCTAGACACTGTATGAGTGTCATCTAACATGGCTCACTTCGCTTGGCACATTGTAGTGTGAAAACCACTTGATGATGGCTGTACTTTTAGGATACTCTCCTGAGTCATAGGTCTTCAAATGAATTGCTTTAATTTTACATTTTTGTTATTGCAGAATGGTTATGTGAAGGAAACTTGACTACTCCTAACTGCATTAATATTTGTTTTTGTGGGGGTTTTTTGTTGGTATATTAGGGGTCAGTATAGACAACTGTCAAATCAATGAATGCAGTCTTTTGATGTCCTAGTTGCATTGTGATACTTTTTATGCAAAAGTGCAATTGTAGTAGTCTCTTGACTGGTCCTGGCATACTGAAAAGGGCTGCATGACACAACTGCAGCAATGTGTGGTTTTTTGTATTTTTCACGGGCACTGGACTAGGGCCCTTCAGAGTGATATATTTTTTACTTGTCTAGTGTGTGAGGTTTAAGATTTTATACACTTATGGTTCTAGTTAAGTAATCAAACTTATTTTTCTTGAGTCAGCTGTATAAAAATTGTTTAAATGATTACTGGATTTGGTTAGGTCTAGCTATATCAAAACTTTTTGTAAAAGTTTGGTAAGTTTTTATGGTGAGCCCTAAGTGGCAGACAACTACACATTTGCCATATGATGTGAAATGCATAGAAGTGTTGTAATATCTACTTATCTGCATAATTTATATGTAAAATGACCCTTCTTACAATCTTAAGGGCAGGGCTCCATGAATCCTTTTTAAAATCTAGGAGCCAGGATGAAAGTGTAGGATCCAGACAAACTAAAAACAGGTTGAAGGAGCGCCACAAAAAAATTAGTTACGCCACACACCAGAATGTCAATTACACATTATGCCATACAGGGGCATTACACCTGTTCTCCCTCCCCACCAATACTATGCAAGTGCAGAGCAGTGAACAATATAGAACAGACATGAGCGTTGTAGTTTGAGGTAAGTTCTTGATAAATAAGGAAGAATAAATTTAACAAAAATAATGCATATATTTTTAAATTAAGGGCGCCTGTGGGAAGAAATAAGTTCCAAAAATGTATACATCTCTCGAGATAGGAGGATGAGTCCTTGAGGCCGGGACAGTACTGCGTTTCCCTACCTCCTAAACTTGTCAGGTGCTGTAACGTCTCATGTCGTTCGTGCCTCCACATGCTGAAAAGGACAGCCGTGTGGCTGAGTGCGAGGTTGTGCCTGGCGAGTAAGATGTCAAACGCTGGAGCGGCTCTGTAAGATGACCACTCACCCGGCTGCCGCTGTATCAAATCAGGTGTGCAGCTATTCAAAATTCATGGCTTCTTGTGAGTATTGGAGCTCGCTGCTGAACCATGAGCTCTCCGATTGGCTCAAATTTTGAAGTAGCTGTGCCACGGTCCTGCTCGGATACAGCAGCCGAGTGGGTTGTCCACCGCTCTGCTGGCTGGTGCCATCAACACAAGCCACCATCTGCTTCCTGGCTAATCTGGTTGCCGTGGCAACCTGGCCCTGTCATGCCCTACTTTTGGTGAATCTGTATTTGATGCAATAGGATAAAAATGCTACATATTACTGTCCCAGTCTGATGGCTAGTGAGCACTTGTAGTCTTCACTTGTGCGTGTGCAGAAATTTCTGTGAATAAGCTACATTGCTGAAGGCAGTAGTGTACCTCATATGTCCATTTTCAGAGTTTAACAAATTGCTGCATTACTGTATGTTTAGCCCAGTGATTTTCAACCTTTTTACCTTGCGGCACACTAAATAGGACTTTAAAATTGCCAAGGCACACCATGAGATCCCCACGGGGCAAAACACATTTCCATCACAGGAAAAAAACAACCTATTGGCCCCCACATTAAAAACAATCACACTGATCCCCACAGGTAACAAAAATAAAATACATTGGCCCTTTACATGAAAAGAAGAGACCAGTAAATAACATTTGAACTGGTGGTGGCTGTAAACTGGTTTGGGCATCTCTAGATCTGGGGGCACACTTGAGAACAGCTCAAGGCACACTAGTGTGCCACGGCACACTGGTTGAAAAACACTGGTTTAGCCTATTCCTGGGAAATACAAGTCCAGTGTCTGCAATAATGATTGCTTATATATGTGCTATGCAGACGACTTCCAGATCCATTTATTGTGTATAAATTTATTGGTAACCTTTCTAATGCAGCCGTCAAGATTAAGAAGAACAAGGATAATGTCAAGTTCAAGGTGCGCTGCAGCAAGTACCTGTACACTTTAGTCATCACAGACAAAGAGAAGGCAGAAAAGCTCAAACAGTCTCTTCCCCCTGGTAAGTGACTATTCAAACATTGGTTTAGCTCTAATTTCTGATTTTATAAAAATGTGGTGGAGTCACTTATTCTAAATGTCTTGCAAAAGATCACCTGGCTATCTGTAATCTTGCGTGAACAGGTTACTGCTTACACTAGAAGTCAAACACGTAATTTTGTACCACAAGGTTATAGCAGAGGTTGGCCAAAGGTGTATATACATTGTTGGCCAAAGGTGACTTAATACCGCAGTCAATTAGTTTTACTAGTTTGCTGCACCATGGATATACTACTTAAATCCTGGACTGTTTTGGATCATGCTGTCAGTCACTCACTGAAATGCTCCGGACACTTGCTAAATATACTCCCAGTCTGGTATGCATTATTTTTAATCCAAAATACCACTAATGCATTTAACTGATAAACTACCACTCCTATTCTTCTTAGTTAATGGACGAGGTAGTGGATGGATCTATCTCTATAAGCAGTGATATCACAATGGTCTTTCCTGAGACCCAAACTTCACTCCCTCCATAGCCTCAACTCCCTATATTTGCCTGTATTTCATCCTGAATGTGCTTTCATTACTTCAAACACCCTCCAATCTTTCGTGGAAGACTCTACATAAGTGACATGCTTCACTCTGAATTGGCCTTTATGCTTTACATCCTAACTATCTTAATCCGTTTCTGTACCATAAAGCCCATTACAGAGAACTTGCTGCAAAACTTTTCCTAACTCCTACTAGATTGATTGATGTGATTCCATTGTCATACCCTGTACACACTATATTTGGCACCGCTGATATTATCTATAGCAGTAGTGCCTTGAAGGGTACCCCGCTGAACATGCAGTCACTGACTACAGTAACAGTTTTGGCTGCATGTTCAGATGATAGGTTTTATCTTTTAATGATTAGTGCTCCTGTGGGTAGGTAAGTATATAGTGGGAACACACTGTTATGCATGGTATTGTTAATGACATTATCATGCATTAACAAAATAGATTATCTGCCTTTCTACTGTAACACCTCAAATCTGTTTGTAATGCGGTAGTTGGTCAATTCTTCTAACTGTTCTGTAGCATTATGAAGTATAAATCCTTTTTAACCTGTGAGTAAGCTGTATCTAAAAGATTCACTCTAATGTAAAGGGGGCCATACACACTCAGATTTATCTTCAGATCTGGCTGGTTGGAACAAAAACATGGTTATGGATGACAGTTGACCATTTGCTTGGAAATGCTGGTAAACTGACAAACTGTCACTCATCCATAACTATATTTTTGTTCCAACCAGCCTGATCTGAAGATAAATCTTACTAGTGTATGGGCACCTTAAGCCTATTGATATGGCTCAAGTCAAATAGGTTGAACTGGGACTATGTAAAAACCGGAACGGACTACACGCCGGACAGGACATCACAATCTGCAGTCCGGAGCTTGTAGGGTCCAGTCCGGGGGTTGTCCTGTCCCGGGGGTGTCTTGTCCGGGGGGTCCCTGTGATAGCTATCACCAGTGACATGGGGAAGGGGTGATTACAGCCTCCCTGTGTGGTCCGGACCGTCCGGTTTTTGCTACATGCCCGGACCATACAGGGAGGCTTTATTCACCCCCTGCTCCTCTCCCTGGTGACAGGTGTGACAGGCAGCCCCCCCCCCCCCCCCCCCCGGCGGTCCGGGGGTTTTGTCCTGGTCTGGTTTTCACCCATACCCGGTTGAACTCGATGGACTATTATTTTTTCAGCCTTAATTAGTATGTTAACAGAAAACAGAGGGGGTGAAATACTGCGCTCACTTCAGTGTTAATCTGGTTTTTAAACACTGCTGAGCCTTAAGGGTTTCCCAATTCCTTCTTGGTTCATCTGTGATACAACTGGGTGGGCTTCAGCGCTGCCTTTTATGTTGGATAGATTCCTAGGTTTTTTTTTTTGTGTATAAGAATTGGAATAGAAAAAATGTGGAATTTTAAGGTTTTATTAACAAACTAATTGAGTGGGGGTAAAAATTTATAACTTTTACTTGGTGTTGCTAGGTACACCTATTTGGGGTCCCTCATTGGGGATTTTCAATGTCTTGTCACTCCAGGGGGATTCCCGACAGGGATTCAGGTGATCCTTTTATAGGATTCCTTTATAGTCCCTTATGTGGGATCTACGGTCTCTGGGTGATGTACAATGAAAATTGTTCAAAAGTATGTGTAGCTTCTGCTTGCGGGTCAGAAAGGAGCCTTGGTGGGTTTAAGGCAGTTCAGACACCATAGCTCTTAATTCTAGCTTGCAAGAATTGTTGCCACTAACATAAAGTATAAGTAATACTAGCATTCCAGTTTTCTTGTGGTTTATTGAAAATACTTTGTTTTTTCTTTCACAGGTCTTTCGGTCAAGGAACTGAAGTAAATGTGGTCTGATCTCTTGTACAATAAAAACATTAAAATATATGAATTTGTCATCTGTTTCCTGAGGACTACTATATTCATAAATGTTACTACATGGCAGGCTATGTAGGTATATATCACATGCAATGGCATATGGATTAGATTTTAGCTCTAAAGATGATTGATCTTATTCACATTAGGATTCAATCAGTTGTATCAATGTGGATCCCTTACTTTAAGATGTTTGTCTTAAACTAGAAGGTTGTTCATTGGGCCTAAAAGTAAATGGTGCCATGTACTTTTCAGTCCTTATAAAATGTTTAATCACTGGTAGCATACAGTATTCGGTGACATCAGTATTTCACACTAGCATGCAGGGGCTGAAGGACACTTTCTTATACCTGAAACTCCATAATCGACTAAAGATCACCCAGGAACCTTACAACATGGGTCTTCAAACTGTGCCCCTTCAGATGTTGTGAAACTACAAATCCTAGCATGCCTTGCCACAGTTTTAACACTCCCTTGTAGCAAAACTGGCAAGGCATGCTGGGATTTGTAGTTTCACAACATATGGAGGGGCACAGTTTGAAGACCGATACCTTACAAGTATAAGCGCAAAGGAATATGCTGCGCTAGATAAACTTCCACAGCGCTGTACAGAGAATATTTGAACATTCACATCAGTTCCTGCCCAAGTGGCGCTTACCATCTATATTTCCTACCACCTGTACATGCAAACAGACATTCTAGGGTTAGTTTTGTTGGGAGACCATTTACCTACCAGTATATCTTTGGATTGTGGGAGGAAACCCACGCAAGCACGGGGAGAATATACAAACTCTGCAGTTAGAGCTATGGTGGAAATCCATCCCAAGACCTCAGTGCTGTGAGGCTGTAATGCTAACCATTACAGTTTGTAGTGCCATTTATACCTGAAACTGTAATCAGTACATGCTGCCAGTAGGGCTGTATCCTTTGCGGTCAGCATGAAACATTCTCTAGAGTGGTGCTGGATCTTGTGCTTTTGGTTTCACAAATTGCCTTCTGGCTGCGCTGTCACATTCAATGGCACAATTTGCTTGTATTTGATTAAGTATAATAGAGGGTACACATGTTGTGATATGAACTAATTTATTTTTTTAATTTCAATTTTGCTTATAGATGCAAAATAAAATATTGAATGGTTTTTCTACATTCGATACTAATGTTGCGCGCCAGTGTAATAAATCTGAGTCTTGGCAGGCAAAACTATATAGTGCAGATCTGTACTCTAATCAGATTGTATGCATACCATTTGATCCCAGTTGAATCCCAAGCAATATTGCACCTTGTGCACTCATTAT
This sequence comes from Crinia signifera, assembly GCF_055691185.1. Taxonomy (NCBI): domain Eukaryota; kingdom Metazoa; phylum Chordata; class Amphibia; order Anura; family Myobatrachidae; genus Crinia; species Crinia signifera. Next base: position 208,716,003 of record NC_139222.1, on the reverse strand, counting down.
AACACTTGTGAAGATTAATCAACTTTACCATCCGTCCAGAAGACTAGTTAACATAGCGGCCCTGTCAGAATCAGCATAGTGTTCACGCGGCCAGCGTAGTCAGTCAGAAGTAGTGTTCCCGCGGTCAGCGTCCCCCGACCTGTTCATACCTCCACTATCCACATCAGTGTGGCGTTTAGGTACTTGTTTCCTAGCACGGCCACAATCGCGGCCATCGAGTGTAATTTCTAGTGGCCTGCGACCGACGCGATGCCCCCGATTTTGCCATTGAAAACAGTGAAAATCGCGTCGGTCGTGTGCGGCTAAAAATGCTTAAATGGTCCACACGCGATGGCCGCGATTTCCCTATAGGGAACAATGTTAAATGGGTAACTTTACCCGCGATGACCGCGATTTCCCATAGGAAACAATGTTAAATGGGTCAATTTACCCAAATCATCATAGGGAACAATGGTAAATGGGCCAGAAACTCCCAAAAAAACCCCTGACCAGTGAAATGTCCCCCCAAAAGTAGTTTACGCCACCCCGCGATCAACGTGAACCCGAAGCGTGGCGAGCGGCGGCGGTACGCGTCCTCTGACCTTTTCATACTCCCACTATCCACGTCGGCGTGGAGTTGAGAATAGTGTGGCGAGCGCAGCAAGGGGACGCGGATACCTTCACAGGTAAACGCGTCCCTTCGCGGGCTTCACAGGTATCCGCGTCCCCTTGCGGGGCGCGCTGCGCTCGCCACGCTTCGGGCTCGCTGCGCTCGCCACACTATTCCATTCTCAACTCCACGCCGACGTGGATAGTGGGGGTATGAAAAGGTCGGAGGACGCGTACCGCTGCCCCTCGCGGGCTCGCCACGCTTCGGGATCGCGGGGTGGCGTAAACTACTTTTGGGGGACATTTCAATGTTCAGGGGTGTTTTTGGCCCATTTACCATTATTCCCTATTTACCATTATTCCCTATGATAATTTGGGTAAATTGAGCCATTTCACATTGTTTCCTATGGGAAATCGGGGTCATCGCAGGTAAATTGAGGCATTTAACATTGTTCTCTATGGGGAAATCGCGGGCATCGCGTCTGGCCCATCGCACCCGATTTTTTTTTTTTTTTTTTTTTTAGTGCATGCGATGCCCCCGATTTTACACCCGATGACCGCGATCATGATCGTTGTGGCCGTGCTAGGAAACAAGTACCGGCGTTTATTTTATAAAGTGGCGAGGAATACATGTAATGTAATCCGCGGCCCCTCACGGGGCTTGCCGCGCTTCAGGCTTGGTGGCTCGAACAATATATTTAGAATTAGACCTTGTGCGGGCTTGTTTCTCCACAATGCCTCGCCACACTTTATAGTGAGGGTATGAACAGATCGGGGGGGAAGCGTAATGCACTGCACTCGCCACACTTTGGGCTGGTGTGGATAGTGGGGGTTTGAAAAGGAGGCTCTCCCTGAAGCGGACACGGGCAGGGTTGCTGTACCCTGCCACAATAATAACTGACACGCACCTGCGTCTCATACAGCTGGATTGCCTCTCCACTGGTGCCTGCATGATCCCCCTCAACGCCAGTGTCCGCCAGTGCTGTGTGAGGCGCTCACTAGGTTTGCCATGGACGCCAGGGACAGAGCCGTGCTGCCGTGGAGACGCTACGTACGCTAGGCAGCTGTTGGGCTGCTGCGGAGACACTACACTGCAGCCGTTGGGCTACGCTGAAAACGTAGTGAAGCCGGACGCCATGCTATTACACAAGTACCAAATCTTTTCCCACTGTGCCCCTAATGCGTTCACTTGCATTTGGGTGGGTGACACCCCCCCACACACACACACACACTATATCACCAACAATATGTTTGGAGGGGACACTATATCACCAATGCCACCAGCGTCTATGCACATACGGACTCCTGAGTCACAAAGAAGAACCTTCTCTTGCGTTGCTGTACATATGCGACGAGCATCGGCACTATGGGCGGTGAGATGTACTTTTGCTGCTTGGTACATCCCGCCCCTTGTGCATTTGCACGTCTGATTACCACGTTGCCCACTGCCATTCTGGATCAATGAGGAAGAGAAGGGACTGTTATTTGGGAACGCACTGGACACAAGATATATATCTATATCATGGAAAGTATTGTGGCACTCTCGGACTTGTTCCAATAAATACTCTTAACTCGAGTTACTTCAACGTTTCGGTCTTTATTTTAGAAGACCTTCATCAGGAATAAAAATAACATGTACCAACACCTCTTAAATACTTTTACAAACTAACAAAAAACTGTGTCTAGCAGCTGTGACCTCCCACTTCCGGTGATGACGTGTTCACAAAAAAACACGCCCAGTACTGACGAGCATAATCCGGAGTCAGACTCACAAAAAGAGAAAAAAAAAAGGAAAAATGTGTGGTGACCATCACCATGGTAACCTCCTTAATATACACAAAGGTGGATCACAGCAGCTGCAAAATAAAGTATATTACATAATATATAAGCTTTCAAATATGAGTGGTCCATTTAACAAAAATAGTTTTTTGTTAGTTTGTAAAAGTATTTAAGAGGTGTTGGTACATGTTATTTTTATTGTTGATGAAGGTCTTCTAAAATAAAGACCGAAACGTTGAAGTAACTTGAGTTAAGAGTATTTATTGGAACTAGTCCGAGAGTGCCACAATACTTTCCACTAATACAGATGGTGTATTAGTGATCTAATGGAAAAATAAAGGTGGTGCTTTTAAAATGGTACAATTATTAAACTGAACATGTCTAATTTAATTCAGCATGATGCGGTATGTGAGAGGGTTTACAAGTTGAATGTATCGAATTTCAGGCAGGTGGTGGGTTTTATTGACACAACAGTGTTCCCTTGTTGGAGAACGGATCTGTATGTTTTTTTTTTTTATGATTATTTAGGGTGAATTTATTAATCTCAGATGGACACAAATTGGTCCTAAAGCAAATTCCTATATAGGAGCCGGGTGTACTTGAATAGATCTCTCCTGTTATGTGATTTTGGTGCACACAGGTATATCTAGATTCTAGTATATTGTTATAGATGGCGACAGAACGAAATACTGACTCCATTCTGGCAAGATATGCCTCTGTTGTCATTGAGTAGTTCGTTTTTTTTTTTTTACTTTCACTTGCTGCTCTTTTCATAAATCGCGCTAGCTTCCTTTCTTCCTCACTCTCCATGGCAGCCATTACTCTGGGTTATTCCCTCTCTCTCCAGGTTTAGACAGGTAGACTTGTAACTCCTCCCACCTAGGGTATATCTCCGCCTCCTCCCCTTCCTCTCCAGTCTTTTTTCCTGTCTCTAAGTTAGATTAGGTAGGATAGGTTTGTTTGTTTGTTCTATATAGGGCTTACCTCAGGCTATGCAGCAATTCAGTCCTGCGTGTCTGAGCTGATACGGAAGGCATTTGGGGATAATGGGGTTCTCATCAGGCAGCGTCCTGCACTGAGTTCTCCTTGGAAGCCGACGGAGCGTGCACAGTAATGTCGCCGTGACCGGCGGATAAACATGGAGCCTGAGATGCGGGCAGACGGCCGGGCTTAGAGACGCGAGTCTCAGACGCGGCGGAAGTGACGCGTACGGCAGTGACGCGTACGGCAGTCGGCTGAGGGGGATACTAACAGCCGGAGGAGGCTGTCTGCTAGAAGCACTTCTCCGCATGGACGGAAGTGGACGCGCGGCGTCCGGAAGCGCATACTGCGCATGCGCAGGTGCTCGGCGCTGAATACAAAAGGAGTGTCAGATGGCTAAGTGATTACTCGTTTTCTGAGTACAACACTGCTATCGTTCAGGATGGATCCAGAGACCAATGTTGCTCCCCCCATGCCAGAATCTGCCGTGGAGAGGTAAGCCCTCATAGAGGTGCTGTGTTTTACTTGGATTGAAGTAAAGTCTAGTTAGTGACAGGCTTTTTCTGTTTATCATAGTGTGTCTAAAGGTCCCCTTAAGAAGAAAGCTAAAACCAAGCATGCCTCTAATAATTGCATGTCATGTGACAAAGTTTTCCCTGTGGAAAAGGGCATTAACCTATGCAAGGAGTGTAGACAACCTGCAGAGGCTCAGCCTGTGGATCTAGCACAGTTGATGCAATGGATGAAGGAGTCCTTGGTTACCAAGGAGGAATTAAGGGAGGTGCAAGGAGCCAAAAGAACCAGGGCTCAAACTAGCCTGGACTGTGATGCAGAATCTGATTCACCTGTAGTTAACGCAGATGACACAGATACTTCAGAACCTGAGTCGGGTGAAGTGATTGAGAAAGAAAGAGCATTTAATTTGGAATTGGTTGAGAGTTTACTCAAGTATATATATAAAGCTATGGATTATAAGGAAAAGGAGGATGAGACCCCTGATTCCTTGTTTGAAGATAGAGTGGCTAAAGGGAGAAATTTTCCTGTGCACAAGGTGCTAAAGGATTTGATGATTGATCAGTGGAAGAATGTGGATAAGAAATTCAGTAATTTCAAGCGGATTGAAAGGATGTTTCCTTTTAAAGATGAGCTGTTCGAGAAATATTGTAAGGTGCCGAAGGTTGATGCTGCTGTCTCTGAGGTTGTTTCAAAAACTACCATATTGTTGGAGGACGGCGCAAACCTTAAAGATAGTATGGATAAGAAGGTTGAGATGGCACTTAAGAAAGTACACAACACATCCACAGTAGCATTAAAGGCAGGAGTAGCCATGGCTTCAACCTCGAGAGCCCTGAGGGTTTGGGGTACCAATATGACAACCGACATAGAAGAAAAGATTTCTAGACAGTATCTCCTGAAAAATTTGAACGTCATGATGAAAGCAATAGAATTTCTATGCGAAGCGTCATTGGACGTAGTTGAATATTCTGCTAAAACTATGGCAGCTGGTGTGGCAGCGAGACGTGCTGTCTGGTTGCGGAGCTGGTCAGCAGACTCCAATTCTAAGAATCGTCTTATTACTTTGCCTTATGAAGGGGAGCTGTTATTCGGCAGCAAACTAGACTCCATAATACACAGAATGTCTGGTGGGAAGTCAGCTAAACTCCCGCAAGACAAGAAACAAAGATTCAGTGGTCTGTCACCTAGGCAACACTTTAAGGAAGCCAAAAGTTATAGGCCAGGGAGACAGTATGGAAGATTCAATTCAGGAACCACAAGGCAGTCATTTCGCCAGTCGGCGAGACGAGGATACAGAAGATTCTGACAATTACGGCACGGAGGTAGAGATCCCAGTAGGAGGAAGGTTGACCAATTTTGTACACAAGTGGAGAGAATCTATCCAAGACAGATGGGTTCTGTCAATCCTCACTCAGGGATACAGCCTCGAATTTCAAAGAAGACCAACCAGAGGAAGGTTTGTAAGATCCAGAGTACCCACAACAGCGGAGGAGTCAGGAGCATTAAGCCTAATAATTCAGGAAATGTTGGAATCAGGAGCCGTGGAACCAGTACCCGTCAGGGAAAGGGAAAGAGGTTTCTACTCCAAATTGTTTCTGGTAAAAAAGGCTTCCGGAGCTTATCGGGCAATTCTGGATCTAAGGGAACTAAATCTGAACATCCAAGTAAAGAAGTTCCACATGGACACTCTGCAAGTCATTCTTCTAGGCATAAATCAGATGGACTTTATGTGTTCAGTAGATCTGAAGGATGCTTATTTCCACGTGCCAATTGCCATGAGAGATCGAAAATTCCTCAGACTAGAGGTTATGAATCAGCATCTGCAGTTCAAATGCCTTCCCTTCGGGCTTTCAACCTCCCCGAGAATCTTTACAAAGATACTAACAAGTTTGATCGCGTTCATAAGATTACAAAAAATAGCAATATGGTCCTATCTGGACGATTTATTGATATGCGGAGGAACAGCAGAAGAAGCAAGACAAGCTTTACAAGTCACGATGAAAATATTAAAGGACCACGGCTGGTTAATAAACAAAGCAAAGAGCCAACTGGAGCCGGTGCAGAGAATTCAGTTTCTAGGTGTGATGATAGATACGATAGACCACGCAGTGTATTTGTCAGAGGACCGATGCGGAAGAATTCAAAATCTTGCCCTAATACTACAGTCACAAAGGACAACTTCTCTGAGACAAACGCTCCGAATATTGGGGATGATGTCATCAACCATAGGGGTCATCCCATGGGCAAGGTGGCATATGAGAACCCTTCAAAGGGAGATGTTGCCTCTCACAAAAGGAACAACAGAGCTGGAGTCGAAAAGTAAGGTTAACTTTAAGGTCCAGAAGATCTCTAGACTGGTGGTTGAATCCTCAGTTAAAGCAAAGACACACATCCCTGAGCCAGTTGCACTACCAAGTAATAACCACGGATGCAAGCGCGTCTGGATGGGGAGCGCACCTACAAGACGAAAATCGTCAGGGCCTGTGGTCACAGCAAGAGCGAGTGATGTCATCAAATCAGAGAGAAATGAGAGCAGTGGCGAGGGCACTAGAGTGCTTTCAAGATTCCATCAAAGATACCCACGTGAGAATAAGATCGGACAACATGACAGTGGTGGCTTATGTCAACCATCAGGGAGGGACAAGAAGCGTAAGATTATGGGAAGAGATCTCCAATATCATACCATGGGCAGAATCAAACCTAAGCTCAATATCTGCGTTACACGTCCCAGGGAAGGACAACAAGTTGGCGGATCTTCTAAGCAGAAAGAGAGTCGTTCCGGGCGAATGGGAACTGAACCAGGAGGTTTTCCTGGAAGTCACGGAAAGGTTCGGATATCCGCAGATAGATTTAATGGCGACGGGCCACAACAAGAAAGTGAATCGCTTCATGTCCAGAAAACAAGTACTGGGGACAGAAGGTGTGGATACGTTTGTCCAGAAGTGGAGATTCAGTCTCGGGTATGTGTTCCCACCGTTCCCGATGATTGCACGAATACTGAAGAAAATAAGGGAGGAAAGAGTCACTGTGATTGTTGTAATTCCGTTTTGGCCGAGACTAAGTTGGTTCCCAACAGTACTGAGAATGTCAGACGGACATCATTGGAGACTGCCTCTCCTTCCCAATCTCCTTCAGCAGGGCCCACTGTTACATCCAGACTCTAAATTTGACGGCGTGGTTGTTGAACGGGCGATGCTAGTTAAAAAGGGTTTATCCCAGCAGGTGGCGCAATTCCTTTTGAAGGCAAGGAAGGATGTGTCCTCAAGAATTTACTACAGAACATGAAACAAATTTACTGAATGGGCCAAGTCATATCCAGAAGATATACGCTTCAGTGTCCCGTGTGTACTACAGTTCCTGTATGAAGGCTTTTCAAAGGGTCTGGCGGCATCAACGTTAAGAGTGCAAATCTCAGCCTTATCCGTCTTATTGGACATAAGATTGTCCGAAGATCCGCTTGTCAGAAAATTTGGCCAAGCACTAAAGAGACAGCGTCCTAGAATCAAGGAACCCATAGCACCATGGGACCTGAATCTTATTCTGAACGCCATGATGACAGCACCGTTTGAACCGTTGGAAGAGGCACATATGAAATTAGTGACATGGAAGGTTGTCTTCCTCACAGCGGTCACATCGGCTCGTAGGGTCAGTGAATTACAGGCTCTTTGGGCAGAACAACCCTACCTCAATATTCTTCATGACAGAGTATTGTTAAGAACAAATCCCAGTTTTCTTCCTAAAAGTCGTTTCCAATGTTAATATAAATCAGGAAATTATTCTTCCAGCCTTTTTTCCAGACCCAAAGACAGAGGAAGAAAGAAGAATGCACATGCTCGATATGCCCAGGGCAATTTCCTTATACTTGAAAAGATCAGAAGAGATACGTAAGACCAAACAGTTATTTGTTCTGCATTCAGGGTCAAGAAAGGGCGAAGCAGCCTCCAAAATCACTATAGCCCGCTGGTTTACGGAAGCAATAACTTTCGTCTATAAAGAAGGAGGCCTGGAAATTCCGAAGGAGCTGAGGGCACACTCTACCAGGGCCATATCTACTTCTTGGGCGAATAGAGCAAATCTCTCAGCTAAGGACATCTGTGCCGCTGCCACATGGAACTCCATTCATACCTTTGCTAAGCACTACAATGTAAATGTATCTCCTACCCACTTGGGGAAGGTGGTGCTACAACATGCTGTTTTGTGAGCTATTCAAAATATATATATTAAGCATCACCCTGACTATGTCGTTATTGAGTCCCCCCCTGTTTTTATGCTTTGGTACATCCCAGAGTAATGGCTGCCATGGAGAGTGAGGAAGAAAGGATTCAATTATACTTACGATAATTCCGTTTCTTCTGAACTTCTCCATGGCAGCCTACAGTTTCCCTCCCTGTCTATGGTATTAAGAATAGAGACACTCAAAAGACTGGAGAGGAAGGGGAGGAGGCGGAGATATACCCTAGGTGGGAGGAGTTACAAGTCTACCTGTCTAAACCTGGAGAGAGAGGGAATAACCCAGAGTAATGGCTGCCATGGAGAAGTTCAGAAGAAACGGAATTATCGTAAGTATAATTGAATCCTTTTCCGGTTTCTTTTCAAACCTTTGATACAAATGTGTGTTGCTTTTAGTATGGCATTTTATGTTTTGCTTGTGTATCTTTTATTCCTATCTGTAGCCACATAACCTAATCAGTATGTATACAAATCATCAATGTTCAGCATACTACTGTGGAAATCCCAATGGGTCAGGTAAGTATTCATACACCCCAACTAGCCCCTCCAAAATTATGGGGGACAAAAAACATAGGGGTCACCTGTATTTTGGAACAAAAAAATTGCACCCTAGCAGTTGTAGTTGACTGACACTGAAACTGATATACCGGTAATCCCATTTAATACTGTACTGCAAATGTTAACCCTTAATAAGAGAGCGCGTAATCATTAATTCTTAGGGTTAACTTTTGAATGACTGTTTGGACACTGAAGTAATTACTCCTTGGGAGCAGCACTTTTAGTATTCAGGGATATTTTTGTTGATGGCCTTAGCATGACTTATGTGTAACGTAATTATGTGACTGCTGCTTCTGATTAAATCCATTCTGCTTGTCATATGAAAGTGGTTAAATGAAACCTGATTTCCCTAGAAAATTGTGTCTTGTGTTACTTACAGAAAATTTTCTTTTAAAAATACACATCTAGTAAATGCGTAACCAAATACTTATAATATTTATTTTTGTTGAAGGAACTGAATCTTGATCTAAGCCTGAAATCACATCCCCTTGATTTTAGAAGATGGATCATACTGATAAGAAGGTAAATGCTGGGTATGCACTGGCCAATATATTGTTGGTTTATTGGGCAGTGTGCGACAGCGCAACTGGGCAGGTGCATGTAAATGCTCACCCAGTTATTACATCAGTCATGACTGATCAGGCAGTGTGTATGCATAACATGCTGCCGATCCGGCTAGAGCAGAGGTTTTCATATGCAATCCTCAAGGCACACCAACGTTCCAGGTTTTAAGTATATCTGTGGTTCAGCACAGATGGTTAACCCAAATTCACTGAGGTACTAATTAAGTCACCTGTGGCTTAGCATGGATATCCTTAAAACCTGCACTGTTGGGGTACCTTGAGAATTGCATTTGGGAAGGACTGGTTTAGCTGTAGCTATAGGTGTGTACTCCGCAAAAGACCTACCCTTTTCTATCAGACCTGAACAATCTGTGGCTCTCCAAACATTGTGAAACGACTCATTCCAGCTTGGCCAATCACAGTTTTAGCATCCTGTAATATCCAAACTGTCAGGGCAACTTGTAGTTTTACAGCGACTGGAGGCCAGATTTTCCTATCCTATTGGGGCAGATGTACTAAGCTGTGGAAAGTACCAACCAATGAGCTCCTAACTGTAATGTTACAGGCTGTATTTGAAAAAGTGTCAGTCAAGAGCTGATTGGTTTGGTACTTTATTCTCCCCATGGCTTAGTACATCTCCCCATAGTCATTTGTTTGAGTAGTTTCTACTGCTTCATGGAGTCAAAATATTCAGAGATACTGAATAACAGGTCATATAGTAACTACTTTATTGGAATTTATATTTCGCTGCATGTGACTAATTTGGGCCACAGCACTGTTTTATGTGTAAATTATAAGGAACCTTGTGATTATGATTTTAATTTAGGAGTACTTCCTTCTCTCAATTTGTAATTTCCACAGTACTTACAAGTGGAGTGGAAGTGAGCATTATGCATACCCTTTTGTGTGTCCTAATGTTGAGGAGTAGTGTGCAGTCAGGAATTGTTCCCTCTGTGTCTGGCTGCTGTCTCCGGGTTTCCTGCTAACACCTGTAGGCGTGGGGCTTACAATTGCTGGCGTCTGAGGGCAGCGAGAGTAGCACCCAGTGGATTGCTGCTTGGAAAAAAGCATTGAGGAGATGCTGATGCTGCTGCAGACAGAACTGGAACTGATGCAACGTGATGCGTCTCTATGGCAATATGAGACTTCTGCAATTAAGAGACTTATTTTTCTTCTTCTGCCATTACCAATATCAGAATCCGCTTTATTGGCCAGGTATACTTGTGTATACTAGGAATTTGATTTGGATTGCTGTGCAACAGCCATTTAGGTAACAGTGACCATACAGATATACATAACACATACAGGTATATGCTCGATGTGCCCTGGGGATTGTGGACACAGGGAACATATTTGCTGAGCTGCACAGCACCTAGGCATCCATCAGTGGTGCCATTGGTCATTGCAACAGCCGGGTAGGTAACAATGGGGCAGATTTATTAAGCTTGGAGAAGAGATAAACTGGAGATAAAGCACCAGCCAATCAGCTGTGTTTGAAAAAGACAGTTGGGAGTTGATTGGCTGTGCTTTATCTCCTTTTACCTTTTCTCCGCTTTATCTCCAGTTTATCTCTTCTCCAAGCTTAATAAATCTGCCCCAATATAAGCAGAGACAGTGCAGTTATCACACAGGGAACAACAGCCACCGAGCTGCACAGTGCCTTGGCAGCCAACAACGGCGCCACTGGTCATTGCAAACAGCCAGGTAGGTAACCGTTAAGCAGGGGCAGTACTGTTTTAGGTTGCTATGCAGTGTGGGAGACAGGGATACATATGGAAGAGTGGCACAGTTCCTAGGCAGCCATTTGCGGCGCCATCTTGATCATGCAGCTCAAAGGCAGCAGTAAAAATAATAACAATATTATTTTCAACTACCCCCAACAGGTCTGTCGAGTACCCCAGATTGGGAACCGCTGAACTAGAGCAATGGTTGTCTATACTTGCCTGCTCTCCTGGAGCCTGTGGGAGACTCATTATTTTTAGGGTAGTTCCCTGCACCTCCGGAAGAGTGGTTATTCCTAAAACTTCAAACCTACAAACTTGGAATTGTATGTGAAGAGGCGGTGGGGCCTAGTGAAACTTTTATGCTAATTGTCATTTTGGTCCCATTCCCTCTTCATTTTTGAGGTGCTAGGACCTAATGATAGATAGTCCTGCCCTGTCCCCATCACCAACCACCTTATCCTCTCAGAGTTTCCACCAGAGATTTTTATTTTTAAGCTCAGTGTGCCTGTGTTTCTAGTATCAATGAGGAATCATTAACAATGTGACATATATACAACATTAACAGACATATATAATGCATATTTTAAATAGAGAAACCTAATACATATCAAATTACACAACATTAAAGTAAGAAATGTGCAAGTATGTTTGCAATTAAAGAACCTGCACTAATGGAGTTCTTCAGTAAATCAGCTGATTTAAATTTAGTGGTATTGTGTTTATTTGTAACTGAATAAATAATTGCTCTTCATTCTAAAATAACAAACTTTTCATAAACTTTAGGCAGGCATACATCAGATGACCACTAATTTTGCCAATGGTCAAGATTAATTATTTTATTCCTGGATCATGCATGACTAGTGGTACACACTGCCTGATGTAATCAAAATCATCTCGTTCCATTCTAGTTACAATGCACCCAGTCACATACAATATATTTTGGTTGGCTGTGCAGTAAGGCCAAACAAGATGTTTAGTGAAAAAGGGAAGGGGACAGGGGGATATTGAGAATTGTCTCCGCACTGGTCAGTTGTCACACCCCACTGTGGTTAATTTGGTGGGTATTTAATCTGTGTTGTCTGCAAGAAAACTGGTGAAGAATCCTATATTGGATGCATTGGTCCTAGACATCTAATAAGTTAGAGATGTCTGTCTTTCGGACCTCCAGTGGTGCCCCCTAAGTATGGGTAGTATTATGTAAATACTGTTTCCAAGGGAGGAGGGAGAAGAAAGATATACTCTGGGTGGGGGCACTCTTATCTTACAGACTGCGGTTTAGGGTTATTGTTACACCTGTTTAAAACATGGTCTTTATTTTGAACATCATTAAAAATTATATACGTTTACACCGATACTAGATATTCCTTATCTTGTCTCAGCGCTGTGCAAGATTATGGTTGGTATTAATCAGGTTAGTACCTGGTAGCTGCAGACAGAGTCGCCGCTTTTATTATTTTAGTATGGACCCAGTGTGATCCTCATATTCCCCAAGGTTACTACCAATAAATAGGTTATGATTGTGGGAGTTTTAATTATTGGTCACATACAAAAAATAAATAAAAATATTAATAGATGAAAAAAACGGTGTTTTGCTTCACTGCAATGGAAAAGACCAGTATGTGAGCAGATAGGTGCTCAGGCAGCGATAAGTGTTGGTTGCAAAAAGTTAGTTCAAACAAAGCTGTACAATAGCATGTAGCATGGTTTGCTGTCAGCACAAAATAGAAATGAGGGGTGGGGGTCCGCTGGACACGTCCAGCGGTTACCTTAGTCCCTGGGATCTCGTGCGCTGAGAGCCGCAAGTAGCTGCCGTGTTGCTGGTTTCCTGGACTGTCCCCGTCTGTCAGCTGTGCGCCGGTCACGTGTGTACACCACGTGATCGGCAAGTCCCGACGTACGTTTCGCTGGGCGCTTGATCGCGGGAGGTGTGGCTGTCTGTAGGGGAACCCTGTGTCATATTGGAGTCTGCATCCTATCTAGTGATAGATTGAGTGACTGGTGGCTGTTTCCTCCAATGTATTGGGCTGCCATACAGGGATGGGGGCTTGGCTGTATTGGCCAATGATTTGTTTAGCTGTTACGATGTGTGATAGCGTTCCTGTTGCTGGGGGTAGAAAAAACAACTTGGATGTAGCAGCGCTGTAAATTGTTATATGTTTTAGAAAAATGAAAATAAAATTATAATAATAATGATAAATAATAAGGATTGGACTGATTGTACAATTAAAAACAATAATACATTTATTAATAAAGTGACCAGGTGCTGGTATGGTAAATTTAGGGGGCGGGGATAAAATCAACTTGCAGAACTGTCCATTCCTATTGTGCCGAAGACAATATTGAGTGCAAATGCATGAAAAATGGATAGGGGTTACCGTCCACCTGTAGACACACCGGGGTGTAACTTGTGCTCCCTGGGACTCAAGGCCCGGGTTGTTGATAGGGCCGAGTCACCGTCCAGAGTAGGGGAGACACCCGGAGATGGTACTCCCAAAAGATGGTACTGGGGTCCTTTTTGGTGTTGAGTGTCCACGGTTAGGTAAAGTAATCCAACGAGGTCCACGGCTGGTCTGGAACAGTTCAGGGATAAGATAAGGAACACCTGACGCGTTTCGCCGGCTCAGCGGCTTTATCAAAGGTCGACCTTTGATAAAGCCGCTGAGCCGGCGAAACGCGTCAGGTGTTCCTTATCTTATCCCTGAACTGTTCCAGACCAGCCGTGGACCTCGTTGGATTACTTTACCTAACCGTGGACACTCAACACCGAAAAGGACCCCAGTACCATCTTTTGGGAGTACCATCTCCGGGTGTCTCCCCTACTCTGGACGGTGACTCGGCCCTATCAACAACCCGGGCCTTGAGTCCCAGGGAGCACAAGTTACACCCCGGTGTGTCTACAGGTGGACGGTAACCCCTATCCATTTTTCATGCATTTGCACTCAATATTGTCTTCGGCACAATAGGAATGGACAGTTCTGCAAGTTGATTTTATCCCCGCCCCCTAAATTTACCATACCAGCACCTGGTCACTTTATTAATAAATGTATTATTGTTTTTAATTGTACAATCAGTCCAATCCTTATTATTTATCATTATTATTATAATTTTATTTTCATTTTTCTAAAACATATAACAATTTACAGCGCTGCTACATCCAAGTTGTTTTTTCTATCCAGTTCGGGCCCAACTAACCCGACAAATCAGCAGCTGCTAGTGACACAACCCAGGTCACAGCGCCACCTACCACCCCCTCCCCCTGTGGAGGTACTTTTTCTTTCTGTTGCTGGGGGTAATGCTTTTGATGCAGCTTTGTAGAAATGCTTTTTATTAAACAGTGATTGTTTATCCCGTATATATTGCCTTAATTAGGGATCCTGCTAGTCTGTGGTACGGCTATTGTAAGCTCCGTAATCTTTGGCTGGATTCTTGTAGATATGGGATTTTTTGGGGGGTTATTAGCTTGCCGTTTATCATATCTGAGATATTATTAAAAGCCCTATGATATATCCATTAGTTTGCACTAGTGCAGATTATAAATAGACTTAATTTTGATTTTAACAGCTTATTGGCAGGGTTCCTTCTTGTGATTGGCCACACTGATAATCGGTAGATGGGGGAAAGGGGAGGGGGGGCGGGGAAAGGGAGGAAAAAAAGAGGGGGGGGGTATTTGGATGAGATGAAAAGTTCTGTGGGCAAAAAAAAAAAAAAAACAAGATGTTGCAAGCGACCCATGGGAGCATGCCATTGAGCATACACATTGCGCCTTATTCTGATTGACTCGCAAGGCTGTGAAATTTGCAGCCTTGCAAGTCCATCAGACGCTGCACTCTGCCCGCAGTGCCGCCCCCCCCCCCCTTGCACGCCTTGCCCCCCGTATGGCTGCGAATGGATGATTTACATAATCATCCATTCGCAGGCAGGGAAAAATCATTCAATGGTCGCCTACCATCGAATGGTTTCTCATGTGCACGCAGTTCAGAGTGACCTATATGGTGCAAGGACAGGGCAGGCTGCTGACATCCGGTGATGTCAGCTGTCTGCCCCCCGCATGTCCGTCACGGCCTCATTACCATGAGCCCAGCGTTCTCATGGGAACGCCCATGGAATGCTGGGCATTTCCATATGGTAATCAATGGTATAATATCAATCTAGCGTAGTGGTCCACATACTAGCTGCCTCTGGGTCCTTTCAGGGGTGTCCTGGGTTGGCACGGACCACATCATTATTTATGGTGCATGCAATAAGTAAAAACAGTGCCCCCCCAACTGCCCCCCCCCCCTTAATTTCTCAATAAGAAAACTACTCTATTCCAGGGTGCCGTGATTCAAAAGCAAACTCCTTCTTTAACCCCTTGAGTGGTAGGTTTTGCTGGGGCAGGACAAACCTACCAGGGCAGGTTTGTCCTGCCCCAGCAAAACCCACCACATTTGGAAGCCCCCCTCCCTCACCTCTGCTCTGGTGTTCGTACGCCAGAGCTTCCCTGCCGCCGCTGTCCCCGCTGCCTTAGCCGCCAGCCTGTCACATTCAGCAGTGACGTCGGCAGCAGGATGGGGGATGCTCACGGTGGCTTGGGAGGACTCGGGGGCCCCCCGAGCCGCCCCAAACATCCCCGAGCCTGCCGCCTACATCATTGCTACTAAAAGTATGGCGGCTGGGGGATCCCTCCAGCCACATCGCAAGGGACAGCTCTTATCGGAAGATATTATTATGGTTATTAATAATGTGATGCCCGGCGACACAGGACAGCGGATGTTAGAACATCCCACCCATCGTCTGCTGATCAGCTCTGCCAGTCCCTCCTGTATCTTACCGTATTCAATATAAAACACTTCTACTCGCATATAAAGCTATTAACCATACTGCACCAGCATATATATCTCTACTTATCACAAAATATCTCCCATCTCGACCACTCCGCTCTGCACAAGATCTGCGTCTCTCTTCTGCCCGGATCACTAGCTCCCATTCACTATTACAGGACTTTCATTGGGCTGCTCCCATCCTATGAAATGCCCTTCCACGCACAATAAGACTCTCCACAAGCCTCCAAACTTTCAAGCGTTCCCTGAAAACTCACCTCTTCAGGCAAGCCTATCATATTTAAGTTCTACACGCATAACCCTCTGAGGCATGTATTATATAGCTTCCCTTCTGGACTTGTAACTTTGTGGGACTGCTATGCTACTACTGGTTCCTGTCCTTGTGTTTCCATCCTATATCCCTATAGATTGTAAGTTTGCATCAGGGCTCTCCTACCTCCAAGTCTGACTGTTGTTACCCAGTTTGTTTTATCACTGTCTACTATTGTAAAGCGCGAAGGAATTTGCTGCACTATATAAGAAACTGTAAATAAATAAATATATAAAGGGGGTGAAACTGACTACGTTCACACAGGGGAGGGATGTTTCAGGACTGCGCATGTGCATAAACATTTATGCCCCATATCCTGCAACTGCACCAGCTCTTTCTGGCGAGAGGACCAGAAGGGAGCGCTGGCAGTGTGTATTTGCAGATGTGTGTGTGCGATGAACCAGGGCAATATGGAAGAGCGTAAGGCACAAAAACAGCTGATGGCTAGGCTGTGGGACTTTGAGCTGCTGCCATCCTGTTTTTGCCTCTGATATTGACTGCTGTTGAGTTAAATGCGTGAAAAAGATTTTAAGAATTTTTTAAATTTTTTGATGAAAAAACAAAAAAATGAAAAAACAAAACAGGGGCGGGCCACTCAAAATTAATAACGTATTTTTATCAGCATAGAGGCAAATTGCCATGAATTAATATCGATAGGGTGGCCAATAAGTGGTGTTATTTAGTAATCATATGTTGTTAACAAATGATTAAATAGGGTCCAACATAGGCCCAGCTGATGGTGTGTCCAGCATCTGTGAGAAATCTGTACTACTGGTATTTTACGTTTTGTCAAAAAGTAATTTTACACAAAAATATATATGTGAATTAACCAGGTACAGATACTTAATCACAAATAATACCCGTTGGTGGTAAAAAATAGTATTAATACACAAGCATAAATGCTAGCATAAAAAATGTCAGGTATCCTTATGGGGTGGAAAAAGTTAAAGTACAGTGGATTAGATTTCAACTCTTTCTGCTGCCCACTGTCTTCACAAATAGGAGCGGACAGAGGGTGAGAGAAGAGGTTGATGCACTGATGGAAAGGGAGCAAATGACAGGAGGACACTAATGTGAGTGGCTTGCAGGTGATCAAGCCCACGTGGTGAAACGCGTTCTGTAGCCCCTGAGCTAGCTGCAGCAGCTCCCCGAACATCGGGACGCTGACAGCTTTACTCTGCTCCAGTTTCCCGTCAACTTGTCAGGTATCCTCCTTTCCTTACTGTGACTCTCTGGTGCGCGAAGGACACGCTGGCAGCGCATCTCTGGTCCTGCTCTGCTGCGGTACCAGGACAGACCTAACACTGCATACAGCGTCTGTCCACGCACACCACCTCTCACCTTTCTGCCACAGTGTGCTGGCCTCATTCTCAGTACCTCCCGTCCGCTCGTGGAAGACGGGTTGTATGTGTTTGATCCCTGCAAACCAACACTGTCTCTTTTCTTTTGTACTCTCTTATTTGTCCACTTTTTTCTGTCTCCCTCTCCTTTATCTCTTTCAGCTCTGTGCCAATCAAGTGTCTTACTCGTTAATATCGTGCCATTTCTTTGGGGGCTGCGTCTCTTACTCTCAAAAGCATTTATTGAGTATACAGTCATATTCCCTGTCACCCGCTGCAGCTCACAATTACTAGCACATAATATGTATCACTTGGTCCACTGCACAATTATTATGCTTATTGATTGTTTGACCTCCATCTTATAGATATTTGCCACTTGGTTCCATTAATATTGCTACCTGCTATACGGTCTTTGTTTGTCTGCCACAAAACTGACTACACACATTAGTGTGTCGACATATCTATCATACCTGGCTTTATAGATGTTACCTAAAACTTCCATCACTGTCTTGTATAATTTCTCTTAAAAATTGCACTGCAAGGGATCAGTTTGGACTTTTGGTCTCAGTGGTATACTCTCTACGTATTCAAGAACATACAGTGATGTCGATATAGTAGCAGACTTATGCAACAAGAGATTTTGGTTTACAAGTGGTTAAACAACGCAGTTTAAGTATCTACACTTACTCAAAATTGTGCCTGGCTCTTTATATACTCCCCTTTTTTCTCTCCCTTTCTCTCTCTCTTGTTCTCTCTCTTTCTCTTTCTCTCTCTCTTTTTCTTTCTCTCCCTTTTTCTCTTTCTTTTTGTCTTATTTTCCATGAAGGAGAGACTTTCTGGTGGCGCATCTCCTCCCTGCAATACGCGGGCATCAGGGCGGACCTAACACCACTCACATTAGTGTCCTCCTGTCATTTGCTCCCTTTCCATCAGTGCATCAACCTCTTCTCTCACCCTCTGTCCGCTCCTATTTGTGAAGACAGTGGGCAGCAGAAAGAGTTGAAATCTAATCCACTGTACTTTAACTTTTTCCACCCCATAAGGATACCTGACATTTTTTATGCTAGCATTTATGCTTGTGTATTAATACTATTTTTTACCACCAACGGGTATTATTTGTGATTAAGTATCTGTACCTGGTTAATTCACATATATATTTTTGTGTAAAATTACTTTTTGACAAAACGTAAAATACCAGTAGTACAGATTTCTCACAGATGCCTATGTTGGACCCTATTTAATCATTTGTTAACAACATATGATTACTAAATAACACCACTTATCGGCCACCCTATCGATATTAATTCATGGCAATTTGCCTTTATGCTGATAAAAATACGTTATTAATTTTGAGTGGCCCGCCCCTGTTTTGTTTTTTCATTTTTTTGTTTTTTCATCAAAAAGTTTAAAAAATTCTTAAAATCTTTTTCACGCATTTAACTCTCTATGGCAAACTATGCACTATATGTAAACATAGAGTTAGCATCATTTTAAAAAAATAATAGGAAATAAAAGTTAAGTTTTACTTCACTCATTCAACACCATCATTTATTCAAAAGTGTGCCTCCAAAAAGGAATCCTTTCTGTGAACAGTGGCCCTCTACTTGTGGACCACTGTTTCCCTGTGTTTAAGTAGACTAGTACTTTATTCCTGGGGGCACCTCCAACACTTAATACTGTCTATATTTGTTAAGACTCAATAGTATTGAAGTTGGTTCTATAACTACATTGTATTAAATTTTTTGTCCTGTGCGGGGTACCATCTCCATTCGCTACCTGGGATTACATACCCTAGCAGCTAGTGCACACTTGGTGATACACTTTACCTTCTTCTACATATGCTCTGCCAGGGGTTAACATGCTCGTTGCCATGGAGTTACAGTACATGCTCTGCCAGGGGTTACATGTTGACTTCCAGAGTTGGATCTCAGCCCCAGCAGCATGCACTGCAGGGAGGCAGCAGACACAGAGCACCCAGCCACCCACCTTCCACTTTGGAACACAATGACCTGGACATTGGTGG
Organism: Crinia signifera; assembly: GCF_055691185.1. Lineage (NCBI taxonomy): Eukaryota > Metazoa > Chordata > Amphibia > Anura > Myobatrachidae > Crinia > Crinia signifera. Next base: position 208,696,571 of record NC_139222.1, on the reverse strand, counting down.
GGAACCAAGTCTGGGACTGCTAGGTTGGAGACATGGCACTGGCACCTGCTGCTGGTGGTGGCTGGGATGGGAATGTGGGGCGCGGGGCGAGATGGATGCTGCGGAGTGGGTGATACTCTCACAGAAGGAGGCCTCTCTCTGTCCCAGCTCCTCCCAGCACCCAGGGACTACCTACCCAAAGTATCCTCCTATCGCCGAGCCACGGTAACCTCCAGAGTCGTGTGCGGAACGGTGCTCAGAAGGACCTTTGTGATGCTGCCGCCCATGTCTGCACTCCTGCCGCCCATGTCTGCACTCCTGCCGCCCCCAGTAAACAGCTGACTCCAGTGCACTCAGTCCCACTGATGACTCCTGTGCACTTGCCACCAAATTAAAAAAAATCTGTGTATGTGTGTGTGTCAGGACCCGGGCCCCACTGACAGGCCTGGGCCCGGGTAGACTGTAGCGCCCCCCCTCTCGGCGGCCCTTGGTGTGTGACAGTGAGGATCTGTGTGCAGCTGTGCTGATGTGTGCATGGGGCATGTGGCCATCTGTACGGTGCCCATAATTGCTGACGTAGCAGACACTTGGCTGTTGCCCATGTGTGGTGGGGAGAGCACTCGCTGCTCTGGACATCTGTGTCCCTGTTTGCTTCCACTTGCTGTGCAAATTAATGTAGAGCCCAGCTGTGATGTCACTTATGATAAACTCATAACTCCCCCATATGGGATGGTGAATATACATTGGGGTGGGCAACATACGGCCTACCTTGCCCGCTGCCCCCCACCAGGCAGCAATGACAAGCGGCCCGACACGACTTGTCATTGGGCTACAGAATGCGGCAGAAGCTGCAACCTGCCAGTGGGGAAATTCCAGCGGCCGCATCTCAGTCCATCAGATGCGGCCAGAAACATTACTGCTGACGGCTGCCCATGGCTAGAGGTAGGGATAGAGACTGTTTTTCCCTAACAAAAAAGGGCTATTTTGAGCTGTAAACATGGTTTTAATAATCAAGTTTTATTTCGATAAAAGGTGCATTATTCATTAATTTTATTTAATTAACTTTCTCACCTTGTTGATTTATTATATAACACAAACTGGATTCGACTAATTCAAAGTGTGTTTGTAATATATTCAACTATCACTAGATGGTGCTGCATTTTGTAGTATCATTTAATGGATTGCCGAATGTTTTCATCTTTACATACACTGAGTTAAGGTTTATTTTTTGTTTTGTTTTCTTTCAATGGCAAAATGTTAATATTATACCCCTTTCACACCGCACTTGTTAAACGGTATATTGCCGTTTATTTATTTATTTATTTATTTCATTTTAAAAGGTTTAAGGCTGCAGTGGGAAAGCACCAGAGTTCATTTACCTTTTAACCCCTTCCCGACATTTGACGTACATTTACGTCATGGCCGGGAGGTACTTCCCGACACATGGCATAAATGTACGTCATGAGTTTAAACTGTCACTGCGTCTCGAGACGCAGTGACAGAGGGACGATGTCTGCTGTCCCTGACAGCAGACATGTCCCTGCATGCCCAGGGGGGGCTGCGATGTCGCCCCCCCGTCGGCGATCGCTGTGATTGGCTGTTCAGTGTGAACAGCCATTCACAGCGTTTTCCTGTGTTACCAGCGAATCGGACGCTCGGTAACACAGGTGTCAATCACCGCCGGGCGTCAGGGGGCATGAGGGGGTCATCGGTGACGATGACACCTCACCCCACCCTCACCCCACCTGCCCCCAAGGCTGTGATTGGTCCGTGGGACCCACGGACCAATCACAGCCAAGGCGCGACATTTAAACTGACGGTGACTGCGCTGCAGACGCCATTCCGGTCTGGAATAGCGTGCAGAACGGTCACCGTGCCTGCCTGCCGTGAATACCGACCTGATCCTTGCTAATACTTACCTGATCCTTGCAAATACCTTACCTGATCACCTTATCACTGCTTGTAGCGTGCTGGACGCTTCCTGGATCTGACTTCCTGAGACTTCCTGCTGCTGCTGCAGTGTGATAGAGAGATAGAGAGAGAGATAGAGAGAGATAGAGAGAGATAGAGAGATAGTGACAGAGAGAGCTATATTTTGTGTCTGCTACCCCCCCTTTTTGGGGGTGCAGGGGTTTTCTATATATATATAACTGTCAGTGCTGCTGCTGCAGTGTCATACAGTGATAGATAGTGATAGATAGTGATAGATAGTGAGAGGTAGAGAGATAGAGAGATTTGTGTCTGCTACCCCCCCTTTTTGGGGGTGCAGGGGTTTTATTTTATATATATAACTGTCAGTGCTGCTGCTGCAGTGTCATAGAGTGATAGATAGTGATAGATAGTGAGAGATAGAGAGATAGAGAGAGATAGTGATAGAGAGTGTATATTTTGTGTCTGCTACCCCCCCTTTTTGGGGGTGCAGTTTTTTTTTATACATATAACTGTCAGTGCTGCTGCTGCAGTGTCCTAGAGTGATAGATAGTGAGAGATAGTGAGAGATAGAGAGATAGAGAGAGATAGTGACAGAGAGTGATAGAGAGTGTATATTTTGTGTCTGCTACCCCCCCTTTTGTGCTGATCAGTATATCTGTGCTGATCAGCAACTTTTTGGGGGCGCAGAGGTTTTTTTTTTATATATATACCTGTCAGTTGCTGCCAGTTGCACTGTCAGTTGCACCAAAGGTTGTGCACCTGCTGTCCCTCACTGGTAATCAGTGTCGCATCACTGATCACCTTTTTTTTTTTTTTGTGAGTGCTGTGGGGTCTTTTTTTAATTTTTTTTTTACACACACTGATTTTGTGGGTGTCCTGTGGCCACTGTGCGCCGATCAGTGACGTACATCACTGATCAGCTTTTTCGGCACAGGGTTGATCAATTTTTTTTTTTTTTTTTTGATCAGATTCCTGTTGCCTTTGAGCGCTGTTCAGTGACAGACGTTACTGACCAACATCTGTGCTCAATTTTTGGCGCAGGACCTTTTTTTTTTTTTTTTTTAACCCCTTCAATTTTTTATTTTTAACCCCTTCATTTTTTTTTTTTTTATTGGTATAAAGTATTTTTTTTTTACTGCACCACATACACACTACATACCCCCCGGATTGAAATAAAGTTTGTACCCCCCCCTACACTATACACGTGTTGAAACATTTCACTACCAGTAACACAAAAATAAAAATGGCATCCCAAATGTCCTCCCAAATGTCCTCCCAAATGTCCTCCCAGTCATCCAGGAGAATGTATTCAGTGGAGGAGGCATATGCCATGCTTGCCTCTGACTCTGACACAGGCAGTGATGCAAGCGGGGAATTTGAAGGATTCGTCTTAAGCTCCTCTTCCTCCTCTGGTGATGAGGGACCCCCTCAAAGACGCCCCCGTAGATCAGCTGAGATTCCCCCCCCAATAATTGATCTAGTATGGACCCCACCACCAGACAATTTTGAGCCCCAGGTTCCTGAGTTTTTGGCCATGCCAGGAATCCAATTTGATTCCACAGGTCTCAGAGAAATTGACTTTTTCAAATTATTTTTCTCTGATGATTTTATAAATTTAATGGTGGACCAAACTAATTTATATGCCCAGCAGTTTATTGCTCAAAACCCCACGTCATCATTTGCTAGGTGGACCCCTGTAGATGCAGTAGAGATGATGACGTTTTGGGGTCTGGTGTTTCATATGGGCATAGTAAAAAAGCCAGAAATTAGGCAATATTGGAGTACAGATGTTCTGTACAGTACTCCATTTTACCGTATGGCCATGCCCCGGACTCGATTTGAGACAATTCTTAAATTTATACATTACACCGATAATGCACAGTGCCCACCCAGAGATGATCCCACCTTTGACCGGCTATTCAAAGTCAGGCCGGTCATTGATCATTTCAGTGCCAAATTTGAAGAGGTGTACATCCCTGAAAAATGTATTTGTATCGACGAGTCCCTTATACATTTTAAAGGAAGGGTTAAATTCCGCCAGTACCTTCCCAGTAAGAGGGCAAGGTATGGCATAAAAATGTATAAACTGTGTGAAAGCACCTCAGGGTACACCCACAGGTTTAGGGTTTATGAAGGGAAGGATTCAAGAATTCAACCGCCAGAATGCCCCCCCTCCCTCGTAGGTGTTAGTGGGAAAATTGTCTGGGATTTAGTGCACCCCTTCCTGGATAAAGGTTATCACCTCTATGTGGATAACTTTTACACTAGCATCCCCCTGTTTAAGGCCCTTGGTTCAAGAGGTACAGCAGCTTGCGGTACTGTGCGCAAGAACCAAAGAGGCCTCCCAAAAACGCACATTGCCCAAGTAATGAGAAGGGGTGAAAGCAGGGGAATATGCAACGAAAATATGTTGTTGGTCAAATATAAGGACAAGAGGGATGTCCTTATACTGACAACAATTCACGGAGACAGTACCACCTCCGTCCCTGTACGAGGTACCAGTACCCACACCTCCAAACCTAATTGTATCCTGGATTACAATAGGTACATGGGCGGAGTGGATCTTTCAGATCAGGTACTGAAGCCGTACAGTGCCCTGCGGAAAACAAAAATCTGGTACAAGAAGGTGGCCGTGTATATCATCCAGATGGCACTGTATAACGCTTACGTGCTATTCCGTTCTACCGGCCAGAGGGGGACATTTATGCACTTTCAAGAGGAAGTCATAAAGGGCCTAATATTTGGGAACCAGCAGGCAGAGGGCCCCAGTACTTCTAGTACTGGCCCCCGTATTGTACCAGGGCAGCATTTTCCTGATGAAATCCCCTCCACTGGAAAAAAGGGCAGGACACAAAAAAGGTGCAAAGTTTGCTATAAAAAGGGAATAAGAAAGCAAACTATTTTCCAGTGTGACACTTGCCCCGACAAACCCGGCCTATGTATAAAGGAGTGTTTTAAAATATACCACACATCTATGGAATATTAGGTTCATAATTTCACCGTGCTTCGGGGGTCTTGCTAATGCCACATAGCACCCACCATTCATTCCACCAGAATCTGAGCCGCAAAATCCAAAAATCACTCCTTCCCTTCTGAGTCCTGCCATGCACCCAACTGGTATTTTTTGGTCACATGTGAGGCATTGCCGTACTCGGGAGAAATTGGGGCACAGATTTTGGGGTGCTTTGTCTCCTTCATTCCTTGTGAAAATGAAAAATTTTGAGCCAGAACTGCATTTTTGTGTAAAAAAATGTAATTTTTCATGTTCACTGCCCAGTTTTATCAAAATTGGTGAAACCCCTGGGGGTTTGAAATGTACACTATACCCCTAGATGAATTCCCTGAGGGGTGTAGTTTGCAAAATGGGGTCACTTGTGGGGGGGTTCCTAACTTTTAGCATCTTATGGTGCCTAGAAACCTACATGGTGCCTAAAAAATAATCTCATAAAAAGGAGGCTCCAAAATCAAGTAGGTGCTCCTTCTATTATGAAGCCTGTGGTTTGGTCACCGTGCACACTAGGGCCACATATAGGATATTTATGAAAACAAAAGAATTGGGGGAATCAATTTTCAGTCACATTTCTCTAGTAAAATGTACTGTGTTCCTTAGAAAAATGTATTAAAATTGCAAATCTGCAAAAAAAAAGAAATTTTGAAATTTCACCTACACTTTGTTTTAATTCCTGTGAAACACCTAAAGGGTTAACAAACTTCCAAAATGCTGTTTTGAATACTGTGAGGGGTGCAGTTTTTGAAATGGCATCATTTATGGGGGTGTCTCACATACAAGTCCCTCAAAGTCACATCAGAATTGAACTGGTCCCTAAAAAAATCAGTGTTTGAAATTTTCTTGAAAATTTGAGAATTTGCTATTCATATTGTAAGCCTCCTAGTGTCCCAAAAAATTAAAAGGAAGTTGAAATAATGATGTCAACATAAAGTAGACATATGGTCTATGTTAGTTATTCACTATTTTGAGTGGTAAGATTATTTGTCTCACAAGCAGAAAATTTAACATTTTGCAAATCGCTAAATTTTCCATTTTTTCACGATATTTTGGTATTTTTCACAAAAAAACACAGACTGTATCGACCCAAATTTACCACTAATTTGAAGTACAATGTGTCACGAAAAAACAATCTCAAAATCACTGGGATAAGTAAAAGCAAAAAAAAGTTATCCCCACTTAAGTGAGACATGTCAGATTTGAAAAAAAGGGCTCTGTCAGGAACGCAAAAACTGGCTCTGTCAGGAAGGGGTTAAAGATAACCGGTATTTCAATACGTTTAAAAAGCAGAGTCCTACACATTTTAGAGAGGTTTTTTATGCAGTGAAAATGGCTCTGAAACGGTATTTAGTAAAAACAACAGATTACAGACCTGTGATAGGCTGTCCCCTGCATTCTGCCTTGAAACGTGTTCAGGGTATTAAACGGGTTGACTGATGTGAATGGTATTTAAACGGTATTTAAAACGGTAATCTACTGCAATGTGAAGGTTCAGACCGGTTTTAAATACAGTATAAACAGAGCAAGGGTTTGTACCAGTCGCACAGGGAAATATAGTATCGTTTTCATTCAGGTGGACCCTTGTATAGGTTATTTCGTGTGGGATTCACTTGAGTCAACCTGTAAGGGTGTGCTACCATGGGACATAAATTTTGAGCATACAGAGAAAGAGAAAGCACAGAATGTCCAGTATGGTGCACCTTTGAAAGGAATGTACGATAAAATGTAACTTTTAATAAAGGATGCTTTTAAAAGATTGCGAACATAAAAACACACTAACACACAGATAAACACAAATAGTGATTTAAAAGAGGAAGAATTCCTCATGCAGTGTGCCCCGGATTTGTAATACAAATGACAAATTGGAAATTTTTATTATAGATGTCTCCTGGTGTGTATGCACCACGGAGAACCCCACTTAAAGGTTTGCTGTTAAATTCAAGAACAGTTGTACTTCATGTGTAACCCTGAAAATGAGATCTACCATGAGATCGGGTTCACATGTATCGACTTTGTGTGTGCTGAAGGGAGATTGACTACTAAGTCCTATTATTCGTGTGATGCGAAATCCCTGTCAGCGCAACCGTTGTATCAATCACTGGTATAGATCGATTGACTTGATATTTACACAGACAATAATTCGTGAATGATTGCAACCTTTTGATAACCCTTCTTAGACAATGAGATCCACTGTGGGATCGGGTTCAGGATTTTGCGCTCAAATGGTTTTACAGAGAGGCTTTGAGACTAATACTGGAAATTACTCCCGGTGCAGGGTGTGGAGAGCGTCTCCGTTACCTGCCCTGGTGGCGGTCACCGTAGCCGTGTCTCAAAGAGTCGCCTAAACTCTGTCAGTGAGACGCATCTGAGGTATGTGCCCTTGCACGGCCTCAGAAAAATCAGAGTGCTGCTGAAGTCAGGTGACGGCCGTCACAACCTGATCAGTAAGCAGCTGGGTTCCGTCTGCGGCGGAAAACCCGTTAGGCGCAACCAAACATAATCAAAATACAATGGTAAGTGGGGAGAGGGTAGGGGGGACACACTGCGAGCGGTCGGCGCACGCTTCGCAGAGCTTCTTCAGGACCACGCTTCGGGCTCGGTGGCTCGCTGCGCTCGCACACTATATTAAATCAACTCCATGCGTAGTTGGATAGTGGGGGTATAAAATCACCCATGGCTGACTATACAATTAAAAACCAGGTCTTTACAATAGAAAATCACATTGCATCGCATCGCATGCCTTAAGCAGTGGCATGCAATGAAAAAATCGGGTGCCAGATAATACACAAGTACCAAAAAATGGCACTTACGTAATGTAACAAGTTGATTTTATGTTTACTTCCATAATGCTGAGTATATTGATAAAAAGAACACTGTGTTGTTGTTGTTGTTGTTTTTTTTGTTTTTTTGGGGTGGGGGGGTGGTTTAGAACCATGTTTCCTTTGTACAGCATGCATCTCCATAATTTATATATATAATCTAGGTCATTGCTCAGAGCACATGAGATATCCTTTTATGTAAGTTCTGTGTAACACTTATTATTTGCGGTTGGCTGTATAAAGTTTATATTTCTCATAGAAATATTGGAAATAATGGAAATATTCAAATTCCTTAAATAATATTTAGCACGGTTTTATAAGGAGAAGTACAGGACTAATTAGCAATTGTCCCTTACAGTCTAGTTCCAATACATTTTACTTTAAAACATATGTATTGTAATGTATAGAAACAAGTCACATCCTATATTAATCCTTCCTAATACCCTAATGCTAACACCCTGACCCACACCAATAATTCTACCATACTATTAATACCTTAATCTTCACCCTTTAGCGTCTTGAGTCCTATTGGAGAAAGTCATACTTACCTACCATAGTGGAATGGCTGGGAGGGTCCCAAAAATCAGCTCCCCCTCCATCTGACTGTCAAATACCTCTTTAGAGAGAAGGCGGGGCTAAAATGACATAAATATCATCATTTAGTACTAAAATGGGGGTGGTACTTAATGGGGGTGGGGCTTAATGATGGCAAGCCTCACCCCATGGAAAAGCTGCAGAGTCTGCTCTCCGAGAGAAGCCGAGAGATTCTTAAGATAGGCAAGTATGGAGAAAGTGTACTATAGAAATATTTTTTACTATTCCTAACACAAACATTGATACACTATCAGTAAACACCCTAACCCCCGCCTTAATCTTAAACCCTAATACAAATACCCTAAATGCTTACAATTAGTCCTACTACCCAGAAGTGGATTTAAACCTCATGGGGCCCTAGTCATCCGAATGGTGCCTGCATCCACTGCAAGGAATAATGAAGGTGAATCTCAGATGCATGTAGGAGAGTCCAATAAATCTCTATTTATATGGCCCTAACGCGGTTCCCCACCTGCTGTGAGCATCAGCTGCTTCCTCAGAGAGTAAGTAGGTATCTAGAAAATGGAGAAAGCTGCACCACTAAGGTGAACCAAGCACCAACAGCTGGGAGACACAGAACGGCAGAGGCTTGAAAAAGGTAAGGTATTTTTAATTGTCTGGCCAGACAGGACATTATGATCTACTATACGCATAAGACCACTAACCCCTGGTTTGTGATTACTAATAACGCACTAACAAGAGTAGACAGAATTAATCATATGCTTAAACTAAAAAAAGGACATGAATTTTTTTTTTTTTTTAAGCAAATTTGGCCTATAAATAGCACACTATACAAAGGACATACTGTAGAGCAATCCTATGGCCAAGTGGCAGATCTAATTTAATTGGAGCTATTTTAAATTAATTTGGTATTGTTATTGTTGTGCCATTTAATTTTATAGTTTGGTATATTTATGTGGTTTTTTTCTTCTGGTTAATGAAAAAATCCGCTTTTCTCACTTTTTTAATAAATACTAACAAGCATTCATCCATCACTGAACCTTTGCACAGTTTGTTGTTCAATATTGTTCAAACTGTCTTGAACTTAAAAGCACATTACAGGCATTTCAATGTAGCCAGAACTGATGTAGAGACATTTTATTATCCATCGTTAATTTAAAAAAAATAAACATGACCACTTTGACACATTTTAACAACCTGAAATACTTGTCGGTGAACAGCTTTCTATACTACCCCGCTCTTATTTACTACTAATTGAGGGTTGACATTGCCGCAAACCATGCAACGTGAATGAGGTCAATTTTACAGAACTCGTGGCTAGAGTAAGTAAGTTTTATTTATATAGCGCACTTTCTCCATCAGGACTCAAGGCGCTTTACAGACATTAAAAACAATGCACATACTGTAATACAAAGGGTTATCAGAATCAGCTTCATTGGCCAGACAGACCCACATACACTAGGAGCTTGACCCGGATCGCTGTGCAACAGCCAGGGCAAGAACAGGCAACAATGGCAGTACAGATATGCATTAGGCATTCTAATGAGGGACATGGGACGCATATATTTAACGAGCTGTGCAGCACCCAGGCAGCCATTCAGTGGCGCCACATGGTGATTTCACCAGATAGGTAGCAAGTAAAACAGTACAGATATAGGACACGTACAGATATGCACTAGATGTGCATATCTGTACGTGTCCTATATCTGTACTGTAATAAGGGAAACAGACATGGAGATGTGCATATCTGTACGTGTCCTATATCTGTACTGTAATAAGGGAAACAGACATGGAGATGTGCATATCTGTACTGTAATAAGGGAAACGGACATGGAGAACATATATTTACTGAGCAGTACAGCACCCAGGCAGCCATGCAGCGGTGCCACTTGGGGATTACACCAGCCAGATCGGTAGCAAGTAAAAACAGTACAGATATTGAACACTACAGGGGTGAAACAGGGTACATATTTGGATAGCGGCACAGATCCTAGCCAGCCATCCACGCGCCATCTTAATGTTGCTGCTCCCAGGGATGGATCCAGAGGCTGTGGTGCTTGGAATTCAGCCCTTGGCAATCACTACGATTTGGGTGATAACTCATGATTCCTATGTGCAATCATCCGCCAATGCTTTCAGCTCTACTGTTCATTCATAGATATATAGAGAAACTATGACACATTTTCCTGCAATGCCGAATGGTGCTACCAGACAGCTGCTTTTCTTGTATTATTATTTGCTGAAACAATCCCAGCTACAACAGTTGGACTAACCATAGCTGTTATTTCTGTTTTGGTTTTCCCGCAGTAGTACTGTAAATGCCTCCACACATTTGTCCAATTCGGCCTCCTTTCACCCGATTCCGACAAATTGCATGGTGCTGTGCGCATCGGAGTCGGAGGTTAGACCTGCGACCTCCGACTCGGGCCCCCCCAGCTGCAGCAGGGAACGGGATTGCATACAATATATCATATGCAGATAGGATATATCCTATAGGACTGCATATAATATAACCCAGTGGTCGCCAACCCATAGCTCGCGAGCTACCGGTAGCTCGCCTGAGCGAAACGGGTGGCTCGACCACTGCTGCCTGCCCGGTCCGCCCGCTGTTGCCGCTGGCTTGCGGCACTATAGCCGCTGCTGCAGCCGCCGTCACCTTCTCCCGCTGTAGTCCTCCTTGTTACGGGGACCAGAGGAGACAGCAGGCGCTAGAAGTCATATTTGACCTCTAGCGTCTGACAGGGAGCACCGCGCTAAGTGCTCGCGGCACTTCCGGGTAACGCTGCAGCAGCGCAGCTCTGTGTTCCCAGTCATAGGCTAGAAGTCAAATATGACTTCTAGCATGGTGTGGGGGGAAGAACGGACGGACTCCAATTGCCAGCAGGGTGATGATGGAGCTGAGCTCCGAACGCACCAGCAGCCAGCAGCAATGACTAATTTATTATGCCCATGTGAAGACGGGCATAGTGGAGGGGGCAAGCAGTGACCCCCTTGTCAATGAGCATTAACCCCTGGCAACAAAAATGACTCTTCTTCTCTGCCTCCAGTGTTGGGAGGTATGTTTTGGGGCATTGCAGTGTGTGGCATTATGTCAGGGGCATTACAGTTTGTGGCATTATGTGTAAAGGGCATTTTTTGGGATATTATGCAGATTTTTTATTTTTTTTTTACTTTAGTAGCTCTTCGGGCGGTTTATTTTGTCGCGAGTAGCTCCCGACCCAAAAAAGGTTGGAGACCACTGATATAACCTATGTGTCTCTACCACCCAGGAAGCTGCCGGCTGATTTAAGGTGCATCATTATATGCGACTTCTCCCCTCAACCGTCTAAATGGCCTGGGGTGTTTGAACTAGAGGATATTCCTATTTGCTAAACAGGGATAGTGGGTTGTCGGATTTGGACTCTATTGGCATTTTTACAGGGACTGAAGAGGACTGAAAAGAAGAAGCTATGCAAAAGCTATGAGCTATGAAAAATAGGTTCTTGGAATGCTAATAAAAAGACTCTAGATCACTGCAAGCAGCAAAGTTATTTTATATCTACAAAGAATTTCTAAGTAGATAATGGGCTAAATGTAATAGCAATTGCAAACCCCGGGAGTGTATGGTAAGGCAGGAAGGGGACAGCCAGGGGGCGGAAGCAGGGCAACACCCATCCATTTATGGGTATGCCCATAAAACCGTTGGGCGCTAGAATTTGGACATCTGCGGCCATAATAAAAGTCCATCTAGACTGGGTTATTCCCGGGGGTTGGCTCCTTTAACGTATAACCTATTTTAACCCTGCAAAACAGTGTATTCATCAAAGGGGACATCACAGGCCAATGAATAATGAGTCAGTGCTCCTGATCGTCTAATAAACTCTATTGAGTAGGGATGGCAATGGACCATCGATATTCCATCATCATCAATACTTTTGCCATCGATGGGGGCAAACCAGATGGTTTACCTACATCAATAGCACAGGTTCTGATTGGCATATGGGACAGTTGTGCCAAGTGCCTGGTAATTGATTGATTGCCACTTGCACCATCATCATCGATGTTCACCATTGATCGTGACCACAATGATCGCCTTCCCTACCTGGAAGTAGAACCTTTCACAAAGAAAAATAACCTGTCTCTAAAAGGGGTTTTAATGGTCTCTGTGTTCTGTTTGCTAAACTTGACCTCTGAGCAATGTTCCAGACTGCCATGGTTCTAAACTCACTGGCTTCCTCCATACCTTACTAGCACTTGTTAAGAGAAATTAGCTTTAGGTTATTGAGAAAACAGACAGGTAGCATAGAGAAGTCTACTATGGAGCACTCTAGTGCTCAGACTCCACAATGCAACGCTGCTTTGAAAATCTCACTGCATTTTATTTTCTGAAGGTACGTGCATGCGCAGTAGGATCTGATTACTCTACTGCTCCCAGCAGAGAGGAGAGGGCCTGACCAGAGGAGGCTGCACACTGGCCTCCTCTTCTCTAAGATGCCCCTGGAACTGTCATTTTACAAACATAGCCCACGACATGGTAGTTAGGAGCTGATTGGTTGGTACTTTATCACTGTCCAACACTTAGAACATCCCCCCATGGTAATTAGATTTTAAGCTGTCATGAAGATGGGTCCTATTCACTATATATATGTATATATATATATATATATATATATATATATATATATATATATAAAGATGTGGGATAACGGCACTCCTAGATGCTGTGCTGGATATGAATTGCCCCGGTGCCTTCCTGACACGGAAGGTGCGTGTATACGGGGAAACAGAGAGGCAGCACTCGGAGACGGTAGTAAAAGGTGGTTTAATGTGACATTTCAGCAACGTTTCGGGGCTGCGCCCCTTTCTCAAGCAAAGTCAAACAGTACAAACAGTGCATAAATACCTGTACCAAGCTCCCGCCGCCTCCTCCTCCCCGTCGATCCATGCTGCACGCCGCACCGTGCTTCCGTATAGTCCCCAGCCTTCTCTCACTAGGCGAGTGACGTCAGCAGAAGCTCTACGGCTCAGGTGCTCCGGGCGCCTAGGGTTAGACACGGCGTCTCTGTTACCTAGGTGACAGAGACAAAACGTAAACAAGACAATTCTACACAACGGAACAATCAACATTACGGTGCATTACATTGCTGAGGTGTGTGTGGACAATTCCAAGCTGGAACTGTACAAATCCATGGCGTCTGCCCAATACGGAGGGGACGCAGTGTGAGATGTGTCGGTACTTATGTAATATCTGGGCTCCCGTTTTTCTTATGAGACCGCGTCCCCTCGCGGGGCTCGCTGCGCTCGCCACGCTTCGGGCACGGTGGCTCGATGCGCTCGCCACACTATATAGAATCAACTCCATGAGTAATTGGATAGTAGGGGTATGAAAAAATGGGGTGCATTTAACATGGGAGCCCAGATAATACTTAAGTACCGATGTGTCATTATGAGTGTTGTGTGCACTAATCTAATGCGCTGTCGGGCTAATCTTACAAAGCGGAGTATACAAATAAATGTGCTAGTCATGCCTCAACACACATGCGTGTGAGCATATTGTGCCTTAGTGGATGTGACTCACATGAAAGTGAGCAGGATCCATGCTGTGACATATAAATGTGGCTCTATGTGCCTAAAGAGGCTGTGTGGTGCATGATGTGCTTGTGTGTGGATACTATCCACCCAGGTTATGTGATGTCTGCTGCATGCGACCCAGCTGGTCCTGGACTGCGCCGGCTAGCGTGTCTCATGTGTATGAAATGCAGACTTGACCGTACCCCATCCCATGGGTGGATGTGTAAAGTACCTGTGCTTTGTATGCCAGGAGGATTAATGTTATGACTGAAGTGGCAATGGACTGGGCTTGTCCAGTTAATGGGCCAAGGACCCCCCTGTTTGTGTATATATATATATATATATATATATATATATATATATATATATATATATATATATAAAATAGCAGTGGTACTAGCGCCAAGATATTCAAGCTGTAAGTTCTGATCACAGATGTATATTATGGATAAGTTCCAAAACATGCACAGTTCCTCTTTTCCTATAGAGTGGCAGCTCCTTCTCCTATTGGTTCCTGTCCCAAGGAACCTTTTAGTGAGAAATCTGGAAAAAAGAATGAGAAGGGCGCCTCCTAGTGCAGTATGTTGAAAATTCAAGAAACAGATCCCTTCTCCTTCAGTGAATGAAAACACCCCAATAATTGCAAGTGTACCGTTTCTTGACGTCTTTAACCACTGTGTTATGAGCTTGATCACAAATGCCCTCAGTATATCAGAAAACCTGGATCCTTTTCTTAAGTTCTCATTTTTTCAGATGGTCATATATATAAAGGAAAAATAAGAATGGACTAGCGTGATATCGCTAAAACAATTTATTACAACGCCAATAAAGACAAAAATTGCCCATACAATGTATTAAAAAACATGTGCTTATCTGGTGTATAATTGCAGTCCATCAGTCATCACCATAGAACAGAGTCTGCACTCTCACCTTCATATATAGGTAGCCGCTGGGGTGCCGTATAAATACCAGTGTCGCCAAAACTCACACTGCTATATAGATACAGAGACTCCCCAATGGGGAAAACAGCACTCACCAGATTTGTTGAATGGAGTCACCAGGGTTAATGTCCCAATCAATTAAGAAGCTTGCCGACGTTTCTGTCCCTACGGCAGGGGCGTAACTATAGCACCGCAGCCCCCGCCACCGCGGGGGGGCGCTGTGCATGTGGGGGCGCCGGGGGCTGCGGTGCTATAGTTACCTACCCCCCAATCCCCCGCAGACTTACGTATCTTGCTGGTCCCGGCGGCTCCGTTCTTCTGATGAGGACCACAACAAAATGGCCGCCCCCATATAGCAAACAGTTCTCTGAAACTGTCTGCTGTACGGGGGCGGCCATTTTTTGGTGGTCCTCAGCAGATGAACGGACGGAGCCGCCAGGACCAGCGCGATAGGTAAGACTGCGGGGGAGGGGGTTAGCATAGGCGGCGGGGCGACTGGGCGGCCGGGGGGGGTGCTCGACGGGGCGGCGGCGGGGGGGTGGGGCGCCCAAAACGTAGCTACGCCACTGCCCTACGGACCATTCTCAAGGCATCACAGCAAATCAAGCAATATGTCCAAAGTGTCTAAGGGTAACAAGGGCCCATGTTACCCCTTAGACACTTTGGACAGCAGATAGACAATGTTTTTTTTTTTTAATTTGGAATAAAAACATATACATTTTTCAGTTGCCAACTCGGGAGCAAGCCACATACAACTGGCCATGTGAAAAACATGAATTTTCCAAATATAAGCCAGCAATAGTCAACGATTGGCCTTGTGCTTTGTTGATGGTAATAGCAAAGGCAAGGCGCGAAGGGAACTGGAGCTGCTTGAATTCGAATGGTAAATTGTTGGAAATTATCGGTATGCGTGGAATCAGTACATCTTCGCTTTTGAATTTGCCACCGATGATTGTTGCCTCGATTAAATATGGTGACAATTTTTTGATGGTCAATCTGGTTCCGTTGCACAACTTTGGTTAAAATTGCCCTCCAAAAAATAAAAAAAATTCTGTGGTACTTGTTTCCTAGCACGGCCACCACGATTTCTATCGTGGTGGTCGTGTCGGAAAAAATCGCGTCAGTCGCGTCGGGTGCATACCAAAACGCACACGACGCGACCGACGCGATGTACCCGATTTCTCCATAGGCTTCAATGTTAAAATAATTTAACATTGAAGCCTATGGAGAAATCGGGTACATCGTGTCCATAGGCTTCAATGTTAAATTTTTTTAACATTGAAACTGAGTCCATTTAACATAGTAAAAAATGGTAAAAGGGCCAATATGGGCCATTTCTCATTGGGTATGGCCCCGTCATGTGTGTAAAAAAATATGGCCCCCCATTGTGGCCGCCACCCCCACGATTGACGCGAACCCGAAGCGTGGCGAGCGCAGCGAGCCTGCGAGGGGCGGTGGTGCGTGTCCTCCGACCTTTTCATTCCCCTACTATCCACGTCGGCGTGGAGTTGAGAATAGATTAGTGTGGCGAGCCACCGAGCCCGAAGCGTGGCGAGGGGATGCTGATACCTTCACAGATCCCTGCGTCCCCTCGCGGGCTTCACAGGTATCAGCGTCCCCTCGTGGGGCTCGCTGCGCTCGCCACGCTTCGGGCTCGCTGCGCTCGCCACACTAATCTATTCTCAACTCCACGCCGACGTGGATAGTAGGGGAATGAAAAGGTCGGAGGACGCGCACCGCCGCCCCCCCGCGGGCTCGCTGCGCTCGCCACGCTTCGGGTTCGCGTTAATCGTGGGCGTGGCGGCCACAATGGGGGGCCATTATTTTTTACACACATGACGGGGCCATAGCCAATGAGAAATGGCCCTTATTCGACCTTTTCCCATTTTTTACTATGTTAAATGGACTCAGTTTCAATGTTAAAATAATTTAACATTAAAGCCTATGGACAAATCGGGTCCATCGCATAGGCTTCAATGTTAAATATTTTAACATTGAAGCCTATGGGGAAATCGTGGGCATCGCGTCGCATCGTGTGCCTTAAAGTTAAGGCACACGACAAATCGGGTCCATCGCATAGGCTTCAATGTTAAATATTTTAACATTGAAGCCTATGGGGAAATCGTGGGCATCGTGTCGCATCGTGTGCCTTAAAGTTAAGGCACACGATGCCCGCGATTGTGGCCGTGATAAGAAACAAGTACCAATTCTGTTGGTCCGATTGCTACCAAACTTCACAGGATCACCCGCTGAGCTAATCTGAAGATTGCGTGAAAATTTCATCAAAATCGGTCACTCCGTTTAAGAGTCCATAGGGAGCATACACACATTGATTTTTATGTATAGAGATATATAGATAGAGATATATATATATATCTCTATATAGTGTCTGTGTATCTCCAAAACACTGCCATCTGTTGGCAGTGAGTGAGACTACATCTCTTTCACTTATGCACAAACACAGAGGCACAAGGTAGCAGACTAGCTTTTGAAGCTTTTGCTTTGAGCTGGCTTACAAGTAATGGATAATTATAATAATGGTTTTGTTGCAATGTTCAGTAAATTCCTGTTTTTTCAACATGGAACACAGTAATTGCTATTTCTTTGGTGTTCTCTTTTTACCATCCTAAATGCCCATACACACTTTGTGATTTTGAGCTAAAAGCATCTCAGTTTTACCACTTGAGCAGCTTTCAGCTCAAAAAGCCGCCCAGTGGTGAGCACTGATGCACGCTCCCGCATCATTGCCAGCCACCGCCACTCTGCTGGTATTAAGAGCAGATGAGCGACGGGGTGGATGGCATACATTATATATGT